>NC_136271.1:67541670-68221670 GCF_964187855.1 Myxine glutinosa
ACATTATGAAATGTGTGATGAGAGTTATAAATATGTGATAATACATTAAATCCTTCAGAGAGTAAAGTATGAATAGTGATGTTGCATTGATGGGTTGACTGACTGTTTGGAGGCAACTGAGATTGTGGATCTGCTGATGTGGATCTACTGATGTGGATCCATGACCGAGGTTGCGGATCTACTGATGTGGATCCGTGACCGAGGTTGTGGATCCGTGACCGAGGTTGTGGACCTGCTGATATAGGTAATCTACTGATGTGGATCCGTGACCGAGGTTGTGGATCTACTGATGTGGATCCGTGACAGTGGTTCTGGATCTACTGATGTGGATCCGTGACCGAGGTTGTGGATCTACTAATGTGGATCCATGACCGAGGTTGTGGATCTACTGATGTGGATCCGTGACCGTGGTTCTGGATCTACTGATGTGGATCCGTGACCGAGGTTGTGGATCTACTAATGTGGATCCGTGACTGAGGTTGTGGATCTACTGATGTGAATCCATGACCGAGGTTGTGGATCTACTAATGTGGATCCATAACCGAGGTTGTAGATCTTCTGATGTAGGTAATCTACTAATGTGGATCCGTGACCGAGTTTGTGGATCTACTGATGTGAATCCGTGACCGAGGTTGTAGATCTACCGATGTAGGTAATTTACTGATGTGGATCCGTGACTGAGGTTGTGGGTCTACTGATGTGGATCCATGACCGAGGTTGTAGATCTACTGATGTAGGTGATCTACTAATGTGGATCTGTGACTGAGGTTGTGGATCTACTGATGTGGATCCGTGACCGAGGTTGTGGATCTACTGATGTGGATCCGTGACCGAGGTTGTAGATCTACTGATGTAGGTGATCTACTGATGTGGATCCGTGACCGAGGTTGTGGATCTACTGATGTGGATCCGTGACCGATGTGGATCTACTGATGTGGATCCATGACCGAGGTTGTAAATCTACTGATGTGGATCCACTGTTTGGAGCGGTTCTTGGCTGAAAGGATAGAAACCTCGAGGAAGAACGGTACCCAGCTGATTAATCTGTGCGGTTGTAAAATTGACATCATTTACAGCAATCCTTATTATATTATATTCTTGTGGTTTGGGAATGAAAAGTGAGTTGTTGTTTTTTTTTGGAAGCAAATGAAATTATTTATTTGAACAACAAGTGTGGTGAAGGATGTTAGTTGGTGGTGGTGGTGGTGGTGGTGGTCGTCGTCTCAGATTTGAGATTATCACCACCATCTGAAGTCACCCCTCCCATCTCCTCCAAAAACCATGATCTTTTATAACCCTGTTAATGAGCCAAAGGGTTGTTGTTTTTTAACGTATGCCAATTTCCTTTACCTAACAACTCCTGCACACAGCACAGGGCCACTTCCCAGTTCTTTCCACCTCACCACATGCTTTACCACTTGCCATGACCTTCGTCTTTCCGATATTCACCTTCAGACCTTTTGTCTCCATACATTCCTTCCACTTGTTCATCTTTTCCTTCAGTCCATCCATACTTTCCGCAATCAACACCAGATCATCTGCATACAACAACTCCCACGGTAAACCCTCCTTTACGTTCTGAGCCAGCACCTCCATCACAGCTACAAATAGTAGTGGACTTAGTACCGACCCCTGATGCACTCCCACCTTCACCTCAAACTCACCACTGTTCCCGTCCTTCGTCCTTACAGCTGTGCGCGCTCTTTTGTACATTGCCATCACTACTCTGATCAACCATTCCTCCACTTCTAACTTCCTCAATGCCCATGTCAATACTTTGCGTGGAACCCTATCGAATGCTTTCTCCAGATCAACAAACCCAAGAAACAACTTCTTCCTCTTCTCCATGTACTTCTCCTGCAACTGCCTCACAATAAAAAGCGCTTCTGTCGTTCCTCTTCCTGGCATAAATCCAAACTGCATTTCGTCAATCTTCACTTTCTTCACTCTCCAACACCCTTTCCAATACCTTCATTCCATGCTCCAATAACTTTATCGCTCGGTACGAGCCACACTCTAGAGGGTCACCTTTCCCCTTGTATAGAGGGACGAGGGTACTCGGTTCCCAATCCACTGGAATGTGGCCTTCTTTCACCGCCAGATTACAGATCTCTGTCATTCTCTTCACACCCCAACTTCCTGCTGCCTTCAACATATCTCCCACAACTCCCGTCGGCCCTCCCGCTTTTCTACTCTTCATTGCTTTTATCGCTTCCTCAACTTCCTTCTCAGTTATCTTCTCTGCCGGTCCTAAAACTGGGTTACTCTCTATGTTGCCATCCCATTCATTCTCTGTATTCAACAGCATTTCCATATATCTTTTCCATCTTCCTTTAATTCCATCTGGGTCCACAACGATTTGTCCCACTCCATCCTTCAAGCAACTCACCCAATCACATCACACCTCTCTTTCGCTATCTGCTTTGCAATCCTGAATACTGCTCTCTGACCCTCTTCCGAATCCAAGCGTTCTCCGAACATTTTCCGACATGCCTCCTGCGCCTTTGCTACCTCTTTCTTTGCAGCCTTCTTGGCTGCCTTATAACTTTCATGCTCTGTTGTTTCTGCTCCCGTACCCTTCGCCTTCTGCCACTCCTTGAACGTCTTCCTCTTCTCGTCAATCCTCTTTCCAACTTCATCATCCCACCACCATGTTTCCGAGTGCCTCGGTGGTCCTTTTGTCCATCCACATACCTCACCAACGGCTCCCAACAGACTAGCTTTCATTGACATCCAACCACTTTCAAGCTCAACCACATCATCCTCTACCCTACTCAGCCTCTCTTTTAATGCCTCCCTTACTGTCACCTCTTTCAACCTCCACACCTTCATTCTCGGTTGGTACTTCACCTGCCGAGCTCTCCTCGCACCTTTCACCCTTATGTCGCAGACAACCAAGTGGTGCTGTGAAACAGCCTCCTCACCCGGGATCACCTTTGTGTCCTGGAGGTGCCCCCTATCTCGCCTACGCACCATCAGGTAGTCAACGGTTGTCGTCGACCCACCTGACATGTATGTAACAAGCTTATTATCCTCTTTCTGGAACTGAGTATTACAAATCAACAAATCAGCTCCATCAGCAAACTCCAAAATCCTTTCACCTTCTCCATTTCTCACACCATATCCGTAACCCCCATGAACTCCCTCAAAACCATCCATACTTACAACACCACAATGTCGATGAAATAAGGGAGATGAGACAGGGATTATTGGGATTGAGTTTTGAGGGATCTGATGGACAAATCAGTTTCCGACAGGACAGGACGGTACCGTGGTAGCGCACCACCCTTTGAGCTGTCTCGTCTAGGTTCGATTCCCGACCCTGCTATGCCGTCAAATTGGTGCTTCTCAAGTGGGGTGTTTCATCTCGACGTGCGCCTCCCTTGGATGGACATTAAACCCCGTGTTCCATCTGCTAATCATTAGTTGGTGGATGGTAGTTCTCGCACTAACTTTCGTTTGGAGTAGGTGAATTATTACTGGCACCTTCCACAAATTACCTGACACATATTCCTGCCTCGATCGGCTTCAGTTGAACATCAGGTCTGTTTGGCTTGTTCCTGAAGGACATGTTTCCTAATTGTGGACCCTGATTTTTTGCCAAGTGATGGCTAATATTGATAGGATATCTTACTACTTCCGGTAATTTTTACTGCTTCAATGCACGTATTGAGGATATTTGAAGAGTGCAACAACATGGGGGTGGAGGGGGGTAAAGGGGGGAGGGGGTGTGGGAGAACCACACCCACCATAATAAGAATCCACCATAATAAGGGTCACAAAGAAAGGTTTCTCTGACGATGTTTGATTTTGGGGGCTGCGAAGTGGGGGTGGGGGGGTGGAGGGGGTATAGGCTGGGTAGAGAGGTGAGAACACATGAGGAGCACACATAATAATACAGCTGGAAAAACATCCACAGGGTCACCAGCATGCTTACAGTGAGCAGTAGGCAGACCCTGTCAGTCAGGTCTTAGATTCCATGAGCTCAAGGAGGGTGTGTGGGGTAAGATGAAAGGTGAGGATGTGTGTCTGGGAGCTGTTTTTCAATTCTCATCCATTGTTCAAATAAAGATAATCGAGATTATAGAATGTCATCATCTGGCGACTGAATGGAGAGTTCACTTGCAGAAATCAAAGTGGATATCGTGCTGTCCCAGACATGATCTTGTTAGCGTGCTTAACTTGGTTTTGTTTTCCAGTACTGAAAATCCGAATTGTGTTTTCAACAGTAGATGCTGAGATGCTGAGACTGGGGTAGATTTTGGGCAACGGTCCAAAAATCCCACGGTCTCTTTAACACATCCCAATGAAAGGATAAGCCCTGATGTCATGGTCCCACCCAATTCCTTCTCCCCCCCCCCCCCCCCCCACCCTCTTCTCCCCTCCTACGCCCCCAGTCTCCCTGTGCTTAAGCCAGAGAGATTGTATATGATCCTGGAAGACAGGTGGGGTTGGGGAGGGAGAACATGGGATCGGAGATGGCCATGGTTTCATCTTGAGGTTTTAGTCAAAATGTCTGTCTTTCGATACAAGAATAGAGCACATGGGGAAAATGCAAGCTGCCATTAATTTTCAATTTCCTCCCCTGTAGGCTATTGTGCAATTGTAAATTGGCAAAAAGAGGCAAGAAATAGAGAGATATAGAGAGAGAGAGAGAGAGAGAGAGAAAGAAAGAAAGAAAGAAAGAAAGAAAGAAAAAGAGTGAGAAAGAGAAAAAGAAAGAGAGACAGAAAATAGGACCGCGGGTTGTGACGCTCACCTGGATCAGGAGCAACAGTCACTCAAACCGTCTTCAGACCCTGATATTTTTTTAATGCCGTGAACAAGCTTTGCTACATCATGGGTGATGAAGGTTGTAATCATGTTTCATTGAAATTGTGTGTAGTTTTGGAGAAGAGAGCAAATACCTATTGGGGGGGGGGGGGGGGGGTCAAACACCCCCTTAATAAGTGCAGATTTTGATGTGGCAAATCCACCTTCGTTAGGCATCAGATATGAAGCTTGTGGCCAAGTTTCATCAAAATCGTGTGTTTGGTTCAAGCGATATAATGACCGAAGTGGTTGCAGACTCACTCACTCACACGGCTCAATCGCATAAAGTCCAGGTGAGCTAAAAAACGATCACCGAGGAGAATATTTGACGGGATGGCTCGGTCAGGGTGTTGCCTTTGTGATCTATCATTTGATGTTTGTTTGTGCGATTGTCCTGAAACCCGATGGAATTGAACAAATTGCCATGCATTCTTTTGTAGTCGTGCTGTTTTGATCCTGTGGATGTCTAAGTAAGGATTAGCTCGACACTGGCTCGTCACAATCCTTGCACAGGTCTTATTCACATTGAAGAGACTGTATCTTTGGCTTTATTTTTTGAATTGATGGCCTATTTGTTTGTGCTTCTGCACCTTGTAGAATTATGTGATCATGGTGGTCCCGCTTGTCTTGTTAACACCCTAGGTCCTCGGGCCTAGGCAATACCTTAAAGGGTACTAATCATAGTCCAAATACTGCGGCCAATGACAGAACCTTTTTTGGAGATTATGCAGTTGCAAGTCTATTGGAATGCCCAAAATTGTTTTGGGGCAGCTTTTATTTTTATTTTTTAACCACATGAGTCTATATGGCTATTCTTATTACTATGCAATATCTCATTGGTTTCATCTTTCCTGTGGTCTTTTTTTTTTTTAACCGCATGAGTCTATATGGCTATTCTTATTACTATGCAATATCTCATTGGTTTCATCTTTCCTGTGGTCAGATTTTTTTTTTTTTTTTTTTTTTTTTTTTTTTTAACTGCATGAGTCTATCTGGCTATTCTTATTACTATGCAATATCTCATTGGTTTCATCTATACTGTGGTCTGATTTTTTTTTTTTTTTTTTTTTTTTTTTTTTAACCGCATGAGTCTATATGGCTATTCTTATTACTATGCAATATCTCATTGGTTTCATCTTTCCTGTGGTCTGATTTTTTTTTTTTTTTTTTTTTTTTTTTTTTTTAACCGCATGAGTCTATATGGCTATTCTTATTACTATGCAATATCTCATTGGTTTCATCTATCCTGTGGTCTGATTTATTTTTGTATTTTTAATTTTTTTTAACCGCATGAGTCTATATGGCTAATCTTATTACTATGCAATATCTCATTGGTTTCATCTATACTGTGGTCTGATTTTTTTTTTTAACTGCATGAGTCTATATGGCTATTCTTATTACTATGCAATATCTCATTAGTTTCATCTTTCCTGTGGTCTGATTTTATTTTTATTTTTTTTAACTGTATGAGTCTATATGGCTGTTCTTATTACTATGCAATATCTCATTAGTTTCATCTATCCTGTGGTCTGATTTTTTTTTATTTGTATTTTATTTTAAAACACCGCATGAGTCGATATGGCTATTCTTATTACTATGCAATATGTCATTATTTTCATCTGTCCTGTGGTTTGCATTTTTATTTGATGCATGCAAAGCGAAAGGCAGGGTTAAGCAATTGGTTCATTTTTTTTCTCTTTGTGTCTGTCTACAAACGAGATAATATTTTTACTCTGTCTGGCAGTCAAACAAAATTGGAAATCATTCCAAACAGGAAACTTACTGTTTTTAATGACGTTATAAAGGACACAAACATGCATGAAGAACTAATGTAACGTGTTAAATAAATTGGTGTAAAAGACGCTGCATCAGCGGTGGTGAAAAAAGGTTTTTTGTTTTTTTCTAGTCCTTTAAGAATGTTTATTTTATTTCAATTTAATTATGTAGTTGAACACTAGAACACAAATCATCTTTTTGCCACTTCCAAAAACATTGTTTAGCAGTATTTGGACAAAATATTATGGAATTTTATGTCATCACGGCCAATCAAATTTGTACTTGCAGATCCCACTCATGTCTGTTTCTCAAGACTTTGTGGGGCACGGTGTTCTATAGCTCTCTAGTTATTAAATTCACTAACTTCTGTGCAACCTAATTGTAATATCTGGGTCTTTATTTATACCTAATTTAATACCTTCCATTTACTATGTTTTGTGATTCTTTGTTCTGGTAACGCGTACTAGAAATGCAGCTTCGGTCAAATACCAAGTGACTCCTTGTCTTGGATTAATTTGAGCACAGTATAATATTGTGCAGGAACTCTGGCTAAATTGCAAAAATCCCTGCTACCTTCAGTCAAACATCAGGCCTGGCCAGCCGGTTCATTAAAGACTTGGGCCAGAACCCTATCCCCGGCCGACCCCACAAGGAGGTGGCAATGATTTTGGCAGTTGAACAAAATGAAAAAGAAGAGTTGCTTGTTTTGCCTTCACTCCTGAACCCCTGGCCCGTGAGGCTGGGAACCCAGGTTCAAATCCCATATAGCACATGTATTTGTCTATTCATTTCTTTGTAATACATGTTGATTTACATTGACGTTCGTTGTCTTTGTCCGACAAGCTCCTCCATGAGCCTTGGCCGAGGGTGCAGCTCTGCCGCTGATGCAATGTCCTCTGTAGTTTAGAGCAGGAATTTGTCTGCCTTCTCTTCACGAAGGATGCCGAGGGATCTTTAACGTTCACCAATTAATACTGGCAGACAGGATGCCCAGTTTAACATCCATCTGAGGGACGTCGCACGCATCGATGAATCCACCCGGCCTGTGAAACACCTGGATGACAGTTTATAGCCTGGTCAGGATTCAAACCCAGGTAGACAGTTTTGAGACGAGTGTGCGTACCTCTAGGTCATCCTGCCAGCCTCTTGGATCAAGTAAAATAAATAAAGTAGGACATGATTCTGTTACCACTAATCACTGCAGCAACATTTAAAAAAAATTGAGGTGTAATTGTGTGAAGTCATAATCTGTTAGCACTCACAGAGGAGTCTGTTCAGATTATCTGCAAACCGACATTTATTTGACTTTGTCAACGCCAAAGAAAAACATTGCCAGAGCTGATAAAAAAAAGCACAGCTGGCATTAACTCGCATGACAAAAGTTTTTCCTTGAGACCTGGAAATACAATTGACTCCTTTTGGTGATGCTGTTTAAGGGCATCGTGAGTGTTGCTTTAAGCGAGGGGCACCGTGTGTACTGTACTTGTACTTGTGGTGGCAAACTGTTTTGGGTACTATCGCCTCCTATTTATGTTGACCTGAAACTGCGAGAACATTCACTTTCTGTATCGTACATTTTGATTCCACTCTATGCTGAGTCTTGTTTTGCGGTGTTTACACCAAAGTCTTGGTTTTGGCAAACATTTTGCATCTAATTATATCTGTCTGCATAATTAACTGCTTTGGACTCGTGTTCATTCTTGGCTTCGTTTTCCCCATTCCCACACCATGATATATACAGTAAAAGTATGAACACAGGAGGAGGCCATTTGGCTCATCATAACTTTGTCCGATCAACAGTGATTAACTAAATATATAACTTTAACGTGTATGTGCTAACTTCATTATTACCACCGGATTTATCAAACATCCGCATCCCTTTCCTCATCAACCTGCATAAATTGCATAAAAATTAACAACTTGCATAAAAATTGACGGGTGTACAAAAGATCAATGTTTTGGATGGGGGATGATCTGAAATGGTGGTGATCAACTGTATCGAAGAGGTGAAGGGAAGAATAAGACGGAAGGGAATGTGGACATCGATTCCACAGGAAAGGGAATAAAGAGGAAGGGATGAGTTGAGGTGAGCAGCGATTCTGCATTTTGGGGGTTTCACAAGAAGGGGGTTGATGGTGGACTGCGTGCCCCCGGCAGAAACCAGGGGGGTTGGATAAAACGCGGAGAGAGCAGAGGGTGCAAGACCGGAAAGGAGATGGTAGAAGATAGAGAGACATCTGACCAGTTGGTATGAAGGAGGATGCCCAGTCTACGACTGGCTTTGGAGGCCGGCTCTGAAATGTGGTTTACCCACAAAATATCGTGGCTGATAGTGAGACCCAAGGGTTTGAATGACTGAACATCTCCATGACCTTGCTGATGATTGGAAGTAAGCTAATACGTCTGAAGTTAAGGGGATCCATTTTTGTACATTTTTTATGTTGGCTGATTTCCAAACAGATCTGGAAGATGACCTAATGCAAATTATTGGGTGAAAAAGGCAGAGAGAGGATGTGCAAGAGCAGCAGAGCAGGTGTTTAGGACACGTGAGCTGATGCCACTTGGTCCAGTAGCAGAGTCAGAGTGGAAGGTTGCCAGAAACATCTCTACTTCTAAGGTGCAAAAGACAGAGTCGAGGAGTAGTTGGGTATGACTGGGAAAGGTGGGTACTGAGAGTGAGGGGTTTGGGACACAATATTTAGAAGCAAACACAGAATTGAGGCATTCAGCCTTCAAGGGGAGCATACTCCAGAGACAGCCTTAACAAGGCACCACAAGGTTTTAGAGGAGGCAGACAAGTTTGAAAGTTCAATCTTGACGATGGACAGATGTTGTTTTCTGGCTGTCATTCGGGTGGACACACACTTGTTGCAGTCTTTTGGCAATTATCTGAGATTGCCTTCAGTTGAGTTTGCCTTCCAGAAAGCGAAAGCAAGTTGTTTTAGCTACTGCCTCACTACAGGATTTGGTGTATCAAAGGCATGAAGAAGGGAAAGGTAACAGATGGAATGAATCTGTGCATGAGAGAGAGAGACAGAGACAGCCAGGGCCAACAGTATGCGGACACACCTTCTAATTAGTGGATTCGGCTGTTTCAGCCACACCCATTGCTAACAGGTGTATATATAATCAAGCACACAACCATGCGATCTCCATAGGCAAACATTGGCAGTAGAATGGGCCATACTGAAGAGCTCGGTGACTTTCAACGTGGCACCGTCATAGGATGCCACCTTTCCAACAAGTCAGTTCGTCAAATTTCTGCCCTGCTAGAGCTGCCCCATTCAACTGTAAGTGCTGTTATTGTGAAGTGAAAACGTCTAAGAGCAACAACAGCTCAGCCTCGAAGTGGTAGGCCACACAAGCTCACAGAACGGAACTGCCGAGTGCTGAAGCGCGTAGCGGGTAAAAATCGTCTGTCCTCGGTTGCAACACTCACTACCATTCCAAACTGCCTATGGAAGCAACGTCAGCACAACAACTGTTCATCTGGAGCTTTATGAAATGGGTTTCCATGGCCGAGCAGCTGCACACAAGCCTAAGATCACCATGCGCAATGCCAAGCGTCGGCTGGAGTGATGTAAAGCTCGCCACCATTGGACTCTGGAGCAGTGGAAACGCGTTCTCTGGAGTGATGAATCACGCTTCACCATCTGGCAGTCCAACTGACGAATCTGGGTTTGGCAGATGCCAGGAGAACGCTACCTACCCGAATGCATAGTGCCAACTGTAAAGTTTGGTGGAGGATGAATAATGGTCTAGGGCTGTTTTTTATGGTTTAGGCTAGGCCCCTTAGTTCCAGTGAAGGGAAATCTTAACGCTGCAGCATACAATGACATTCTAGACAATTGTGTGCTTCCAACTTTGTGGCAACAGTTTGGGAAAGGCCCTTTCCTGTTTCAGCATGACAATGCCCCCATGTACAAAGCAAAGTCCATACAGAAATGGTTTGTCAAGATCGGTGTGGAAGAACTTGACTGGCCTGCACAGAGCCCTGACCTTAACCCCATCGAGCACCTTTGGGATGAATTAGAACGTCGACAGCGAGCCAGGCCTAATCGCCCAACATCAGTGCCCGACCTCACTAATGCTCTTGTGGCTGAATGGAAGCAAATCCCCAGAGCAATGTTCCAACATCTAGTGGAAAGCCTTCCCAGGCCGAAAAGAGTGGACGCTGTTATAGCAGCAAAGGGGGGGACCAACTCCATATTAATGCCCATGATTTTGGAATGAGATGTTCGACGAGCTGTTCATTTTGCCCAGCAAGCCTGAGACATCTTCTAATTTTAATGGACAGCCTTGGAAGAGAACGATATAACTCTTCATTACCTCTGCCACCAAAGGTGGATGGAGGTTATGTTTTCACCCCTGTTTCTGTCTGTCTGTCTGTCCGTTTGTTTGTGAACAAGATATCTCAAAAAGTTGTGGACAGATTCAGACGAAATTTGGCAGAGATGTAGTGTATGTGACAAGGAAGAAATGATTAGATTTTGGTGAAGATCCGGATTCGGATCCGGCTACTAGAATTTTTCACGTGATTCTTCACCATTGGGAGATTGGGCTAAAACTATACATCGCAGGATATCTCAAAAAATTGTGGACAGATTTGGACGAAACCTGGTGGACCCCGGTTGTGTGTGTGTGTGTGTGTGTGACGAGGAAGAATCGATTCAATTTTGGTGAAGATCTGAATATGGATTCAGATATGAGAATTATTTAATTTTCTAAGTGATTCTTCACCATTGAGAGATCGGGTGAAAAGCGATATATAACATGATATTTAAAGTTATGGACGAGTTATGATTAAACTAGGTGGATGAATTTGTTTGGTGACGAGAACAAGCCGGTTAGATTTTGGTTCAGGTCCGAATCCCGATCCGCCTATCAATGGGATACAAAACATAACATGTTCAGCCTGGAGGAGGTGTGCGCTCTACCGAGCGTCGTTCTAGTTTGTCCTATGTTCGTAATAATGGACATTGAAGGCTGAATAAAGAAGTCGAGTAATGCATCTATCACATGCTTCGCTTCCATAGAGTAGGACGGGCTCAGCTGTTGGCATGAATGGCGTTCCTTGATACGCCAAGAGAGTCGACGTCCTCTTGAAGTTCATTGCAAGCTCTCCATGCAGCAGCTTTCCTTTGTTTAATATCCTGAGCAGTTGTGTTAACCGAAGAACCAAGATTCCTGAAGTCTTCGTCTATCTTAAGTTTTATTCCATTGCTTGATATGATTGAGACCTATCTCGGCTGGTTGAATGCCAAACTTTTGTTTTATTAGCATTAATAGTTGGGCCTATCTTACCGGTGCTTATCTTGACTGGAGTTTCTCAATTTCTTCTGCCAATAAGGCTACATCATCAGCAAAGTCTCCATCGGGTGAGAGTATCTTGGCATATGTATCCCTATATATATTCGAAATCGCCTTCACAAGTTGATGATGGATTCCATATGCTGATAGGATCTTCAACATCTTGTCACGGATGGATGGAGTCGAAGGCTTTTCGAAAGTCGATGAATGTCGTTGTGCAAGGAAGGTTGCGAGCACAGATTCCTTATATTAGCCTCCGCAGGATAATGTCCAACTGTTGTCCTTTCGACCAAAAATCCATTTTGGTTTGACCTGGTCTGAAAGTCGCTTTACCCCTCCCAAGGAATGCATTCGTTCTTAAACTTTTTTGATGTACAGGTTTTATTTTGCAGTACTCACAATAATTAATCAGTTGTTGTATATACAGTATATGCACTCAATCATTGTTCTTGCACCACTGAATTTGTTGCCAAGTCCTCTTCGACATCTTGTGTAGCATTTGTGGAGTCGCCAGGAAACCTCGGGGTGTTGCTCTTCTCGGGTTTAGCGTGTTAATTAGTAGTACTGCACTGGTATTTTATGCTGATTAGTACCAGCAACGGTTTCTCAATGTTGTGGCATCTTGCTGGCAGGAGCCGAGGCCTGGCACAAGAAGCCCCTTCGATCGAGGAAGCTCCTCTCAAGCTTCATCTGAAAGTCCTCGTGGATTTTCGCCTGACATTGAGGAGCTCGAGCGTTTTATCGACAGTTATGTGCAAGAGTACCGTGTCGATGGTCAGCTAAATGATGCAGCCAATGACGCTGACTCTGAGAGGTCTCCTCCCCCCATATCACAGGTATTTAGACTTGAGGATGCACATTCACTTTGGTGTTGTTATGCATGAAAAGTCGATTCATTTTTTGTTCCCACTAAAATTGGTATTGTTGCTTCCTGTTTTTGGGGGGGGGAGTGGGGTTGTCACACTAAGACGTCCTCTTTTAACCACGTTATTTTTAGCCACGAGAGGAGAAACTTGTATTTTGAGAATTCCCTTGCAGTAAAATTAGTAATTTTATGACATTTCTATTTGTCATCTTGTCGGTTTTTGTTGCTTCTTGAATGCTTTTAAAATAGAACAATCAACAAACTGATTGATTTGAAAATATATTTCAGTGGTATACAATTACAAAACAACATTATATTATACATGACTCCACAGTACCTGCAAAATGGTTAGATTCCGGCATGCAATGGATAACATGGGAAATCAATATGGTGGCATAGTCTTGAGGAGGCCTGACTGGGTTTTCTAAAGTTTTGGGTTCAAATCCACCTGAAGGAAGCTCAGCATTTAAAAATTTGGATTGTTAAGTGCTTCTAGAAACCGAGCTGCTATTAGAAGAATTACCATGGTACAGTTAAGTTATTATTAAAATATAAAACCCATCTGGCTCACAAATGACCTTTCAGATTGGTGGCAATCTGCCTGCACTCTCTCGTCTCATCCATACTTAATTGTTGATTGGTAATGCCCTCAGGGCAACTTTGGATGTTGTCTAAATGCCCGGGTTAGTTATTTCCCAAAGCAATCGAGACAGCGGACTGTTGCCTATGCACCGCCCAAATAAAGGGATGAGCAATTTGTGTAATAAATGAAGGTTGTTTTTTTTTGTATGTAATTTCTGTTTTAGCCCAGGTTTTCAAGGCTGGTTAGTGTGAAAATATAGAAGGGTACGTCATAAACAGTACTCATGTTTTTGTTTCATGTGTGTAACCCTGGTTAAATTTTTTTTTTTCGGGAGCAATCGAGACGGCGGACTGTTGCCTATGCACCGCCCAAATAAAGGGGGTGTATCAGAATAACATATTGCATGCTTGGACAAGATTGCCCCTAAGGTGGGTACTCTGCCAGTTTATAGAAATAGTGCTGCCCACATCTATTTAACAGAATTGATGAAAGAACATGAGATTGTTGCTTTTGTATTCTCTCACAATGCTGTAACATTTTAAAGGACCGGCTCACTTTTTCAGCAATATTGTTTTCCATCTATTCTCAGCTGGTGTTGGCTTCGCGGTTAGGGTGCTGGCTTGGAATCCTAGGATCCTGGGTTCGAATCCCGGTCGATCGCTGAATTAACGCCAGGGGGGTTGACTCAGCCTGTCATCCTTCCGAGGTCGGCAAATTGAGTACCAGCTTGCTGGGATGAATGATCACGGTGTGTACCCCGATTTAGAATAGGTACACCGTATCCCTGCGCATCGTAAGAGCGTGACCAAGTGTTGGCGTCAGGAAGGGCATCCGGCCATAAAAACATTGCCTCAAACAGGGAACCATGATTGTCATGGGGCCCGCAAGGCTAACCCCCGCTCTAGCGGGGAAAATGGCCTTAAAACGATCATTCATTCATTTTTTTTCATCTATTCTCAGCTGGAACTCCTTATCAAGTTAGCACAACCTTGGTGAATACATATAACCGCCAACATTGTAAATAACTCTCCATCATGTTGACGTCGGTTTTCATTTCACACGTGCTTTTTCTTTTTTCAGTAATAAACTTCCTGAAGCCTCGGTGCTTTGCAATCGTTTTGTCCATGATTGTTGCAGTTATTTTGCAACAACCTTGACCGTTTCATCATGGATGTTTTCGATGATGCTTCCCTCTATTTTCAGTCTTTGCCAATGGTTATAATGGCACACCTTTGACTTCAACTCTCGAGCTAACGCGTATATGAGATGCTTCAAGCTCAGATACAGTATCCCCTTATAATTATCATTTTGAGACTCAAGTAGTTATTGCTTCTTTCGATTCTAAAGAAGTTTGTCACATCTGAGTTATAAATTTCACAGTTTAAGTAATTTAAAAAAAAAAAGTTCATTTAATTATTTTTAACTGCCTTTTAATGTAGTCTTGATACAAGGAGACTGTTACAGGAGGAAGCCATTTGGTCCAGCATGCCTGTGCCATGTTCACAACCCAGCACCACCACCAATTGGAGGCAGTGAAAATTGTACATCTAAGCCCAAGCAGTACCAAGGTGCTGGGACACAGCGACCCCTTCCATTTGAAAGATTTGATGCCATCTTCAATGGCCAATAACCTAAATTTATAAGGGACGTCCACATCTGAAGTAAGGCGTTCTGAGATGTGGCGCCCTCTGCTGGTACTGCATATAAACTACATTATAAACTATGGGAGGCTGAACTCGAACTTTAAAAGAGAAATCATATTGTTAGATCTAATCATAATGGAGTGTTTCACTTTACATTGTTATATGAGAATTATGCACCAATAGGGTAGCAAAAGCAACTTAATAAATTTCCCAAGTACATTTCTTTTTTTTTGTGCAAGTCCCTGGCTTTCTTGCCTTACTTATTAATTGGGTTTTAAATTATTTTAACAGCATATTATGCAAGCCTTGCTCATCATGCCCTTGGCTGTTGTTGCCAGCTGTGCTATCACCCAGTGCCACACCTATGTAACAAAATTATACACGGTATTTTTAAAAATGAGTGAAACTTCTTCTTCTTCTTTTGTGGTCCAGGAAGAATGGCCGACAGACAGTGGAACTTGGGATGCAACTTACGTGAAAAAGGTCTGCGACACCCCTTGGACACCACAGGTGCGTTATTTGTTACCATGAGACCATTGTTGTAATATTTGTGCTGTTTCCCTGGAGGTTTTGTACAGAGGGCCTGATGCTGACGAGAATTATCGTAGTTTTGTCTTGTATGGTGAAACACCTTCTGGCTATTGCAACTTGTGTCTGAAAAAGCATTGTTGCAAAAATTATCTGAGCTGTGAGAATGTTTTAAATATTTATTTCCATATTCTGGGTGTATAATGGTGCAAGAGTTGGAATGCACTTCCTGCTTTAGATTTATTTATTTTTACTATGTTCTTGATGAAAAAGAAAATTTTGGAGGGTTGTTTAAATCTTGCAAAACATTTAGTACAGTAATTACTGCAAACAACCAAAAATAAGTTTTTCAAGGATATTTATTACCTCCACCACCGAAGGTGGGTGGAGGTTGTTTCCATCCCTGTCTATTTTTCTGTCTGTCTCTGTGAAGCGGATATCTAAAAAAGTTGTGCACGGATTTGGACGAAATTTGGTGGAGAGGTTGGGTATGTGACGAGGACAAAATGATTAGATTTTGGTGAAGATCCAGATCCGGATACGAGAATGATTGAAGCCTGTAAAGTGTGATTCATTAGGTTATTCCTCCGACATAACCTCAGAGTCCAGCCGTATGTAAGTAAGTACATCAACATTTGACTAAAACGTCTACTCCCCAAATACTCGACCGATTATGTACCAAATTTGGAACGATGCATCAGGACAGCAAGGTCTCATGGGTTGTTCCCCATCCAGATCCGCCTCCTATAAAAGGCTCAAAAGAGAGGGGAGTTGGCCTCAAATTCAGGTAATTTATTTTAAAGAAACCGTGGGGCAATAACCATCGGTCCCCCACAGCGCTACTTTTACCTCCGCCAGCAAAGGTGGATGGAGGTTATGTTTTCACCCCTGTCTGTCTGTCTGTTTGTCTGTGAACAAGATATCTCAAAAAGTTGTGGACGGATTTGGCCGAAATTTGGCAGCAAGGTAGCGTATGTGACAAGGACGAAATGTTTAGATTTTGGTGAAGATCCGGATTCGGATCCGGCTACTAGAATTTTAAAAGTGATTTTCACCTTTGGGATATCGGGCCAAAAACGTTACAAAGCAGGATATCTCAAAAAGTTGTGGACGGATGATTTTGATTAAATGTGATTCTGTATTGTGATTTTCTTGTCTACTCTGGGATACAAAGCGTAAACTGTTCACCTGGCGGAGGTATGCTCTTTACTGAGTGCCGTTCTAGTTTGTGTAATGTAGTCACTTGTTCAATTTTGCTGAAAATACAACTAATTGCTCTTGCCTGCTATAAAGGACCTGGGCGATTCCAACTGGGGAGCTCCTCCAGCTCAAAATGAAAAGCCACCGAGGAGATCACCTCCGGGGTTGTCTAACCATGAAGATTGTCAAAAGAAGCAAGTGGTATGTGTTCGGATAAGGAATCCACTGTGGTTATGAAATTTTGACCTTGCTTTTAATTTGTGGCATCAATAAGTCTTGCTTTACCGACCATAGAGCCGCAACAGCCATCATTTACCTTGGAGGTCATTGAAAAATGCATATCTGTTGTTTGTGATGAAACGCAGTTTAATTTGTTACTACAAACTTAGCATTGTGCCTCTTTTTATCGCAAACTTACTGTAATACACGGAGTTTTTCCATGTGCATCATTGTTGCATGTTGAGTGGTAGGGTCAATAAACCATCCAGTGAAGTTACCTGACGTTTTGCTTGATAGTGTTAGTGGCCCATGGTCAAAGGCATGTTGTATGTATGATCTTGGTCATGAATCTGGAAATTATAAAGCTCCCCAACCCCTTTGCTCAGAACTCTATGCAGAAAATGTTTTTATTTTATTTTGTACTTCTTTTTTTTCTTTTCCTTCATTAAAAGGTGCACATGCTTTTGGCAAATACATTGTTCTAATTATGCTACCTTTTCTTGGAAATGCTCCTTGTATTGACAAAGTAAGAAAAAGAGTGCAAAATTATGAGGGAAACAGCTATATTGATGTTTGTTTGTGTAACTTTGATTAATGATCACACTTTGTGCTCAAACGTATATGTTGCTTCGTCTCCGTTGACCCGTTTGTGTCCACAGCCTCGAGACCCATCCTATGATATCTGGGCTGCAAACACCAACCCTTATGAAAGGTAGGTTTAGAGTTTGTGCACTTCACTGATCAAACTCGGTAAATGAAGGGTAAACGGTAGACTCTTGCCAATTCAAGTATATATAATATATTTTCCAGAGGCTGCATTCAAAATGACAAAAACTATAATTGATGAGATGTATGTATGTGTTTGTGTGTTTTTACGTTGGAGCTGTCACATCTAGGACATACATATGGCATAAAAACCCCTGTCCAATCGGTTCTTTTACCTTACGGTAAATTGGGTTCCATTTAAAACTTCGAATATCTCACAAACGTTAAATTTAACACAATGAGATGAAAATAAAGAGATTTGGTTACTTTTCGTTGATTTCCAAACTGGCAGCTAAAGGTAATCCATTAATATCACTTTGCAAATGACTGCATCTTGTGCAAAATAGTTCAGCACCCCTCTTGGTGTGACAGCGTCTCTCCCTCTCCGTCTCCCTCTCCCTCTCCGTCGCCGTCTCCGTCGCCGCCTCCCGCGCGCCGTCTCCTGCTCTCTGAGCTGGAGAAAATAAGGAATTGATCATTTACCTGGTACATGTTTACTGGACTAGAAAGCACAGTCTGACTTTATACCCTCCCTGGTCCCCGCTTCATAAGAGCCAGAAGGCAATTCCCCCAATTGTGATAAGCCTCTGCGAGAGAGAATGCAGCGCTTTGGAGCTCCTGGGCATCTATTAGATATATCATGTCATAGACAAATCATATTATTGTGGAAATGATTTACAGAGGGTAATAAATGCTTAATATAGCGTAACTAGGGGGGGGTCACCCGTGGGAATCCCACGGGCATGCACGTGTGACATTTGGACATCTTGAGTTTGATGCTACACATTCAGTTTTACAAACTGGTTACTGGCAATTTATCAGATCCACAAATGACGTAATCTACACAATGTATTTATTTCTGATAACATGTGAATGCATGTGCGTGCACATGGGAAATAGTTTGAAATGTGTGATTACATCTCATGTAAAATGTGACTTCAAGAGTTCAAATCCTCTCCCTGCCTGCCCCCATCCCTCCCACATCACGCACACTGCACCAGGGAGTGGATCACCCACAGGGCACGCACACACGGGGGAGTGTTTCACACGCACACACGGGGGAGTGTTTCACACGCACACACGGGGGAGTGTTTCACACGCACACACGGGGGAGTGTTTCACACGCACACACGGGGGAGTGTTTCACACGCACACACATAAATGGAGGGGGGGGGTGGAGTGGGACACACACACACACACACACACACACACACACACACACAGACACACACACAGTGCATTCAGAAAGTATTCAGACCCCTTCACTTTTTTCACATTTTGTTATGTTGCAGCCTCATGCTGAAATCGTTTCAATTCATTTTTTCCCTCATCTATCTATAATTCCAGTAATCTCTGTGTGTCTGTCTGTGTGTCTGTGACCGCTGTTTCTCGACAACCACGGGTCCGATATACTTGAAACTTGCCAGGTATATTGCTGGGGACCCGAGGATGTGCCTTTTCAAGGTTTGAAATTAATCGGACAAGTACCTACCGAGCTATGTCCAAAAAACGCTTCAACCAATCAGAGAGCAGCGAGCTATCACGTGTGCCGAACCGTTAATGCAATGCAAGCGTTAATGCGTTAATGCAAGGCTTTTCTTTTTTTCCCTCTTCTCTTTCTACTTTTCCTTGCGATTAAATTGCAAACAGCCAAAATACGTTGGCGCTAATTGAATAATTGGCCATTAACACTAAAATAATCGTAACTGCGATATGCCAACTTCCGGACAGTGCAGCCTTCCCTGTTGTTGTTGTTTGCAGCAGCTGTTTGCAGCAAGGCAAGGCTTTTCTTTTTTTCCCTCTTCTCTTTCTACTTTGCCTTGCGATTAAATTGCAAACAGCCAAAATACGTTGGCGCTAATTGAATAATTGGGCATTATGTTTTACAACTAATAAAAACGAATTTGCGATTCATTCGCTTTCCTGCGCGTTTGTGTACGCGATGGCGATTTCTTTACCAAACTCCGGAAGCCGTTCGCTTTGGACCGAACCATTGCATGTAAATAGAGGGGGGGGGATTGTCACCACTCGCAAGCCGTTCGCTTTGGACCAAACCATTTCATGTAAATAGGGGGGGGGATATAATTTTAGATATATATATAGTACGGGCATGCCCTAGTCAATCTAAACTCAATACCCCATAATGACAAAGAGAAAACAGGATTTTAGAAAGTTTTGCAAATTTATTAAAAATAAAAAACCGAAATATCACATTTACATAAGTATTCAGACCCTTTGCTATGACACGTGAAATTTAGCTCAAGTGTCTCCCATTTCTCTTGATCATCTTTGAGATGTTTCTACACCTTGAATGTAGTCCACCTGTGGTAAATTCAATTGATTTTGACATGATTTGGAAAGGCACACACCTGTCTGTATAAGGTCTCACAGCTGACGATGCATATCAGAGCAAAAACCAATCCATGAGGGCAAAGGAACTGCCTGCAGAGCTCAGAGACAGGATTTTGTCGAGGCACAGATCTGGGGAAACCTACAAAAAAATTCTGCTGCATTGAAGGTTTTTAAGAGCACAGTGGCCTCCATTATTCTTAAATGGAAAAAGTTTGGAACAACCAGGACTCTTCCTAGAGCTGGCCGCCCGGCCAAACTGAGCAATCGGGGGAGAAGGGCCTTGGTAATAGAGGTGACCAAGAACCCGATGGTCACTCTGGCTGAGCTCCAGAGATCCTGTGTGGAGATGGGAGAAACTTCCAGAAGGACAACCATCACTGCAACACTCCACCGATCTGGGCTTTATGGCAGAGTGGCCAGACGGAAGCCTCTCCTCAGTGAAAGACACATGAAGGCCCCATCTTGGGAACCTTCAATGCAGCAGAATTTTTTTTGTAGGGTTCCTGAGATCTGTGCCTCGACACAATCCTGTCTCTGAGCTCTGCAGGTAGTCCCTTCAACCTCATGGCATGGTTTTTGCTCTGATATGCATTGTCAGCTGTGAGACCTTATATAGACAGGTGTGTGCCTTTCCAAATCATGTCCAATCAATTGAATTTACCACAGGTGGACTACATTCAAGGTGTAGAAACATCTCAAAGATGATCAAGAGAAATTGGAGGCACCTGAACTAAATGTCAAGTGTCATAGCAAAGGGTATGAATACTTATGTCAATGTGATATCTCAGTTTTTTATATTTAATAAATTTGCAAAACTTTCTAAAATCCTGTTTTCTCTTTGTCGTTATGGGGTATTGAGTGTAGATTGATGAGGGAAAAAATGAATTGAAACGATTTCAGCATAAGGCTGCAACATAACAAAATGTGAAAAAAGTGAAGGGGTCTGAATACTGTGTGTGTGTGTGTGTGTGTGTGTGTGTGTGTGTGTGTGTGTGCGTGCGTGCGTGCGTGCGTGTGTGTGTGTGTGTGTGTGTGTGTGTGTGTGTGTGTGTGTGTGTGTGTGTGTGTGTGTGTGTGTCACAGTTTTGTGAGGAACAGAAATTAAAAAACGAGATGTGTCTGTGTCTGTCGGTTTTGGAAATGTACCCCAGGAGAGAGAGAGCATTCATGTTGAATGTCAGAATCCCTAAACAGTTATTTCTTTAATTTATGTGGTAGGTAGAACATTGCCCTTTGTCCAGGTGTTAGAGAGGGGACATGCATTGTGAGGTTAGCCTGTGTATTCCCGGTGTGATGTTTCCCCATCTGCCACTTCTAATCTTCTCAATCCACCAATAAACCGCTTCACCAAACATCAATTGAACAACCCCTTCTTCACATCTTCGGTGTTTCCTTCAACCCCACGGTCAGTATATTCTCGTCCTTCGGGTCCGGTCCGTCTGTGCATTTGTACTCCTCACTTGGTTATTCCTTCACATTCAATCCGTCCGTCCCGTGATCACTGGCCTCCGTCAAAACCTGTACGGGTGAACAAGTCCCTCACCATTAGAAACAATTAATCCTCTGGATGGGCGGGCCTTCCCATATTCTTCCCTGCACTCCGCTGGTGATTGAAGATTTAGACAATGTTTCCGCATCGTATTTGCTGCACTAAGCCATGAAATAATTTATTGCACTCGTAGATTAATTTTCACATCATAAAAAAGCAATAATTTCGATATTCAAATTTTTTTAGTGAAGACTAACGCTGCACAGGTGGGTGGGTGGGTGAGTGTGTGCCACACGCATCACGTCCATTTATGCAACCCGTGATGTTTGAGGTACGGATAATAAATATTTAAATGAAAAAACCATTGTGCGGTCAGTTTTCTGTTCATCAAGCATTTTAAAGGGCAAGTTTATAAGATTAATTGATGGAGAAATTGCTTAACTATTCATCCGCGTTAATAAAAACATCTTTTTTCGACGTGTCTTTTATCGCAGTAGAATATTGCCCTTGCTGTTTCATCAACCTCTCCCCATCCACCCCTTCCCCTGCCTGCCACTCCCTCCCTACAACGACTCCACAGTAGCTGGAGTTGGGGCCAACAAAATGATACGCCTGCTGTGCCATCAAGTATTCTGTCCCAATGGGAAGGCCCACAAGACATGAATGTGCGGTAAGCCAAAAGCTGCATGGGTGACGCTAACCAAACACTGAATATTTATACTGCCTTTACTTTTATAAATACCTCGAGGGAAAATAAATTAGCTTAAAGATGAGCATCACGCACGTAGCAGTAACCTTGTAATTTTGTGTTCTGGCCTGTCCACGTGTCAATAAAAAATGTTTTGTATGAACTCTCGTTTTGTTCAAGTTAAATAATGCAGCTGTAACTGAAGTTGGCCTTGTCTACTTGCAGTTTCCTCTACATTCAATCCTGATTGCTAACTGGGGTTACAAAACACCTGTGCTAACATTCATTAAGAGATGACTCATTAATTATTAGTCCTTCATTCACCTATTTCAGAACTTCCTCGTCTCTCTACTTAGCCCCACGTCTCACCTGAAGCTTGGACAGGACAGGATGGAATTGACTATTTAACAACATTTCTTCCCTAATCTAATACCTGAAGCATTCAAATGATAGTGGATGAAGTCGTGTTCCGATTCTGTCGGCCAGGATCCTTTTCTTTACAGATGCGTGTGTGCCTATGCATACTTGTCATTTCTATATGGAATTTAAAATGCACATTAACAATAAAAGTGACTGAGGATGTGTATTTAACTATAAAAGTTACACAGCAACCATTAAAGTTCAGGGGGAAACAAGTTTGAGGGCAGCAGTTCCGAGCAGCAAAGCAGTAAACAAGTCATTGCGGCAGCGAGTAAAAGTCTGAGACCAGGGCAAAAGTTTATTTTTGGCAATAAAGACCACACAGGCTTGTCTTGCAGTTTGGCAGCAGCGATGCCCGTTCCAGGCTGGCAGCTTGGTATTGATGGCTGGCTGCAGATGTCAGTGGGTGGTTTGGCAGCAGGGGGAGAGCAGCCATCTCAAATGCAGTTTCGCCTCTGGGGAGGGAATGATGATGTGGCCGGGAAACTTGCGGGTTGATGTGATGGGGCCCTACTCTGCTCGCTGTTTGAGAGGGTGTCCGAGTGGCACCTACCCTGATATAACAATTTGGGACTTGATGGGTCCTCTTTAGTGCCAATTACGCTATTTTGTTTCTACCAGCGGCAAACACTCGCATGGAGTGGAGGAGGGAATCTAAACCCGAGAACATAATCAAAAGACATGTTTCAGTTTTTTTTGTTAAGTCACTACAGTGGTCCCAATGACCAATTTACCCACTGGTCAGCCTGATGGCCTCGTCTTATGAATTTGGCATCGCCCTTATAAATTCTTCCTAAATCTGGGGTCTGGCACAATCAGCTGGCTGCATAGTGTGGCCCCGACTCAGGCCTCCTTGTCTGGCTCTATCCCCTCTATGGCACCTGAGATGCCAATGGGGAAGGATTGTGTTAATTACAGAGGGAAAAGAGACAGATATGGGGATGAGGGCGACAAGGAGCTTCCTATACACCCAGTCCTGGTCGTTGCTAGCTGGGGTTACAAAACACACTGACATTCCTCAAGAGACAAGTAATTAATAATTACCTCTGCCACCAAAGGTGGATGGAGGTTATGTTTTCACCCCTGTCTGTCTGTCTGTGAACAAGTTATCTCAAAAAGTTGTGGACGGATTTGGACAAAATTTGGCGGAGAGGTTGGTTGGGTATGTGACAAAGACGAAATGATTACATTTTGGTGAAGATCAGGATCCGGATCCAGCTACTAGAAATTTTTAAGTGATTCCTCACCATTGGGAGATAGGGCTAAAACTGATATACAGTCACGTGAAAAAGTAAGGACACCCCATGTAAAGTTTTGACTTTTTCAACATATTTCAACATACAGCTATTTGATCTTCATTTCAACAATATTGATAGATAAAGGTGATATAATATAACAAATATCATGAAACATTTACATTTTGTTGTCCATTGTATAATTTAAATAAACATAAATGCAAATTTCGCATGTGGAAAAACTAAGTACACCCCTACATTTATCAATACTTCAAATACCTAAAATTAGAATCAGGTGCACCAGCTCAGGTGCAAGTGATTAGAACATCGTTAGAGAGGAACTTGGAGGAACCTGTCTTATTTAAATCTCAGACATTTAGTTTGGTTTGCTCTTTGTTGTTGAAATGTGTGGCGTCACCATGCCTAGATCAAAAGAGCTCTCTGGGGCCTTCAGAAAGAAGGTTATAGATGCCTACGAGTCTGGGAAGGGATTTAAGAAGATCTCCAAACAATTTGAAATCAATCATTCGACTGTCTGGAAGATCATCTACAAGTGGAGAAGATTCCAAGCAACTGCCAACTTGTTCAGGCCAGGCCGCCCCAGCAAGTTCAGCCCGAGAGCAGACCGCAAGATGCTGAAAGAAGTCTCTGAGAACCCCAGTATGTCATCACGGGACCTACAGGTAGCTCTTGCCACTGTTGATGTCAAAGTGCACGAGTCTACCATTAGAAAGAGGCTGCACAAATTTGATCTACATGGGAGGTGTGCCAGGAGGAAACCTTTGCTGTCCAGAAAGAACATCAGGGCAAGACTAAAGTTTGCCAATGAACACCTCGGCAAAGACCAGCACTTCTGTAGCAATGTGCTCTGGACAGATGAGTCAAAGGCAGAGCTATTTGGCCACAGTACCAGAAGACATGTTTGGCGAAAACCAAAGACAGCATTTGACCACAATATAGTCAGGTTCACTATGTTTTTTCGTTCAAAATCATGGTAGATTAGCAAACCTATACATTTTTGGAAACGTTATTACATGGAAAATCTGAAAATCAATGTTTACATTTGCCGATTCGACCAATCGACCAATTCCATTCGACCAATTCGACCATTCGACCAATCGCTTCGATCGACCATTCAACCAATTCGATCGATTCGATTCGATTCGATTCATCGAATTCGATTCGATCGACCATTCAACCAATTCGATTTGCCCATCAATTTGACCGACCTTTGCTTGTGTGGAACGGACTGTGAAAACGATGTGGACTATATTGTCGGATACGACACACAGGACAGTGATGACGAACTCCAAATGGCATATTCTGTAATCGTGTATGTTTGATGCCATTGACTGCCTGTGTATATTTTGTCATTGACTGCCTGTGTAGATGTGAAGTTATACTGACTGCATGTGTATATATGATTTTGCTGACTGCCTGTGTATGTTTGGTGATATGAATTATTGTGACACATTTTGATGTTATTAACTGCCTGTACAAAATGATAACATGTATTTGATTATGCAACTTATCGCGAATATAAAGACAGTATTTTGCAATTCAAAACCTTTGATTCGTGTCTTACCATTCCCCATAGCACTAATTTGATACTTTCATTGGATTCCTTGTCCCTGAAAATATAGGTTTAGTATATTTTTAAAAGTTTTTAGGGTAATTAGAGGCAGAAATAGAGCAAAATATGTATTTTACAGTGGCCATTTTGAAAATCCAAAATGGCCGCCATACAGGTATCTCTCCAAATGTAAACATTGATTTTTAGTTTCCTTATGCTATAACCTTTCCAAAAATGTATAGGTTTGCTAATCTACCATGATTTTGAACGAAATATAATTTATTGACATAGTGAACCTGACTAATAACCTAATACCAACTGTAAAGCATGGTGGTGGAAATATTATGGTTTGGGGCAGCTTTGCTGCATCAGGGCCTGGGCAGCTCACCATCATAGATTCCACTATGAATTCTTCATTGTACCAGAGGGTGCTTGAGGATAATGTGAGGCCATCTGTCGGAAAGTTGAAGCTCAACCGAAGGTGGACCTTGCAACATGACAATGACCCTAAACATCTATCTATAATTCCAGTAATCTCTGTGTGTATGTTTGTATGTTTGTATGTTTGTATGTTTGTATGTTTGTCTGTGACCGCTGTTTCTCGACAACCACGGGTCCGATATACTTGAAACTTGCCAGGTATATTGCTGGGGACCTGAGGATGTGCCTTTTCAAGGTTTCATATTAATCGGACAAGTAGTTACCGAGCTATGGCGATTTCTTTACCAAACTCCGCAAGCCGTTCGCTTTGGACCAAACCATTTCATGTAAATAGAGGGGGGGGGATTGTCACCGTACTCGCAAGCCGTTCGCTTTGGACCAAACCATTTCATGTAAATAGAGGGGGGGGGATTGTCACCGTACTCGCAAGCCGTTCGCTTTGGACCAAACCATTTCATGTAAATAGAGGGGGGGGGGATTGTCACCGTACTCGCAAGCCGTTCGCTTTGGACCAAACCATTTCATGTAAATAGAGCGGGGGGGATATAATTTTAGATATATATATAGTACGGGCATGCCCTAGTACCAGTAAATCCACCAAGGAATGGCTGAAAATAACGAAATGGAGGGTTCTGGAATGGCCAAGTCAAAGCCCGGATCTAAATCCCATCGAGATGTTGTGGGGGGATTTGAAACGAGCTGTGCATGCAAGAAACCCCTCAAACATCGCACAGCTGAAAGAATTCTGCATGGAGGAGTGGGCAAAAATTTCTCCGTCGATGTCTGAGACTGGTGGACAGTTATAAGAAACGTCTACTTGAGGTTGTTTCTGCCAAAGGGGGCAATACCACCTATTAGAGCCAAGGGTGTACTTACTTTTTCCACAGAAGGAAATGGCATCTCTGTTAATTTTTTGTTGAATAAATTATTGCAAAGTCAATTCTTCATTGTTTTTTGTTCAATTAGATCAGCTTTATCTATAGATACTGTTTAAATGAAGATAAAATATTGATATGTCCACATATGCTAAAAAGATTTTTAAAAACATTTCATGGGGTGTACTTACTTTTTCCACATGCGAAATTTGCATTTATGTTTATTTAAATTATGAAATGGACTACAAAATGTAAATGTTTCCTGATATTTGTTATATTATATCACCTTTATCTATCAATATTGTTGAAGCCTGGTGTTGGCTTAGCGGTTGGGGTGCCGGCTTGGGATCCAAGCATCCTGGGTTCGAATCCCGGTCAATCATTGAATTAACGCCAGGGGGGTTGACTCAGCCTGTCATCCATCCGAGGTCGGAAAATTGAGTACCAGTTCACTGGTAATTCCCTGTGTGTCGCAAGAGGCGACCATCAGGGTTGGCGGCAGGAAGGGCATCCGGCCACAAAACATTGCTTCAAAAAGGGGACCACGGTGCCCGAAGCAGGCCAACCCCTGCTCTGCGGGGAAAAATGGCCTCGAAAGGTGGTTCTATCAATATTGTTGAAATGAAGATCAAATAGCTGTATGTTGAAATATGTTGAAAAAGACAAAACTTTACATGGGGTGTACTTACTTTTTCATGTGAATGTATATCATGCTATGTCAAAAAGTTATGGGTGGATTTGGACCAAACTTTGTGGACAGATTGGCCGTGTGACAAGACCGAATCGATTCGATTTTGGTGAAGATCTGAATATAGATTCGGATACAAGAATTATTTAATTTTTGAAGTCGTTCTTCACCACTGAGAGATGAGGCGAAAAGTGATATGCAGTCGTGGCCAAAAATATTGGCACTCTTGTACTTTTTTCTTTTAATGCACCATTTCTTCCAGAAAATTGTTGAAATTAAAAAATCGTTTGGAATCAACATTTGTATTTCTTTGGTTTGTCGTGGAACAAAACAAACAAAAAAAACCTGAAAACATTACTAAATCTTAGATTGTCTCTGCTGTTTCGCACGCGGTTTATTTTTGGCTCGTTCTGTATGAGTGACGGTTTCTTGTACATTCTGCCAACGTTGTCTCATTCTCGGAGTTCATCTTGCTCACGGGTCACTTTACTTTTATTTTAGTTTTCTATTTTACTTCTCCCTCTGTGATTGTTGGTTTTGCAAACCCATGTGAGCTATCAATTGCTTGCGACACACATCACAGTTTAGAGTTTTACTTTTGAATGCCTGTTTCAATTTAAAACAAGAAAGAGCAATCGGAGATTTCAAACCCTCGCCAGGATGTATTTTCAGTGGTTTTTAAGGCTTTTGTGTTAAAACAAATATGGCGGCCGAACCACGTGACCGATGACGTCATCGTTACTTTTTTTTTTCTCCACTAATTTCCTAGATTACGCTCAAATTTCATCTTGATCGGATGAAGTTTTGTACTTGTCAGATTATGCCGTCATAATAGACGCACCTATGACATCACTGAGGCCAAAAAAAAAAATTTCCGGTCTCTGGTCAGCACGCGCATCGATTTTGACCATGCGCATCAACATTTTTTAAATTATTATTATTTCCAACGGTGCCTACAACAGCGCGCGCCTGTTGTTGCCGGGCCGGTGCGCTATCTCGGGAAATACTCAGTATCGACGTTCGCGCACGGTTCTCCCCTATAAAACTACGTTTAGTTTGTCCAAATCCAACCAGCCGTTCCAAAGATATGAGTAGTTTTGTGTGCCGTGCCGTCATGAATCCAATCGGCTGGATATTGTCATTTATTGAAACGACGACGTTCTTTGGCGGGTTCGTGTGAAGCAACCAGAAGGCCAAGAGAGCTGTGGGTGGTCTCGTTAGTTAGGCCTGGATCCTATCTCGTTTGTCATGAAGTTGTAAGTGTCTGATAATCTGGTGGACTGGGAGAAGAGATCGTGTGAGACATCGGCATGGATTCAAGCGCCTCCACGTTCGCCGTTTAGCCCAGCTGCGCATGCGCCGATTTGAATAACAACATACAGCCCATCTGCGCATGCGCGGCTTTGATACACATGCAGCGTGTCATCCCGTACACAAAGATTGGTCCAGGGGTGTAGTCATTTGCACATGCGCGGTTTTTTCAGCATTCAAATGCTTCAGCAATCGCCTGTTAGACCACTTGCGCATGCGCAGTGTTGACGCGATCGACGCATTGGAATGTTTGACAGAACGGCGAGGCGATCTCGAGAACGAAATGGCAGTCTATAATATGCTTGAAGAACTTAATGATTTTCAGAATAAATACATTTTAAAATAACAAGCTTGTGTTTGTTATTTACAAAAAGGCCTACCAGTCCCATTGGCTGTCTTTAATTTCTCTCTGGACGGCGCCACAGCAGATGAGGAGGACCGCAAGGCATGAGGACACAAAAAAAACACCTTTATATGTGCAATCCATGCTTTTCAAAAAAAAAAAACCAAAAAAAAAAAACCACATCGCCGCATCAATTCTGGAACTTTGGTCTGACCAGAGACCAGCAATATATATTTTTCGGCCTAACATATGTTATTCCACATGGAGAGTTCTTTGCAATGAGCCATGTCTCAATTTTTTCTATTCAGCGCTTTCGGAGATATAGAGGTGCAAAGTTTTTCGGTTTTCCCAAGATGGCGGCCAAACCACGTGACGTATGCCGTCATAATTATCATAAACAAATTATACAAGTGGAGTTGCACCTATGGTGAAAATTTCCTGTCAATCAGACCAACAGTTGCAGAGAAAATCATATTTATTCTGTGCGGACTAACAGACAAACAAACGGACTCAAATGCAATACCCTCTCCTCAGGCGAGGGTCATGAGCATTGAAAGTTTATCAGTTTTGCTTCTGTCCGTTTCTCCTTTCAGGTCGAGCTGGCATTTCCCCGGTGTCGAGCATAGTTCCACAAACAATGTCAAGAATTGTCCTCCACAGAAGGTATGTTAATACGTTGTACTAGACCATTTTGTGTGGTAAGAACTGTGTGCTTGGGAAATTATCTTCTGTTTTTAAATAGCCAAATGACTTGTGATTTGCAGGCTGTGGAGATATCGTTATACCCTTGCGATGGAGAAGACCAAAAGGTTAAAGGGGAGAGCCCATCCTGTCGTTCAGAAAAAAGGTATAGTTTTCTGGTGTTGGCTTGTTCCCTCTTCTGGTTGCTTGCAACTAACCAATTGTACGATGGCTGATTCTTCGTTGTCACACATGCCAGATTTTATGATTGACCAAAGGAGGCAAGATATCTGAAATATGTTAAATGGAGGGATTCTTTTATTTTATAAATAATTATTATATTGCCACAAAAATGGCAATGAAAGTTGTGTCGGACCGATTTGTACAAATAACCGAAGTATCCTCATTTATTGGAAGTATCATCATTTTACATAATGAACTAGAACGGCACTCGGCATACCTCCGCCAGGCCGAAGAGTTTACATTTTGCATCATAATGACAGGCTGGATCTGGATCCGGACCTGCACTAAAATCAAATCGATTCGTCTTTGTCACAACCCCACCCTGTCCACCGAGTTTCCACCGAATCCGTCCCCAACTTTTTGAGACGTCCTCACAGACAAAAACAAGGGTAAAAACATAACCTCCATGCACCTTCGGCGGCGGAGGTAATAATTAGGCTTTCCGTAGCTTTGGTGATTCTCTTCTTTTTTTTTTAATCAAAGATTGTTACCACTTTTAATGGTTAACTCCGACTTTTAACAGCCTCGATTATTCCCACCTGGTTGGGTCAGCCAGGGAATGGTTTTGGTCCAAGACTTTTTACGAACCGGCTCATTTGTCCCTGGCGTCCGACAAAGAGGCAGTAATTTGTCATTTGCTCGGTATTGGTGATGCCTCACCTGATCTTGATGAAATACCCTGGAATATTTAACGTCGATCAAAAACCAGCGATGGCAGACAAATCCTCAGGCTTATCATCCTTCTGATGGAGGGCGACACAATGACGCATTGACACTTCCCCCTACACACGAAACCCCAGGGTGACGGTTTCTAGTTTAGTTGAGATTCCTACCCAGGCTTGACAGTTCAAAGGTGAGTGTGTGTATCTCCAGGCCATCTTGGTAGCCATTGTTGGCGTTATTCCAAGCATGCTTTATTTATTTGCTTTGTGTCGTTGAATTTTTTCTATTTACCTGTTTACTTTTGCAGCTACCAAAGGCCATATCGTCCCCCAGCCTGCCGAACTGGGGAAGCAACTGTTACCCCACGTGTAGACCGAAGGGATAATTGGCAGCGGCCACATGGACGAAGAGGCTCAGTTGGAAGGACAGTGGGCCCCCAGCCTCAGGGACTCCGGACACAGCCGTGTTCTCCGCCGTTCTGGAGCCTGCCGCAGCCTGACCGGTCCAGCAGTGGCTGGCAAGGAAAGCGGCTTGGAGGAAGGTACACAAGCCGAGGAGATACGGGTGAGGAATTTGCTTTGCTATAAAGATGTCACTATAGTGCATAAACATGAGCACTTACCCAGGGGGCAATGGCAGTTTGACCGACATGGGATGTTATAAAGGGTTGTGACCCATAAATTAAATCTATATACCTCTGATATCACATTCTAGGTCCACCACCTTGGCAACAACCTGCAGGAAATCTGTGGACAGCCCCTAACCAACATACCGTATCTGCTAAAAGGCGCTTTTTGTGGTCATCAGCGATCCTGGTTTATCTGTGCCTCTCAAGTATAAAACAGGTTTCTAATAACCCAAATGTGTCATAAATTAGGTATTATCTATCTGCACCATGTACAACACTAAAAGCAAGGCAGGTAGTGGCAAGTAATTAAATAATGATTTAAAAGACATTTTTTGTGTATTTATTCGTCATTTCTGAATACAATGTTGAGACATTTATTTTCTACATTCACAAGTTGAAAATGTTTTACCTAATCTTGTCAGTTTGTCTTCTGTATTACTTTACTCGCAAAAGTACCCGGCTTAGCCGGGTAAAAATGGATCACTTCCTGACGGGAATATGATTTATGCACTCTGTGTCCATCATCTTAGAGCGAATTTTAAAAATAGATCGCAGGTACACTGAACTCTGATGCAGTGGAGTGACACCCTATCCCATGCAAGTTACACTCACAAACTGCTTACGAAGTATCAGCCTATGCTTCTGCAATTTAATAAACCATTCCTGTAAGACAATGGCATTATTTTGCTCCTTCAGCTGACAGTTTTGTTCAGTTTCATTCAGTTTCAGTAACACACACACAGTAACACACACACACAGTAACATACACACACAGAAACGCACACACACACAGAAACACACACACACACACACACACACACACACACACACTGGCACCAATCTCTTGTAGCGAGATGCGTATATCTATCACCTGCACAGTTGCCATCCCTCCACATCGGGCATCTCCCATTATCAATTTTGCCCATCCAATTTTTGCCAATCATTACTGCCAATCATTTTTACTCATCAAATTTGCCAATCAAATTCACTATCCCTACCATCGTCCATTAAACTTCGAGCCTCGGTGCGGGAAATTACATTCTCAAAGCGCGGCTTCGCAAAGCCGAGCAATGAATGCGGGTGGTTCGTCTACTGCGGTTGGATCCGTCCGGCACTCGATGCAGGGGAGGAGGTTTCATCGGGCCGAGATTCTGAGGTCCACCTCGGCGCGGAGCCTTTCGGTCTCCTGCCCGATGGCCCAATCTTGCCTGGCCAGAACGCCGCAACCACAAGGGGACGCCGTTCCGACCCCTCCTACCTTCCCTCGAACCGGGCCGCCCGCTCTGCTTAGCAAAGCGCGGAACCGACCGTGCAGGGCGGGGCCCGGACGGAATCGCGCACGGCGGTTCTTTTGAAACCGCCGTGATTATGACCCTCGCCGGTTCCCGCAGTACACAAAGCCCGGCACGGACCGAGGGTTGGCGTCGACTATCCGTCAGCCTAAACGCTGCTCCGGTCAACGTCGATGCCGTACTCGCATGCTCACATCCACACGCGACTCTTCCCATACTCTCACATCCAGGTGCCTCCATACACTCTGTTATTGCACTTTCTCTTACACACCACCCAGGTACACTCATTCTGCTCACAGACTTTGTTACACACCTGACCACCGCACACCTCCTCGCACACCCCGGCGAACACTCGTCGTTCGCACACTTCGTCAACACACCTCCTCACGCCCACTCCTCAGTCACATCCTCTGTGACAACCATGGGTGTGCACTCTTTTGCACACCCAATCACGTGCTTCACCACCAACTCAGGTGTGCATTCCCGCACACGCTCAACCATTCCAGGTGTGCATTCTTTCTCACTTGCCACAACCAACTCGCACTCCGTGTCACTCTCGCCACCACAATCTGTCGTGCATTCACTCTCGCTCTTGACAGCACACTCGCTCCTCGGCGCACACTTTTTCCTCACACACCCCTCCGTTCCACACCTTTCTCGCGCACCTTCTTGCGCACCCTCTCCCGGTACATACTCCGTACCACTCATGGGGGTGCATTCTTGCACACACCCAATCACCACCGCACACCCTTGCTCGCCAATACCTCTCGCACTCCCCATCGTCGGACATCCTTGCACACATCCTCTTTCCACGCACTCTGCACCAGTCGCACACCTCACCAGCGGCCTCTCACGAACGCCCGGGTCAAGACCAACACCCAAGCTCGCTGAATCTCCCCTCACACCATATACATTTCCGAGCATATCGCCACTCACCTCGGCGCCTCTTCTCCTTCTCTTCTCCTCCGCCACCTGTAAACTCTTTATTTGGTCAGTAAGCACATAATCACGCTGTGAGCACAGACCTTGCACCAATTCCATCACCTCCTCCTTTATCTCTTTCTTAGTCTCCCTCCATCTCTTCTTAATTTCACTTACCCCCTCTTCCACCTCCTCTAACTTCTGTTTCACCTCCTTTACTTCCCGGTGCGCCGCTTCAATTTCTTCCTCTAAGGCCACCTTGGTCGTTTCTATGTGCGTCCTGACTTGCCGTTCTTTCATCTCCATTGTCTCTACCACCTCCTCTAACCTCATCGTCAGTCCCTCATGTACCGTCTGACATTCCTTCTTTGTCGCTATTAGTTCCTTCTTTATCTCTTTTTGCGTCACCTTCAACCCCCCTATTACCGCCGTGTTCTTTTCCACCTGCTCCCTAAGCTCCTTCTGTCCCACTGTCAGCTGCTCTACTCCCCGCGTCAGGTCTTCTATGCCCCCCTGTAACCTAGCCGTGCTGTTCCTCACCTCTTTCTCCATGCGCTCCTCACCCTGCTTTACCTCGTCGCGTACTCCCGCGACCTCTTCGCTCACTCCGCGCCTTATATCCTCCCCCATCTCTCCCATCTCTTTGGTAGACGCCACCCTCATCTGCTCCAAATCATTCCTTTGGGCATCCAATTTACTTTCCAACCCGTTTTTTACCTCGTCTATCTGATCCCCCATCTGTTTAATTTCCCGGGTGGATTGCTCCCCCATCTCCCTCAATTTGCCTCCCATCTTGTCTTCTAGCCCCGTTAACCCATTCTTCACCCCTTCCATCTGGTTCTCCTGGGCGGCCATTCTATTTTCCAACCCCATTAACCCGTCCTTCATTTCCCCTATTTGACTACCCACGTCCTCCAATTGGCCTCCTAATTTGCCTTCTAGCCCTTCCAACCTGTTGTCTAACCCCTCAAATTTGTTGTCTAACCCCTCAAATTTGTTGTCTAACCCCTCAAATTTGTTGTCTAACCCCTCAAATTTGTTGTCTAACCCCTCAAATGTATTGTCTAACCCCTCAAATTTGTTGTCTGACCCCTCAAATTTGTTGTCTAACCCCTCAGATTTGTTGTCTAACCCCTCAGATTTGTTGTCTAACCCCTCAGATTTATTGTCTAACCCCTCAGATTTATTGTCTAACCCCTCAGATTTATTGTCTAACCCCTCAAATTTATTGTCTAACCCCTCAATTTGGCTTCCTAGGCCCCCAATTTGGTTTCCCAGGTCTTTCGTCTCGTCCTTCTGGGTGTCTAACTTGGCCATTATCTGCATCATAAATACTCGCATGTACTCCGGCATCTCGGGCTCGGCTGCCGCGACCACGTGCGAGGCGCCGCCATCTTGTGCGCCTGCAACCCCCACTGTTACACCTTCTCCAACCCCCTCTTACATTACTCCCACTGCCTCACTGGGGTCCTGGGTTGCCTCTAACCCCTCTTCTATCTCCCCCACCGGCATCCGACCATCTTGACTATCCATGGCACGACTCAAATTTAGATGTTAATAAAAATTTCGGCCACTCCAAATTTTGACCAAATTTTTTAGATGTTAAAAAAAAATTGTTACGGGTCCAAATCCCAACTCCTCGACACCAATTGTTACGGATCCGGGGGACGGCACTCCCGTTAGCAAGGGGGGGTTAATCCCCTTGTCCTGTTAAGCTGGCCGTCCGACCGGTCCTGGGGGTATGACGTCACTTCCGGTCGATGGTAAGTAGGGTTGTAAGCCCAATTTGTCTTAATACCTTATTACTACCACCGGCCGTAAGCGAGGAAATACTCCCACCTGGGCCGCAGCGTGATTGGATTACGCCGAGCGAAGCGAGCTGCGACTCAGGCCGTTAGCAAGAGACTAAACCCGACTATAAAGCAGTTGGCCAAATCGCGCCACAGGTACTCAATGGGGAAAAGACTAAAGCGACCGGATGAGAGGAAGCCAAATAACCAAAAAGGGTAAAGGAAGAACACAGGTTTATTTACTATCTACAAGAGGAAACGAAAGAAGGGTATTTACAAGGAGAAGAAGAAGAAGCAGAACACAGGGCAGCCTTAAAACAGTCTTATATTATACCCCAGACAAAATGAACAGACTCACACGAACAGGGATTGGCAGGAAGGAATGGCTGGAAGGAGAAGAAGGTCCAGGCAGGTGACAGGGCAGGCAGGTCTGGGCTGGTGCGCAGCGTCGAGGTTGGCTCCAGTCCACGCTCCGGGCTCGAGGCGAAACCCGGCGGCAGCTGCACGTATTCGTTTCACGCGGGCTGACAACGTGAATAGATGGCGTAATGTCAGCGGACCCACTCTTCTGCCTCATGATCCTTCGCACTCAGCTCTCCTCTTTGATCTCTTGACGCACTCATCCCTCTCACTCATCTCCCGAAGCAGTCCCTCGCAGCCGCTTTTATTGTCCGTGTAGAAATCAAGCCGCCGGCTCCGATGACACGCCTACCAGTCGGCTCACCTCGGCGCTGGTTGGCCGGCAAGGGCTCGCTGGCTCCACCTCTGATGACGAGTCGACGTGCCACACCTTGTTCTTGTGGTTCCGCCCTCTTTTTCCTCGGCTTGAGACCACGTGCGCAATGGCGGTTTGGGGCCAACAACCGAATCAAGGCAAGGAGCAGCGAACGCCGCCCTACTGCTACTTTTAAGAGCGGGTGAGACGATTGGGGAAATTGAAAGGGGCCTATCTTATTTGATTAATGCACCGCAGATTCAACTATTGGGAACAGATCCTTAACTGAAACACATAATAATGAAATAACTACAGAGAGGTCCTATGGTTCTCTACGTGTTGTACATGGACTAACTAGGGTGCGATCTTTAATAAGCCAAATGATGGGGATATTTACAGGGGATCATTTATAAGGGAAACATTTACTAAAATTTACTAGTGAAGGTTCTAAAAATCGTAAATATATATATATATATATATATATATATATATATACACATACACATATATACATACATACATACATACATACATACATACATCAAATGTACCTGGCTCCGTAAGATGAATAAAAACACAGGGAAGTGCTGCCACTGTATATTTGAGTGAACTATTAGTTGTCACTGCCTGATTCACTGCTCCTTTCATAAGATGGCAGTGCACCGTGCTCGAATGCACTTGTTCCTGGATCCCTGGCACTCCTGCCAATGACAGACAATATAACAGGGAATGTTCTTCTTGTTGCACCAATAGTCTCTGTTGCAGCCCTTTCTGCCCCCACAGGGTATTGTCTTTGTCATCTGCTGTGGCTTGGCTGGTTGTGTGCATGGCACTGGTACAAACTTGCCATCATCCAGAGTCCACCCATAGTCTTGACATGGTTTTATGTTCGGCTTGCTAATATGTGCGGTCTTGGCCACACATTCGCCAGTGCTGCTTGTCACAGATGTTGAATAAATGCAGATCACAGATGTCTTCTGTAGGTGGCAGCAGCTTTAGCAGTGTTGATTTATCATATTGTTTGGGAACTTGTACATCCTCACCATACTGAGCTCGACACCCATGAAGTCATCATTTTTGTTTATATAGACAGCAACCAGAAGAGCCCTTGCTTGGCTGCTGACCTCGGGTGTAATGCAAGCTGGACCTTGATCTGGATCTCCAAACACCTCTAGTGCAGGGATTTCTGTTGTCTTGCTCTGGATTTATGTTGTCTTTTCTTCCCAACAAAATATAAGTAACTGGTGGTGTCATGCCCACTTAGACTGTGTACGAATGGCAGTGGTTGACATTGTGCAGGCCCCAGTGTGGCTGCAATACTCTGGATTGGAAGATAGTTCTTGGGTGCAGTCCTCACCCAAAGTTCCGGCAAGTCTTTTAGCAGGGTTGCTGCATACAGCACCTTCAAAAAGTATTCATACCCCTTGACTTTTGCACATTTTGTTGTTACAGCCGGAATTTAAAATGGATTGAATTTTTTTTTGTCACTGATCTACACTAAATATGTAGTACAAAGTACCCCATAAGTACAAAGCGAAAACATGTTTTTAAAAATTGATAAAATTGAAAATTAAATACATAAATATCTAATTTACATAAGTATTCAGCCCCCTCGGGCCATACTTCATAGAAACGCCATTAGTACTGATCACAGCTTTGAGTCTACTTGGGTATATCTGTATCAGGTTTACACATCTTATACACATTAGATGGTTTGATCATGTGTTGAGGAAGGATGAAAGTGACTGGTTGAGAAGAGTGATGGAAATTAATGTAGAAGGAAGTAGAGAACGGGGAAGACCGAGAAAGACTTGGCTAAAGATGGTGGAAGAAGAAATGCGGGTAAGGGGGTTAACAAGGGGAGATGCAGAAAATAGGGAAAAATGGAGAAGATTGTCATGGGGACCGCAAGGCTAACCCCCGCTCTAGCAGGGAAAATGGCCTTAAAATGCATGTTGTTGTTGTTGTTGTTGTTTACACATCTGGATTTGGGGAGTTTCTCCCATTCTTCCTTGCAGATTTGCTCAAGCTCTGTCAAGTTGAACGGGGAGCGTCGGTGAACAGCAATCTTCAAGTCTTTCCACAGATTCACAATGGGATTAAAGTCTGGGCTTTGGCCCACTCAAGGACTTTCACGTTCTTGTTCTGAAGCCATTCCTTCCAGTGTTGGTTTGGCTGTATGCTTGGGGTCATTGTCCTGTTGGAACGTAAACCTTCGCCACACTCTATCTAAGGTCTTTTACACTCTGAAGTAGGTTCTCCTCAAGGAATTGCCTGTATTTGGCTCCATTCATTGTTCCATCTATTCTTACAAGTCTCCTAGTCCCTGCCGCTGAAAAGCATCACTGTAGCATGATGCTGCCACCACCTTGCTCAACGGTATGGATGGTGTTAGATGTGTGAAGAGCTGCGCTCTGTTTCCACCAGGCGTAGCACTTGGTTTTCAGGCCAGAGGTCAATTTTCATCTAATCAGACCACATAATATTTTGCTTCATCCTTTCAGAGTTTTTCTCATGCCTTTTTGCAAACTCCAGGTTTGCTGTCATGTGCCTTTTTCTCAGTAGTGGCTTCCGTCTGGCCACTCTCCCACAAAGCCTAGATTTGTGAATTGCTGCTGAGTGTGTTGTCCATCCGTCAGGTTCTCCCATCTCAGCCAAGGAATTCTGTAATTCTGTCAGTGGTCATTGGGTTCTTCGTCACCTTCCTGATCAAGGTCCTTCTTGCCTGGTTGCTCAATTTGGTTGGGCGGCCAGCTCTAGGAAGTCTGGGTAGTTCAATGTTCTTCCCTTTTCCTAATGCAGACAGGCAACAAGACAAGAAGCCTGTCTTTGTTTGTGGCCTGGATATTGTTGAGCCCTTTCACATCCCGTCCGCTGCATTTGATCCACTTGGTGTAGTCAGTGGGTGTTTCCTCACGTCTCGTCCATCTAGTCCACCTCGCATCTCGTCTTGTCCATTAAGGACAAACCGTACTGCTACGCTCATTTAACTGGCTGACTTGCCATTTTGCCAACGTCACCTGCAAAAAAACCCAACACTGTACAACAACTAAAACTAGATAGTATTCATAGAATACTTACCCTGCGCAGTCAACTTGTTGCGACCCAACTCTTTTGTTTTTGAACATTTTTTTTTTCTTTGATCCAATATGGCTGCCAGACCACGTGAACGATGACATCATTAATTTATATTCTCTAATATAATTGTTGCATAGATCACGCTCAATACATTTCAAACTGATCAGACTAAGCGTTGTCCCTGTCGAATTATGACGTCATAATTATGGCACCAATGATGTCATCGTTAACAACACCTATTTCCCATGTGGAGTTCTTTACAAGGAGCCATGTTTCAATTTTTTCCATGCAGTGGTTTTGGAGATATAAAGGTGCAACATTTTTCGGTTTTTCCAAGATGGTGCCTGTGCCACATGACCTATGACGTCATGATTATCATTAAAATATTCTACAGGAGGAGGTGCTCCTATGGTGAAAATTTCGTGCCCATCAGACCAACAGTTTCTGAGAAAAAAAAATTCACAATGACCTGATAAGTTTTGTACTTGTCGAATTATGACGTCATAACGAAGGCATCAATGACATCATCATTAACATATCTTATTCCCCAAGGGCAGTACTTGACAATGAGCCATGTTTCAATTTTTTCCATGGAGCGGTTTTGGAGATATAGAGGTGCAGCGTTTTTTGATTTTTTTTCTCCAAGATGGCGTCTGCACCACGTGACCTATGCCGTTATAATTATTATTTAAAAAAATTATACAGGAGCCGCACATATTCTGAAAATTTCACGTCAATCGGACCAACGGTTGCCGAGAAAATGAAAATGATTTTCGCTTCGCGAGCGCAGGGTAACAACATAGCCACAGAAAATTACACAGATGTGTATATAAAACTACAAGCAAATTTGGCTATTTAATTATTTCGCAAATTTTTTTTTTTTTTTTTTTTTGTATACTGAATCGAGGCTCGTGAAAGAGCTAACATTTACTTCACAAACAAATCAACCAGACAAACAAAATATCTAAAAGAGGGAGCGGAAGACAAGATGGGGAGAGATGGGGAAGCACACAAACACAACATTTGAGAGCAGGGAGATGTGTGGGAGGGAGAGGGCTTGGGGGGAGGAGGCGTGAGAAGGGGGGGGAGGGGGGAGGGAGAAGTTGGTATTCAGGACAGAAGGACACCAAAGACTTCCAGGACAGAAGTTGGTATTTCAAAAAAGTGGAATTGGGGTGAAATTGGGGCTATAAAGTAAAAGTCGCTCTGGCCTTTCAGTTCATCCATTCATGAGTAATCACAATGTGCTTTTTTGCAGATACCGGCACGGTCATGCCCGTTAGGGGCTGTGCACAGATTCCCTGCAGCTCGTTGTCAAGGTTCTGGACCTAGAACGCGATCTCACGTCTGGGTCACAACCTTTTATAACATCCTGTGTCTGCTTTCCCCTCAAAGTTGGGGTTTGCCCCCTGGGTAACAGGAACCCACGTAACTTCTAACTGGTGTGGCGTCCAAATGTTTCCATTATTTATTTTTGTCATATAAATATGTGAAGTGAATCAGTTAAGTAATGTTTGGCTGGAAAAGACTGAAGTTTGTCTGGAGGTCGACATGAATGGGCAATGGATTACCACCATTTAGATTGGAAAGAAAGGTGGATTTGGAGAGATACAGAAAGGCAGTTGTAGAAGTGGGGGAAATAGAGGGTGAAAATAGTGGGTGTGAGCAGAAAGGCTACCTTTATTTTTTGTATACAGTGTCGATGGTTGTGGAGAAGCTAGAACACAGAATGGATCATGACGTAACAGAACAAAAGGAACAGTAGAAAGAGAGGGAATGGTGGGGAGACCAAGCCATCAGCAGGGATGAGGGGCAAAACAGAAGGAGACTGGAGAAATAAGATGTGGGGGGGGAATGAGGGCCAGTGGAGGACGCAGGATGTGAACAAGATGGAAATAACCACAAACTCTCAGGAAGGAAAAACCGGAAACTTGGAAAGAAGTTGGCTTGTGAAGGGTTGATGGAGGTAGAAAATATTGAGGTTGTGGATGGGGGATGACCTGGGATGGTGGTGAACAGCTGTTGTGAGTACTCTAATGCATATTTACCTCCACCACCAAAGGTGGATGGAGGTTATGTTTTCACCCTTGTCTGTCTGTCTGTTTGTCTGTTTGTGCGTTTGTGAACAAAATATCTCAAAAGGTTGTGGACTGATTCGGGCGAAATTTGGCAGAGATCTCACGTATGTGACAAGGACGAAATGATTCGATTTTGGTGAAGATCCGGATTCGGATCCGGCTACGAGAATTTCTGAAGCGATTCTTCACCATTGGGAGATTGTGCCAAAAACTATACATAGCAGGATATCTCAAAGTTATGGATGGATTTGGACGAAACTTGTTGGACAGGTGTGTGTGACGAGGAAAAATCGATTCAATTTTGGTGAAGATCCAGAGCCGGATCCAGCTAGTCGAATTTTTAAAGTGATTCTTCACCATTGAGTGATATGGGCAACCAGGCAGAGGTATGCTCTCTACTGAGTGCCTTTCTAGTTCATAAATGCTTTGCAAGTTAATATCACAGCACCAATCGTCCTCTGTTTCAAACAGGAAGTTGGCGTACAGGAGGAGACTCTGAGCGTGCAAGGCCAGATGGGGAACAAACACCCCCGTGGGAGCGACACGGTCAACATTCTCGGCATCAACCTAACAGCATGGTGACTCCAAACATCTCTCCCCTGTTCCGATATCACTTTCTAATTTTATCTTAGAGCTTTGTTTGGTTTTGAAAGAATAGAAAGGCATAATCATAGTTGCCAACTGCACCGTGCTTTTGGCGGTAGTCTACTGCTTTTGGCGTTGGTCCACTGCTTTTGGCGTTGGTCCACTGCTTTTGGCGTTGGTCCACTGCTTTTGGCGTTGGTCCACTGCTTTTGGCGTTGGTCCACTGCTTTTGGCGGTGGTCTACTGCTTTTGGCATTGGTCTACTGCTTTTGACATTGCTCTACTGCTTATGGCGGTAGTCTACTGCTTTTGGCGGTAGTCTACTGCTTTTGGCTGTAGTCTAATGCTTTTGGCGTTGGTCTACTGATTCTGGCGTTGGGCTACTGCTTTTGGCGTTGGGCTACTGCTTTTGGCGGTAGTCTACTGCTTTTGGCATTGGTCTACTGCTTTTGGCATTGGTCTACTGCTTTTGGCAGTAGTCTACTGCTTTTGGCATTGGTCTACTGATTTTGGTGTTGGGCTACTGCTTTTGGCGGTAGTCTACTGCTTTTGGCATTGGTCTTTTTTTTTTTTCTTTCTTTTTTTTCTTTTTTTTTTTGTATACAAGATCGAGGCTCGTGAAAGAGCGAACATTAATCACACAGAAAGACAAACCGACACATAAAACATATAACATAGGGAGCGGTAGACAAGATGGGGAGAGAGGGGGAAGGACACAAACACAACATTTGAGAGCAGGGACCGAGAGACATGGAGACATCGAGAGATCTGAGAGAGGGCGAGGGCTTTGGGGGGGGGGGGGGGCGTGGGAAGGGGGCGGTGGGAGAGGTATAAAACATATGGACACTGCCAGGACTTCCAGGAAAGAAGTTGGAATTTAAAACAAGGTGGATCTGGGGTGAATTAGCGGGGGTAGAAAAGATCAAGGTTTTGGATGGGGGAAGATAAGAGATGGTGGTGGACAGCTGTTTTAAAGACCTGGAGGGAGGAGTGGGATTGAAGGGAGTGAGGGAGTTTGTTCCAGAGGCGGGAGAAAAGAGGAATGAAAGAGTGAAGGTGAGCAGAGAGCCGAGATTTCGGCAGTTTAACCATCAGAGGGTTGCTGGCAGATCTTGTGCGACCTGTAGGAATATTTGGGGGACAGAGCACAGAGAGAGCTGGGGGTGCAAGGCCGGAGAGGAGTCGGTAGAAGACAGAAAGACCACCTACCTGCCTGCGGTGAGTGAGTGAAAGGCCCTCAGAGATAGCTTCATCGCGGGAGATTCCAATAATTCTGAAAGCTTTGGTTTCAACAGCGTGAAGCCGAGCTAGGTGTGAGGCAGGAGCACCGGCCCATAGGGGAGAACAGTATTCCATTGAGCTGCGGATGAAAGCCTTGTATGTGGTGAGGAGCTCAGGTGTGCCGAGGAAGGACTTCGCACGACGGAGGATGCCCAGTCGGCGACTGGCTTTGGAGGCCAGCTTGGAAATGTGGTTTTCCCAAGAAAGATCATGGCAGATAGTGAGACCCAAAATCTTGAGCGACAGAACTTCTTGGAGAGGATTGTTGAGAAAGTAGATGGGAGGGTTGTCCAGTCGATCTTTTCGGAGAGACATAGTAAGAGTGTGAGATTTGTCAGGATTGAAAGACATGTTCCACTTGTTTGACCAGTCTGTGATTTTGTCCAGGTCTTCAGAGAGTGAGGAGGCAGCAGACTGCCGATCTGAGGGAAGAGGAATGGAGCGGCAGAGAGTGGAGTCATCAGCAAAGAGATAGAGAGGATTTTCGAGAGAGTCAGAGAGATCATTGATGAAGACCAGAAAAAGCACGGGGCCCAGAACACTGCCTTGGGGAACTCCAGCCTGAACAGGAAGAGGAGATGAGAGAAACCCATTCAGGGCCACACGTTGACGACGACTAGAGAGGAAGTCCGCCAGCCATGCGTGGAGATTTCCATGGATACCAAAGGAGGAGAGTTTGGTGAGCAGAGCGGGGTGCCAGACTGTGTCGAAGGCACGTGATATGTCGAGGGAGACAGCTCTAATTTCCTGTTTGGCATTGAGGACCTCCATCCATTGTTGAGACAGCAGAAGCAGCATGTCCAGAGTAGAGTGACCTGGTCTGAAACCAAATTGATGATCGGAGATCAAGCCATTGGAGAAGAGGAAAGATTTCATATCCGAAGCAATGATGGATTCCATGACTTTGCTGATAATTGGGAGAAGGCTGATTGGTCTGTAGTTGCTAGGATCTGTTTTTGCACCTTTTTTGTGCAAAGCGGTGATGTTGGCTGATTTCCAAGCAGATGGCAGTTGACCTTGAGCAAAAGAGAGGGTGAAGAGAACAGAGAGAGGGTGAGATAGAGCAGCAGAGCAGGATTTTAGGACCCGTGGGCTGATGCCGTCGGGTCCAGTTGCAGAATCAGAGTCGAGGGTTGACAGAAACTTTTCCACCTTGTCAGAAGGAAAGGACACGGAGTCCAGGAGCAGCAGGGTACGACTGGGTATGGTGGGTACAGAGAGGGATGGGTTTGGGACACAAGATTTAGAGGCAAACACAGAGTTGAGGCATTCAGCTTTTTCACGTGCGGAGTCAGCTGTGTAGCCGTTTGAGGTAAGGGAGGGGATGGAGGGGGAACAAACACCAGAAACGGATTTGACCAGACGCCACCAGGATTTGGAAGAGGGAGACAGATAAGAGAGTTCGGTCTTGAGAACGGAGAGATATTGTTTCCTGGCTCTCCTGAGGGTGGACACACACTTGTTTCGGGCTTTGTGAAAGGAAATGAGATTTCCTTCCGTTGGATTTGCTTTCCAGGAGACGAAGGCAAGTTGTTTCTGGGCAACAGCCTCACCACAAGATTCCGTGTACCATGGACGGGAGGAAGGGTATGACAACTGAAGACGAGATGGGATAAATCTGTGCATGAGAGAGAGCAATTTACTTTGGAAGAATTCCCAGGATGAGTTGATGTCAGAGGTGGTAGAGATGGGAGACCAGTCCAGATGATTGATGGCTGCTTGAAGACCGTGCCAGTTGGCCTGAGTGAAATGCCAGACTCGTCTACGCTGAGCAGGCTCCCTGAGGATGGTCAGAGAGATGTCCACTTTAACAAGGACATGATCAGATGATCCGATCGGAGCAGAAGAAGAGCAGCAGACATTTTCAGGGAAGTTAGTCATAACCAAGTCCAGAAGAGAAGATGTTCCGTTGACTGAGATCCGGGTCGGGAAATTGACAGATTGTGTCAGTCCCAGTGAGTCGCAGAAGTCCTTTGCTGAGGAGCCATGGCTGGTGAGAGAGGTACCCACACCCAGCCAACTGGCATGATGACAGTTGAAATCACCACATATGAGGAAGAGAGAGTTGGGATGAGTAGATAGAAGTTGGTCCATATCATCAGACAGCGAGATGTAGATGGAGTCATCACTGTTTGGTGGACGGTACAACACACATATGAACAAGAGGTGGGAGCGAAGGGGAAGCCGTAGCCAGAGGTATTCCTGGGGGTGAGGTGGAGAGAGTGCAGTGCAGGGCGAGTGAGGAAGAGAGTTTTTGATAAAGATAGCAACCCCGCCTCCAGGACGAGGCTCAGGTCTATCATACCGGAGGAGGGAGTAGCCCGGGAGAGATACTATGGAATCAGAGACATCATAAAGGAGGAAAGTTTCTGTTAAGCAGATCACGTCTGGTTTGACAGAAGCAACCTGTATGGAGAGATCAGTTAAGTTTGAACGAAGGCCCCGGATGTTTGAGGTCCATACCGTTAATGAAGAGGAAGGGGGAGCATCAGATACAGAACAGGGGGGAGGAGGGGTAGGGTAAGATGTGGAAGAGGTGGAAGAGGTAGGGAGAGCTGTTGAAGGTGTGTCAGAGATTTCAGAATAGCTCGGAGAAAGGGAAGGATGGGGCGGACAAAAGGTTTGATGGTGATTGGGTGAGCCACAATGAGGTGTTATTTGAGGAGGGGGAAGAGCGAGGCAGAAGGTTGGGGGAGATGGAGGTGAGAGTTTGAAGGGGGAAGAAGCGGGGAGGACGCTTTGAGGAGGGGGAGTGAGAGGGGGGAAATTGAGAAGCAATGAGGGTGGGGAGATTTGAAGGGGAGGGGTGAGGGGGGAGTTTGGGAGGGAAGGGACAAGGGGAGGGATTTGAAAGGGATGGGATATGGGGGAGATTTGGAGGGGAGGGGTGAGGCAGGAGTCTAGGAGGGGAGGGGCGAGGGGGCGTCTTGGCGGGGAGGGGTGAGGGGGTAGTTTAGGAGGGAGGGGGCAAGGGGGGAGATTTGAAAGGGATGGGTGATGGGGAAGATTTGGAGGGGAGGGGTGATGGGGAAGATTTGGAGGGGAGGGGTTATGGGGAAGATTTGGAGGGGAGGGGTGAGATTGGATTTTTGAAAGTGTACGATTTATGGGAAACGAACATTTATTGCAAAATGAGTTTCTTGTGACCTTCGAGTTAAAAATACGTTTAAGGACGCTGGATGGAGGATGGAGTGCAGGAGAGTTTAGGGAATGTAGAAAAAAGGCACTATAGGAGATGGATATATTTTTTTGGATGAATTGATTTGGTGAGCAAGTCGAAAGCAGCCTTTTAAAGAAGAAAAAGGTGTTATAAAATATGACGGAATACATAACTTGAGGGTAAAGTGTAAACATTGAAGGTTAATGAGTGAAAACTATCTGGGGAAATGGGGGAGAAACACGTGGTCGAAGAACGAACGAACGAATAAGAATGAATAAACGAATGAGAACAGAGAAGGAAAGTTTTTTTTTAGTTTTTTTAGTTTTTTTTTTTTTTATGAGTTGAGATTTACACAAGGAAGTAGGCTATGGGTGAAAAGACTGGGAATACAGAGAACGAAAGTTATTGGATCACAAACGACGGACCGCTGAGAAAAACAAAGCCTCAAGGTTGTACAGTGCACACTGTACAAGGCCTCAAGACACGACACGAATTAACACGATTTTCAATACAGGTATGAAAGATTTGCACCGAAAAATCTTCGTCGGGACACAATATACGTACAACACCATAAATAAATACAGTTTTAACGAAAATACAAATGGGAACAATCACTTAACTTCGATTTCAAATCGTTCGCGACGCGGCAAAGGCCTTGCTCGCGACACGGCAAACAGACGATCAATTTATGAAAGATAAACACCGAGAAACAACCAAAGTTGCACACAATAACTTCACACACCGAAAGATAAATACAGGTTCGACAAAATACAATTGTGAACAGACTTAACTTCGAAAAACGTGGAGACCGTGTGGAGCTTCGAAAATCCCTGCCGCCGTCTCCAAGATCTCGCGAGATCTCCGATCTGCGATGGTCTGCTGCTTTTGGCATTGGTCTACTGCTTTTGGCGGTAGTCTACTGCTTTTGGTGTTGGTCTACTGCTTTTGGCATTAGTCTACTGCTTTTGGCAGTGGTCTACTGCTGTTGGAGGTAGTCCACTGCTTTTGGTGTTGGTCTACTGCTTTTGGCGGTCGTCTACTGCTTTTGGCAGTAGTCCACTGCTTTGGCGGTAATTTACCGCTTTTTGTAAGCTGGAATAGCTTACCACTTTTGTTGCCCAATTCAACAAGCGTTACGCCTAGGTCCCCCGTCGGTGAAGTGATGAGTTGACAAAGTGGAAGACGCAAGGTGGCCATCTTGGATTTTGACATGGCGACCCAATTTTCAATAGCGTTCTTCCTTATGCCTAGATACACCCACACACCAGATTAGAAGTTGGTACTTCGCTTATTTTTCAAGATATTCCGCTCACAAGGTTCAGACATACATGGCGGCGGCCATCTTGGATTTTGACGTGGCGACCCAATTTTCAATAGCGTTCTTCCTTATGCGTAGATACACCCACAAACCAGATTAGAAGTTAGTAGTTTGTTTATTTTTCAAGATATTTCGCTCACAAGGTTCAGACATATATATGGTGGCGGCCATCTTGAATTTTGACGTGGCGACCCAATTTTCAATAGCGTTCTTCCTTATGCCTAGATACACCCACACACCAGATTAGAAGTTAGTAGTTCATTTATTTTTCAAGATATTCTGCTCACAAGGTTCAGACATACATGACAGTGGCCATCTTGGATTTTGACGTGGCGACCTAATTTTCAATAAGGTTCTTCCATATGCCTAGTTGTACCCACCCACCAAATTAGAATTCGGTCCTTCGCTTACGCACGTACGCACGTCCGCACGGTCGGACGGACATATATATGGTGGCGGCCATATTGGATTTTGACGTGGCGACCAAATTTTCAATAGCGTTCTTCCTCATGCCTAGATACACCCACACACCAGATTAGAAGTTAGTAGTTCATTTATTTTTCAAGATATTCCACTCAAGGTTCAGACATACATGGCGGTGGCCATCTTGGATTTTGACGTGGCGACCTAATTTCAATAGGGTTCTTCCATATGCCTAGTTGCACCCACACACCAAATTAGAATTTTGTCCTTCGCTCACGGATGGACGGACGCACACACGGACAGGGGGGAAAACCATAGTCCCCCTTTCGCTCCGCGGTGCGACGGGGGACAACAACAACAACAGGCATGTTAAGGCCATTTTCCCTGCTAGAACGGGGGTTAGCCTTGCGGTCCCCATGACGATCTTCGCCATTTTGCCATATTTTCTGCATCTCCCTTTGTTAACCCCCTTGCCCGCATTTCTTCTTCCTTTCTGTTGCCCAATAATAGCAAAAATACCACTTTTACAAAATAATGTCTCTTCAAAGTTTTTGATTCATCGTGATATTGTGACGAGGTTTCTATCAGTCTTCAGGTATGAATTTGTTCGGAAAACATAATAATTCAGCTTTAATTTTGCATAAAGGAGTTTCTTAGAATGTACAAATTTCTGGTTAAGAATATAAAATTTCTCTACCTGGGGAGGGGGGATACCGTCGTCAAACCCTTCCCGCCCTCCCCTCGGTTGCTTCGCTCCCTCGCACCACGGATCCTTTCCATCCTACCGCTTTTTTATGTCGATGTTGGCAACTATGTATAATGAGGCATATATTGCTGGTGCTACTACTACTAAGACCTTCTTCTTCTTCTTCTTTAATGGCCACAATTGGTTCCACTTTCTTATGGGATCAGCGCACAGCAAAGTTTTTGCACGTTTTTCATAAACCGGCGAGCCAGGCCTGACGTTCGACTGATGGTGTCGGAATTTGTAATTTGTACAGGGTGCCGGCAACAATTCCACTACTTTGTGAAGGTTAAAACTACAACATTTCTCTGGTGAACCGTTGGATCTTTAGCGTCCACCAACCGTCCAGCCAGCAGATGGGACGGCCCACACATTGATGAATTGCCGTGCCTGTGAAACACCAGGATGACAGTTTATAGCTCGGCCGAGATTCAAACCCAGGCTAGACAGCTTAGAGTGTCTCCATACTTCTCGTTAGGCCATCCTGCCAGCATCAGGCAGATATTGTTTATTAGGAGGGTGTTTGAATAGGTCATTAAATAATGAAGCATTTTATGTTTTGTCACATGTTTGGCAATTTGACCACATTCCAGGTGCCAAACTACATTTCTTTTATTTTTTACGTTTTTTTTTTGTCGACTAGATTTGTAAAATTGGTGTTGCAACGAGAGGAATTTACTGTTTCGTTAAATATTTTCTCCCCCCAGGCCCAAGTGACCAAATCTAGCCCATTATTCAGCTCTTCCTTGGATGATGAACCAGTCAATCCTTCTGGGAGTTCTTCAAATAAAGTGCAAGTGCAGTTGCCCACCGAAAGATGCACTCCTCGTGGCTGCGACCAGGATGGGTGCACCGGTGTACTTCCTGCCAGTGAAAAAGCTGCCCGAAGGCAGCCTCAAGTGCCATTGCTCCTGGAATCCTCTCGTGCTCACCTGAGGTCGAGGTTCAGAGGCCAGGTGAGTTTTTCTTTTCTCTCCGTGATAGGTTGTCATTACATTTCTTTGTCCATCACAATTTGCTAAAGTCGAATGTGAATCCAGCTCACTTGTCTGCCGACTTCCATTCAAATACGTGATTATTTCGGCCTTTTCCTTTTATACTGTACGTCACCTTTTTCTTCTGCCCGCCTGTTTGTCACTGGTCTGCTTTCTTTTACCATTCCTTCCACAAACTGGGATATCTGTATTAAGTAAATATAAGCAATTTCCAAATGAAGACAGTTAGTAGCATTTCTACTCCTACCTGTCCTCATTTGCCCCCCCTTAAGAACTGGGATTTTTATGGGAGTTTTCATGTTTGGGTCACGGCCCTGAGTTTGGGAACACCTGGGCTAATGTGTACATAAGACAGGTGGTACAATCGAGTACGAGATACCACATTCAAATTGATATTGCTAGGGCGGTCTCGTCAGCCAATCGAGGGCCTAATCACACCTTTACCTACCTCAATTTGGTTCATCCAGGGTCGATTGAGCGACACGCCAGATTCCTCCTCCTCACCGCACCACTCAAAATGGTGACTAGAGCTGTTTGTCGCACAGCTTTCTGCACTTCCGGTGTTAGATATAAGGTGAACTATTTAGTTATCATTTATTTTATCGATTCCACTTCTGGCCTGTTTATGCAACTCCATGCAGCGTCATTTGTTGCAGTTGCCCTCTGTTGGTTAATTGGACCATATGAGAATGGATGGATGATGTGGCACGTGGTTCCAAGTCGCGATACCTCTCACCCCTTCACTTCCCCTCACACAGCTGAATCAGGTGGAGTCAAGGTCTGATCCAGATTCGGATCGAGGAGCCATGCAGCACGTGGAGGACATGTTGAGTCGGCTCAAGGTTTGCCACCTGCAACTTCTACTTGTCTGCATTTGCCTTATTGGCTTCCATCTACCTATCCGTTTATGCTTCATGTCTGTCTGTCTTTATTCTGCTGCCGATTCCTCTCTACTGTCGGTGTTGGCCTCTTTCACTCTCTCATTTCATTTGGCTCCTGACATTGCTGGTGACACAACAAGCATAAATACAGCTTTTTGGTGCGTGGAAAAGGGGACAGCATCCGTAGGGATGGCGAAAGTTTGAAATTTTATTTTGTTGGACAGGGAGGACGGAGGTCTACGATGCTAAATTATATGTATTTGGAGCCAAATTATTTTATTTCTTTCCTTTTCTCATATTCGTGGCCAAAAACGTGACTTTTATTTTGGTGACATTAGAAAGCTGACGTGACACTGCCCCGAAAATTCAGATTAAAATCTGTACCAAGTTTCATGGTTTGGGGAAGCAAGGGTAAAGTTTTGACTCTGTATACAATTCCTTTGCACTGCGTATTATTGTGTTAAACTGACAATCTTTGGGTCGTGCATGTGCAGGGCCGCACCCCACTCTCTGAGAGCAGTGTCGCTGCGTTCTTGGAGGTGGTTGGTCGTGTGGTAACGAGCAAGGCTCAGATGGAGGAGCTGGTTAAATCGATGCTGGAGCATGGTATGATTGATCGTGCTTTTGCGCACAGCATGGCACATCTGTGTCGAGAGCTCTCGGGCATGGTGACGTCTGATGGAACGCGCTTTCGTAAACTGCTCCTTGATCAGCTTCAGGTGAGTGTTTCCTTCTGCAGCTCGAAAGTTGATTGTCAATAGGATAGTGACTTGTATGGCTAATTATAATTGCAAGTTGACCGAAGTAGAAATTCAAGCCATATTCAAGGTTATAAAACTATGGAATTTTTATTATCATGCCACCAACCCCACTCACCCCTCCCCATGCGTTACAGACAGAATATGGGAAGCGGGATGCCACACAGCATTCAAATGTGGAACGCTGGCTTGGCTTTGTAACGCTGTTGAGCGAGGTGTTTGGTGCAATGCGAAGCAGTGATGGAGAACCTTTTCAAGTTCTCATCTTGCCCATATACACTTGTCTGCAAGAGGCATGTCACTCTTTATCTATCTTCTATCTGCTATATTATATATATATAAAAGAAAGTGTTTGTTTGTTTGTCTGCACGTGCTAATCTCCTGAACGGTGAAAGATAGGAGGAAACCTCTAAAACAAAAAATGTCTGGACGGGCCCCGGGAAGGTTATAGGCTAGGTGGCGAGGCCCCCTCGGCTGGCCTGGGCCCATTTCGCAATTAAAAGCTGAGCTGAATTATAGTAGTCAATCTTCTATGGCCGCGAGTAAAAGCTGAATTATAGTAGTAAGACCGTAGTAGTGTAATAATGTTGCTTCTGGGACACCTCCGTTTAACATGGGAAATCCCTATCTAATGTCATTTACCCCCTTGTCTTTTTCAAAAATCATAAACACCTCTATTTCTCCCACCCTCATCTTTATGAACCTTTTGTCTGTAGTACCTATCCTTAATGTTGTTCATTAGACCACTCAAACACTACAAATATTTGTTTTCTCTTATAGACCTATCATCCTTCTTCTACATATCATCTGGCAGATTAATCTTTGACCCACTCAAACATTGACCCATTCACTTCCATATTAATTCTTTCCCTCCCTCATTGCCCCTAAACACCTATATTTCTCTCACCCTGTTCTTTACGAACCTTCTAACCTTTTGACATGTTATCCTTATTCATTAGACCACTTAAACACCTGTGATCCTTCTGACCTCATGGACCTTTTAACCTTTTACTCTTAATATCATCTGGTGAATATAACCCACTCAAACAACGACCCTACAAATATTTGTTTATGCGTGGGAAATAATTTAATTCTCCTACAACTCTCTTCACCATCTAATATATTAACAAAAAATATGTTTGAGTTTGGTTCTTTATTAAGATATTTTAACTGAGCTAAGATAAAATGGTAAACCTCCCTCAATGTTCTTGCTTGAGCGCCTCCAGTGCCACATACCATTTTTAAATTAAAGTATATATTTTCCTGACAACCATCAAAGTTTTCCGACCACTCAAAAATATTTCCATCTTTTTTACCCAATTCACCGGTATTTAAATTAATTCTCTTATTTGTTTTGTGAACTTTTTTACCAGTTGCCTTTTCAATTATACCTATTTGATATTTTTCACATTCATTATGTTTTCCATTTATATACCAAGGTTGATTACACCTCCACTCTTTAGTCTGGTTGATACTTGGTTCTATCATTTATATAATAGTAAAAAAGGCGGCGGTAGCCCGTTAAAATCCCCAACCCCCCCCCCCCCTTTTTAACTTATCACTTATATATATCTTATCACTTATATATATCTTATCACTTATGTATATCTTATCACTTATATATATCTTATCACTTATATATATATATCTTATCACTTATATACTTATATAACCATAAGGGAGACTATCAATTCCATTTTCTAAAATAAACCTCTTATTATCAAAAGCCCCCAATGCTTTCTTATTTATCTCTTCTGAATATAATTGATGTTTATAACTTCTTATTCCATTAATCTTTCTAAACTCTTCTTTCTTTGTTGTTAAACAGTTATAATAATCCTTAAAGTTTATTGTTTCTTTAATAACATTTTTCTTTACACCTTTTAACTTCTTATCAGTCTTTTCAACGTTATTCACAATGTATTTATAAGCATAAGCCTTTGACCTCAATCCCACAAATTCACTCATAACATTTCCTCCTAATTCATCCTTGAACTTTCCAATCACCTTTTTATTTTTAGAAGAGAACAACTCACTCTCTGGACTGTAATTACTCGTGTCATAGATATTAATGTCTCTTTTCATGTCTGAATAAACATCGTTGGTATTAATTTTCAAAATAAAACTATCTGTATCCATATAAAGTAGATTAACATCATTTTGATATTTCTTCCTCAAGTTATTATAAAAGTAATCATACATTAATGACTTTGATAAATCAAGAATTGTTGTTCCAATATAAATAGGTTTGTTCATTTCAATACTCTCTTTAATCAAATGGATCGCACAAAAGTTCTCAGTAAAGACCTCAGCTCGAGTAAAACTCGGTCTATTAATTAATTTTGATGCTTGTTCCCAAGATGTTGATAGTCTGATATTTTGTCTTTTCCTCACATTCTCCATAGTCTTACCAAAGACCGCATTATTCATCAATTTATAAAAGTCTTTCTCAAAATCTGTTTTTGACTCTGTTCTTCTTTGTGTATTAAAATCAATGTACCCCTTTAACCAATGACTTTGATTGAACTTTAGAACCCTATGGATCTTCTCTACTCTTAGACCTTTTGATAAATATTGTCGCAAATTTCTTTGGTGTAGAACATAATTTTTCTTGTTATATAATGTAGTAAGTAATTTTTCTGTTGATTCACCTATATCAAACGATCGTTGATAATCACTCAACCATTCTTTCTTTGGACTTGCTTTCTCACAAGCAAATGGGAGATCTTTGTGTAGGTTATGGAGTTCCTCTGGATATTTTAAATCAATTTCAAAATAATAACCAACTTTTTCTTCATCCAATTCTTTTTGTGTAGAGATACATACATCTTGTAAAACGTTTTTGTAGTCTTTTTCCTTTACCCATCTAAGTTTTCCATAAGGAAGAGCCTGAGACATTGCCCAGCCATACAGGTTGTTCGCGTCATAGTACATCAAGTAAGAACTCTCTTTCGTTGGATCATAATTTGGAAGATATTTGTTATTTGCTTTTGCGTATCTACTCGAGCAGACTTGTGAAATTCCACCTCTTTTTGCCTTTTCAATCATCAAAAGCATATCAACATCGGTTATCAAATCCAAATCTTGTTTTGTCATTTTCAACATCGCACTCCAGGCCAATCCAGGTGCTGTGTAGTAGTGAGCAGGATCCAATCCATATCCAGTGCGACAAACAGATCTAAAGGCTTCAAATACATCGGCCAATAAAAGCACATCAGTTTTGAGATACAAATCGTGATACTCGCCAAGATTCTTGATGTTATATTTTTCCCAAACATTTTGTGCGTGTACATAATCTTTATCAGATATATGACTATTATTTAATTTGTTATAGAAATTTTCTTTTGAAGGAAGTTGTGTTTCATTGAATCTCTCAAATGAGTCCATATAGTCATAGGGGTAAATTCCCTTTTGTGTTAGAAAATCTTTATCTAAAAAATACTCTGAAAGACATGGAAACTCTTTTAGATTTTGAACCAAGTTAACCAATGGACTTGCCATGAATTTAAATGTATCAAGAAATCTGATATGAGTAATAGGAGATGTGTGAATTGTTTTTGTGAATGAAATGTATTTCTGATCCGTGTTTGGAATTGCTGAGATACTTCCAGAAGTCTTTGAGAGTTCCTTGATAAATAGATGTGTATCATAATGAGCGTTGTTATGAAGAAAGACAGGAATGAAAGAGGGGAGTTGATAATTAATATTACAACTTTGATGAGCCGGACCTCTATATTTACCAGTGAGATGACAATGGTCTCTAACCTTTAGACCTTTACCAATTTTCTCCTCACAAATATGACAGACATTGTTTTTTATAAATTCCCTTTTTTCTTTACTTGTTAAGGACATTGGTTTATTGGTTTCTCTCATTATCTTGGTTAATCGAACACAGTCTTTTTCTAGTCGTTTCACAAACTCCTCTGGGGTATTTGAGCCTCTATACATCTCTAACTTGTTATATTTATCACCAACGGATGATTTGATATAATAACAAAAACCACAAGGAGTATGTTTTTGATATTTATTTGTGTATGATTCTTTTGGATCTTGAGAAGCAGTATCAATTTTTTCTAAAATACTTTCAAAATCAGCATATATAACAAATGGATGTTTGATCTTTTTATTTTCATCTTTGAATGTGATCTTTGAGCCTTCTTTAGGCATATTGATTACCGTTGATTTATGTTCGCCACAATAATTTGAATGTTTATCTAATCTTTCTTGTGAATTGAAGAAGTTAAGACAACGCAAACAAATATATATTTTATTTGTTCTCTTACAGACTTGTGGTTTTATTAATTTAGCAATATCTTTGATGTATGTATAATGTGAATTTTCGTCTGAATTAAAATATAGAAGATTAATATGAGTTTGTTTACAATTGTCAGAAAGCTTTAAAACCTGAATGTTGTTTGTTTCTGTTAGACCATAAACATTAACTGATAAATTATTCATCTTTTCAAATTTAGGAATATCATTTAAAGTCATCGGAAACTTTAGATCTTTCGTATTTAATGTATTCTCATATTTTTTATAATGAGATACTCTTTCATCATGAAAATGTGGAGGATGTAAGTGTGCTAAAATAGACCAGAGAAAACATTTATTGTCTTTATTTTTGATATTGATAACTGCTTTTCTATTTTTGATAACACTGGGTAAATCAATGTAAGAAGAAGCTTTTAGAGGATCTGATTTAAGAATATGAATGTCTATGTAAATAATTTTTCCTATATTGAATCCACTTCCTACGATTGAATTATCCACATCTTGCTCTTGTTTAATAAGTTCATCATAGACTCCTGATGTTTTAAAATCTTGATATGAAGATATAAAGTGTGGCTCAGTTCTCATGTATGGTGCATCTATAACTCCTTCATCCTTTGTCATTTCTAATTTTACTCCCATATAAAATTTAAGTGGTTTCATTTCCTTTAGTGTTTTTTCAATCAACGTTTGAACAGCAGGTTTAACTATTTCTACAGCATCAACTATAGACTCTGGTTCAGGAGGTTTGAAGTTAAAGACTCTTATTTTAATATGTCCTTTGAATGCTCCATCAGAGTTTTTAGTTGTGATAAAATTTGATAAATGTAGATTTGTTTTAAGATGTATTTTGAAGCCTTTCTTGAGGATATTTTTATTACATGTAGAACAGTGTTTTGTTTCAGGTGGAAGAGGGGAAAGTTTGTTTAAAATGTTGTATGTATGTTTTGCGGTGAGAATATGTTGTTTATAATATTTTACTTCCTTCTCGCAAGTATCACAATAAACCATATTTATAGCGTGAGAAAACGTGGTGTTTTATATATATCACTGTGCTTAAAATAAAACACTTTTGAGCTTTACAGCTCCGTTTTATATATATCGCTGTGCTTAAACTAAAACACTTTTTCACTCAGAATCATCTAAGTCATAACTATCACATGAATACTCAGAATCATACTCAGAGTCATCAATAAAGCTACTCTCATAACTATCATTTGAGCACAAACTATTAGTATCATAACTATCATCTGTGTTCAATGAAATACTATCATCACCATCGTCCAAGTTCAATGAAATACTATCATCACTATCGTCTGAGTTCAATGAAATAGTAAAATCTTCACTGCTGTATTGACTCATATTTAATTAGCAAGAAAAATATTCCCATCAATATCTATATACTTTCTTTCATTAACAGATTCAATCTCTACAATTTTTATATCAAAAGTTATCTTTAAATAATCTCTAACTATCATAGAACGAAATGACATTTCACCAGAAATATTAACATCATTCATTTTACTTAGATCTACACCCTTTGGATTATTAAAGAAAATACAAATGTCTCCTCTAGAATTATTAATGGTCTTATCATTCTTTTTCAAAGTATCGTGGTCAATCACTTTTTCAAGCTTTGAATAAATTGCCAGGAGTAGAGGAGAAACTTTTGTTAGATTTACTTTAATGGATGTCTTTCCAGGTATAGTTAGAGCTCTTCCTTTAAATGAAATAGAGGGGCTCATGTTATTTTCCATAACTGGTTTTACCCAAAAATTTCCATATTTATCTTTGTTCAATTTAACATCTTTGACATATTTTTCTATATCTTCCACCGAAGTAGAGATTGATTGAAATTTGTCTTTTGTGCTTTGAAACATTGTATTTATTAATGAATAAACTTGCGTTTAGTTTAAGTAAAAATTTACCACATAAATATGATAAGTTCTGAAGGATATTTAGAATTTCCAGACTCTCCATATGATAAATTAGAGAATTGTCCGGCTTGTGATAGAGTGGGGCTTAATGATGAGGATTCATATAAACAATGTATTTTCTGTGATTTAATTTTAATTAATGATAATAAGAAATATAAAAAAATATATAACTCTTTTAAATTAGAACCAAAAATGAATTACTTTACAAGATTAATAAGAGAGATGAATGTTAAGTATTGTGATGATAATACACCATTTCTTTCAAGGGAAGAGACTAATTGTATTGAGGAAATGTATAAGGGTTTAATGATATTTATTATTCAAAATAATTTTAATGGAAATGTTAATACAAGATACTATATAAATAAAATAATGGATTATTTTGAAATTAAACCCGAACTCAGGATAAAATATAGAGTTTCTCAAATAGCTCAAAAAAAGTTGGATAACTTGTTTTCCAAATATATAAATGAATGATTTTTTACCCGTTTGGGAAAATAAGATAAAATTTAATAACCATAAAAACATTCCAAATTCATTGAGATGTCTAATAGTTGGTTCAAGCGGATGTGGAAAAACCTGTTTACTTTTAAAGATGCTCCTTGGTTCTAATTTTTTAGATTATGATAATTTAATAATTTTTACAAAGTCAAGTTTTCAACCCGAGTATCAACTACTCTCACAGGGTTTTAATGCGGGTCTTAAAAAGGAAGACATTATCGGTTTATTTAAACTTCAAAACAAACTAAATGATTATAATATTGATGATATAATACAATTATTTTGTGATACACAGAAATCAAAATCGAAACCCATAACTTGTATTCTCAGTGATAATACGGATGATATACCTTCACCTCAAGATTTAGATAAATCAAAAAAGAACCTTGTCATCTTTGATGATTGTGTTAATGAGAGAAACCAAACAGTAATGGATAGCTACTATACAAGAGGGAGACATTCTTCTTGTAATTGTATATATCTTAGTCAATCATATTTTCAACTCCCTCGACGCTCAATAAGAAACAATGCCAATACTTTTATTTTATTTAAGTTAAATTCAATAGATGTAAATAATTTTTGGAGAGATAATTGCTCTACGTTATGTAGTAAAAAAGAATTTGAAAATTATATGAAACACACGATTGGAAAATATAAATATATTGTTGTGAAACAAGATGAGATACTAAATGATATTTTTCAATAAATAAATACAGAAAATGAATACTGAAGAAAGAGAAAGAAAGTTTAAGGAACATCAACAATTAGTTTCAAAAGTTGTTAAACAACAGGAAGAGATAAAGAAGAAACGGAGACAGAAACTAACTGGTGAAGAAGCCTTTGAAAGAAAACAAGAGAAATTCTTTAAACCACTTTTGAAAACTCAACACCCTACAGTTCCCACGGTAGAATTTACTCCGAAAAAACTTCAAATGCTCAAAGATTTTAGTCAGATAACAAAACAAGAACTTGGTGAATTAGAATATGATGACGAGGGATTATTTCGGAAACTTGAGCAGGTAAATCAACCCCCTAATTATGTTGTGGAAGCTCTTCAAAACAATGAATATTCTGCGGGTTCAAAAACCAGAGCAGGTCTCATTCCAACAGAAGAACCAGCAGTGTTTCATCTTGTGGAAGAAAAGGTATTGATATTTAATGATGAATTGATGTTCTTGAGTTCTACTCAACCAAATGTTAAATTAACTCCAAGATTAATGTTTCTTCTAACAAACCCCGGATTCAGCGGTTCAAAATATTTTGAGGAACCACTTGATATGGAAAGAGAGGAAGATAGGGTATATATTGAGTTGTTAAATACACTTGATTATGGAGTTTCTGTTGCTGGTAAAAGTAAGAAGAATGAGAAGGAGAAACATATTATTGATGCTTTAAGTAAGCTTGGTTCGGGTGTTAGTTTTCTTCCAAATGACCCATCACAATTAGTTAATAGGCTATTATTGTTATTAGGTAGTAAGAAGGCTGGAAACAACAATTGTTTTAATGAATCCTCAGCCATTTTAGATCAGTTGATGAACATGAAAATAATTAATAAATGTCAATACAAAGATATTTTATTAGATATTAAATAAGATGAGAAGCACAATTCTTAGTTTTAATTTCACAACGAGCGATTACACAGCTTCATTCCCTTACCCACTACAACTTGACCCCCTTACCTCATATGAGGCATCTTTGTTGTCAATGGAAACTTACAATACCCTTTTTAATATCACAGAGAAAAACAACAAGTTTAGTTATAATCCAGGCACTGCCTACAAAACTATAACTGTTTCACCTGGAGCTTACGAGATTTCTCAAATATCTTCAGAAGTCTCTCGCCTTATGAAAGAAAAAGGTGATGAACCAAAAAATATTGTAATAGATATTCAAACACACACTTCAAAATCAACTATTAAACTGAAAAATAATTATAAAGTTGATTTCACGATTGAAAATTCGTTCAGAGAGCTATTGGGTTTCTCTTCAAAAAAGATTGAAAATAACGGGACGTTTTACAGTGATAATGTTATCCAAATATCCTCCGGTATAAATTCAGTATTAATTCATTGTGATTTGATTGATGGTGCTTATAACGATGGAATAAGAACAAATACAATATTTTCATTCAGTGCATACTCAACCCCGATTGGTTATAAATTTAATATGGAACCAAAAAATCTTGTCTATTTACCTGTGTCAGGAAAAACCATATACAGAGTAAATTTTAGGATAACCGACCAAGATAATCGTATGATATCCTTTAATGATGAAATTATATCCATCAGAATTCACCTACGTGAAGTTTTTCAATAAATAAATAATGGTTATTGTAAGAAAACACGAGTTGGGAAAATATAAAATAATTACAGGGGAGGGCATGTTCCTTTCACCAGACTATACAAGGTATGTGGGTAAAGGATACTATAAACCTAAGAGACAACGGGGTGTGGGTCATCAATTTCGAAATAAAGGAGATGGGATAATTGATACTCTAATGGGTATTGGTTCAACCATTCTTAAACATAAAGACCTAATTGGTTCAACTGCTTCTCTCATGGGAAATGTAGCAGGTGTTGTAAAGAGTATAAAAGATGCTCAAAAGGAGTCCCATAAATTACAAGCAATCAAAGAAATTAAAAAAGGTAAAACTCAACTATCTTCACAAGAACGACAAAAAATCATTAAAATACTTGGGTCAGGGTTTCAACAATTTTAATACTATATAAATACAAGTATGGAAGCGATTGATAGTATCTATGATTTGGATGATACGATTATCATTTCAAACTCTACTAAAAAGGAAGACTATTTTAAGGTAAATGCTATTACAGGAACCGACTGGAATTCAAACGGAACAAAAAGTTTTGAAATAAATAATCAACAAACTTACTTGAATATAGCTGATAGTTTCTTGCTGTGTAAATTTAAATTCACTAAGGCTGCGAATAATACTAATGCTACACTCGTAAATGATTTCTTCTGGAAAATGTTTGACAGTGTTCGCCTGTATATTGGAACACAAGAGGTTGAAGCGGTTGATTATGTCTCTGCTACATCTGAAATGATGAAATTTACACTATATTCGTTTGGTGATAGAATGGGTAAGGGAGCTGTTGAAGGCTTTATTCCTGATATGTCAACGGGAACAAACACAGACCCTGGTTATAGTCAAAGGAAGTCAATGTATAATGATGACGCAAAAGCTGAGAATAGTTTTACCGTAGCAGTACCTCTTAAAGGTATATTTGGATTTTGTGATTATGATAAAGTTTTGTATGGTCTTAAAATTAGATTTCAACTACAAAGGAATGATAATGTAAATAGATTGCTTTTTGGGGATGAAAATGCTTTTGGAGAAAATAATAAATTTGTTATTAATGATTTGTGTTGGTATATCAGTGAATATACTCCTAATCTTAAAACGGAAGAGATGTTAAATAGAAGACTTAACTCAAAGAAACCGCTAAATGTATCATACCTTAAAAGAAGATGTCAACACGTTAAACTGGAACACACTACCTACACTTGGAATTTAGGTGTTCTTCAAGGAAAGCCACGATACCTCTGGCTCATTTTTAAAAAACCAGATGGAGAGGAGGGTACTAATAAGAATAATGCGCTGAGTGATAATGCTAAGGTGAAACAACTTCGGGTTTCTCTTGATGGCACATTTTATCCGCGAGATAGATTGGAAATTGATTGGGAAAAAAATGATTATGCGGAAGCCTACAAGTCCTACCAAAAAGTGTGTGAAAGTAATGGTAATAATGATCCTATTTTGGATATGGTTGCATTTAAAGGTTTATATACAATCTACGCAATTGACCTGAGTTCTCAAAAGGAAACTATAAAGTCTAATCGAGTGGATACTTCTCTATACATTGAAAGAGGGGAGAATGAAGAAGTTGATGCTTATTGTTTGCTTTTGGAGGAAACAGAATTACAGATTAATACAGATAATGGTGTTATGATTAATATCACATAGGTTTTTTCTCATAAATAAATGGTTGGGGTATATGTTAATCAAATCAATCTTAATAAATTAACATCTTGTATTCAAAATCAAAAGCCTTGTATTATTAATGTTAATACAATTCAAAGAAAAGGAGCTGTAAGAATTGATGTTTTACTCACACACACACAAGTAAAAACACTAAATGATGTTGGATCACTTAAAATTAAAATGACGAAACCTATGTTAAAGAAATATTCAATAGACGAGTCAAGAGGAGGATTTCTCCCGTTTCTAATTCCTTTATTTGCTGGTTTAAGTGCGGCGGGAGCATTGACTGGTGGTATTTCAGCAGCGGTAAAAACTGCTAACGAAAGGAAGGCACAACTAAAAGCTCAAAAAGAATTGGAAAGACATAACAAGGAGTTGGAGAAACAAATTAGTGGAAGTGGTGTAATTGTAGATTTTGCTCAAAAACTTGAAAGTCTACCTGATAAAGCTAGATTGTTGGTTGGTGATATGCTTTCCTCTATCGCTCAAGCGGGTGTTAAACTAACTAAACGGGGTAATGGATTGTATCTTTCTCATAAATAAATGGATAAATGGTTTAAACAATTTGGAAAGAATACAACGTCAAATATAGAACTAGCCAAGTATTGTAAAACACTAAAAATTGATAATGTGGTAATCTGTATGAGAGATGAATTAATACATATAAATAAGAATACAAAGAATATTATTATGAATTTAGACACACAGAATGGTTCTCATTGGGTTTGTATTCATAATAGTCAGGATAAATATTATTTTGATAGTTATGGTATGCCACCACCTGTTGAAGTAATACAATTCTTACAGAATGGTGTTTATCAAACATTCCAAGTTCAAGAAATTAATTCTAAATGTTGTGGCCAATTATGTTTATATGTATTATTTCAACTCAACAATAATGAAAATTTTTATGATATCATTTTTTATCTAATATAAATGACCTATGTTGGAAAAGATGGTTCTATCTTTGGAAAATCCTCTCAGGATATTGATTTATCAAATTATTATACAAAGGCACAGGCTGAACGACAAAAATATAGTGTAAGTAAAAATATTAATATGAAGAATACTTATAAATTAATCAATTATCCAAACCCTACAGATGCGAATGACTTGATTAGATTCAGTGATTTATCACAATATATATCTTTAAAGAAAACAGCACGTTTTGTGAAACAAGTAAAATTTACAACCACAACACCTGGTTATACTGACCATACACCTTTCCTCATTGAATTTAACTACCTGCTTACAATTAAATTTTATAAAGAAGGACATTTAGTTAATATGCGAATTAATAAATGGGGGTATGATATGCCTGATTTAGGGTATAATTGGTCTTTTTCAATAAACATAGAAGACCTACATGATTTAAATCAGTCTCGTAAAGAAGAATATTATCCACTTGGTGAAGATAAGGATTTATGTGGAAGTACAATTAGTAAACAACAAATACGTGATTTTAAGAAAATAAAAATATATGATAGTATAGCGATGGTTCGCATGACAAAGAAGGAAGGTAATGAGATAAGGATAGAAAGCCGAGGAATACAAACCGATTTGGTAGTGGGAAGATGGGGTGGTATTACCTGTCATAATATTAATCTCACATATATTTCTGATACATAAATGGCAGGAAGAAGACTACAAGAGAATTATAATTTTTGTATTCAAGGATACCTACAAGAAAAGGGTGCTCGGTATTACATACCTTATGATTTGGAGCATATACATGGGAATTTTGTCATAAAAAACTGGCCTTATACTGATATTGTTAAACCCACAAATAGAGACTTGTTTAAAATATTAAATAAAAATGAACTTCTCAAAGTTATGAAATATAAAACTCTTTTAGAAATCGTCAACAAATCTTATTGGTATCCTATTATGAGAAAAATAATTATAGATACAAGAATATCTCAAAATCCAGATGAGTATATGTATAATATTCTTTGGGGTTCAAACTCAAGGGTAGCAAGGGATGAGGAAGGAGTTGAAGAAGAGAAGGAGGAAAGAGAGAAAAAGGAGAAGGAGGAAAGGGAGAGGGAGGAGAAGGAGGAGAGGGAGAAAAAGGAGGAGAAGGAGGAGAGGGAGAAAAAGGAGAAGGAGGAAAGGGAGAAAAGGGAGAAGGAGGAAAGGGAGAAAAGGGAGAAAAAGGAGAAGGAGGAGAGGGAGAAAATGGAGGAGGAGGAGAGGGAGCAAAGAGAGAGGGAGGAAAAATATAAAAAGATGGAAATCAGTGAGATTCATAAAAGATTGAGTGTATTAAAGCAAATAAATCAATCTCAACGCACCGAAGAGGAAATTAAAGAATTAACAACTCTTATGAAGATAATGGTTTGAAAAATAAGAACGTCAATGTCTTCAATTTCAGGGAGGAGATTTAAACGAGAAAGTGGTGAAGAAGAAGAAGAAGAAGAAGGAAAAGATTATGTGATTGATGATGTTGGTGTCATTGACTTTAGTTAGTTTTTATTTGTAAATAAATGGAGGAGAGAGTGAAGGCATTCCTTAGGATTCTTTATGTTTTAAAAATAAAGATTGAAATGTATATGTTGAAAACCAAAAAGGTTTTGATACTCTGTCGGAATTTTTCTGATAAATAAATATGAGTTATTGTCTCAAATGTAAAAAGAAAACTAAATCTAAAAATATCTCTTATGTTAAAGCTAAAAATAATAGAGTTTATCAAAAAGGAATATGTCAAGTATGTGGCTCTAAAAAGTGCCAATTCATCTCTCCTAAAAGAGGAGGAGACATACAAAAGTTTCTGTCAGGAAGTAAATTTACAACAACTGGAATTCCAGGGGAATTACACCTTCCAGGGTATTCTTTCTGTGGTCCAGGAACAAACTTGGATAAAAGATTAGATGAGGCTGACAATCCTAAACCTTGGTCTAAACCTACAAATAGGGTTGACGAAGTGTGTATGAAGCATGATATTGCTTATGGGAAAACCACTACGTTGACTGAAAAACATAAAGCCGACAGCGAAATGTTGTATAATTTGTCTTTGATACAAAATCCAACGTTGAGAGAGAAAGTTGATAGGTTTATTGTGAGAAATTTGATAAATGCTAAATTGAAACTTGGTCTTGGTTATTCCTCAAAAAACTATTAGGCTCTAATGATGCCATCAAGACTGAGGAGCTTTTGGCTGAAGAATTACACAAACCTATAATCACAAAGTTTAAAAGAAGGAAGGTTTATTCTAAATACACTGACCACATATGGTCCGCTGATTTAATTGAATTGAATAATGACAGGGGATACAGGTATGCTTTAACCGTTATTGATTTGAGGAGTAGATTTGCCTGGGTTGTCACTTTAAAAAATAAAAGGGGTGATACTTTAATGTTAGCCTTTAAGCTAATATTTGATCGGGATAAAAGGAAACCAAAGAAGTTATGGACTGATGAGGGAACAGAGTTCTATAACAAAATATTCATGAAATTTCTTAAGGGGAAGGGTATTAAATTATACAGCACCTTTAATGAAGGAAAGGCAGTTGTTATTGAGCGTTTTAATCGTACTTTAAAAGAGAAATTATATAAAAAATTCACACAACTCGGTTCTCAAAAATGGGTGTATTTAATTCAGGATATTGTAGATAATTACAATAATACAGTTCATTCATCAACACAATCAAAACCATCAGAAACATTTACAAAATTAGAATATGAAAAGGAGATTAATTTGAGAAAGCCCAAGTTTAAAGTTGGTGATATTGTAAGAATATACAAATGGAAAAGTCATTTTGAGAAAGGTTATACACAAAAATGGACTCGTGAATTATTTAAAATCATTGATGTAATGGATACAGTCCCTTGGACCTACAAATTATATGATTTAAATGGAGAAGAAATCTTGGGTTCATTTTACTCACAAGAATTACAAAAAACACAAGTAAGCAGATAATACCCTTGAAAATAATAAATAAATAAATAAAATGTAATGGGGATACGTTTTTAAATCTGTGAACCCCAAACACAGAATCCCACAACTTTTTAGTTGGGGCTTAACTTTTGTGTGTGTATAATGGGGATACGTTTTTAAATCTGTGAACCCCAAACACAGAATCCCACAACTTTTTAGTTGGGGCTTAACTTTTGTGTGTGTATAATGGGGATACGTTTTTAAATCTGTGAACCCCAAACACAGAATCCCACAACTTTTTAGTTGGGGCTTAACTTTTGTGTGTGTATAATGGGGATACGTTTTTAAATCTGTGAACCCCAAACACAGAATCCCACAACTTTTTAGTTGGGGCTTAACTTTTGTGTGTGTATAATGGGGATACGTTTTTAAATCTGTGAACCCCAAACACAGAATCCCACAACTTTTTAGTTGGGGCTTAACTTTTGTGTGTGTGTGTATGTGCGAGTGAGTCATAATAATATACAAACCCTAACCCAACCCAAGCCCTAACCCAACCCCATCCCTAACCCAAACCCATCCCTAACCCAACCCATCCCTAACCCAACCCCATCCCTAACCCAACCCCATCCCTAACCCAACCCCATCCCTAACCCAACCCCATCCCTAACCCAACCCCATCCCTAACCCAACCCCAACCCTAACCCAACCCCATCCCTAACCCAACCCCATCCCTAACCCAACCCATCCCTAACCCTCACATTCAAAATCCCAACCCTAACCCAATCCCATCCCTAACCCAACCCCAACCCTAACCCTCACATTCAAAATCCCAACCCTAACCCAACCCATCCCTAACCCAACCCCATCCCTAACCCAACCCCATCCCTAACCCAACCCCAACCCTAACCCTCACATTCAAAATCCCAACCCTAACCCAACCCCATCCCTAACCCTCACATTCAAAATCCCACCCAAACCCTAACATAATCTTTCTTTTCTTCTTTTTTAAATACGTATTTCTTTTTTTTTTTTTCCTCTTCCTCCAATTCTGTCTTTCAAGGCTTTTAAGTTTGAAGAAGTAGAAATGGGAAGAAAGAATTTTCCAGCATTTTCTTCCTCGAACTTTCTTGATATTGCTTAAATCAAGCGTCATTAAATAAAGAACATTGTTCATTGCTTTAGAATCCAAAGAGTCTCCAAGAGGAACCCCACAGGTAGAGTCTCCAAAATAAAACCAACTTTCCAAGTTCCCAAGGTATAACCACATTCCTGTTGAGCCTCCAAGATAGGTATCACATTCCGAGTCATCAAAACAAAACCCCCATTCCGAGTCTCCAAAAATATAACCATCTTTCCAAGTCCCCAAGGTAAAACCACAATTTTCAGAAATATTGGGGGTTTCCGTGATAAGTCTCACATAGTATAACTGCGGACCATCAGGGAAAACTTCCCTTTCCCAATTTTTTAGGGTTTCTATGATGTGTCTCACATAGTATAACTGCGGACCATCAGGGAGAACTCTCCTTGCCCAATTTTTTAGGGTTTCTATGATGTGTCTCACATAGTATAACTGCGGACCATCAGGGAGAACTCTCCTTGCCCAATTTTTTAGGGTTTCTATGATGTGTCTCACATAGTATAACTGCGGACCATCAGGGAGAACTCTCCTTGCCCAATTTTTTAGGGTTTCTATGATGTGTCTCACATAGTATAACTGCGGACCATCAGGGAGAACTCTCCTTGCCCAATTTTTTAGGGTTTCTATGATGTGTCTCACATAGTATAACTGCGGACCATCAGGGAGAACTCTCCTTTCCCAATTTTCAGAAATTTGTGGGTCTCCAATGTATGACTTGTATTCTGGCTCATCAAGGTAGAACTTGTTCAGTGGGTTTTGTTTTGATAACTCACAACAAGTATCATCATGGTAAAACTCTTTTTCAGGATTTTGTGGATCTCCAAGGTATAACTCTTTGGCTGGGTCATCAAGGTAGAACTCGTTCTGGGGGTCTTGGTTGTTCAAAATGTCTTCAAACAAAAAAATAACTTCATCCCAAGTTGTGTTAAAAGCAGAATTTTCATTTCGTATCTCAGATACAATTTCCTGTGAAAGAAAATAACAATGTATTAATTTAATACAATATTTTTTATTTGTATAAATCAAGCTCTATGAATATTAAAATAAACTATGTTAACTCTTACACGAGTCTCATCTTAAAAAAAAAAAAAAAAAAAAAAAAAAAAAATTAAATAAATAAATAAATAAATAAACAAACTTACCTCCATTGATAAGAGGTTCGAGTCCAGTTCATCAATCTGAAGGTTGAGTTCTACACAGGTAGTAGGACTCCATGGAATAGCAAAGTTATCCCATTCCATTTCGGCATAGTAGTCCATTCTCAAGTGAAGCAGAAAGCGTGTTTGAAAAAGCCTGTGTGGTCGGTGCCTTTTATAAGGACTGGGTGTGTCTTCCTGTGGAAATTCCCTGGGCGTGTCTTAACTGGAAATGATGTGATGGAAATTCCCTGAAAATGATGTAATGTATTACCTGGAAATGATACAATGCTGAAGAGTTTATAAAGTGGGTGGGACTTAGCAAAAGTGGGAGGAGCTTAGCAAAAGTGGGCGGGGCTTAGTAAAAAGTGGGCGTGGCTTAACAAAAAGTGGGCGGGGCTTAGTAAAAATGGGCGTGATTTACCAAAAAGTGGGCGGAGCTTACCAAAAAATGGTATGTGGCACTGGAGGCGCTCAAACAAGAACATTGAGGGAGGTTTACCATTTTATCTTAGCTCAGTTAAAATATCTTAATAAAGAACCAAACTCAAACATATTTTTTGTTAATATATTAGATGGTGAAGAGAGTTGTAGGAGAATTAAATTATTTCCCACGCATAAACAAATATTTGTAGGGTCGTTGTTTGAGTGGGTTATATTCACCAGATGATATTAAGAGTAAAAGGTTAAAAGGTCCATGAGGTCAGAAGGATCACAGGTGTTTAAGTGGTCTAATGAATAAGGATAACATGTCAAAAGGTTAGAAGGTTCGTAAAGAACAGGGTGAGAGAAATATAGGTGTTTAGGGGCAATGAGGGAGGGAAAGAATTAATATGGAAGTGAATGGGTCAATGTTTGAGTGGGTCAAAGATTAATCTGCCAGATGATATGTAGAAGAAGGATGATAGGTCTATAAGAGAAAACAAATATTTGTAGTGTTTGAGTGGTCTAATGAACAACATTAAGGATAGGTACTACAGACAAAAGGTTCATAAAGATGAGGGTGGGAGAAATAGAGGTGTTTATGATTTTTGAAAAAGACAAGGGGGTAAATGACATTAGATAGGGATTTCCCATGTTAAACGGAGGTGTCCCAGAAGCAACATTATTACACTACTGACCTATGTACAGAAGATTAAATTCATTCAAAAAGAACCCGGGCAACGCTGGGTGCATTCAGCCAGTTTGATGTAAAGTCTAGGCTTGTAGAAGAGTGGGATAATGGATCCCTGCTGTCGGTAAACACTGTACTCATGGTAGGGCCACAGTTTGACACAAACAAGGTAATGAAAGAAAAGAGGAGAGGGAGGGGGTAGAAAACACAGTAAATGTCACGTGCCGGTTTGATGTGTGTGGTTAATGAGAGACGGAATGAGGTGGTGGTGTACTGCTTGCTTGAAGTTTTGGAGTGAAGAGTGCAATTAAACTACCTCTAAAAGGTGGTTCCACAAACTAGAGAAAGAACATGAGTGGAGGTGTGCATCAAGCTTGGCTTCTGGGAATTTAACTAGGAACTCGAACAAAGTATGTTTCCTAGAGGAGCTGGAAATAGTCTGATGGAGTTAAACTAACGGAGGGGAGGGGTGGTTAAAAGAAATTAACTACTTAGCTGTCTGCATTACTGGATGTCTGCATTCGAGGGTGCAAGACCAGAAAGGAGGTGAAAGAAGACAGAAACCACCAACTTGTCGAAGATGGCAAAGTGATAGACCCATAGACTAGGCTTCATCACAAAATATTCCAATGATGTTGAAAGCCTTGATTTCCATTGTGTAAAACTGAGCAAGATGTCAGGCAGGGGAGCCATCCCAGAGGGGAGAGCAATACTCCAGTACTCCATCAAGCTGCGGATGAAAACCTTGTTCGTGGATAGGAGTTAATTGGTGCATGGAAGGGCTGTGTATGACAGAAGGTGCCCAGTGAACTGGTTTGGAGGCCAACTTTTAAATGTGGCTTGCCTTACAGTCCTTGCGGAGAGGGAGAGTGATTGTGTGGGATTTCTCAGTGTTAAAGGCTCATTACAGTGTTAAACGGGTTGAGCTCCTCATTCTTAAACACGCCTCAAACATGTCTCGATTTCGATACTCGCTCCAAGGTGGCTGGTCCCCAAAATGCTTTTTCATATTGACGAGGCGTACCTCCCGTTGCCACGCTGACGGATTTAATCAAAAGACAGCATGTTCCACTTCAAGCACATTGCTTGTCTGTCTATCTGTGAGTCTCCATGAAGATGTGAATGTAAGTGAAATGCATGAAAAATGATCTTTTATAACGTGTAATTGTTGTTTTTCTCATAGCTGTTTTTCTCATCCTCATTTTTCTATTGCTTCGAGAAGTATTAGTACATATCATTTTTTTGTTCCTTCCGTATTCGTCATGCTTTATTATAAAGAGTTCATGCTGTCGTAGCATTAGAACCACTACATTAAAGCTCCAAGTTATGCTCTTCCTCTTCCCTCCTTGAAAGACAGACTTTAAAAACAGGCATTTTTTGATTAAGTGGACGCTAATTTTTGTTCCAGGTAAATCAACTATCTTTCCAACGGTGCCATTTTTATTATTCTACGACAGCAGGAACTCTTTAAAATATGGTGTGAAAGACGAACACACACACACACACACCAAGGACACCACAAATGGTGGGACTGAATCATTCGGATAAGTGTAGGTTCTGCAAGGAAGAAACAAGGTGAAAGCCATCTCCTATCGGGATGTAAAAAAAAAGAAGAAAAAAAAGCGTCAGAGCAGTTGTACACCCAAAGGCACAACAAAGTATGTAGAGTAATCCACTGGCACATCTGCAAAAGTCTCTATCGTAGTTCCAGAAAACTCATGAAAACATGAACCAAAAGCAATCACTGAAACCAAGGAAGTAATGCTCAATTGTGACCTCATGATCCCATCAGGTGTGAACATAGAAAACAAAAAATTGCGACCAGATATAGAACTGAGGTACAAAAACGAAAAGATAGCATAGCTAACTGAGGTGTCGGTACTCAGCAATTTTGGCCTAAACAACGCAGAAATCAAGAAAATGACGAAATACCAAGCCCTCAAAAATGTAGTGAAAAGATCCTGGAAGATGAAGAGCGCCGAAAATGTACCAGTGATTATGGAGCAACGGGAATGATAAAAAAGAACTTAACAGAGATCTTAAAAACCATCGCTGGGAATATTACAACAAACAAACTGCAGTTGGAAGCTGTGCGAGGCTCGGTGACGATCCTCAAAAGAGCCCTCGGGGGGGGGGGGGAGGGGGGAAACTTCAATAACTGGTCCATGAATCATGATCCCTTCCTGAAATGGAGGTGGATACTTTGAAGCCCACATATGGAGATAACAACCAACGACACACACCTTTTAGTAATAGATGCCTCTGGCCAGCAGTCATCTGTTTCCAGTATTTCAACAGGCTTGACGTTTTGATTGGTCAGAACGATGTAATTATTCATCTGCATGACCAGATTGGATAGGCCCGATTTTGTTTCAAACCTATGGTACCTCTATTATTACGTCAAAATGTATTCTCATTACCCAAACTAGGAATTCTATTTTCAGTGTGCCCTATGTTGCTGATGTTTTATAATGGAAAGTTGTAGCTTAGATTTTCCAAAGGCTAAAACATAAGATGCAGCTAGAACGCATATAGATGTGCATACCTTAGAACATAAGATGCGCATACCTCTGCCAGACGAAACGGTTTACGCTTTGTATCCCACTGATAGGCCGGATCTGGATCTGGCCCGGAACCAAACTCTAATCGTCTTGTTCATGTGACCTACCCGCCAACCCAACTCGTCCACCAAGATTAATCTAAATCAATCCACAACTTTTTGAGATATCCTGCTCACAAAAACAAACCAACAAACAGGGTGAATACCTCTGTCTACCTTCGCTGACGGAGATAAGTTGAAAAAAAAAAATTCCAGAAGCTTTCAATTTTGATATTTGAAAAGAAAAATTATTTGATATACGAGTTTGACATTTTGAGTCACCACCACATTAACTTTGTCTTTAGTTTGCAGCGTTGTTACCATTGCTGATTTGGTGCTCCTTTTTTTGCACAGCTACTGCAAGCGCAGGAGAAGGGAGAGGATGCGGTGCTCTGTTGCTGCCTGGAGGTGAGTTTGTATCTTTTAGGAATTTTAGGAATATATAAACGAGTTATATAAACTCATTCACTGTTGTGGGACCAGGAACCATTGCCGCATGGATTCTGACCAACGGCATGTCTGCCACACACCACCCAAAGCTAATCTGGATGGGCAGCCAAGATAATTACACTTGGAAGCGTAAACTCTTCTGGCTATGAGCGGGAGTAGATCCTCTCTCCACTCTTGTGCACAGGTGGACTTTATGCTTCTTTGAAGCACCCCTGGGTGTTTTTTTTGTTTGTTTATTTTAGCTTCGCTGTAGCTTCAAGCTTCCTATCCTGTTTGATAATGTACTACATTATGTTCCATTTCTGTTAATTCTCTGAACTTGATTGTTACCTGTGACATGTCGCAGGTCCACAGGAGCATCGTGTTGCTGCTGCTGCTGCTGCTGCTGTTCTTGTTGAGGGTCTATTTTTTTAATGTGCACCAATTGGGTGGATAGATGCTGGACAACACCCACATCTGTTGCTTGACTCCACCCACCATCGTGCCAATACGAAATGATATGGCTGCCATCTTGTTTCCTTGTGGGCCTAGCACATTAGGTCTATATCGGCCTCTGCTGATTATATACTGTCTGGCTTTCTTATGTCAGATCTCCATTGACTTTGTTTGGGTTGTGTTAAATTATAAATTAGTAAGGTTTAATCGAGCCTATACACACCTCCCTAAAATAAAATAGCGTTATGTAATTTTAGAACAGTGCCTATTTGGCCTGTTGCCAGATTTTGGAAGCCAGTTTTGTCACGCTTGATGACAAAGTCCCATACCTCGAGTGACCACGTACAGCACAGTGTGTGGGAGGGCAGAAACTTGCTAACTCGATGCACACTCGTTCTGACGTTCTTGAGGCCCAGACCTAAATCTACTGTAATTTATATGCCCCACATAACATAACCCTTCCTGCCGCTCCTGTTTCGGAGTGGGTGCACTAGTTTTAGTTTCCTGAAACCAGACCCAGCTGTCCTTCGGACTCATGATTAATATTTAACCAAAAAACCATGAAGACCCTTGGAGATCAATTGTATAATACCTTCAACAGCATGGATGAGGGATAGGAGTAGACAGAGGTGAAAAATCTCTTTTATGTCGCAGGTTGTGACTATAGAGCTGTCATTCTTGTTGAGTAAAGCTTAAAGGTTTTCAAAATTGTCCATTCCTTGCCTTCTGTTCATTCAGTTGCAGAGCATTGGAGGTCTGCTTGAAAGTTGCTCCCCTTCTGGCATGACGGACCTGCTTTCCATTGCCCGGGATAAGATGCTCGATTCTGACGCTTCGTTGCTCACCTGCTCTCTGCTTCTCGAGATAGTGGAGGTCCATGCCAATAGCTGGCTCCCGCTCACCGCCCCCACGGCTACCTACTACAACCGTACGTTGCAAAAACTCACAGCATAATTACTCGTTTGGCCACGAGAACAGTTTTTTGCAGTGTGTCTAAGCATGGTACAAATGATGGCGAAGCGCTTGTGCCACAAGCTCCGTCCGCTACGCCTTGCTGAGTTCGGCACAACCGAGCCACGTCCGCTGCTGTTGCACGTTCACAATGGAAAACGTCCTCGGAGTTACGGACAGATGGAACGATGAATTAGAATTTGTGAGGTAAACAATTGGATTTTATGTGTGGGTTACACAGGTGAAATAGAACCATGCAAGAAAAACGATGCTGAAAATGAGATATGAGTGGTTGGGATGGCAGGAGGGAATTGGGAATGAAAGTTGGAAAACTGGGATTGGGGTGGGGAAATAAGATTTTAAATCTAGGAAAGGGAGAGTGGCAATAGCGACTTTGTGACACTTTAGTTATCACAAGCTGGAGATGCGGAATCGAAAGCGGGAGCTTTAAAATTTTAAAGCAAACAGTATTTTCTTTACAAGACAAGGCCAGATGCGTGACACAACTGTGTGCCTTGTCGTTCTCTTCGATGTTGTTCATAATGGGTTTACATTGTTTTACACTCGGCTGCGGTTCACGGTGCATATATAATGCCATGAAGACATGAACAGTGGTTGCATTTCTCTGTTAGTGATTTATTTTATCATAATTGCTGCCTGTCCTCTGAATGGCGATTCCGCCGCTTCCTTGCGGCTTACCAATCCTTTTGGTTCCAGAAATAATTTAAACGTTAATCGACGCTTTCAACCAAGGGTATTTAAGTTGTAATTTTTTTTTATACTTTATAATCCTCTTATTTAATTTTTTTTTTTTTTGTATTATAATAATTATTATTAATATCATTCTTTTCACTACCGTCGTCGTTATGCGGCAAGCAGTTTAACTTTACACGGAAGTTGCAATAAGCGTCCGATTTTGCTCGCGATCGATATTCCACGCAATTATTTGGATTGCTATTGGTCTTATGAAGAACCACGTTAACCGATTCTATGCTTGAAATGGTTCCAGCGTAACCCCAGGCTCGTCGATGCAAATTAAGATTCAAAAGGCAGCTCTTTCTTGAATCGCAGATGGTGTGGAAAATGAAAGGGGTCCATGGTCGATTGCATTTTCTTCCACACATCTGAGTTCTGATAATTATATTGTTGGATGTATAAGTGTTGTTAATAGGCTAATGCAGCAGCAAGTTGAGAGGTTAGTTATACTGGTTCAAGTGATTTAATGAAGGCAAATTTACCTGTAGTGAAAGTAAACCGCCAAAAGGTATTTGTCTTAAGCTGGATCCCTTTCTCCTGCTCTTCTTCACTGGTGTGGTGTTAAAATACTTCTAGTTGTTGACCTCCTATGATAAGCCTGTCAGTACCAAGTTAAAATAAGTTTTAATGTAATTTGTGTACATCACCGTTCCCCTTGCCCCACCCTTCATTATTCTGCTGTTAAACCATCAAAATGACTTTATCCCTGTGGTTGTATCTCCAGGCTATCATTGTGTGCCATCTTTGTGCATTTGTTGTGACACTAATCTCGATTTGTAAATCTGTTTTGAGCTGCTAGCCTCCCTCGGTTTGACTGCGATGTGGCGGCGAATGATGCTGCGACTGCTTATATGGACGTTGCAGCTCATCCTGCACAGGCTCTGCTGTTCAATAAACCACTTGGAGAAGGCGCTTGCTTTGGGTTGTCTATTTTGTTTTAACGATGCAGGAAACCCAAACTATTTTTGTTCTGAAGATTGTTGTCATGGTATTAAAAGTTGCTTTTGCTGCATAATGATGTAAAGTTAAAAAAAAAACAAGACCAAAAGTCTAACAGCGGCATAGCCGCGCTTATAAAATATTATAAACCACAAACATGTTTTGCTTTTTAAACAGTTAACGCTGCTTATAACATTAAACAAAGAAATTTGGATGAATCTCGACATCCATGAGGTACGTTTTACTTACAGAACTGAGCGAAAATCTACTGTAATCTATATACCTGTTGAGGTCCACAAGAGTTTAGGGAGTGCTAATTTACCAAGCAGATAGCTAGCGCTTGCTAAGCCAGCCGTTCCTTAAGGGCTTTGAATGGAGTGCTTGCTCGAATGCTTAAACCACTTGGTTATTGCTCCACAAGAAATTTGGTAAATGAACACACACCCAATGTTCTTGAGACCCGACCATATATCGACTGTAATCTATATGCCCCAAAGAGGAATGACCTTTCCTGGAGCTCTCGAAGGGAGCGGGTGTTTACGCCTTAATGACATCTTTACGTAATGACGTGGCATGATGGTCGGACACAAAACTGCCACTACTTTAATATTGTTACGGAACCCAACGTCGGCCTATGGTTCCCCTTTGAGGGGGGATTAGTCCCCTCGTTTGTTACTGACCGACGTGCTCCCTGAAGCTGCACCGCGACCTCCGGAAAGGCCAGTGCACAGCCCCGTTCGTGACCGCGGATAAGATGTTAATTTGCCGAGCGGATGGCAGCCGCGGCCCGAACCGTTAACAATGACTAGACCCGATTCCTTAACGTTGGCCAAATCGTGCCACAGGTATTCAATTGGGAAAAGACAGACGACGGATGTGAAGAAGAAGAAGACAAAGGGTTTGCAATACGACTATAATTTATTACTACTATTTACAACCAAAAGAAACCGAGGAGGAGGAAGGATAATAAAATAAAGACAGAAGGAATCAAGGAGACAGTGCAACGCTAGCTTACCTACAGTCTTAATTAATACCCCAGGACAAGACACAAAACGGACGACAATCAAACTCACACGAATGGGGAAATGAAGGCAGGAACGATTGGCTGGGAGGGGGGGAAGGTCCAAGTGGTCCACAGAGCTGGAAGGATGCGGGTGGTGGGTGTGATCCCGGCTCGAGTTGAGCAGCCGCCGACTCTCCCCAATCGTCTCCGCATGGCGACGTGGCTTCTTGGCCGCAACTGTCGTCGACGCTCCAAGCTGCGGTTTGTTCACAAGCTGCGGTTTGTTCACAAGCTGCGGTTTGTTCACAAGCTGCGGTGGACTCTTTTGTGCGTCTCTCTCCGAAGCTCGTCTCACCTCCTCTGGACTTATCTCAGGCGCATCTGGTGGTGGGGGCGTCTCGCGGGTTATATAGGCCACACCCTTCAACCTTTTCGAACCTCCCCGATCGCTCTTCCTCCGCCCTCTCAAGCCAAACCCCTTTGGCTGGGTTGGTTGAGCGGGGCCGACTCACTCCTCCCCTCTATGACGAGGTGGAGACACGCCTTTCTTCTCCGAGCCGGAGCACATGGCAATGGCGGCGAATGCAGTTGGCAATCGAGGCTTCAGGAATGGGAATGAAAGGGAATGGAAATGAAAGGGAATCTACTCTATTTGAATTCGGTGCAATGGAGTATTAATTAATGGAAGACAAAGCCTTAACCTAATACACAGAATAAGGAAATAACTACCAACAAGCAGGAAATCTATGATTGACTAACGCGATTGTATATGACCTAACTAAGGGACACCCTTTTGACCTTTATACACAACTGGAGGAAGGAGGGTGATATTTTTCCATTTACTACACAATAAAAAAACCACAATTCTCATATCCACAACAATATATACAAGACTAGCTGAATGCACCCGGCGTTGCCCAGGTTCTTTTTGAATGAATTTAATCTTCTGTACATAGGTCTGACGCGAGCCCAGCATCAGTTAGTGCTCAACGATTCCTTGTTCTTTCTTCTGTCGGGCCCCGCGAGAGAGAATTTTGAATGCATGTCAGTCAGATATTCCTATTAAATGCATAAGTTGTACTTCAAGAGAATTTTGAAAGAAGAGTTATTGCGAAATGGGCCCAGCCCGGCCGAGGCGGCCACAACCGGCCTCGCCACCTGGCCTATAACCTTCCCGGGGCCCGTCCCGGCATTTTTTGTTTCGGAGGTTTCCTCCTATCTTTCACCATTCAGGAGATTAGCGCGTGCAGACAAACAAATGAAAAATTGGTCATGAGGACTTGCCGGAATGAGGACTTGCCGGAATGTACTTTTTTTATCGGCAATTTTGGACAAATATGGCGGCCGAACCACGTGGCCAATGACGTCATCGTTATTTGTTTTCAAAACTAATTTATTCCTTGATGATGCTCAATAAATTTCATCTTCATCGGATGAAGTTTTGTACTTGTCGAATTATGACGTCATAATGGAGGCACCTATGACATTAACATATTTTATTCCCCATGGAGAGTTATTTACAATGAGCCATGTCAATTTTTTTCTATTCAGCACTTTCAGAGATAGAGGTGCAAAGTTTTTCGGTTTTTCCAAGATGGTGGCCGAACCACGTGACCGATGACATCAATTGGGCACAGTCTATTCCAGGGCAAGACAAATACGTATGCAAAGTTTGGCGATTCTACGTGCAACGGTGTAGACGTAGTGCTACAGACAGATGAAAAATCGGTCAGAGACCGAGGACTTGCCGGAATTTACTTTTTTATCGGCCATTTAGGACAAATATGGCGGCCGAACCACGTGACCGATGTCATCATACATATTTTATTCCCCATGGAGAGTTCTTTACAATGAGCCATGTCTCAATTTTTTCTATTCAGCACTTTCGGAGATATGGAGGTGCAAAGTTTTTCGGTTTTTCTAAGATGGCGGCCGAACCACGTGACCGATGACATTAACATATTTTGTTCCCCATGGAGAGTTCTTTACAATGAGCCATGTCTCAATTTTTTCTATTCAGCACTTTCGGAGATATAGAGGTGCAGAGTTTTTCCAAGATGGCGGCCGAACCACCTGACTGATGTCATCAATTGGGCACAGTATATTAGAGGGCAAGACAAATACGTGTGCAAAGTTTGGCGATTCTACGTGAAACGGTGTAGACGTAGTGCTGCAAACAGACAAACGAACAGAACATACTTGCCGGAATCTTTTCCGGCAAGTAACAAATGAAAAATCGGTCAGAGACCGAGGACTTGCCGGAATTTACTTTATCGCCCATTTAGGACAAATATGGCGGCCGAACCACGTGACCGATGACGTCATTAACATATTTTATTCCCCATGGAGTTCTTTACAATGAGCCATGTCTCAATTTTTTCTATTCAGCACTTTTGGAGATATGGAGGTGCTGTTTTTCGATTTTTCCAAGATGGCGGCCAAACCACGTGACCTATGACGTCATCATCCACATATTTTATTCCCCATGGAGGGTTCTTTACAATGAGCCAGGTCTATTTTTTTCTATTCAGCACTTTGAGATATGGAGGTCCAAAATTTTTTTCGGTTTTTCCACGATGCCGGTCGAACCACGTGACTGATGACATCATTAACATATTTTATTCCCCATGGAGAGTTCATTACAATGAGCCATGTCTCAATTTTTTCTGTTCAGCACTTTTGGAGATATAGAGGTGCAAATTTTTTTGTTTTTTCCAGGATGGCGGCCGAACCACGTGACCGATGACCAATTGGGAACAGTCTATTCCAGGGCAAGACCAATGGGTGTGCAAGGTTTGGTGATTCTACGTGCAACGGTGTAGACGTCGTGCTGCAAACAGACACACAGACAGATGAAAAATCGGTCAGAGACCCAGGACTTGCCGGAATTTGCCTTTTTATCGGCCATTTAGGACAAATATGGCGGCCGAACCACGTGACCGGTGACGTCATCATTAACATATTTTATTCCCATGGAGAGTTCTTTACAATGAGCAATGTCTCAATTTTTTCTATTCAGCACTTTACGATATGGAGGTGCAAAGTTTTTCGGTTTTTCCAAGATTGCGGCCAAACCACGTGACATATGACATCATTAACATTTTATTCCCCATGGAGTTCTTTACAATGAGCCGTGTCTCAATTTTTTCTGTTCAGCACTTTCGGAGATATAGAGGTGCAAATTTTTTCGGTTTTTCCAAGATGGCGACCGAACCACGTGACTGATGACGTCATCAATTGGGCACAGTCTATTCCAGGGCAAGCAAATACGTGTGCAAAGTTTGGTGATTCTACGTGCAACGGTGTAGACAAAGTGCAGCAAACAGACAGACAGACAAAGACAGACAGAAAACAGACAAACGAACAGATCAACATACTTGCCGGAATCTTTTTCCGGCAAGTAACAAAAACTTTATTTTATATATATGGATAGAAGATAGATATATATTTAACCTCCAGTAACGTTGCAGTCACTACAAAGTGATTAGTGTTACGATTAGATTTACGATAACGTTACGTTATTATTAAGAAAATTGTATTATTTAAAAAGAACTGAGGTGAATGGCCTTACTTCCATGGTTACACCGCTTCAATCCATCAACATTCCATTCATGACATTGGGATTAGTGTTATGGTTCTATTTACTGTAATAATATTATTACAAAAACTATACAACAAACGATACCACTGTATTAAGAAACTTGGGCTTAATTTGTCCGAAGCGGAAGGTGAGTCATAACGCCTAAGGCCTATTCGTACTGTATTGTTGGAAGAGACATAATGCCAATGCTTTCGATATTTGATGGTCAATTTAACAATCGGTTTTTGTGTTTCACACTGAAGAAAACCGTAAAGGTAGAGCATGGCGATTGTGATATGACAGGTTCCACGATATGTTCGGCTTATAAATCAAAATGGCGGAGTGTGGAATCAGCCGTTGTACGCCGTAATGACAGATGTAATCACATCACCCCATCATGTGACCAGATTCTCAGCTTTGATTGGTATACATTTGAGGGGACATACCTACAGACAGACAACACCGTTCTCGACAGCTCTGCCCGATGGGCTACACCGTTTAAAAAAAAACAAAAAAAACGAGAGTTCATAGAACACCTGATCCCAGTGTTCAAATATATAATTCAATTGAAATAAAATTATTTTAAAAGGTCGTATAAAAAAAATAAATACAGAAGTTTACCGCCATTGATTCAGTGTCTATTACACCACCTTATATATGTGCAAGTACCTCCAAACTGGAGGTTCTTTGAAATATTAACAAGGCAATTCAAGACAGCTGTTCACTACCATCTCGTCACCCCCCATCCAAAATAATGATCTTTTCTAGACTTGTTAAACCACCCCCACCCTCCCAAAATGTTTGCTTATGTATCCATCTTGTCCACTCTTTGCATTCTCTACGTCTCCTATTTTCTACATACACCCTGCTGTTTGTATTTCCCCTTCTTCCTGCTGTTCCCTTTGTCGTCCTGATTTATCCTTTGTCATAGCTCTTCCACGAGCCTAGATTGGCCTATGGGCGATCTCCATCGTACAGAATGTTCGTCTGTTTGAAGATTCACGAAACAATTTCTGTTTGAAGATAAGATCTATTGATTTACGCAGCCAGCAACCCCACAATTACTAATACCGATTTATTTACTGTGCAGAGGTGAGTGGTAATTACAAAAAACGTTAAACCAGATGGAAAGAGTTAGTCAACGTTGGCATGATACCTTCGCACATAGATTCAATTGTAAAACAGTTCTGAAGGTTACGTATCGTGCTCTCACGGATACCTTGTAATCCAATTTATTTCCTGTACAACCGAATGGAGTATGAAAACATTCTTGGGGGACATCATTTGGCACCCCATCCACATTTGCGCTCGAGGAGGCCTGCTTCGCCCCTCATCACTACGCCTATAGTACTGTGCCATACAGAACCAAAATGGTGGCCGAATGGTTTTCTTGGTTACAATTGTGGGTGGAGTGAGGCCAGCTGTCTAGCCAATGAGATTTGACCAGAAGGCTTCAGACATACACAGCCCTGCAGCCAGGTTAATTATGTTTTTAAGATGCAAGGATGACAGCAGGAAGCCTTCAGAATGAAATGTGACACACGCAGGACAGACGCTTTTCTTTTTAGCAACAAGGACACAGCACAGGTATCCCCCACTTAAAGTGGTTACGTTACATACCTTTATTATGTGGTAGCTCGTTTTTACATTATTTATTGTGGGGAAAATGACTGTTTCCTAACCATTATTTCAGTCTAAAAACAAAGCCATATGCTGGGTATAACGATGGTTTTAGTTACAAGTGACATTATAACATTATTATTTACCTAATAATCAAGACAGTAACACAATAAAGTCAATTTAGTTTTTACACTTGCCAACAATATTGAGCCGTTTCAGTACAGAAGGCGTTGGCCAGGACGTGGTGGAGGAGATTATTATTTTGAACGCTTTCATTCTGAAAAGTTAAATGTTCACAAGCCTTCTGAAGAGTTCATCGCCTCATTTAAAAGGTAATTGGTGGAAAAAAAAGGTATCATACTCATCTCCATTGTAATCATCAGACGAGACAGCTCCTTCATTGTAGCGAATGTGAAGATCTCCGATACACGCTGAATAGGTCTAAATGAATGTCTATGCTAACAGCACAGAACGTGAGCCTGTCTATTAATTACATGCTATTGAAATTATAATGAAAATGATACAATGGTACGTAATGGTGATGATAACGACAATATTTAAAATGATAATTATAGCAATGATGTTGATAATAATGATAATGATGGCACGTGAGTACGTCTTAATTACGTCCTGTTGGAATGCGATTATGTCTTAAGTACTGTCACGTCAGATGACCGCCGTTAACACAAGGCCACCTGCGCCGCGATTCTTTTGTCCAGGAAATGGCCGAACAGTTTCTAACCTACTGCGTTCGGTTATTAATTAATCTTAACCGTTCCCCAAAGGTCGGACCAAGCGAGCCGAAATTGATGCACACGCATGGGTTGCAACATACCAAATACCATTTGTGCCAGGTTTGGTCGCAATCCCATCAGCAGTTTCGGAGAAGTTGCAAGTGTTTACGGACTGACCGACGGACGACGCGGCATCGCAAAAGCTCCCAGGAACTACATTCCAGGTGAGCTAAAATTAGGGAGCTTTGGCACATGCAAGTGAAGTTTTTTTTGCATATGGCCTAGAGCCTCTAACATTTATGCTGACATCCAGCAAAAGTAGAATAACAAACAAGCCAATGGCTTTTTTTTTTACATTTTAATACAATCTATAAGATGTATATAAACCCATAAGTGGGTTATTTTACAACATCACTCGGGGGTGGACATAAAGATCACATGGTCACAGCAACATGCAGGGCAAGTTCACAACCCGAAGACCGATAAATCAATATGGAAAAAGTTAACACTCACACTCACCCTCACTCCCACCCCCCTCCCCCCCTCCCCCTTGCATACAAAACAAAAACAGAAATGAACACCATGTGCTCAAACTCTTAATCATACTTGCACCGCCTTTGAGCCAAAGGCTTGCGTACTCACCAAGGAGAAATTCTAGCATGCACAATGCCGATGCAGGCCGGGGCAGTGTGACAATTTACAGTTCAAAGCAGGAAACCTACCAACAGGAACCTCTTCATCATACACAAAAACAACCTTGTTCTCATGTCCACCTATAGCAGACGACGACCCGAGCCATTTTGAAGTCGTGTTTATCGGCCGAAGAAGCCACTGCTACACCACAACCCGTTTGTAGATTGAGGATATTAATGAACACTAAACGAAAAACTACAGTGCAAAGAATTGAAGCAGCTAGATTGGCGTTTCGTAGAGTACACTATTTCCAGCCGAAAACGGAGCTGACGAAGCCGTTTGCAGAATCAAAAAACAAATTTCCTCCATATACACCTCCCTTTACACTTAGAACCGCAAAGTCAAATGCGGCCTCATCATGCGAATGACAAGTGCTCGCCCGACGACGGTGACGTTTGGCACAATTAGAGAATGCGTCACAAAAAAAACCTTTTCTTTAAACGGCCAGGAAATCGGACAAGCGAAAAAATAAAAGGAGGTCAGCTGAGAAAGAGAAGCATGTCTGGTTGTAGCTTACAAGCGGTATACAATGATAGCAACGATTGCTTGGAGAAGGTTTGATGCTAGAAAGTTTACGTATATTCTCTTGTGCATTTAATGCGTCGTCACTTTGCACAATGACATAGAGCCCTTACATACTTAAGACGTAGGGCTTGAAATTTTAATCGAGACAGTTTATGGGGTGAAGTTTAAGTCAACTTTGATAACGTTCGACGTTGGTGCCCGACAGCAAATCGCAGCCTTAAAAACCGGTGCAAAGCCAGGAAGTGAAGCCGATGTAGGAAAGGACGGGAAAAGGGAAGCGCTGTTCAGGCAGTGGTGTGTGTCGGGGTGCTCGGATGGTTCAAACACATAATCTTGCATAGCCAGCCCGCGAAGTCCACCTCCTCGGCTTCGGCTCGCTTGATAAACGAGTGGATCTGTCGTGGAATTCATGTAAAAAGTACAGAAGGATTTTCAGAACGTTATCTTGGAGTACTGGCCAGGGAAATGGATCGATTGAGGAATGATTTGGGAATTTGACATGGGACAAGGAAATCGTTTGAGATTAATGGAAAAAAACAAAACATCCACTCACCATTAAATGCTTCAAGTCTGCTCTATCTGTTGGAATCTTGATTAGACTGTGGGGTGAGAAAATTGGACGAGGAAGAAAATATTAGGGGATGGACAAGAAGGGTGGAAAAGAATCAGGGGAGAACAGTGCCCCGGCCATCAGGAAAAAAAATAGGGAAAATATGAAGGATGGAAAAAAAGAGCTGGAGGTAAGTAAATACAGCAGACAACAAAACCCACCATTTGTTCACAAAATCCTGGAAGTCTTGGGTGAAGGCACCAATGGGTAGTTTGGGTGGTGGCTGTCAGGTAATGAAGAATGAAAATAAACACAATATACTCACAATCTATAAATGTCATTGAAACTATACATTTCCCAAACGTGGGTCACGGAGCCAAACCTCATTGACGATGTAATCTAGCAGCTCAAAAATCGCCATTGGTGGGCGGCTATCCACACCATATGCTGCAAGAATGAAACGAGGGATATGGGAGAATATGGAATGGGAGTATTTGTTAAACTAGAGATGTTTAAAAAAAAAAAAAAAAAAAAAAAAAAAAAAATTCAACAAAACAAGCCAAATGGAGCATTTCATTAGGGGTTGGGATTTAGGGAAAAATCAGCACGGCAAGGTCTAGGAGAAAGGAGAAAAGAAGGCAAGCGAGCTTGAGGCTTACCGCTCCCCGGCCGACCGGGTGGTCGAGGACGAGGCGAGGTGCTGTTCCCAGGCTCCACCCCATCCCACACGGCATGCCCAAAGATGTTCTCAAGCTCTTGGACATCCGGTGGAGGAATGGGATAGCGTCCGACTGCCATTTCCACTAGCGATAGACCCATGCTCCAGATATCTGATTGCACGGAATAATGTGTGCCTTGCAATCGTTCCGGCTGGAGTTTGTTGGGGAAAAAAAAAATCATGGAATGGTGACTTCCATCAAAGTTTGTTGAAGAAAATGAAGGCACATTATTCTTAATAGCAAATAAGGATTCGCACATTTAAAAGGGATTTTGTTAATGGACGACGGAAGTGGATGTTTGAGGACATAAGTAGTACCTACAGTCACGTGAAAAAGTAAGTACACCCCATGTAAAGTTTTGACTTTTTCAACATATTTCAACATTCAGCTATTTGATCTTCATTTCAACAATATTGATAGATAAAGGTGATATAATATAACAAATATCATGAAACATTTACATTTTGTAGTCCATTGTATAATTTAAATAAACATAAATGCAAATTTCGCATGTGGAAAAAGTAAGTACACCCCTACATTTATCACTACTTCAAATACCTAAAATGAGAATCAGGTCCACCAGCTCAGGTGCAAATGATGAGAACATCGTTAGAGAGGATCTTGGAGGAACTTGCCTTATTTAAACCTCAGACATTTAGTTTGGTTTGCTCTTTGTTGTTGAAGTGTGCGGCATCACCATGGCTAGATCAGAAGAGCTCTCTGAGGCCTTCAGAAAGAAGGTTATAGATGCCTACGAGTCTGGGAAGGGATTTAAAAAGATCTCCAAACAATTTGAAATCAATCATTCGACTGTCTGGAAGATCATCTACAAGTGGAGAAGATTCCAAACAACTGCCAACTTGCTCAGGCCAGGTCGCCCCAGCAAGTTCAGCCCAAGAGCAGACCGCAAGATGCTGAAAGAAGTCTCTAAGAACCCCAGAATGTCATCACGCGACCTACAGGTAGCTCTTGCCACTGTCGATGTCAAAGTGCACGAGTCTACCATTAGAAAGAGGCTGCACAAATTTGATCTACATGGGAGGTGTGCCAGGAGGAAACCTTTGCTGTCCAGAAAGAACATCAGGGCAAGACAAAAGTTTGCCAATGAACACCTCGGCAAAGACCAGCACTTCTGGAACAATGTGCTCTGGACAGATGAGTCAAAGGTAGTGCTATTTGGCCACAGTACCAGAAGACATGCTTGGTGAAAACCAAAGACAGCATTTGACCACAAGAACCTGATACCAACTGTAAAGCATTGGTGGTGGAAATATGGTTTGAGGCAGCTTTGCTGCATCAGGGCCTGGGCAGCTCACCATCATAGAATCCACTATGAATTCTTCATTGTACCAGAGGGTGCTTGAGGATAATGTGAGGCCATCTGTCAGAAAGTTGAAGCTCAACCGAAGGTGGACCTTGCAACATGACAATGACCCTAAACATACCAGTAAATCCACCAAGGAATGGCTGAAAAGAAAGAAATGGAGGGTTCTGGAATGGCCAAGTCAAAGCCCGGATCTAAATCCCATCGAGATGTTGTGTGGGGATTTGAAACGAGCTGTGCATGCAAGAAATCCCTCAAACATCGCACAGCTGAAAGAATTCTGCATGGAGGAGTGGGCAAAAATTTCTTCCAGTCGATGTCAGAGACTGGTAGACAGTTATAAGAAACGCATACTTGAGGTTGCTTCTGCCAAAGGGGGCAATACCACCTATTAGAGCCAAGGGTGTACTTACTTTTTCCACAGAAGTAAATGGCATCTCTGTTAATTTTTTGTTGAATAAATTATTGCAAAGTCAATTTTAAATTGTTTTTTGTTCAATTAGATCACCTTTATCTATAGATACTGTAAATGAAGATCAAATAGCTGTATGTTGAAATATGTTGAAAAAGTCAAAACTTTACATGGGGTGTACTTACTTTTTCACATGACTGTACTTCCAGTTAGAAAGCATGGATTGATATTCCCTTTCAAACCGTGTACCAAATTGCACCTTTTATTTTAGCATCCATCATTTCGAAACAATTTAAGGAAATTTACCTTCTAGTAAACGTTTTTTAAAAGGTCAAATACGGCTTAAAAGGAAGTTAAGAACGACAGAAGACAAGCCACAGGCATGATGCCATGTGCCATGAATAATGAGGTGTGCCATGACAGGCATGATGGTAAAAAAATGACAGCACAGGTACAACTTGACAGGAGGGCAATTGCACCCAAGACAAATTGAAATGCTCCAGGTTCAAGAGCACATTTAGTCACTAGTTCAGATTGCAGGGCCTTAAATTTGTAGGAACAGCTTTAAAAGTTTCTAAATAAACATGCAAACTTGTTTAGAGACCTTACTTTCACAGGGGAACATACCCGCATTTCTTATAATCAGATGACTTGTATCTTTAGTCCGCGAAGTGAGAGACCGGGTTTTTCAATCGCTTGTTTGTCTCGGTCTGTGTCTGTCTGTCCAGGCCTTAACATTTCTACCATTTTAGCTTTAGTCATCAAATTTTCAACAAACACTTATTATGAGAATATGGAGACAATAGTCTGGTATAGTTTTCGGTGGCAATGGTATTTTCTGAGAATATTTTCACCAAATTTCCATAAAGTGGGGTGACTTTCAAATATAATTTCACTTTGACTGGGCTGTCCAAAGTCGACGGAATGTTATTCAGTATTTAATGCCAGCAAGTATGATAAATTTGCACGTCCGACGCAGCTGTGCATTGGCTGTGCTCATGCTCCAGGTATAGACGGCATAGACGGAAAAGATGGCATTCCTTCTAAATTTTGATGCTAGAAATGTGTGTTTTCATCAAATATTCCCCAATCTACAGCTAGGGTTATCGACTACAGCTAGGGAAAAGAGGGTTATCGACTTATAGGACACTCTGTGTGACTGACTGACACACCACACACCACACACACAACAAAGCAGAAGATCACCAATGTTTGAGAACTTTAAAAATGAGGAAAGGTGATTTGTGGCACACTGAAACACAGGTAACCCACCGACATGTAAGAGCGAGTGCCGACGAAGGAGTTGGCCATCGAATCAATGAGCTGCCCACTGACTCCAAAATCGCAAAGCTTGATCTCTCCACGAGAATTCACCAGGATGTTAGACGGTTTCACATCTACGACCATCGGAATCATTTTAAAAATCAACCAGCATCAAGTGTTTGTACCTCCATTAAAGAGGACATCATTGGCATCACATTTACAGGTTCTAACGATTAGCAGCATTATTATGAGAATGCTTAAACAAGACCGCCAACAATTACTCGAGTCCCATTGGTGAAGACCATGCCATTTGGAACAAGATAAATGAAAAACCAACGACACTGCAACTGCATGGCGATGATGTTGTGCTATGGGTACTTCCCCGTTTGCTGCTAGGTGCAGCTGAAATTACCACCTATACACTGTATTATAGTGCAAACGCTGCTGTCGCCATGGGAATTCAGCTTCCTCTTCTTCAATGCATTTCACCAACTTTCACATTTATCATTCCCAGCCTCCAAAGCAAAATGATTTTCTTTCACAAGAATTGCCAATTTGAGGGGGATTTCATCTCAAATCAATGCTATGCGAGTTTTTAAGCTAGAGGTTAATTTCTGCAAGAATTAATCTTAAAATTTTCAGTCGGAAATGTAATTCGGAAAATCCAGGTGGCAGCCAAAAACTGCATTCTATATTTAGTGACAATTCAGAAAATGAATGTCGACAGAATGTCTTGCTTCCAGACAAAGAAACATCTCGTCAGCGAGTGTTAGCCATTTATAAACAAGAATTTCAGCTCAAGAGAGCACACACACGTGACACACAGGTTTTCAGTGTCTGCAGCATGTCGGATTCTTACCCCTGTGCATGATCTGATGTTTCTCTCGCAGGTACGTCAACCCCTTGATGATCTATCACAGACAACAAAAATGTGGCATATGAACAGAATATATTTCCCAGGACAGCTACGTATGCACACTCATTCAATACCCACATGGAATAACATCAAGTACTGGATGGGGTATACCATTTAATAAATGAATACATTTAAGATGGAAACAAAGGATCAGGAACATATATCAACATTTACAAACATCCATCCAAAGGATCGGCATGAAGAGAAAGAAAACAATGGCATCGAGGAGGCACGTGCACTTTATTCTCTATCAAAATGCTCCAATCAGCTGAAATTGTAAGCCAATCTTGGGATGGCTAGAGAAAATATTGTTACGGACCGCGGATAAGATGTTGGTTTTGCCGAGCGGAGGCCCCGCGGCCCTAACAGTTACCCCGACTAACCCGATTCCCGAACGTTGGCCGGATCGCGCCACAGATATTCAATATGGAAAAGACAAAAGCGACACGGATGTTAAGAAGAAGAAGAAGACGACGAAAAAAAGGTTGGAAATACTACTAAATTTATTCCTACTATATACACGCTCAAAGTAACCAAGGAAGAAGGAAAGATAAGAAAATAATATACAGAAGAATTAGAGACACAGTGCAATTATTACCTTATACAAGCTTAATTAAATACCCATGGACAAGACACAGAACAAACTCACGTACACAAAAGGATGGAAAGGCAGGAGGTGGATGGCTGGAGGGAGAGGCAGGTCCAATGGTACTGCAGCACGATCGGCGCGTTTCGCAGCCGCCGTTCCTTCGCGGCCCTGCTCAAAACTGCCGTCAAGGCCCCACGCTGCTGTTGTTGCTGCTGTGGCTGCTGCTGCTGCTCTGTGTACGTCGCGTGCTCTTTTCAGGACTCGTCTGGTCCAACCACACAACTGAACAACGTGCTTGCTTCTTGCCCAACTCTCTTGCTTGGTCCAACTTTGGCGAGCAAGGCGACGAATAGCAGGCTTTGTGCTTCCCTGGATGATCTCTTTTTGCAGTACCTTGCGCGCGCACTTTTATAGCGCCTCCGGCGATCAAGCCGCCGGCCTTCAGGACACGCCCATCGGTGTGCTCACCTCGGCCCTGGTTGGTCACGCGACCCTCTGGCTCCCCCCTTGATGACGACGAGCAGGCACGCCCTTCTTCCCCGACCCGAGCACATGTTCAATGGTGGTTTTGGAGGGGATGTAATTGGCAATCGAGGCTTGGCAATGACGAAAGGGGAAATGGAGGTTTTGGGAATGGGAATGAAGAATGAAGGGAATCTATCTTATTTCACTTGGTGCAATTGTTACGGATTTATGTGAATTGAGGTGAATTACTATTCAGGTCTTTGCTTATTAATGTGTAGTCGATTAAAGGTTGTTGTGATTAAAGGGTCAGGAGCCCTTCTGGGAAAAAGGAGACCGGAAACGGAAGAAGAAAAGACATGAGGTCCGGCAGAAGCGGCGTTCTTCTTCCTCTTCCTCACCGAGCTCCGACGCGAGCGGCATCGATATTGAGCAGCGTGGCGGACGCTGCGTGTGAAAGCCCGTCTGGCGAAAGGAGTTACCTGCGCGGGGTAATTACCCCTTTACACGTCAAGTTGCCGTGGGTTCGTGCACGGAACCAAGCGTCCGGCACAATTCGCCTCACCGTCTACAAGGACGCGTACGGGTCGCACCTTGGGCCTCACGCGCTGGGCAAGCCGCGCGTTGCTTTGCTTGGCAAGGAGGTGTGTGCTGCAGCCGTTGTTCCCGGTACGTGACGTGCACGTTTGGGAGCACGTCAGCCAGGGGTTCGTTCAACCGCCCGTGTGCGGAGAAGCCGACCTACACCTTGGTCTGGAGGAGCCCAGAGACATTGTGAGGGACCGTGACCAAAAGGGGTCGTGAGTGGGGAAAGGGGGGACATATATAAGATGGCCATCTTAGTAATATTGGATTGATGGTTGATGGTTGTTGATTGCTTGGAGAATATATTATTGATTACTCTGGATCCTTGGTGTGGGGTTTCTTATTGACTGGAATTCATATTGATTGCGTTACGAAAGCGTATAAATCATAGATCTTTCTGGCGGAGTTCCTCTCACGGTCCGGGGGTCACCGAGACCAGGTAGTCACCGGGAGGACCCCGTAACAGAATTGGGGGCTCGTCCAATTGAATTCCGGGATCTAAAATTGTATAACATAATAAAATAATAATTTTTATTAATTAAAATTAATTAATTAATTATTAATTGGTAAATTTTTGAGAAATTGGGGTAAAGTCTTGGGTGAAGGTTAACAGGTGTTAACGATAGTCACCATGGCGTTGTTGCACAGAACTTTGCGGTAACACCTAGTGAGGCACAGTTCCAAGCGTTACTAAAAGCGGACCTCTTGAAATTGGCCAAACATTTTAACTTGGAGGTCCAAACTAATTTGAGGAAGGCAGAGTTGCAGACCACGGTGATACAATCTATGGTGGGATTAGGAACATGGGACGAGTTAGCCTGGCAGTGGCTACCCGAAGAACCAGAAGACGTTGAGCTCCGGAAACTGGAGTTGCAATTACGGAGCCAGGAACGGATCAAAGAAGAAGAAAGGAAAGCAGAAAAGGAAAGAGCAGAAGAGGAAAGGAAAGCAGAAGAGAGGAGAGAAGAGAAACAAGCAGAGGAAAAGAGAGTGGAACGAGAACTCCAGGAAAGGTTAAAAGAAGAAGAAAGGAAAGCACAAAAGGAAAGAGCAGAAGAAGAAAGGAAAGCAGAAAAGGAAAGAGCAGAAGAAGAAAGGAAAGCAGAAAAGGAAAGAGCAGAAGAAGAAAGGAAAGCAGAAGAGAGGAGAGAAGAGAAACAAGCAGAGAAAAGGAGAGTGGAACGAGAACTCCAGGAAAGGTTAGCAGAAGAAGAAAGGAAAGCAGAAAAGGAAAGAGCAGAAGAAGAAAGGAAAGCAGAAGAGAGGAGAGAAGAGAAACAAGCAGAGGAAAGGAGAGTGGAATGAGAACTCCAGGAAAGGTTAGAAGGGAGAAAAGCAGAGGAGAGGAGAGCTGCCAGGGAACTCGAAGCAGAGGAGAGAAAAGCCGAAAGGGAGTTGAAGGAACGTGATCTGGCGCTTCAGCAAGAGATTAAATTCAAGGAGCTGGATTTAATGAGAGAACGGGGAGAGGTACCACCCTTGCTGACGGGGTCGACACCTAGCCAGAACACCTGGGATGTGGGCAGACATGTGAGGCTGGTTCCACCCTTCAGTGAAAAGGAAGTCGCTAAATTTTTTTCCACACTTTGAGAAAGTGGCTCGACAGTTAAACTGGCCGGAGGAGGCCTGTCCGCCTGGACCATACTAGTGCAAAGTGTGCTGGTGGGTAAAGCTCAAGAGATTTATTCGGTGCTACCAATGGACCAATGTGCAGATTATGAGGTATTGAAGAAGCACATCCTCAAAGCCTATGAGTTGGTTCCTGAAGCTTACCGGCAAAAATTCAGGAATGCCAGGAAGAGAGAGTGAGACCCATGTGGAGTTTGCCAGAGTGAAAGAAAACATGTTTGATCGATGGTTTGAGTCGAAAGGAGTCGGGAACGACTTCGAAGCATTGCGTGACCTGATGCTGGTGGAGGAATTTCAACAGTGTCCACGAGGACATCAAAGTGTACCTGCAGGAAAAGAAAGTACCAAAGTTGTGGGACGCAGCCACCATGGCAGATGATTATGCCTTAACACACCGGATAGGGGTCCACACACCTAGCTCCTCGCCTAGACTTCAGCAGGGGAGTTATGGAACACCCGGTGCGGAGAACGACAATACATGGCGGCGGCCTCGAGAGGATTATGGGGACAACGCGGATACCCCACCTGTTCGAAATCAGAGGGCTACGGGCCCAAGACAAACTTATATCCCGGGGGGCCCGAGGCAGAGCCACGAGTTTTTCCTCCGGGCCTACTTGCGCCTTTTGCAAAAAACCTGGACACTTGATGTCCAGTTGTTACCTCATGAAAAGGGACAACCCAGAGCGGAGTCCGACTATTACAACTCCGAATGCGATGGCTAGCGTAAGAAATCGCCCACAGAAGAGTTACCAACCATTTATTTATGAGGGGTTTGTCTCACTCGAGGGAGACTTGACTAACCCAAGACCTGTTAGGGTATTGAGGGACACAGGAGCCCATCAATCCTTAATGCTTGAAGGCATTTTGCCATTGTCAAAGAGTACCGCAACTGGTGATAGTGTTCGGTTACAAGGGATCGGTGGCTGTGTTAGAGCCCCACTTCATGTCATCCAGTTGGAATCCGATTTGGTGTCAGGACCGGTCACCGTCGGTTTACAAGCCACGCTTCCTGTAGAGGGAGTATCTGTGATTATCGGGAATGATTTGGCCGGGGGGCAAATTTATGGTAACCCGAGGGTGGGTAAAGAGCCCCGCAGGGGAAATAACACAACCCCAGCTCGGGATGGCGACAAAAGTTCCAAGTTATTTGTAGGGGGACTGAACTTCAACACAGAGGAAGAAGTTCTGACCTCTGTCTTCAACAGATATGGGCCGCTGGTGGAAGTGTGGGTGGTAAAAGACAGGGAAACGCAACGGTCAAGAGGGTTCGGCTTTGTCACGTTTGCAAGCACAAGAGACGCCAGAGAGGCAGAGAAGAATTGGAATGGTAAGGATTTGGAGGGTCGGACCATAACAGTAGGGAAGGCATTTCGTAGGCGTCGAGAGGTCTACAGAAGAGGACAACTTGGCAGTAGTTTTGGGGTTGGCAGCAGCCGATATTACTATGGAGACTCCCAGAGTTACGGCACCTCCCGAAAGAAGGAACGTCAGAGCACTGGCCGAGAAGGAGACCGCCAGTCAGGTAACGGCTGGGACAAGGGGTCCCACCGTAACTGTTAGGAGTCTGGAGAAGTTGAAGCACTATATACGGGGGAGCCGTCGAGCCGGGGCTCCTACACAGACTAACCGTGAACGCCACGTTCTTAAAGGCGTCCATGTAATGAACTTTCCTCCCCGGACCAACCGTGAACTCCACATTCCTTAAGGCGTCCATGTAGGGAATACTCAGCTGGGCCTCCCGAAAAAGTGCTATCGAGAGGTTTAAATTTGGGGGCTTTGGTCACCACCTCTTAACCGTCATTCAAGAGAAACTAGAAGTGGTTGACGCTTGGTCCAGAGTGAATTAATCTAGGGGTTTTGTGAAATTTTGTTGCTTTATTTTTAAGTGATAATTGTGCCCGGGGGGAACTGATGATTTGGGGGGGTGAGTTATCTGGTTTGTTTATCCAAGTTGGCCGGCAAAGAAAGTTTTCGCTGGGTTCAAACTTTCTTTCTTGAAGGGGGGGAGTGTTACAGATTTATGTGAATTGAGGTGAATTACTATTCAGGTCTTTGCTTATTAATGTGTAGTCGATTAAAGGTTGTTGTGATTAAAGGGTCAGGAGCCCTTCTGGGAAAAAGGAGACCGGAAACGGAAGAAGAAAAGACACGAGGTCCGGCAGAAGCGGCGTTCTTCTTCCTCTTCCTCGCCGAGCTCCGACGCGAGCGGCATCGATATTGAGCCGCGTGGGGGACGCTGCGTGTGAAAGCCCGTCTGGCGAAAGGAGTTACCTGCGTGGGGTAATTACCCCTTTACACGTCAAGTTGCTGTGGGTTCGTGCACGGAACCAAGCGTCCGGCACAGTTCGCCTCACCGTCTACAAGGACGCGTACGGGTCGCACCTTGGGCCTCGCGCGCTGGGCAAGCCGCGCGTTGCTTTGCCCGCTTTGCTTGGCAAGGAGGTGTGCGCTGCAGCCGTTGTTCCCGGTACGTGACGTGCACGTTTGGGAGCACGTCAGCCAGGGGTTCGTTCAACCGCCCGTGTGCGGAGAAGCCGACCTACACCTTGGTCTGGAGGGGCCCAGAGACATTGTGAGGGACCGTGACCAAAAGGGGTCGTGAGTGGGGAAAGGGGAGACATATATAAGATGGCCATCTTAGTAATATTGGATTGATTGTTGATGGTTGTTGATTGCTTGGAGAATATATTATTGATTACTCTGGATCCTTGGTGTGGGGTTTCTTATTGACTGGAATTCACATTGATTGCGTTACGAAAGCGTATAAATCATAGATCTTTCTGGCGGAGTTCCTCTCACGGTCCGGGGGTCACCGAGACCAGGTAGTCAACGGGAGGACCCCGTAACACAATGGAGTGTCATCTTAATGGAAGACAAGGCCTTACCCTAATACACATAATAAAGATATAACCATCAACCAGGGGGAAATCTATGATTGGCTAATGTGTATGCTTTATGGAATTAACTACGGGAACGCCCTTTGACCTTTATACAACACTGGAGGCAGGAGAGTCCAGAATAAAGCAAACACAATAAAAAAACACAATAAAAAAAACACAATCCTCATATCCGCAACAATATATACAGTATTGTACATAAACAATACAGAGCCTTGCAAGGGTATTAAGCCACAAATTAATAGTTGCACAAATGGCATTATACAAAACATAGGGGCAATACCCCTGGTGCGCACCTGGTAGAATAAACAGTATACTGCACCGATTAAAGTTATTTTAAACCAACTTCAATGGTTGCTAGAAGACAGGGCAACATGGAGAATCATACTAACATAATCATAAGACTTTAAACAAACAAAAAATACCTATTTTGGAGGGCAACCCCCACTCCTCCCCCAACCCCGTGTATCTTCTCAGACCCAAATTTTCCTAATGCCTTCATCAAACTTCGGTGCATTACAGGTGATGAAGGTTGTGGTAGAGTTTCATCGAAATATTGTGTGCAGTTTGAGGAAAAAGCAAATTCCTATTTGGGAGGGGGGGGGGGGGGGGGTCAAATCTGGATCCACTTTGACCCCGATAGACCCCCTTAGACACATTTTTTTTTTTTCAATGCAGTGAACAAACTTTAGTCACAACACAACAAATATAATTTGTGCCAAATTTGGTCGCAATCCCATCAGCGGTTTTGGAGAATAAGTTTCAAGTGTTGACAGACAGGCAGACGACGCGCCATCGCATTAGCTGCCCTGAACTTCGTTCCAGGTGAGATAAAAAAAAAATAAGAAGAAGAAGATGAACAACAACAACAACAACAACAACTACTACTACTACTACTAGAGAGTTCATAGAACATGATACCCCACGCAGTGTTCAGGTACACAATTCCATGTTAATAAAATAATGATTTTAAAGATCGTTTAAAAATCCAGAAGTTTAGTGCTATTGAAACAGTGCTACTGTATTATACACCACCCATATAAAACATGTCCAAGTACCACAAAACTGTAGGTTCTTGGACGTACAGTGTTTAGAAGGCGATTTGTGTTCTACAGTCTTCAAGTGTATACAACAAACAACAACAACAACAACAACAACAACATGCATTTTAAGGCCATTTTCCCTGCAAGAGCGGGGGTTAGCCTTGCGGTCCCCATGACAATCTTCTCCATTTTGCCCTATTTTCTGCATCTCCTGCATTTCTCTGCATTTTGCCCTATTTTCGATGACATCTGAAGATATTTTCATATCTTCAAGTGTATAATTCAATGTAAATAAAATAAAGATGTTTAAAGTCATATACATAAATCAATTTTGGGTTTTACCACCATTTCCCCAAGTGTCTATTACACCAACCTATCTAATACACATACACGATCAGGACAAATTCAGGGACAAAATACAGTAAAACGGCAAACTTGTCTTCCTATTCGTGTTCCGATTTGTGTTCAAAATATTACATTCAATTTAAACATGTTGTTCCTTGATCACAAACTAATAAGACAGACGGATGGACAGCCATAAACCAATTGCTTCGCCCCGCTATTTGCTTCGTGTGTGCAGGGTAACAACAATAACAAGCATTCTGAGTATTGCGCTGCAATACATGTCCCCTACCGGCAGTCTGTCGTCCGGAAAACTGTTGGGGAAATTACCAAAGTTCAAAGTGCCATAACTTTGTCAAAAATGATCGAAACGTCGTGAAGTTCGAACTTGATCTGTAACTTATCATGAGGAAACCATGTACCAAGTTTGAAATCATTAGCATTCAGAGTTTAGAAAAAAAAGTCCGGAAAACTGTTCTTTGCGTGACGGACTGACAGACGGACAGACGGAGGGACGGAGTGCAAACCTATAGTCCCCTCCGGTGTACACCGGTAGGGGACTAATGAGGACAAGAAGAACACTGTAATTACACCTGCTTGTTGTACAGCTGTATTAGCAGCAGAAACAGGAACGGCACACAGTGGAGAGCCTACCTCTGCCAGGCTAAACAGTTTGTTTTATATCCACTGATAGGTTGGATCTGGATCCAGACCTGAAAATAGAATCAGCTCGTTCTTGTCACTTACCCAACTGTTCTTGTCCACCAAGTTTTGTCATAAGCCGTCCATAACCTTTCCAAATATCCTGCTATATGTCGGTTTTAACCCCATCACTAAATGGTGAAGAGTCACTTAAAAATTCTAGTAGCCGGATCCGAATCCGGATCTTCACCAAAATCTAATCATTTCGTCCTTATCACATACGTTACCTCTCTGCCACAACTTTTTGAGATACCCTGTTCACAAACAGACAAACAGACAGACAGGGGTTAAAACATAACCTCCATCTACCTTTGGTGGCGGAGGTAATAAAATGAACATCATCAATAACAAAACAGTTTTGCAGTAATTTGAGTATTCACAAAGCATGAAAGTTCAAAGTTTAGCAAACGCTACAGTTTGTTCATTGTGCGGATAAGGAATGCCATTGGGCTGTTCCAGAATCTTGTGGTTTTGCATTCCAACTCGGTTAGTTGTTTTGAGTTTCGTAGCAAATAGCCACAGTGAGATCTGTCTGCAGGTAACAAGTGGTGTTGTGATGATGCAAAGTTGATTGATTAGATTTCGGCGTCAAAGGTCAGACGTCATGTCAGGTAAAAACGTGATACTTGAAAACAGCTGAATGGATTTAAATCAAACTTGGTAAAAGTATGTCTAATGATGTAATAATGTGGGCCAAGCATATCAGTCGACGTCGCATGGGATGCCCCCAAATTAATTCAACGGGATACAAACTCAGGACCTGAGGATCCCAAGCCCGCCGCCCCAACCATTAGGACAACATCAGGTGATTGTATCTTGCTGACAGGCCGGATCTGGATTCGGACCTAAACCAAAATCCAATCGGCTTGTTCTCGTCACCTATCCAACTCATCCACCAAGTTTTATCTTCCGTTCACAACTTTTTGAAACATCATGCTATATATCGTTTTTGACCCCATCTGTGAATGGTACATAATCAACTTCATAGTTTCTGGATCCGGATCTTCACCGAAATTGAATCAATTCGTCCTTAGCAGACACCAAACATGTCCACCAAATTTTGTCCGAATCCACCCAAAACCTTTAAGATATCCTGTTTCCAGACAGACAGACAAATAGATAGACAGGAGTTGAAAACATAAGCTCCATCGACATTCAGTGGTGGAGGTAAATGCATTTTAAGCAAACAATGGAAAAAGGAAGTCAAAGATACCTGCTCCATAAATAACTTCACAGAAGCAGAAGCAGAAACAGAAGCCCTTTGCTACTCTGTTAGGTAGATCTATATATATATATATATATAAATAACCACCTTTAGAGGCCATTTTTCCCCGCAAGCGGGGGTTGGCCTTTTTCGGGAACCGTGGTTGTTGTTGTTTTTTGGTCCCCTTTTTGAAGCAATGTTTTACGGCCGGATGCCCTTCCTGACGCCAGCCCTTTTTGCCGCCTTTTACGACAAGTAGGGAATTACCAGTGAACTGGTACTCAATTAGCCGACCTCGGAAGGATGACAGGCTGAGTCAACCCCCCTGGCGTTAATTCAGCGATCGACCGAGATTCGAACCCAGGATCCTAGGATCCTAAGCCGGCACCCTAGCCACTAGCCACTAGCCCAACACCAGGGTCTATGAGATCTATGAGATGTTTTAAAACTGCTTCCAAGAAACAAAATGTTCGCATTTTCACGTTAAGCATTATCAGCATCGTATTAATTAATTTGCAATTGATCACTGGCTTTGACACCAATAAAAGTTTTTTATTTTTTTATTACAGACCTTGGGCATCAAAAAGTTAAAAATGTGTGTTTGTATATATATATATATATATATATATATATATATATATATACACATACACATATACAGTCGTGGCCAAAAATATTGGTAAGATTGCACTTTTTTCAAATAATGCACCATTTCTTCCAGAAAACTGTTGAAACTAAAAAATATATTTTGGAATCTACAAATGTATTTCTTCGGATTGTAGTGGAACTAAACAAAAAAAACTGAAAAAATGACGAAATCTTAGCTTATTCCACACAGAAATCCTAAAATGGCCCAAACAATATTATTGGCACCTTTTAGAAGTTGTTAGAAATAATTCGATTTCAAGCAGGTGATTCTCCTTTACTTTGGAATTGAACTCACCTGTGGTGAGTTGCAGGTGCCTGCAATATAAAAATCACTCATTCAACCAGTTCGAATAGAGAAAATGAGTCATTCTGCTGTTTTGTGTCACTGTGTAACACAATGAGCATGGAGAAAGGAAAGAAAACCAGAGAATTGTATGAGGAGGTCAGACACAAGATTGTAGCTGGGCATGGACAATCTCAAGGCTACAAGTCCATCTCCAAAGACCTTGATGTTCCTGTGTCCACTGTACGCAATGTCAGGAATGATCAGGAAGTTTAAGGCCCATGGGACTGTAGCCAACCTCCCTGGGTGTGGCCACAAGAGAACACTTGATCGAAGATTGCAGCGAAGGATTGTTCGAATGGTGGACAAAGCACCTCGATCAACTGCCAAACAGATTCAAGTTGACCTTCAGACACAAAGTATGACAGTCTCAACTCGCACCATCCATCACCAACTCAATGAAAAGGGGGGTTCTATGGTAAGAGACCCAGGAGGACCCCACTTCTGAGGGAGAGAGAGAAAAAAGCCCAACTGGAGTTTGTCAAAACACACCTGAACAAGCCAAAATCCTTCTGGGAGAATGTGCCTTGGACAGATGAGACCAAATTAGAGCTTTTTAGTAAAGCACAGCCTCTCTATGTTTACAGAAACAAAATGAAGCCTTCAAAGAAAATGTATTTTGATCGAGAATGTACGTTGTGTTTGAGTATTTGATCGAGTATTTGAGAATGTACGACATGCAGTGCCCACATGCAGTGCCCACATGCAGTGCCCACCTTCCCTACAGTCAAACATGGAGGAGGTTCAGTGATGTTTTTAGGTTGCTGTGCTGCCTCTAGCACCGGGTGTCTTGAATGTGTGCATGGCATCATGAAATCAGGAGATTACCAAGGCATTTTGGAGCGCAATGTTCAACCTAGTGTCAGAAAGCTGGGTCTCCATCGAAGGTCATGGGTCTTGCAGCAGGACAATGACCCCAAACACACTTCAAAAAGCACCCAGGAATGGTTCAAGACAAAACACTGGACTGTTCTGATGTGGCCAGCAATGAGTCCAGATATAAATCCCATTGAACATCTGTGGGGAGATCTGAAAACATCAGTTGGGAGAAGGCACCCTTCAAATCTGGGAGAACTGGAGTAGTTTGCACAAGAAGAGTGGGCCAAACTGCCAGCAGAGAGGTGTAGGAAGCTCGTTCATGTCTATAGGAAGTGCTTGACTGCAGTTATTTTGTCCAAAGTTATTTTTGTGCTACCAAATATTAAGTCTAGAGTGTCAATAATTTTGTCAATGCCATTTCTATTTATTTTCTGATTTAAAATGACATATGAAGTTCTGAAACAAAAACACAGGTTCTGTAATATTAACAGTGAAATAAAGAATTGTGGAGACCAAATACTTTTGTCATTTCAACTTATTTATAGAGAAAATTGTGAGTTATTTGAAAAAGGTGCAAGGGTGCCAATATTTTTGGCCACGACTGGTATATCGAAAAAACACTGCCAAACGGAGCACCTCACCACCATTAGAGCATTCTAATTGTATCAGATGTGGCAATAAATGTTAATTGTTGCTCCCAGCTTGCCAGCTCGATGACATTTGCATTTGTGCGGAACGTGCAACTTGCTCGTTGCAATTAAAGAACAAGGTCGACGTGACCGTTTCCTTACCGCAATGCTCACTTTTCCAAGGAGCTCTTCCGGAATGCGTCCGGCCTTCTTCAACACCAGGTCCAGAGAACCACCATCCTGAAGACAAGCGCACGCAAGCTCTGTTGCCAGGCACCGGCCCACATCAGCCACCAATTCTGATGGCCTCCCAGCCATAACCTGATCTCTATTGTATTTGTACCAAGCTCAGGTATCACGTACACGCTTGCAACGGTTTCTCGGCATTCAGTCCTGCCAGCTATAGGTGAAAGAAACCTGCACTGATCGTTTGCAAATAAAAAAGGTAAATAAGAAAACGATGCATACTAACCACACACAATAACAAACAGTCTCGATCATTATTCGAGCGAGTTTAACTTCACTCCCTCCAATCCAAGTCCCAAATTGACCGAAGCCCATCCGTTCCCATTTCCTCATTTGTCCCATACCATGTGTTCCATGCAGATACTGATCTCTCCATCGCTGTAAAATGCCCCGTAGAAACCAACGATGTATGGGGAGTTGCACTCGTGTAGAACCTGCAGCTCCCTGATTATTTGGTTTCGAATCGCCGGCTTTATCTCCAGATGGATGAGCTGTACAATGGGGAAAAGAAAAAAAAGGGAAAAAAAGGTCAAAGCAGGAAGATATAAAAGTAAGAACGGGACAAGATGAAGCGATTTGAGGAGCTTATCCGTTTACCTTGCGAGCCATGACGAGGTTAGATGGCTTGTGAAGCACCTTGGTGACAACACCACCATTACCAGCTCCGAGCTCACACAGTCGCACAAAGTCCTCATCCTTTAACTCGCCAACCTTCTGCTTCTGGGTGAGGAAAGCCTCAAGACGCTTGCGTTGCTGTTCATCCAAATCCAACTCTCCCAACTTTTTCTGGAGTGCCTCCAGGCGTGCTCTACAGCCAGGTATCACACCCTTTGGTGTAGGAATCCTCCATCCCAAAACAACAACGGTCACATTCTACAACCAGCATATGATCCTCTGAGGATTGAACAACAAAATTAATTCATTCTGCATACAAACAATCTTTTCTACCACTAACATTTTATCACTTTGGCTAGATGCCATCACCTGCACCGCAATCACCCAGACAACCACCCCTTCCCCTTCCACCTACCCCCCTCCGCCTCCCACCCCCCCACTCCCCTCTCCATCCTCAAATCCCACTCACTCGCAAGCAAGCACATTCCCAAAACACAAAACGACAACAGAAAACGCAACCATCCACACATAACAGCTACAGCTCCCTCCCCCACTTCCCCACTTCCAGACATGACACCTGTAACCCTTTCCCAACCACATGCGGCATGCATCACTCCCACCCCCTCCACCGCCAAATCCACACTACATCTCCCATCCACGGATGACACCTGCACCGCCCCTCCTATTTCATGTCATCTCATTCACACAAGCCACGATACCTGCACCAACGCTCCCGTCCACACCTGCCATGACACCTGCACCGCCCATTCCATTCCATTCACATGCGATGCGACACTTGACCCACCCCCCTCCCATCCACACGAGATGAGAAACTTGCACCTCCCCTTCTACCCAACTAGCGTCACAGCACCACACCTGCACCACTCTCCCATCATATCTTCACACCACGTGGCATGACACCGACACTGCCTCTCCCATACATACACGACGTAAATCGACAATTGCACTGCCCTCCCATCTACACGCGCTGCAACACCTGTATAGTCCCTCCTTTCTCATTACACCCCATCCCATCACATCCCATTCCATCCCATCCACATACGGCATGACACGTGCACCAACCTTCCCCAACCCCACCCCTATACCACATGATGAATCACCTGCACCCACCATCCCCTCCCATGGACAGCAAGGAAACAGTTACACTGCCCCTCCACATCCACACGTGACACCTGCAGCTCCTGCCATCCACAAACGTGACACCTGCAGCCCCCTCTATCCACACGAGACACTTGCAGCCCCTCCTCCCCCACCCACACGCAACTCCTGCTTCCACCGACACCCACCCACACAGACCGCCACCCACATACAACACCTGCAGTCCCACCAACCCCTATACACATGCGACTCCTGCAGTCCCACCGACCTCCACCCCCACGTGAATCCTGCCATAACCACCACCCCGCCCCCTCCACCCACAAGCAACACTTAGTCCTCCCCCCAACCACACCCACACACGACACATGCAGTGCTCACACCTCCACCCACGACACATGCAGTGCCCACACCTTCACCCACGACACATGCAGTGCCCACACCTCCACCCACGACACATGGTGCCCACACCTCCACCCACGACACATGCAGTGCTCACACCTCCACCCACGACACATGCAGTGCTCACACCTCCACCCACGACACATGCAGTGCCCACACCTCCACCCACGACACATGCAGTGCCCACACCTCCACCCACGACACATGCAGTGCCCACACCTCCACCCACGACACATGGTGCCAACACCTCCACCCACGACACATGGTGCCAACACCTCCACCCACGACACATGGTGCCAACACCTCCACCCACGACACATGCAGTGCCCACACCTCCACCCACGACACATGCAATGCCCACACCTCCACCCACGACACATGCGGTGCCCACACCTCCACCCACGACACATGCGGTGCCCACACCTCCACCCACGACACATGCGGTGCCCACACCTCCACCCACGACACATGCGGTGCCCACACCTCCACCCACGACACATGCGGTGCCCACACCTCCACCCACGGCACATGCGGTGCCCACACCTCCACCCACGACACATGCAGTGCCCACACCTCCACCCACGACACATGCAGTGCCCACACCTCCACCCACGACACATGCAGTGCCCACACCTCCACCCACGACACATGCAGTGCCCACACCTCCACCCACGACACATGCAGTGCCCACACCTCCACCCACGACACATGCAATGCCCACACCTCCACCCACGACACATGCAGTGCCCACACCTCCACCCACGACACATGCAATGCCCACACCTCCACCCACGACACATGCAGTGCCCACACCTCCACCCACGACACATGGTGCCCACACCTCCACCCACGACACATGCAGTGCCCACACCTCCACCCACGACACATGCAGTGCCCACACCTCCACCCACGACACATGCAGTGCCCACACCTCCACCCACGACACATGCAGTGCCCACAACTCCACCCACGACACATGCAGTGCCCACACCTCCACCCACGACACATGCAGTGCCCACACCTCCACCCACGCCACATGCAGTGCCCACACCTCCACCCACGCCACATGCAGTGCCCACACCTCCACCCACGACACATGCAGTGCCCAAACCTCCACCCACGACACATGCAGTGCCCAAACCTCCACCCACGACACATGCAGTGCCCAAACCTCCACCCACGACACATGCAGTGCCCACACCTCAACCAATGACACATGCAGTGCCAAAACCTCAACCAATGACACATGCAGTGCCCACACCTCCACCCACGACACATGGTGCTCACACCTCCACCCACGACACATGCAGTGCTCACACCTCCACCCACTACACATGCAGTGCCCACACCTTCACCCACGACACATGCAGTGCCCACACCTCCACCCACAACACATGGTGCCCACACCTCCACCCACGACACATGCAGTGCTCACACCTCCACCCACGACAAATGCAGTGCCCACACCTTCACCCACGACACATGCAGTGCCCACACCTCCACCCACGACACATGGTGCCCACACCTCCACCCACGACACATGCAGTGCCCACACCTCCACCCACGACACATGGTGCCACCACCTCCACCCACGACACATGCAGTACCCACACCTCCACCCACGACACATGCAATGCCCACACCCCCACCCACGACACATGCAGTACCCACACCTCCACCCACGACACATGGTGCCCACACCACCATCCACGACACATGCGGTGCCCACACCTCCACCCACGACACATGCAGTGCCCACACCTCCACCCACGACATGCAGTGCCCACACCTCCACCCACGACACATGCAGTGCCCACACCTCAACCAACGACACATGCCGTGCCAAAACCTCAACCAACGACACATGCAGTGCCCACACCTCCACCCACGACACATGGTGCTCACACCTCCACCCACGACACATGGTGCTCACACCACCCACGACACATGGTGCTCACACCTCCACCCACTACACATGCAGTGCCCACACCTTCACCCACGACACATGCAGTGCCCACACCTCCACCCACAACACATGGTGCCCACACCTCCACCCACGACACATGCAGTGCTCACACCTCCACCCACGACACATGCAGTGCTCACACCTCCACCCACGACACATGTAGTGCCCACACCTTCACCCACGACACATGCGGTGCCCACACCTCCACCCACGACACATGCAGTGCTCACACCTCAACCAACGACACATGCAGTGCCCAAACCTCAACCAACAACACATGCAGTGCCCACACCTCAACCAACGACACATGCCGTGCCCACACCTCCACCCACGACACATGCAGTCCCCCCCTAACCACTCATGACACCTGCAGACCCCTTAGTCCTTACCCCCTCACGACACTTGCAGACCCTTTACCCCCTAACGACACCTGCAGACCCCTTACCCCCCTCACGACACCTGCAGACCCCTTACCCCCCTCACGACACCTGCAGACCCCTTACCCCCTCACGACACCTGCAGACCCCTTACCCCCCTCACGACACCTGCAGACCCCTTACCCCCTCACGACACCTGCAGACCTCTTACCCCTCATGACACCTGCATTCGCCCCTACCCACTCACGACACCTGCAGACCCTTTACCCCCTCATGACACCTGCATTCGCCCCTACCCACTCACGACACCTGCAGACCCTTTACCCCCTCATGACACCTGCAGTCCCCCTCTACCCACTCACGACAGATGCAGACCCCCTCAAACCGCACTCCCCATTCCCCCAAACCCCACTCCCCACGCGACACCTACATTCCAGCACACCCCTCCCCCACCTCCAACTACCGAAAGCTACACACGACACCTGGAGTCCCCTTTCCTCCCATGTAGCCGTAGGTCACGAGAACTTCACCGCCTTAATCAATCAGCTCAGCTCAATTCACTTGCACCTCCTTCATCCAACAAAGTTAATTTACCTCAACCCCAATCGCGCACCCAACCTGCCAGTCTCATCACGTAACTTCCACCCAGATACACCATTCCCCTCACTCACCCCTTATCACATTTCCTCAATCGATATAACCCACGTCCAATCCTCCTCCGGCCCCAATGCAAATCGCCCAGACTCACTCGTGAGAGGCAACGGCCGAACCCGCGGGCGCCCAGTCGCCGATGTTGTTGCTGATTTGCAGCGGCTGCGGTCTGGGCTTTGGCATCGCAGAAACCTAGAACGACAAGCTTCGGAAACGACGAAGAAATAAACGAAACGCGATCACACCGCCACTGACTGCCCCGCCTCAAGACGTCACTTCCGCCAACACCCCCCGAAATACCAGCCGCAGCGCTTCTTCTTCAAAATTACGTATTCTTCTTCATTTTCAAATGAAATTTTTTGAGCAACTGCGCAACAGTTGCACAAATTTGTGGGCTTTTTAAAATATTTCCTCATCCACGTGCGTATGTAATATGTATACGACAACCGAATCAATGCGCGGGTACATTAACCTCTGGTTTATGATATGGCGAAATGAGACCTCAGCTTTACATCCCTGCAGGTGGACACAACAGGTTAAAATAATTCCATGTACAGGTAGGTACTCGGGTAATAATCCCACGTGGTCACCTCAACGATTTTGTCCCTCACTTCTTCCGTCTGTGAAACAATCATACCTGAGCTCATTGTAACCTTGGTGGTGGCGTAACGGTTCAGGTGGCTGTCTTAAGATCTTAGGTTCTTGAGTTTGAGCCCCGTTGAATTAACACCAGGTGGGTTGACTCAGCTTGTCATGCTTCCAAGGTCGTCTAAATGAGCACCAGGTTACTGGTAAGAGGTGTCCTTGTAGTTCATGTTAAAGTAAACTCATGTGTTTATCCTGCCTGTGATTTCTGTATAAGGTCCATTATGATGATGAGGTCCATTAGAAAACAAATTTTTTTTTTTTTAAAGATTTCTTTAGAAATCAGAGTGGTCATTGGGTTCTTGGTCACCTCCCTGACCAAGGTCCTTCTTGCCCAGGTGCTCAGTTTTGTCAGACGGCCAGCTCTAGGAAGTCTGGGTCGTTCCATATTCTTTGCATTTCCTAATGATGGAGCTCATTGTGCTCTTGAGAACTTTCAACACTTTAGAAATGGTTTTATACCCTTCCCCAGATCAATCGATGCCAGTTCCTTGGACTGACATGAACTGTCAACTGTGGGATCTACAGTGCATTCAGAAAGTATTCAGACCCCTTCACTTTTTTCACATTTTGTTATGTTTCAGCCTTTTGCTGAAATCGTTTAAATTCATTTTTTCCCTCATCAATCTACACTCAATAACCCACAATGACAAAGATAAAACAGGATTTTAGAAAGTTTTGCAAACTGAAAACTGAAACTGAAAACTGAACTATCACATTGACATAAGTATTCATACCCTTTGCGATGACACTTGAAATTTAGCTCAGGTGCCTCCCATTTCTGTTGATCATCTTTAAGATGTTTCTACACCTTGAATGTCGTCCACCTGTGGTAAATTCAATTGATTGGACATGATTTGGAAAGGCACACACCTGTCTATATGAGGTCTCACAGCTGGCAATGCATATCAGAGCAAAAACCAAGCCATGAGGTCGAAGGAACTGCCTGCAGGGATCAGAGACAGGATTGTGTCGAGGTACAGATCTGGGGAAGCCTACAAAAAAATTACTGCTCCATTGAAGGTTCCCAAGAGCACAGTGGCCTTCGTAATTCTTAAATGGAAGAAGTTTGGAACAACCAGGAATCTTCCTAGAGCTGGCCGCCTGGCCAAACTGAGCAATCGGGGGAGAAGGGCCTTGGTAAGAGAGGTGACCAAGAACCCGATGGTCACTCTGGCTGAACTCCAGAGATCCTGTGTGGAGATGGGAGAAACTTCCAGAAGGACAACCATCACTGCAACACTCCACCGATCTGGGCTTTATGGCAGAGTGGCCAGATGGAAGCCTCTCCTCAGTGAAAGTGTTACATATTTATGGGAATGTATGTGAATTACTATTCAGGTCTTTGCTTATCAATGTGTAGTCGATTAAGGGTTGTTGTGGTTGGAGGGTCAGGAGCCCTTCTGGAAAAAGAGACCGGAAACGGAAGAAAAAAGACACGAGGTCGAGAGAAGCGACGAGGATTCTTCTTCCTTGCCCCGCTCCGACGAGAGGGGGGATCGATATTGAGCCGTGTGGAAAAGCGGCGTTCCCGAGCCCGTCTGGCGAGAGGAGTTACCGGGACGGATACCTGCCCGGTGGACACGTCAAGCTGCCGTGTGGCCGTGCACCGACCCAGCGTCTGGCACCGTTCGCGGCACCGTCTACAAAGACGCGTACGGGTCGCACGTTGGGGCCTAACACGCGTTGCAAGCGGCGTGTGGCTTTGCCTGCTGTACAGTACCCGCTTCGCGTGGCCAAGAGGGGGCTGCAACCTTGGTTCCCGGTACGATACCTGCCCGGTGGAAAAACGTCCACCCGGGGTTCGTTCAACCGCCTGAGTGCGGCGAAGCCGACCATCATCTTGGTCAGGAGGGGCCCAGAGACATTGTGAGGGACAGAGACCAAAGGGGGTCGTGAGTACAAAAGGGGACACACGTATGTAAGATGGCCATCTTAATCATCTAGGGGATTGATTGTTGAGTGTGAATTGTGGATGGTGGATTGCTCGGGGAATATATCCTTGATTGTATCATTGAAATTGTATGGTATCATTACCATTGAAATATATCATTGAAAATCAGTTTTCTCTTGGGTGGAATTCCTAGGGATTACGTTGCGAAAGCGCATATATAATACCACTGTCTTGCGAAGTTCCTCTCACGGTCCGGGGGTCACCGAGACCAGGTAGTCACCGAGGGGACCACGTAACAGAATTGGGGGCTCGTCCAAATTACGATTTGCGGATTCGCAATTGGGTCTACGTCCGGGATCTAAAATTGTATAAAATAATAAAATAATATTTTTATTAATTAAAATTTATTAATTAAGTATTAATTGGTAAATTTTTGGGGAAATTGGGGGTAAAGTATTGGGTGAAGGTTAACAGGTGTTAACGATAGGCACCATGGCGTTTGTGGCACAGAACTTTGCGGTAACCCCGAGTGAGGCACAGTTCCGAGCGTTACTAAAGTCGGACCTCTTGAAATTGGCCAAACATTTTAACTTGCAGGTCCGAACTAATTTGAGGAAGGCAGAGTTGCAGGCCACGGTGATACAATCTATGGTGGGATTAGGAACATGGGACGAGTTAGCCTGGGAGTGGCTACCCGAAGAACCAGAAGATGTTGAGCTCCGGAAACTGGAGTTGCAATTACGGAGCCAGGAACGGATCAAAGAAGAAGAAAGGAAAGCAGAAAAGGAAAGAGCAGAAGAGGAAAGGAAAGCAGAAGCGAGGAGAGAAGAGAAACAAGCAGAGGAAAGGAGAGCGGAACGAGAACTCCAGGAAAGGTTAAAATAAGAAGAAAGGAAAGCAGAAGAGAGGAGAGAAGAGAAACAAGCAGAGGAAAGGAGAGTGGAACGAGAACTCCAGGAAAGGTTAGAAGGGAGAAAAGCAGAGGAGAGGAGAGCTGCCAGGGAACTCGAAGCAGAGGAGAGAAAAGCCGAAAGGGAGTTGAAGGAACGTGATCTGGCGCTTCAGCAAGAGATTAAATTCAAGGAGCTGGATTTAATGAGAGAACGGGGAGAGGCACCACCCTTGCTGACGGGGTCGACACCTAACCAGAAAACCTGGGATGTGGGCAGACATGTGAGGCTGGTTCCACCGTTCAGTGAAAAGGAAGTCGCGAAATTTTTTCCACACTTTGAGAAAGTGGCTCGACAATTAAACTGGCCGGAGGAGGCCTGGACCATACTAGTGCAAAGTGTGCTGGTGGGAAAAGCTCAAGAGATTTATTCGGCGCTACCAATGGACCAATGTGCAGATTATGAGGTACTGAAGAAGCACATCCTCAAAGCCTATGAGTTGGTTCCGGAAGCTTACAGGCAAAAATTCAGGAATGCCAGGAAGAGGGAGAGTGAGACCCATGTGGAGTTTGCCAGAGTGAAAGAAAACATGTTTGATCGGTGGTGTGAGAAAAGGAGTCGGGAAAGACTTCGAAACATTGCGTGACTTGATCCTGGTGGAGGAATTTCAGCAGTGTGTCCACGAGGACATCAAAGTGTACCTGCAGGAAAAGAAAGTACCAAAGTTGTGGGACGCAGCCACCATGGCAGATGATTATGCCTTAACCCACCGAATAGGGGTCCACGAACCTAACTCCTCGCCTAGATCTCCGCAGGGGAGGTGGGGAACAGCAGGTGCGGAGAACGACAATACATGGCGGCGGCCTCGAGAGGATTATGGGGACAACGCGGATACCCCACCTGTTCGAAATCAGAGGGATGCGGGCCCAAGACAAACTTATATTTCGGGGGGCCCGAGGCAGACCACGAGTTTTTCCTCCGGGCCTACTTGCGCTTTTTGCAAGAAACCTGGACACTTGATGTCCAGTTGTTACCGCATGAAAAGGGAAGACCCAGAGCGGAGTCCGACTATTACGACTCCAAATGCAATGGCCATTGTGAGAAATCGCCATCAAAAGGGTTACCAACCATTTATTTCAGAGGGGTTTGTGTCACTGGATGGAGCCTCGACTAACCGGAGACCGGTTAGGATATTGAGGGACACAGGAGCACATCAATCTTTAATGCTTGAAGGCATTTTGCCATGGTCCGAGGAGACGGCAACAGGGGATAGTGTTCGTTAACAGGGGATCGGGGGCGGTGTTAGTGCTCCACTTCATGTCATCCATTTGGAGTCCGATTTGGTGTCAGGACCGGTCACCGTCGGTTTACAAGCCACCCTTCCTGCAGAGGGTGTATCTGTGGTTATCGGGAATGATTTGGCCGGGGGTCAAGTTTATGGTAACCTGAGGGTTGGTAAAGAGCCCAGCAGGGAAAATAACACCACACCAGCTCGGGATGGCGACAAAAGTACCAAGTTATTTGTAGGGGGACTGAACTTCAAAACAGAGGAAGAAGTTCTGACCTCTGTCTTCAACAGATATGGGCCGCTGGTGGAAGTGCGGTTGGTAAGAGACAGGGAAACGCAACAGTCAAGAGGGTTCGGCTTTGTCACGTTTGCAAGCACAAAAGACGCCAGAGAGGCAGAGAAGAATTGGAATGGCAAGGATTTGGAGGGTCGGACGATAACAGTAGGGAAGGCATTTCGTAGGCGTCGAGAGGTCTACAGGAGAGTACAACTGGGCGGTAGTTTTGGTGGTGGCCGCAATCAATATTATTATGGAGGCTCCCTGAGTTACGGCAGCTCCCGAAGGAAGGATTGTCAAAGTAGTGGCCGAGAAGGAGACCGCTATTCAGGGGACTACAGTGACAAGCGGTCCCACCATAATTATTAGGGAAGTTCTGAAAAGCTGAAGCACTGAATGCGGCGGAGCCGCCGAGCCAAGATTCCTACACGGATTAACCGTGAACGCCACGTTCCTAAAGGCGTCCATGTAGTGAACTTTCATGCACGGACTAACCGTGAACTCCACGTTCCTCAAGGCGCCCATGTAGAGAACTTTCCTGCACGGACTAACCGTGAACTCCACGTTCCTAAAGGCATCCATGTAGTGAATACTCGGCTTGGCCTCCCGGAAAAAGTGCTATCGAGTTACTTAACTTTGGATCTTTGATCAACCCCTTAACCTTCATTCACAAGAAACTGACAGTCAAAGTCAGAGGGTCATGAGATGGAGTTTGGCTTGGCAGGAGTCCAACGGGAAATTGAACAGGTAAAGGGCAGGGACAATGTCGTTGCTGGTGCTTTGTCCAGAGTGAATTACCTTTGAAAATCTCTGGGGGTTGTGTGAAATTTTGTTGCTTTATTTTTAAGTGATAACTGTGCCCGGGGGGAACTGATAATGTGGGGGGGGGGTTGAGTTATCTGGTTTGTTTATCCAAGTTGGCCGGCAAAGAAAGTTTTCGCTGGGTTCAAACTTTCTTTCTTGAAGGGGGGGAGTGTTACATATTTATGGGAATGTATGTGAATTACTATTCAGGTCTTTGCTTATCAATGTGTAGTCGATTAAGGGTTGTTGTGGTTGGAGGGTCAGGAGCCCTTCTGGAAAAAGAGACCGGAAACGGAAGAAAAAAGACACGAGGTCGAGAGAAGCGACGAGGATTCTTCTTCCTCGCCCCGCTCCGACGAGAGGGGGGATCGATATTGAGCCGTGTGGAAAAGCGGCGTTCCCGAGCCCGTCTGGCGAGAGGAGTTACCGGGACGGATACCTGCCCGGTGGACACGTCAAGCTGCCGTGTGGCCGTGCACCGACCCAGCGTCTGGCACCGTTCGCGGCACCGTCTACAAAGACGCGTACGGGTCGCACGTTGGGGCCTAACACGCGTTGCAAGCGGCGTGTGGCTTTGCCTGCTGTACAGTACCCGCTTCGCGTGGCCAAGAGGGGGCTGCAACCTTGGTTCCCGGTACGATACCTGCCCGGTGGAAAAACGTCCACCCGGGGTTCGTTCAACCGCCCGAATGCGGCGAAGCCGACCATCATCTTGGTCAGGAGGGGCCCAGAGACATTGTGAGGGACAGAGACCAAAGGGGGTCATGAGTACAAAAGGGGACACACGTATGTAAGATGGCCATCTTAATCATCTAGGGGATTGATTGTTGAGTGTGAATTGTGGATGGTGGATTGCTCGGGGAATATATCCTTGATTGTATCATTGAAATTGTATGGTATCATTACCATTGAAATATATCATTGAAAATCAGTTTTCTCTTGGGTGGAATTCCTAGGGATTGCGTTGCGAAAGCGCATATATAATACCACTGTCTTGCGAAGTTCCTCTCACGGTCCGGGGGTCACCGAGACCAGGTAGTCACCGAGGGGACCACGTAACAAAAGACACATGAAAGCCCGCTTGGAGTTTGCAATAAAGCACCTAAAGGACTCTCAGACTGTGAGAAACAAGATTCTGTGGGCTTACATGTGTCTTTTTGTGAGCAGGATACCTCAAAAAGTTGGTGAAAATTTTGATGAAGATCTGGATCCGGATCAGAGAATTTTTAAAGTGATCTTTCACTATTGAGTGGTGGGCCAAAAACCGATATAATAGCACGATATCTCAAAGTTGTGGATGGATTCAGATGAAACTTGGTGGACAGGTTAGGTATGTGCCAGTGATGAATTGATGAGATTTTGGTGAAGATCCGAATCCGGATGCGGATGCAAGAATTTTTAATTTTTACAAGTGATTCTTCACCATTGAGAGATACTAGGGCATGCCCGTACTATATCTATATCTAAAATTATATCCCCCCCCTCTATTTACATGAAATGGTTTGGTCCAAAGCGAACGGCTTGCGAGTGGTGACAATCCCCCCCCTCTATTTACATGCAATGGTTTGGTCCAAAGCGAACGGCTTCCGGAGTTTGGTAAAGAAATCGCCATCGCGTGCACAAACGCGCAGGAAAGCGAATGAATCGCAAATTCGTTTTTATTAGTTGTAAAACATAGTTTAACGCCAACATAGTTTGCAAACGTGAAATAAATGAATACGCTCTCAAATGTGCCATCCGAGGCAGAGTGTGCCCGCCACGTTCGGCACACGCGATCGTTCGCTGCTCTCTGATTGGTTGAATCGTTTTTTGGACATAGCTCGGTAAGTAATTGTCCGATTAATATGAAACCTTGAAAAGGCACATCCTCGGGTCCCCAGCAATATACCTGGCAAGTTAAAAGTATATCGGACCCGTGGTTGTCGAGAAACAGCGGTCACAGACAAACAAACGTACAGACAGAGATTACTGGAATTATAGATAGATAGGGACAAAAACTATAAATATCATATCTTACTATAATTCACCAAATGTCCGTCTGTCTGTCTGTCTGTCTGTCCATTCGAAGGTACCGTAAAAACTGCTGAACCGATCGCAACGATATTTTGGGTGGGTAATCCTGGGATCTCCAAGAGTAAAATAGGTTATTTAGTTTTCCAAATTTCAGCTTTGGTCTCCAGCATTCTCAGGTTTTTCGACTCCCGCATAACATTCGCGTTCGCATAACATTCATTGTGACGATGTTTTCATTGTGACGATGTTGTTTTCCCGGGTGCCGCACAAACGGCTGCACCGATCGCTGCACAGCTGCACCGATCGAACTTGGTGACCTCGGACAAAGACCTTTTATAAGGACACGGGTTGAATCCCTGCTCGAGGGAATTCCAAACCCCTCACTCCCCGCCATCACGGCCGTCTCTCCAACTTACAATCCCACGAGATATGATCCACCACACGGTAACCCGGGTTGCCCCGTGATTTTTAATCATTTTACATAATTCATTCATCTATTTTAGGGGGAGTGTAAGCCAGGTTCATGTGATAGGAAAATCCTTTGTGTCACAAATATTTTCCTATCACGTGAACCGGGTTACACTCCCCCTAAAATAGATTAATTAATTATGTAAAATGATGATTAAAAATCATGGGGCAACCCGTGTTAAGTGGTGGATCATATGCGGAAAGGACGACCCAAACCAATATCAACATCATTTGCATATAAACATCATTAAAAGTAAATAATGACCTCGGCCAAGGTTCAAACGACATTTAATCTCCACATGAGAGAATTCCACATAGCTATTTGGGCGGTGAATACGCTAACAGAACGCTGTCTCCATCGATCTTGCCAAGCCCGTAACAGCTATCGGCTCAAAATCCTTTTAACTGTTCATTTGGTAGTTTTTACAATGAAGGAAACATTAACAATGTTGTTAAAAGTTTATTTTATGATTAATTTGTGATTGGAGATACTATGTTGTTTGGAATGAAAAAAGAGATATCGAGTTCAAGTGAATGATGACATGCCGTGATGTTTTCTACTTTCTGAACGTGAACTTTGCGGATCGCCATATGCAGATTTGCCACGGTCCCGTGATCGATGTTTCTATACATGAACGTACCCGTTTGTTTGCGAACCGGTACGTTTTTCATGGAAGTCATTCACGAACTTGCTGTCCATGTCTGACGTGCGACTGAAGGTGCTACAGGTATGTGGAATTTATTGGTTTCATGCTTTAGCATTCGCCGTATCTGCATTGCCTGTTTGCTTCTGGCCTCCCACCCGTGTGTAGCACGGGTATCTCACTAGTTTCAAAAATTTGTGGATGGATTCTGACAAAACTGGGTGCATGAGTTGTTTAGATGACGAAAAGAACCAGAAGATTCGATTTTAATTAAGGTACAGATGCAGATCCGATCTATCAGTGGGATACCCTTCCTCCCATCCATGGCACACTGAATCTTGTGGTGAGGCAGTTGCCCTGAAACAACTTGCCTTCACCTCATGGAAGGCTAATCCAACTGAAGGCAATCTCAGTTCCTTTCACAAAGCTCGGAACAAGTGTGTGTCTACCCTCAGGAGTGCCAGGAAACAATATCTCTCTCCTCTCAAGGCTGAACTCTGAAACCTGTCTCCCTCCTCCAAATACTGGTGGCGTTGGTCAAATTTGTTTCTGGTGCTTGTTCCCTCTCCATCCCCTCCCTTACCTCAAATGACTACACAGCTGACACCTTAAGTGAAAAAGCCGAATGCCTCAACTCTGTGTTTGCCTCAAACTCTTGTGTCCCGAACCCATCTCTCTCTGTACCCACCTTACCCAGTCGTACCCAGCTGCTCCTGGACTCTGTGTCCTTCTCTCCTGACAAGGTGGAGAAGTTTCTGGCAAACCTCAACTCTGATTCTGTAACTGGACCAGACGGCATCAGCCCACAGGTCCTAAAATCCTGCTCTGCCGCTCTATCTCACCCTCTCTCTGTTCTCGTCACACTCTCTTTTGCTCAAGGTCATCTGCCATCTGCTTGAAAATCAGCCAACATTACCGGTTTATACAAAAACGGTGCAAAAACAGATCCTTGCAACGACAGACCAATCAGCCTGCTCCCAATATTCAGCAAAGTCATGGAATCAATCATCGATTCTGACATCAAATCCTTCCTATTCTCCAATGGCTTGATCTCGGATCATCAATTTGGATTCAGACCAGATCATTCTACTCCGGACAAGCTGCTTCTGCTGTCTCAACAATGGATGGAGGTGCTCAATGCCAAACAGGACATCAGAGCTGTCTCCCTTGACATATCACGTGCCTTCGATACGGTCTGGCACCCCGCTCTGCTCACCAAACTCTCCTCCTATGGTATCCATGGAAATCTCCACGCATGGCTTGGGGACTTCCTCTCTGGTCGTAGTCAACGTGTGGCCCTGAATGGATTTCTCTCATCTCCCCTTCCTGTTCAGGCTGGAGTTCCCCAAGGCAATGTTCTGGGCCCTGTGCTTTTTCTGGTCTTCATCAATGATCTCTCTGATCCTCTGGAAAATCCTCTCTATCTCTTTGTTGATGACTCCACTCTCTGCCGCTCCACACCTCATCCATCAGATCGGCAATCTGCAGCCTCCTCACTCTGCAGACTTGGACAAAATCACAGACTGGTCAAACAAGTGGAACATGTCTTTCAATCCTGACAAATCTCACACTCTTACTATGTCTCTCTGAAAAGACCGACTGGACAACCCTCCCGTGTACTTTATGAACAATCCTCATGAAGAAGTTCTGTCACTCAAGCTTTTGGGTCTCACTATCTGCCATGATCTTTCCTGGGAAAACCACATTTCCAAGCTGGCCTCCAAAGCCAGTCGCCAACTGGGCATCCTCCGTTGTGCGAAGTCCTTCCTTGGCACACCTGAGCTCCTCACCACATACAAGGCTTTCATCTGCAGCTCAATGGAATACCGTTCCCCCCTCTGGGCTGGTGCTCCTGCCTCACACCTAGCTCAGCTTCACGCTGTTGAAACCAGAGCTTTCAGAATCATTGCAATCTCCCGCGATGAAGCTAACTCTTGAGGGCCTTTCATCTACTCACCACAGAAAGGTTGGTGGTCTTTCTGTCTTCTACCCACTCCTCTCCGGCCTAGCTCCCAAAATATTCCTACAGGTCGCACAAGATCTGCCTGCAACCCTCTTATGGTGAAACTGACAAAATCAAGACTCTCTGCTCAGTGCTCACCTTCACTCACTCCTCTTTTCTCCCGCCTCTGGAACAAACTCCCTCACTCTCTTCAATCCCACTCATCTCTCCAGGTCTTTAAAACAGCTGTTCACCACCATCTCTTATCTTCCCCCATCCAAAACCTTGATCTTTTCTACAAGCCGTTAATTCACCCCAGATCCACTTTTTTGAAATACCAACTTCTTTCCTGAAAGTCCTTGCAGTGTCCATGTGTTTTATACCTCCCCCCCCCCCCTTCCCATGCCTCCTCCCCCCAAGCCCTCTCCCTCCCACAGATCTCCCGATGTCCCTGTTCTCTACTGTTGTACCTGTGTGCTTCCCTCTCCCTCCCCATTTTGTCTCCCGCTCCCTTTATCATGTTTTTTGTGTCAGTTTTTTTTTTCATTAATGTTAGCTCTCACACGAGCCTCGATCTTGTATACAAAAAAAAAATTACAAAACGTAAACTGTTCAGCCTGGCGTAGGTAGGCCTATGTGCTCTTTCAAGTGCCTTTCCAGTTGTGTCATGCAATCTGGATTCTTATAATCATTCCAAAATATTATCATGTCCATCATGGCCAATCTGTACTCCCAACATGTTTTTTGTTATATGACCTCAATTCAATTTCCTTAAGTCATGGTAAATTCAGATTATGATGAGCTTTCGATGATAGGTTTTTTTATATTTTAAATCACATACCTTCCCTATGCTCATGTGATCAATGTACAAAAAGGTTCAGTGTGTTGGTAAAATCAAACAATCATGAAACATTCATACAATCACTTTTTATAACCCCAAAAATAAAAGTAGCACAAATTCCATTTTCCGAGTAGAAAAGGTTTCAAAGTTCCAAAACAGCACAATTCACAAAATCCTTGCCAACAGACAAATCTCAACTTGTGCCGGAGGTAAAGAATGCAACGCATGAAATGTTAGGATGACTGTCCTCGGCATTCCAACTTTTAAAAAAAGCAAACATGTACAGTTTGCACAATGTGATGATTCATAAATTGAGCTGTTTATTAATGATGTGTGCAAAAATGGTGGAATTGTTGGACCCTGCCCCACACCAGATCCCCCAAACGATATATATCTACATTCATACTCATTTCCTCACATTTCTTCACTACTCTCTCCTCCCAACTTCTCTTTTCTACCTGCCTCAACCCACACTTCCCTACATTTACCTTCTTCACTTTCTTTTTCTCAAAAAGTTTTATTGTGATTTACTGCTACCTGCAGTCCCTTTCACTAAGACTGTGCATAATAAATCTTGTGTGTGTGTGTGTGTGTGTGTGTGTGTATATATATATATATTTAACAACAACAACAACAGGCATTTAAAGGCCATTTTCCCTGCGAGAGCGTTTGTTAGCCTTGCCGTCCCCATGACAAGCTTCTCCATTTTGCCCTATTTTCTGCATCTCCCCTTGTTAACCCCCTTGCCCGCATTTCTTCTTCGACCATCTTTAGCCAAGTCTTTCTCGGTCTTCCCCGTCCTCTACCTCCTTCTACATTCATTTCCATCACTCTTCTCAACCAGTCACTTTCATCCTTCCTCAACACATGACCAAACCATCTCAACCTGTTCCTCTTCACAGCATCCATCACAGGCTCTATTCCCATCATCTTTCGCAATTCATCATTTGTCTTCCTCTCTCTCAACGATACTCCGCACATCCACCGAACCATTCGCATTTCCACCCTTTCCAGCCTTCGTTGCTGCTCTACGTTCATTACCCATGTCTCGCTCCCATAAATCATAACACTTCTCACACATGCAGCATACATACACCTTTCCCTTCAGCTTCAACGACACTCCCCTCCTTGTCAGCACGCCAGTCAGTTCCCGAAACTTCCTCCATGCACATCTCACTCTAGCAACCGTTGCCGAGTCTAATCCACCTTCTCCATTCAGCATGTCTCCTAGGTAACAAAATGTTTTCACACCTTCCAGCTTGATGACGTCTCCAAGATCCAACTCAACATTTCCTCCATCTGCAGCTCCCTCTGTGCACACCTTACACTTGAAAGTAGCTGCCACACTGGTTAATGACCCTCTCAGACCACTACATTTTTGATGAACCCACTCAGCGCACATTGTACATTGAATGGAATTCACTCCGACACCCTTCCTGCACACAGCACACGGACACTTCCCTGTTCTTTCCACCTCACCACATGCTTTACCATTTGCCATCACCTTCGTTTTTCCGATATTCACCTTCAGACCTTTTGTCTCCATACATTCCTTGCACTTGTTCATTTTCTCCTTCAGTCCATCCATACTTTCTGCAATCAACACCAGATCATCTGCATACAACAACTCCCACGGTAAACCCTCCTTTACGTTCCGAGCCAGCACCTCCGTCAGAGCTACAAATAGTAGTGGACTTAGTACCGACCCCTGATGCACTCCCACCTTCACCTCAAACTCACCACTGTTCCCGTCCTTCATCCTTACAGCTGTGCGCGCTCTTTTGTACATTGCCATCACCACTGATCAACCATTCCTCCACTCCTAACTTGCTCAATGACAATGTCATTACTTCACGTGGAACCCTATCGAATGCTTTCTCCAAATCAACAAACCCCAAAAACAACTTCTTCCTCTTCTCCATGTACCTCTCCTGCAACTGCCTCACAATAAAAAGTGCGTCTGTCGTTCCTCTTCCTGGCATAAATCCAAACTGCATTTCGTCAATCTTCACTTTCTTCCTTATCCTCCTCTCCAGCACCCTTTCCAATACCTTCATTCCATGCTCCAATAACTTTATCGCTCGATACGAGTCACAGTCCAGAGGGTCACCTTTCCCCTAGTATAGAGGGACAAGGGTACTCAGTTCCCAATCCACTGGAATGCGGCCTTCTTTCACCACCAGATTACAGATCTCTGTCATTCTCTTCACACCCCAACTTCCTGCTGCCTTCAACATATCTCCCACAACTCCCGTCGGCCCTCCCGCTTTTCTACTCTTCATTGCTTTTATCGCTTCCTCAACTTCCTTCTCGGTTATCTTCTCTGCCGGTCCTAAAACTGCGTTGCTCTCTATGTTGCCATCCCATTCATTCTCTGCATTCAACAGTATTTCCAAATATCTCTTCTGTCTTCCTTTATTTCCATCCGGGTCCACAACGATTTGTCCCACTTCATCCTTCAAGCAACTCACCCCATCACATCACACCTCTCTTTCGCTATCTGCTTTGCAATCCTGATTTTATCTGTATATACTGAATTGAGTACCAGTTCACTGGTAATTCCCTGTTTGTCGTTAAAGGCGGCAAAAAGGTTTGGAGTCAGGAAGGGCATCCCGGCCGTAAAACATTGCTTCAAAAAAGGGGACCAAAAAACAACAACAACCACGGTTCCCGAAAAAGGCCAACCCCCGCTTTGCGGGGAAAAATTGCCTCTAAAGGTGGTTATTTATTATTATATATATATACTGTACTTTCCGGGCCTCATTTGAATGAAGGTGGCAGGAGTTTGGAATTTGTGAGGGTGCTCGAGATAACTCGTGTGCTCTTCACAAAAGACGTCTTCAACATCCACCAACGAATAATGTTTGCAGATGGGACACCCAGTTTAACACCCGATTAATGGAGGGTGGACTTTATGATGCAGCATCCTGCCTGTGAACCATCATTCCGATACTGGGGAATTGCAACCAGGCTTGACGGTTCAAAGTGTGCTACCATGCACTATCTTGATGGACTTGTGTGCAAAATAAATACATGTCCTGAAATTAAAACGTAAAACACAAAAATCTGAGCATTTAAGAGTGTGATTACTTTATAGTACATACATAAAGCTCTTTCTAACCACTGATAAACTGATTGATTGACTGGCGCTCACATGGTAGAATAAACAGTATACTGCACCGACTAAAGGTATTTTAAACCAATTTCAATGCTTTCTAGAAGACAGGGCAGCATGTAGAATCATACTAACATAATCATAAGGCTTTAAACAAACAAACCAAAAAAATTACCTATTTTGGGGGGCAACCCTAACCCCCATCCCCAACCTTGTATACCCCCTCAGACCCCAATTTTTCAAATGCCTGGAACAAACATTGGTACATCATGAGTGATGAAGGTTGTGGTAAAGTTTCATCAAAATTGCGTGTGTAGTTTCTGAGAGGAAAACAAATACCTATTTTGGGGGCTACCTCCCCCCCTCCCCCCCCCCCCCCGTAGACCCTGATTTTTTTTTTTAATGCCGTGAACAAATTTTAGTTACAACACAACAAATATCTTTTGTACCAAGTTTGGTAGCAATCCCTTCAGCGGTTTCGGAGAAGAAGTTGCAAGTGTTTACGGACGGACTGACGGACTGAGGGATGGACGACGCGCCATCGCATAAGCTCCCCTGAACTTCGTTCCAGGTGAGCTAAAAAAAAAAGGTAGAAGGTTTTTTTTATTTCTGTGATCTTCGCCTCGTACACCCATCACATGCAGGCCAAAAACTGGGAGACAACAGTATACCTTTATACGAATTACAAGGACATTAATAGACAATGTACAAATCGAGATGGTAAACAGTATATGGGAACACTGGCAAGCCAACATAGTGATCGGGTGTTACCTTACCACAGGTAGGATGTTGGTATCATAATATGCCCTTTCATTAAGATAGAAACCAAAGATTACACCAAGTCGATTTTCCCATACCAACTCAGCAGAATCAGGATTTGAACCTGCAATCACCACATTACAATAGAATATCTTAACCAATGAAATCAGTTCCGAACTTTCTGAGCAGGGATGACAAGCAATGCTAAGATAGTGGTTCTGTGGTTGGCAAATATAAGTAAAAGTAAAACCAAACACACCAAGGTAGCGCACCCTGTTGCAAAGAGGTAGTTGCTTTAAATTATGTTGGAGTAGGGGAAAAAACCCAATAAACCTGTGTCCATTTTATAATTTTGCTGCTATCATGTAATAACGCATCATCAAGTGTAATTTGAATGATTTCCGGAAAATCATCTTGGGCTGTTTAATGTTGCCATCTGAACCCATAACAGTTGAACCCCTAACTCGAAACTTGCGGAGCACTGGTTCACATCCCATTTACCATACCCCCCCTTGCTCGCCCTAAGTGCTCGTCCTACCAAATTCCCAGCTTTCCCTCCTGAGAGTTTCCTTCTGTATCCATCTTGTCCACCCCATGCATCTTCTCCTGCTCCCCAATGCTCCCCACACCCAATGTTTGTCCAAGTCTCCCTCTGTCTTGGCCTTCTGCTCTGCTGTTGATGTTTCCCCCTCTCTCTCTGTTGTGCCTTTTGTCCTGTTGCATCCTGATACATTCAGTGTACTAGTACTAGCTCTTCCATGAGCCTCGACTATGTATACAAAAAAAAAAGCTCCGCCATGAGCCGAAGATCAACGTGAAACAAATGCTAACTAGAACGCCACTCAGTAGAGTGCATACTCCCGCTGTGGGTGGCCGCTGCTGAGCCCTATCTTCCAGTGGTAAAAAAATCCTTCAAAAAATCCTGGATCCGGAATAATATCCTGAGTTTCACCAAAAACTAATCAATTCTTCCTTATCCCAAGGGCAATCATCCCATCAACTTCCATCCAAATCCGTTCAGAACTTTTCCAGATATCTTGTTCACAAACACACAAACACACGAACATACGAACACACATATGCACACACACACACACACACGGACGGACACGATCGAATGCATTACTCCCTGGCGGGAGTAATCAGACGCATCAGTAGGGTTGGCGATACATTATGGGTAATATGAGAATATTGATTCGTGTAATCCCAGTATCAGAAGGTAAAATGGAACTCTTGGCAAGTCTTTATGTCGTGATCCAGTCCACATCGTGTGTTAATTTCACCAGTGTGTCATAACGTTCTACATGTAATACAAGCTCCTCCAATTACTCAACACGCTATTGGGAAGCACACTGAGGATGCTCAGATGCAAAAGGTAAATTAAGATTGTCAATTTTAAAAGAACAAATTGCATCTGGTATTGATTGCAAAACTGGCATCAAAAGTCTAGAAAAGGTCAATTGTTTCCCTGATGCATTTAATTCTTCTTCTTCTTAAGTCGGCTCTTCGGCCGAAGTCAGATGACATTGATGTTCAGCTTTCAGTATTTCATTACTGAATATAATTTTGAACAAAATCTATCAAAATGTGTAAAGACAAACATAAATGTGGAAAGATATGCAAGTCAGTGATCCATCATGCAAGTTGATTTGTTTGGCTCAGCGTGAAGAATTTCTTGACATCCTCTGTAAACCTTTCGCAAACAATCCAACCGAGGCCTTGCTGCCTGTGGATAAAAACATACATCTCCCTCAATAAACTTCCACTATTAACATGCGCACTTCCTATGTACAAAGAAGTCAGTACTATTGGGTATAATTATGGATCAGGGACTCACCAGGAAGACAGGTAGGATTGCTTTCAGTCCGTCGCTCTTTTGGTCATTCCTCACAAGCACACACAGGTAGTAAATCACTTCTTGCTGATTGCAATATTTGGAGGGAAGAGTACCAGGTCATCACAAGACAGCATGTTACAGCATTCTCTCTGAATTATAAACATTATTGTATACAGTTTACATAATCAAATTCAACCTGATTCATATGAATGAATGAATGACTCATATGTTCTATAAAATTATCTCAAATAATAAGAGAGCACTTGTTATCATTGATAAAAAGCACAAGGCCCACCATTTATGATGTGTACAAATATGGCAGATTTTTCGACCACCCTCCAACGGCTTGCTCCACATAGGCCATTTATCGCCATTTATCTCCATTTCCCTTAATCGCATCTCCTACAACTACTCCCACACTCAACTACCCTCTTTCTCTCTCCTACGATGATAATATTGTTATGGGGATCACGTCGGCCAAAAGGCAGAGACGCTCCGACCTGGATTAAGGGCCTATTCGCTCCAATACCAAACTGGAATTTGGAATGCCCACGGCCGATCGTGCAGCAGACCAAGGCGCCTTGCCTCGTCGTGGTCATACTCAAGATGAACCCAAGCGGTGGTTCTAGCCAGCGAGGAAGTGAATTAATAATGGGCATTCAGCGCCCAAAATCTAAATATCCTCTAAAAGGCCGAATGCCTCAATTCTATGTTTGCTTCCAAATCTTGTGTCTCCAACCCCTCGCTCTTTGTACCCACACTAACCAATCGCTGCTCTTTTGCAGCTGAGATGGTGGAGAAGTTTCTGGCAACCCTCAAATCTAATTGTGGACCAGACGGCATCAGCTCACATGTCATAAAAACCTACTCTGCTGCTCTTGCACATCCTCTGCTATTTTCAACCTATCATCTGCCCTAAGTTGTATTAAATTTGCTTGGAAATCAGACAAAGTCACTGCATTACATAAACTATCAGTTTGCTCCCAATCATCAGCAAGTTTGTGGAAACCATCATTACAATTGACAAAAAAATCATTCCTTTTCTCCAACATCAATTCGGATTCAGATCTGGTCACTCTACCTTGGACATGCTGTGTCTACTCTCCTACCAATGGATGGAGGCCCTCACTATCAGACATGAGACCAGTGCTGTCTCTCTTGACAGATCTTGAGCTTTCAATACTGTCGGGCATCTCGCCTTGCTCTCCAAACCCTCTGCCTATGGAATCCAAGGCCAACTCCATTCTTGGGATACGGACTTCCTCTACTCTCATAGCAATCATGTGGCTCTCAATGGAATCCTTTCATCTCCTCTCCCTATTAAGGCTGGATTACTCCAAGGTAAGGTTATTTGCCCCATCCTATTCTTCATCAATGATCTCTCTGACCCTCCAGAAAAACCTCTTTAAAAAACGCTGATGACTCCATCATCTGCCATGACATCCCTCATCCTTCAGACAGGCAGGCAGCAGCCTCTTCCCTCTCTTCAGACCTTGATAAAACCACAAGCTTGTCAAACACTTGGACAATGTCTTTCAATCCTACAAATCTTACACTCCCTCTCTCTCTGAAAGGACCATATGGCATCAACATCTACTCACATCTACTTTCCTAACAATCATCTTGAATAAGTTCATTCTTAGGCAAGCACCATCAATGTTAGAGACTTGGCGAGAGCAAGCCTGAACCGCTGCCTTGCCTGGCCCTCAGGGATGCTATCTTTTAAAAGGACATAAAATACAAATTTACAAATATAACACTAAAAAGGGGTTTAAGGAGAAGCAGTTTAAGACATGAACACTGGGAGGGGAGACGATATGCCCCTCTCTTTTGTGTCCTTCCCCCTCTCTCCCCATCTTGTCTGCCGCTCCCCTTGTTTTTTGTGTTTTGTGTGTCGGTTTGTCTTTTTGTGTGATTAATGTTAGCTCTTTCACGAGCCTCGATCTTGTATACAAAAAAAATAAATAAAATGATTATCAACGCATATTCCAAGATTACAGTTCACTTTACCTCACTCTTCCTCTAAACCATGAACGAAGGGAAATAACTATTCTAATCTATACATTCTTAGCCCCTAGAAATCATTTCTGCAACACTATTTTTCTCAATATTTGTTCTCAATTTTTGCTACGAACTCTGTTCGTACATAATATATAGACAGGCTAAATTCACGCATTTATCCTCCCAGTGCCTCTGACGTTTTTGTTAATGTACCCTGTGGATCCCTTCATTGATAACGATGTCCTTGACCACGTCCATCTCAATGAAATGTGTGTCACAACGCCCAGATGCAAAGCTCGTGCTCAACTGCACACCAGTACCACTGATCACCAAAATACTTTCGTGTTGCACCTTGACCCAGTGCAAATAGACAAATGTCCCCAGCATGAGAACCACTGCAGCAGATGCAAGCAGAGCAGGTGCCTGGAAACAAACCATACACGTTATAAAGACATTACAAACACTTTATTACTTGCAAAATCGAAGATTTTATGCCATCATGTTTTTGGGTTGTCCTACGGGCTAAACCTCGTTTTTCTCAGCAACCACATGTCCAATTGAGACGAAACTTTCAGGGTAGGAGTGACACTCAAGCAGAATGTTTTTATGATAAATGTGACATCATAGGTCACGTGGTATGGCAGCCATCTTGGATTAAAGGCAAATAATTAAAATAATATTTCTCGGAAACCGCTGAATGAATTTTTTTTGAAACTTGGCCCATTGTCAAGTAATCCCAATGGGGAACAAAAGCATGATAATGATGACATAGGTGAGGTGGTATACCAGCCAAAAATGTTTCAATCTAATTCCTTATCCTAAAAAATCTGAAATTGCATTCACATGATCTACGACCCATTTGTATTGAAATATTAAATTTATGACATCATAGGTCACATGCTTTGGCAGCCATATTGGATTGAAGGAAAATATTAAATAATTATATCTCTGAAACCGCTCACCCGAACGATGCGAAATTTTACAAATATCATCAAACAACACTGTTGCATATAGTTTTAAAATGATGATGTCATACATCACGTGGTTTGGCAGCCATCTTGGATAGAAAAGCGAACCTTATCCAATCAACACAAAACTTCACAAACACGATCCCCTACCCATATATATGCAGAGTGATGGCATTTACCCGTTGTGGGACTATGCGGAGGCATATTGGCGACACAGTCGCATTCTTCTAGTTCAAGTATATTGGTCAGTTGCGTTTGTTATTCTCTGTTTTTTTGTTGTTTGTCACCAGCCTACAGGTCACAATTCTAAACCGATTGTCATGAAACCTGACCAAGTTGTAGAGGTCGTCACATTTGAGAAGCTTATTGATTGAGGTCAAAGGTAATCTGGAGGTCAAATTTCTAACATCCCCATTTTTAGTCTGATTGACTTAAAAAATTGAACAGCATTGTATATTGAGTCACTAAATTGGAAAATCAACTATTTTTGAGGTCAAAAGTTCAAAGGTCAACTCAAGGTCAAACTTCCAAAATCATCAATCTACATCTGAAAAACTGTCAATTTTCATCTGATTGACTTGGAAATTGAACAGCATTTGCACATTGAGTCACTGAATTGGGAAACCAACTATTTTTGAGGTCAGAAGATCAAAGGTCAACTCTAGGTCAAACTTCTAAAATCATAAATTTTCATCTAAAAATCGTCACTTTTCATCCTTTTGACCCGAGCCTTGATCAAGATCGTCAATTTTGATCTTGATGAAATGGACAATTTGCTGAATCAATTGCAACCTTTTATTCGGGAGGGGGTGGGGTGGATTTTGCAAGAATCGTGCTCTGCATGACGTCTTCTTGTTTAACATTCATTGTATAACCTCATGAGATTACTGGCCAAAATGTGTACATGTTGATTTAAATATAAGTATATGTGTAAATATATAAATATAAATATGCAAATATAGACAGCAAATAGAATATATAAATATGTAAGTAGGAATATGTAAATGCAAATAAATAAAAATGTCTAAGCAGCTATTTATTAGTATTACCAGTGAAGTACTAGTGCTCTGGGTACCTCGCTAATCTCAGCTATATTGGGTTAAAGTGTACGATGTGTTGATATCATACGTCATGACGTTTTATTATTGCGCTGCCATCTTGTTGTTGTGATTTTTTCACTATTCTCGCGAGATCTTATAAAGTAACGAGAGTTCCGGTACAGTACATCTTCTTCTTCTGTGCTCCCTTTCCTCTTCCATGCCAACCACAAGGAGCTCATTTATATGGCGCATGTTGTACGAATCACGAAACACGGTTTTAAAAGATATATCAATAAAGTACAGAATTGCAATCAAACAATAAAATGAGGAAACGTCATATTTCCTCCCATAACTTCATAAGGCATACATCGTACTTCACCTGTGCGTACGTGGACACGGGGTAAGTGAAGGTCCATACGGCGAGAGTGCAGCAGATGAGGGTGGAGAAGGACACACCGGGAGAGCTGAGCGTGTATTCGGCACTCAAACTCAAGCCATGTTTACTCTCAGAACACACGAAGGGATCCCCTCGACGGTTCACGAACTCCGCCACGCAAGGCTGCGCCATGGGCCTGGTGCGACCAGACGTTCCGAAGGACCCAAAATCGAGGCCCGGGCGAGATGCCTGTTCTCAGTACGGGCCGTGGTAAGCATTGCATTGGGTGGTTTGCATTTGCCTTCGCAGTCAAGGCAGGGATTCGTCCCCGGGTTCTGGTGATAACTTTCCGACAGGGTGCTATGCAGAGGGAGCTTGTGCCTCGGAGGGATTTTAAGCCTGCTGTCTTCTCCACCAACATTCGCTAAAACGCGAAAAAACGTCGAACGAACTACGTTGGATGAACGCTAAAAATCCCACGGTGTTTTTCACGAAGAGCGAGCGAGTTATCGCCGGCATCCAGAACAAATTCCAAAATTCCTGCCATGTTCAATCGAACGATTCCAGCAAGTTCGTGAAAGACTTGCTCCAAAAACGTTCCCCGAGACGACCCCGTTCGGTGCTTCTAAAGCAGCTCCATGGCTAATGCATGCAGATGGGACACCTGACTTATGTCCACTTCGTGATGCCAAGTCCTACCTGCCAAGTACCTTTCCGAGAGTTATGTGGGGCATCTTGATGGCCTAAACAGCAGGTGCTATCAGACTGTCACTGCAATTATTACTGTGCAGGAAATATCCTCAGCTTTCCATCTCAATGTTAAAAATTTCATGGTATCTTTGGAAAAGCGCAGGCCATTGTGTGCCAGTACCTGTCAACTGGATTTTCCCTTTCTTCTTCAAGTATTATTGGTCACGATGTCTCTGTTCCATCAATGTAGGTTGGTTAATGTCAGGGTGATGCTGTCAAACTTCATATTTCCAACACAAAACTTTGGGGGGAAGAACAAATCAAACCCATTATCTGAAAGAAAAATCCCACAAAAGGAGATAATCAACGATAATGGAATTTTACCATTCAGATATCAATTTTACCATTCAGATTAAAATTTTACCATTCAGATTAAAATTTTACCATTCATGTGCACAAGCATTCTACCACCAACCTCCTTCTGGTGAAACTACCAAAATCCAGAATCACTGCTCACCTCCACTCATTTGTTCCTCTTTTCCTTCTCTCACCCATTCAACCAACTTCCACATTCTCTTCATTCTCATTGTTCCCCTCCAGGACTTCAAGGCAACTGCAACTGTTACTTGTTAATGAGAATGAAGTCACCACCATCTCAAGTCATCCTCCCCATCCAAAACCATGATCTTTACTACACCTGTTGAACCACCCCACCGTCCCCAAAAATTCCTTCTGTATCCACCATGTTCGCCACTTGCTTTCTCCCCTACCACTCATCATTACCTGCATCCCCTGGTTGTCCGTCTCCGTCGACTTTTTCCTTCCGCCCTGCTGTTGGCGTTTCCCCTTTCTTGTGCTGTTCCCTTTGTTGTGTCCTTATATTTTGTGTAACCTAGCTCTTCCATGAGCCCACGACCTTGTATAGAAAAATAAAATATTGTTACGTTTGTGGGGGTAGATGAGGGAATCCCATAGTAAAGGTAGGACTATATAATTATAGCATGGACCGTGTACGTGTAGGAGAAATCTCGATGTACTTCAGGAGGGAAACTGTAGCTTAAGATTGTTTATGTGTCTTCACACGAGGGGTGAATCAGTGATAATTAGTTAGGGATTAAGATTAGTTTTCCCCAGTATGTGATTTTCCCTCTAATTTTCCCTAAGTTTTACAATTATCACGGCCAACCATAAGGGCCTCCGTTTAATGACAACCGCCGAAAGAACCCGAGCAGAGCCGATCGGCAAGTAAGCCCCACCCACATGAACACGTACGGCAAAAGGCCCCACCTCTGGAGGGTACGATGGGCATGGAAGAGAAAGCCGTCAGACCACGCCCCAAACAATCCGATTGGCTCACCCGAGTGAAGATGAAGCGCTCGTTGGTCTGGGGTACTTCTTGCTTGGGAAGGAAGAATGCCATTTTTGTGCACTGTGCGTCGACAGGAAAAAGAGGTGGAGGAAGAGCCGATCATGCGCTTGGTGGACCTGGGAGTGTTGGCTCACAAGGAAGCTGAAGGCCGCGTGCGCTACCCCAGACAGTGGAGGCAAATGAGGGCCGTCTCGACTGCTTGCCTCATGCCTGGGCATTTTCGACGCATGGGGTCGTCGCCATCTTGTTCACTCAGGCATGCAAAGTGCTGAATTTAGCCATCACCCCGCTCTCCACGAAGAGGGCCACTTGAGGCCAAAGCTGAGTGCCGGCCGGCTAAAGGATTTGATTTTATCGTTCCCCCGTTGTGTGTTGTGAATCCGAGTGGAGGATCCTCACGCCAGGAAATTAATTTACTTGTTTTTATTTTGACAGTGCTTTATTTTCATCAAATCATTCATTCAAATTGTTAAATTTTCCTTGTCGTGTTTACTTGTTTGTGGTTTCGGAATAAACCCGTGTGTTTCGTTCAGGCAAACGCTTCGCATTCCTTCATTGCGCGCGACAAAAATGCTGCCATTTTTCGGGGTGCCACCTCGGGAGTAAAACTGACTCGGTTATTCGTCAGCCAGCGGTCTTAATCACTGGTGACAGGACAATATTTTAAAAAACAAAATCAAATTTCGAGTTAAAAAAAAAACGTTTTAAACCAGGGTTCAAATACTAAAAATCGTTAAATATTTCATGCTTCCCTCAATGTTGATTGTATATACTGTACAAATTTTCATTAAAAAGTTTGAAAATGTGCCCATAATTGCTTTTTTGGTATTTGACCACTTCAGGGACCCAGGGTATGGGGCCAGAATGATGCACCTTTCACACCTTTTTCATAACTACTAAGTTTTGTGAATTTCTGCACAACCTTCTCAGAGATAGCGTGATGGACAGACAGACAGACGGAGCCAATTATAATATCCCCCCCGATTATTTTATGGCATGGGGGTAATTATCGTGACCACCTGCAACAACGAATTCGATGAGGTTTTCTATCTCCTCGGAAATTATTTATGTCAGTCACACAGATTTGCAATAAATAAATAGCGAAATTAATTTCACAAGATGTTTATTTTGCATCACCTAATAAAGATAAGGTTAAATTTCGAAAGAGGAAACAAGAGCATGTCATCAAAGCAGTCATGCAGCACATGTTACAAACAGTACACCTGTGAATACGACAGGACGTGTACTATACCGCATTCTCCATGAACATTTCCTTTTCCATGTGATTTGCAATCACTCGATAAAATAAATTGTACATCGAGTGAGTACGATAATACTTATTTTCAACACAAATTTATTTATTTATTATTGCTAGCACAAAAAATATCAACACACAAGGTTTCAACTGCAACCTGAAAACAACCAGGTACAGCATACAATGCATGACAGGTACAGGATTATCGGCCATTTTGTTTGAATATATATTTTGAAAAGGTGGACCCTTTGCATTTCCTAAAATGGTCAAAAACATTTGCATCACTTTTAATGGCAAAAAGTACGAGGCCAGTGGTAATGGCTATCAGTCTTCTGTTGTTATAGTTTTAATTAAATAAACATGGTTCAAACAATATACATTTAACATGGTACTCCCAAGATGCAACTTTACACCCCATTTTCAAAAGACAAACATGCCCCCCTACATCTGTCCTCCGCTTGCTATCCTCCGTGCACACTCCAACAGGGAGGTGTGGATGTCCTTCGCGCAGGATATTTGGGATTTGATCATGGTGAGATACTGCCCATAAGACAGGCTGTCTGCCTGTGTGGCATCCAACTTCGTCGCCGTTGGCACCAGACTGGGCGAGTGTTTGGCACTGTCGATACTTTGAGACATACACTCGTAGCTGAGCCTCTGTAAGATAAACACAACGATGTCAAAACTGCAGCATCACCTCTTCACCCCCATCACCCATCCCGCCACTCTGCCAACTTTAACTCCGCAGCTCAAATGATGCCAGTTTTCAACCAATGAAAGAAACATAATTATAGAGCTCATAGAACACCATAACCCACGCAGTCTTGAGAAAAGGGACACAGGAAGGATCTTTTTAACTCTGACTTTGCGTTTTGCACAAAACAAACGGCGTTAGCCACCGCCATATTTGTCTGAATGCTGAATGTCACAGTTGCTCTTCCTCCAGGGCATGAGACGGTGTAAATATTTTTCCAAGTACCGCTAAACAAAAGGTTTTTGAAAGTGATAAGAAGGCAATTTGTTCTACAGCGTTCAAGTATATAATTCAATTGAAACTAGAACGGCACTCGGTGGAGCGCATACCTCCACCAGGCTGAACAGTTTACGCTTTGTATCCCTCACATCGGCCGGATCTGGACCAAATTCGAGACCAAATCGAATCGGCTTGTTCTCGTCACTGAATCAACTCATCCACCTAGTTTTGTCATAACTTGTCCATAACTTTTTGAAATATCGTGCTATATATCGTTTTTGGCCACATATCTCAATGGTGAAGAATCGCTTAAAAATTCTAGTATCAGTATTCGGATCCGGATGTTCACCAAAATCTAATCAATTCGTCCTAGTCACATATCCAACCTCTCCGCCAAATTTCGTCTGAATCTGTCCCAACTTTGAGAGTTTCTGTTCACAGACAAACAGACAAGACAGGGGTGAAAATACAACCTCTGTCCATATTCGGTGGCTGAGGTAATAAAATAAAAAATTTAAAGACTGTAGAGAAAATGTTTTTTTTTCTCTTTCCGGAGGGTTTCAGCCGGTGATGCGGCGTCTTTTAAACCACCATATTTAACCCATTCCATGAGTTATTCGTGCCTGGTGATTGTGTTGTCCTATATGACATCCCTAAAACAGTACGTTTCCTGTTTGGAAAGATTTTCAATTTTGTTTGACTGCCAGACAGGCAGAGAGATGACAATAATTACCTTACTCCTCTGTGCACATGCACGATTGGGACAAGATTCCACACAATTTGCCAAATTCAGAGCCAAAGTACCGCTAAACTTCAGGTTCCTGTTCAAAATCGTAAATTAAATTGAAATCAAGTTGATCCTCTATCATAGACTGACATCTGTAGACAGACAGACAAAGTGAACCACTTGCTTAACAACGCTTTTTATGCCTCCGGCGACTTTGTCGCCGGAGGCATTATGTTTTCAGGTTGTCCGTGCGACCGTCCGTACGGGCTAAACCTCGTTTTTCTCAGCAACCATATGTCCGATTGAGACGAAACTTTCAGGGTAGGAGTGACACCCATGCAGAATGTTTTTATGATTGTAACGTCATAGATCACGTGGTATGGCAGCCATCTTGGATTAAAAGCAAATAATTATTTCTCGGAAACCGCTGAATGGAAAAATTTGAAAGTTGGCACATTGCCAAGTACTCCCAATGGGGAACAAAAGCATGATAGACATCATAGGTGAAGTGGTATATCAGCCAAAAATGTTTTAATCAAACTCCTTATCCTAAAAATCTAAAATTGCATGCACATGATGATCCATTTGTATTGAAATATTAAATTTATGACATCATAGGTCACATGGTTTGGCAGCCATATTGGATTGAAGGAAAATATTAAATAATTATATCTCTGAAACCGCTCACCCGATCGATGCGAAATTTTACAAATATCATCTAACAGCACTATTGCATATAGTTTGAAAATGATGATGTCATAGGTCATGTGGTTTGGTAGCCATCTTGGATAGAAAAACGAACCTTATCCGATCAACACAAAATTTCACAAACGTGATCCCCTACCCATACATATGCAGAGTGATGGCATCTACCCTTTGTGGGACTATGCAGAGCCATATTGGCAACAGTCGCATTGTTCTCGTTGCTTCTCATGCGTGGAACAAATGATTTACCATTACAGAAGCTCACTGGAGAATATACAGTCGTGGCCAAAAATATTGGAATCCTTGCACTTTTTTCAAATAACTCACAATTTTCTCGAAAAATAAGTTGAAATTGACAAAAGAATTTGGTCTCCATAATTCTTCATTTCACTGTTAATATTACATAACCTATGTTTTTGATTCAGAACTTAAATTATCCTTTTAAATCAGAAAATGAAAAGAAATGGCATTGACAAAATTATTGACACCCTAGACTTAATATTTGGTAGCACAGCCTTTGGACAAAATAACTGCAGTCAAGCACTTCCTATAGCCACGATTGAGCTTCCTACACCTCTCTACTGGCACGTTGGCCCACTCTTCTTGTGTAAACTGCTCCAGTTCTCCCAGATTTGAAGGGTGCCTTCTCCCAACTGCTGTTTTCAGATCTCCCCACAGGTGTTCAATGGGATTTAGATCTGCGCTCATTGCTGGCCATTTCAGAACAGGCCAGCGTTTTGTCTTGAACCATTCCTGGGTGCTTTTTGAAGTGAGTTTGGGGTCACTGTCCTGCTGCAAGACCCATGACCTTCGACGGAGACCCAGCGTTGTGACACTGGGTTGAACATTGTGCTCCAAAATGCCTTGGTAATCTCCTGATTTCATGATGCCATGCACACATTCAAGACACCCATTGCCGGAGGCAGCACAGGAACCCCAAATAATCACTGAACCTCCTCCATGTTTGACTGTAGGGAAGGTGTTCTTGTCTTTCTGTAAACATCGAGATGATGTGTTTTACCAAAAAGCTCTAATTTGGTTTCATCTGTCCACAGGACATTCTCTCAGAAGGATTTTGGCTTGCTCAGGTGTGTTTTGGCAAACTCCAGTCGGGCTTTCTTATGTCTCTCTCAGCAGTGGGGTCTTCCTGGGTCTCTTACCATAGAACCCCCTTTCATCGAGTTGGCGACGGATGGTGCGAGTTGAAACTGTCGTACCTTGTGTCTGAAGTTCAGTTTGAATCTGTTTGGTAGTTGATCGAGGTGCTTTCTCCACCATTTGAACAATCGTTCACTGCAATTGTCGATCAAGTTTTATTTTGCGGCCACGTCCTGGGAGGTTGGCTACAGTGCCATGGGCCTTAAACTTCGAAATAACATTGTGCACTGTGGACACAGGAACATCAAGGTCTCTGGAGATGGACTTGTAGCTTTGAGATTGTCCATGCTTGGCTACAATCTTGTGTCTGACCTCCTGAGACAATGCTCTGGTTTTCTTTCTTTTCCCCATGCTTATTGCGGTGCACACAGTGACACAAAACAGCAGAATGTCTCCTTTTCTCTGTTCGAACTGGTTGAATGAGTGATTTTTATATTGCAGGCACCTGCAACTCACCACAGGTGAGTCCATTTCCAAAGTAAAGGAGAATCAACTGCTTGAAATCTAATTATTTCGAACAACTTCGAAAAGGTGCCAATAATATTGTCTGGGCCATTTTAGGATTTCTGTGTGGAATAAGCTAAGATTTAGTCATTTTTTTCAGTTCCCCCCCCCCCCTCCCCCCCCACTGCAAACCAAAGAAATACATATGTGGATCCCAAAATATTTTAAAATTTCAACAATGTTTGGGAAGGAATTGTGCATTATTTGAAAAAAGTGCAAGGGTGCCAATATTTTTGGCCACGACTGTATATATACATTTATATACCTGTACCATGATGCTCTTTTCAGAGCGTTGGTCCTGCCAAAGCAGTTTCTTGGCAACTCAAAGGGCCAAAGCTGCCAAAGTGAGGACTCACTGAGTGACCGACATACAGCTTTACTAAGCTGAACGTCATCCACATTCCGACTTGGGATCCTAGGATCCTGGGTTCGAATCCCGGTCGATCGCTGAATTAACGCCAGGGGGGTTGACTCAGCCTGTCATCCTTCCGAGGTCGGCAATTTGAGTACCAGCTTGCTGGGATGAATGATCCCGGTGTGTACCCCGGTTTAGAATAGGTACACCGTATCCCTGCGCATTGGAAGAGGCGACCAAGGGTTGGCGTCAGGAAGGGCATCCGGCCATAAAAACATTGCTTCAAACAGGGAACCATGATTGTCATGGGGCCCGCAAGGCTAACCCCCGCTCTAGCGGGGAAAATGGCTTTAAAACGATCATTCATTCATTCATTTCATACATTCATTCATTCAGAGAGTAAACAATCTATATAAAAGTATATGTGTGCAGACGTATTCACCGACACAGACCGATTATAAAAGCCTCTCCTGATTCTCTAAATTAATCAGAGATCCCAATAATTGTTTTGCATTGGCAGAGTACATTTGGAATGACGGATGAAACTGCCAACCTATTTGGAAAATAATAACCAGACCAATTACATGTATTCACAGCGATGCGTGAATGAAGGAAATGGTCGAAAACAGTACTGTACGGTATCTATCTATCTATCTATAATTCCAGTAATCTCTGTGTGTTTGTTTGTACGTTTGTACGTTTGTACGTTTGTTTGTCTGTGACCGCTGTTTCTCGACAACCACGGGTCCGATATACTTTAAACTTGCCAGGTATATTGCTGGGGACCCGAGGATGTGCCTTTTCAAGGTTTCATATTAATCGGACAATTACTTACCGAGCTATGTCCAAAAAACGATTCAACCAATCAGAGAGCAGCGAGCTATCGCGTGTGCCGAACGTGGCGGACACACTCTGCCTCGGATGGCACATTTGAGAGCGTATTCATTTATTTCACGTTTGCAAACTATGTTGGCGCTATGTTGGCGTTAAACGATGTTTTAAAACTAATTAAAACCCCGGGGGGATTGTCACTGTACTCGCAAGCCGTTCGCCGTTCGCTTTGGCGTTGCGAATGAACCAAAACATTTCATGCACCAAACCATTTCATGTAAAGCGTTCGCCGTTCGCTTTGGCGTTGCGAATGGACCAAAACATTTCATGAACCAAACCATTTCATGTAAATAGAGGGGGGGATATAATTTTAGATATAGATATAGTACGGGCATGCCCTAGTAAAATAAATTGCCACAAGCAAACAATATACATACCAGGCAGAGTTCAATTTGGTCACATAGTGCGTAGAACTCCTCGAGACATTTATCAAACCTCTGCACAGGGGAGTCGCTGCATTTCCTAAAGGCAAAAGTACGGATGTCATTCACAGGCCAAAAACTTTACATATCAGCAACAGTTTAAGATTACAAAAATGAAAAGGTACTCACAGCCCATTATCTATGGCACTGTTCTGAGAAAAATTCAGAGCTGCAATTTTCATGAGATTCTGCAAAAAAGTTCAATGTCAGACCTCATCAATTTCAATCCAATGTACAAACTAGAACGTCACTCAGTAGCGAGCATACCTCCGCCTGGTTGGCCACATCACTCAATGGTGAAGAACCACTTGAAAAATTCTACTACCTGGATCCGGATCTTCATCAAAATTGAATCGATTCTTCCTTGTCACACACACAACCTGTCCAACAAGTTTCGTCCAAATCCATTCATAACTTTTTGAGATATCCTGCTATGTATCGTTTTTGGCCCCATCTCCCAATGGTGAAGAATCACTTTAAAATTATCGTAGCCTTTGGTGGCGGAGGTAACAATGACAATCACAGCAACAATGATGGGACTTTGGATTACCTGGATTAGAGAGAGAAAAAGATTAGTTAAATAATACCTGTCATAAAGCCAGCTTAGGATCCTAGGATCCTGGGTTCGAATCCCGGTCGATCACTGAATTAACGCCAGGGGGGTTGACTCAGCCTGTCATCCTTCCGAGGTCGGCTAATTGAGTACCAGTTCACTGGTAATTCCCTGCTTGTCGTTAAAGGCGGCAAAAAGGGTTGGCGTCAGGAAGGGCATCCGGCCGTAAAACATTGCTTCAAAAAGGGGACCAAAAAACAACAACAACCACGGTTCCCGAAAAAGGCCAACCCCCGCTTTGCGGGGAAAAATGGCCTCTAAAGGTGGTTATATAAAGTATATGGTGTGTCGGAGATAAGTAATGTTACTTAAAATGGCTCAGGAAGCTTCTGAAATAAGCTGAAAAAGCTGGAAAAGTACCCAAGAGAAAGGGCTGTGCCTCTGCACAACAGAAGACGGAGAACTTCCTCAACTCACCGAACAGGAAGCTGCTCAGGATGGCCTAGAGGTACACACTCTTGTCTTAAGCTGTCTCGCCTGGGTTTGAATCCCAACCGAGCTATAAAGAGTCATCCCGATATTCCACAGGCAGGGTGGATTAATCAAAGTGTGTGCCATCCCTCGGACGGACGTTAACCTGAGCGTCACGTCTCCCGGAATGAGTTGGTAGACAGTAAAGATCCCACGGTGTCCTTCGTGAAGAGTAGGCGAGCTATCGCCGGCACCATGACCAAATTACAAATTTCTGCCCTATAACCAGCAGAGGACATCGCACCACAGCACAGCCACACCATCAGACAATGACGCTACCCCACAACCTTGTCCTGCATACGAATGAAGAAGAATAAATGGAAACCTAGACCTGTCCTTTGTGGCCTGCATACGAATATATATATATATACACAATATTGTACCGTTGTGCACAATATGATGGGTGAGGATTCAAAATAAACAAGAAAAAATGAAAAAGAAATTAAAAATGCTTAAAATACACCAGAGGAAGACCAACTTTGACACAATACAAGAGTAATATGAGCACTCACTGTATACTGATTTAATACAACTTATTACCACGCAAGACGTTGCATCTTCTTCTTCTTCTTTCGTATTTTAGTGGTGTGGATGGGAAAAGAAGAGGGTATGGATGCCATGAAATGGGGGTGGAGCCTGCAGGATAATCAGTTTGTCCCACTTATGTCAAGAATGAACGCTGCTCCAGACAGTCTCTTGAAGGTCATTCATTGTAACTGCTCCACTGCCTGCAAGACACTCCGCTGCTCTTGTAGATGATATGGACTACCATGTACTACTGCCTGTGGACCGTGCCAACTTGAAGAATGTGACAATCCACATAACAAGTTTCTTCCAGAGGAGTCGGAGGATGACGATGAATAGCGACTAACTGTATGAGACAACAAATGCCTAATGGGCTGGTAAACCTGGCTTACTGGATTACCTGATTACTTTGTGCTTATTTAAGTAATTTTGATGATTTCCTGGGTGCCTTAAACCTAGGTATACACACTGAAAAAATCTCTCTAGGTTGACTACTATTCGACAGAGCCATTTTAGTGGATCAGGGTGTCACCTTGGGATGCCATCTTGGACTTGTCAATAAATAATTAACTGATGGTAATTTTATTGATTCAATTGGATTCATTGGGCCCTAAAACCTAGGGTTAGACACCAAAACCACCTTTCTAGGTTGAATAATAATTGAGATATGGCCATTTTAAGCTCCCGGCGGCCATCTTGGACGCCATCTTGAAAATGACCCCTTTCCGCAAGTCAGATGTTACTAGAGTTTTAGTATGTTATTTATCATGCCCAATGGTACCAGAATCCATTGGAAAACCTTTTGTATCAATTTTTTGGGGGTTAGGTGAGTTTTTTTCGTATATTGACCCTACTATATGCAGCACAATGCACAAGGCTGCCAGTTGCATCGTTTACTGGGGGAAGCGGCTGTGCTGCCAATGCAGTGCCCCTATTGGTTAGTGCAGGAATTCGTAATTTGCTCAGGATGCCGGTGATAGCTCGCCTACTCTTCGCGAAGGACACCATGGGACGTTTAACGTCCACCAACCAATTCCGGCAGCCGGGACGCCCGGCTTAACGTGCATCCGAGGGACGGCACACATTGATGAATCCCCGGACCTCGAATCACCAGCAACCCTCCCCCTACACGCGCCATCGAACCCACAACGTTGTTGTTAAATAAATATTCCCAGGTGTACATATCAATCAGCGCGTTTTTCAGGTACCCAGACCGATTTTAGAATGTTACGTCATAGATAGAAGGCAGTACCAAACCTGGAGACAGTCCTTCAGCTGAGGTAGAAGAAGTTTTACCCGCGCCGCGGGTTCCCATTCCTGAGCTTGAGCTTGTATTTGTTGAGCCTGAGCCTGGGCCTGGGCCTGAGCCTGAGCCTGGGCCTGCAGCTGTAACTGCTGGGCTTGAGCCTGAGCCTGAAGTTGCTGGGCCTGGACCTGTAACTGTTGAGCCTGAGCCTGAGCAAGGGCCTGAGCCTGCAATTGCTGAGCTTGACTTCCACCGGGCGCCGCCATGACACTCACGTGTCTGCACCAGGGAGTCAGGGACCCAGGGACGCTGATTGGTTACATTATTTGGCGGGAAACGCCTCTCTTGTTTGCCTTTTCTTCTGGTGCTGGTTGGTCGGTTTGTGTTTTATCTCTTCAAGTTTTCCCCTTTTCCTCGCTCGTCGAGTTTGACACCGAAGCTAGAAGAACTTTTCTGAACGATGTTTGGTTTCGTTTTATGTGACACCTCTCGCGTATACAGGTGCACATAGCGGTGTTGTCACTGAATCTGTCAGACTTTCGTGTTTGCATCGACGAGCTGTTAAAATTATAACAATCAACGATCATTGAGTTTCGCCGTTCTCACTGACGTTGCGGGAAGTAAAATGAGCGCCCGCCGGCGGCTCATGCGATATGGGCACACGGAGGGATACACGGCTGTGTGCTTCGACTCGAGTGGCAGGTTTGTGTGATCACGGACAAACTCGTGAACTGTACATGTTTTGTCTTTAATAATATCATCATTCATCATCAACGTTGCAGGAACAGCTAGGCCTATGCCGATAACGATAGGTTATCCTGTTATAAGAGTGATTAATTATTATTCTTTTCCAGTCTCGTCTGCAATACATTGTGCACCCAAAATATCCCATATATTGGACTAGTCCATACGAGTAGGCCGTTACGTTATCCCTAATACCCACACTCTCTCTTCCCTCCACCTCACTTCCCCACCTCCCACCTCACTTCCCCACCTCACTTCCCCACCTCCCACCTCACTTCCCCACCTCCCACCTCACTTTCCCACCTCCTACCTCACTTACCCACCTCCCTTCCCCACCCCACCTCACTCCCCACCCCACCTCACTTCCTCACTCCCCCACCTCCCACCTCACTCCCCCACCTCCCACCTCACTCCCCCACCTCACTCCCCCACCTCACTTCCCCACCTCCCACCTAACTTCCCCCACCTCCCACCTCACTTCCCCCACCTCCCACCTCACTCCCCCACCTCCCACCTCACTTCCCCACCCCACCTCACTTCCCCACCCCACCTCACTTCCCCACCCCACCTCACTTCCCCACCCACCACCTCACTTCCCCACCCACCACCTCACTTCCCCACCCACCACCTCACTTCCCCACCCACCACCTCACTTCCCCACCCACCACCTCACTCCCCCACCCCACCTCACTCCCCCACCCCCACCTCACTCCCCCACCCCCACCTCACTTCCCCACCCACCACCTCACTTCCCCACCCACCACCTCACTTCCCCACCCACCACCTCACTTCCCCACCTTCCACCTCACTTCCCCACCCCGACCTCACTTACCCACCTCACAATCAAACCTCCCTTCCCCACCTCCTACCTCACTTCCCCACCTCCTACCTCACTGCCCCACATCCCACCTCACTTCCCCACCCCTACCACACTTCCACTCCTCACTCCCCACCTCACTCCCCCATCTCCCACCTCACTTCCCCACCCCCTACCTTACTTCCCCACCTCCGACCTCACTTCCCCACCTCACCTCCCCACCCCACCTCACTACCCCACCCCACCTCACTACCCCACCCCACCTCACTACCCCACCCCACCTCACTACCCCACCCACCACCTCACTTCCCCACCCACCACCTCACTTCCCCACCCACCACCTCACTCCCCCACCCCCACCTCACTCCCCCACCCCCACCTCACTCCCCCACCCCCACCTCACTTCCCCACCCACCACCTCACTTCCCCACCCACCACCTCACTTCCCCACCCACCACCTCACTTCCCCACCTTCCACCTCACTTCCCCACCCCGACCTCACTTACCCACCTCACAATCAAACCTCCCTTCCCCACCTCCTACCTCACTTCCCCACCTCCTACCTCACTGCCCCACATCCCACCTCACTTCCCCACCCCTACCACACTTCCACTCCTCACTCCCCACCTCACTCCCCCATCTCCCACCTCACTTCCCCACCCCCTACCTTACTTCCCCACCTCCGACCTCACTTCCCCACCTCACCTCCCCACCCCACCTCACTACCCCACCCCACCTCACTACCCCACCCCACCTCACTACCCCACCCCACCTCACTACCCCACCCCACCTCACTTCCCCACCCACCACCTCACTTCCCCACCCACCACCTCACTTCCCCACCCACCACCTCACTTCCCCACCCACCACCTCACTTCCACACCCACCACCTCACTTCCACACCCACCACCTCACTTCCCCACCCACCACCTCACTTCCCCACCCACCACCTCACTTGCCCACCCCCCACCTCACGCCCCACCTTCCACCTCACTTCCCCACCCCGACCTCACTTACCCACCTCCTACCTCACTCTCCACCTCCCTTCCCCACCTCCTACCTCACTTCCCCACCTCCTACCTCACTTCCCCACCTCCTACCTCACTTCCCCACCTCCTACCTCACTTCCCCACCCCCACCTCATTTCCCCACCCCGACCTTACTTCCCCACCCCGACCTCACTTCCCCACCCCGACCTCACTTCCCCACCCCGACCTCACTTCCCCACCCCGACCTCACTGCCCCACCCCGACCTCACTGCCCCCCCCCCACCTTACTTCCCCACCCCCACCTCACTTCCCCACCCCCATCTCACTTCCCCACCCCCATCTCACTTCCCCACCCCCATCTCACTTCCCCACCCCCATCTCACTTCCCCACCCCCATCTCACTTCCCCACCCCCCACCTCCCACCTCACTTCCCCACCCCCACCTCCCCTCCCCACCCCCACCTCACTTCCCCACCCCCTACCTCACTTCCCCACCTCCCACCTCACTTCCCCACCCCCACCTCACCTCCCCATCCCCACCTCACCCCCCATCCCCACTCACTGCCCCACACCCACCTCACTTCCCCACACCCACCTCACTTCCCCACACCCACTTCACCTCCCCACACCCACCTCACCTCCCCACCCCCCATCTCGTCTCACTCCCCCCATCTCGTCTCACTCCCCCCACCTCCTCTCACTCCCCCCACCTCCTCTCACTCCCCCCACCCCCTCTCACTCCCCCCACCTCCTCTCACTCCCCCCACCTCCTCTCACTCCCCCCACCTCCTCTCACTCCCCCCACCTCCTCTCACTCCCCCCACTTCCTCTCACTCCCCCCACCTCCTCTCACTCCCCCCCACCTCCTCTCTCTACCCCCACCTCCTCTCTCTACCCCCACCTCCTCTCTCTACCCCCACCTCCTCTCTCTACCCCCACCTCCTCTCTCTACCCCCACCTCTCTCTACCCCCCACCTCCTCTCTCTTCCCCCCACCTCCTCTCTCTTCCCCCCACCTCCTCTCTCCTTCCTCCACCTCCTCTCACTCCCCCACCTCCTCTCTCTCCCCCACCTCCTCTCTCTCCCCCACCTCCTCTCTCTACCCCCCACCTCTCTCTACCCCCCCCCTACCTCTCTTCCCCCCCCCCACCACCTCTCTCTCCCCCCCCCCCCACCACCTCTCCCCCCCCCCCCCACCACCTCTCTCTCCCCCCCCCCCACCACCTCTCTCCCCCCCCCCACCACCTCTCTCTTCCCCCCACCTTCTTCCTCTCCCTTGCTCTCTCTATATCTTCTCTCAACCCTCCTCTCTCTTCCCCAACTCCTCTCTCCCTCCCCCACCTCCTCTCTCTCCCCTCCCCACCTCCTCTCTCCCTCCCCCACCTCCTCTCTCTCCCCCAACTCCTCTCTCCCTCCCCCAACTCCTCTCTCCCTCCCCCAACTCCTCTCTCCCTCCCCCAACTCCTCTCTCCCTCCCCCACCGCCTCTCTCTCCCCCACCTCCTCTCTCTCCCCCCCCATCTTTCTCTCCTCTCTCTCCCCACCCACCTCCTCTCTCCTCCCCCCCACCTCCTCGCTCCTCCCCCCCACCTCCTCTCTTCCCCCCACCACCTCTTCCCCCCCCCCACCCCCACCACCTCTCTTCCCCCCACCTTCTTCCTCTCCCCTGCTCTCTCTATATCTTCTCTCAACCCTCTTCTCTCTTTCCCCAATCCTCTCTCCCTCCCCCACCTCCTCTCTCTCCCCCAACTCCTCTCTCTCCCCCAACGCCTCTCTCCCTCCCCCACCTCCTCTCTCTCCCCCAACTCCTCTCTCCCTCCCCCACCTCCTCTCCCTCCCCCAACTCCTCTCTCCCTCCCCCACCGCCTCTCTCTCCCCCAACTCCTCTCTCTCCCCCAACTCCTCTCTCTCCCCCCCATCTTTCTCTCCTCTCTCTCCCCACCCACCTCCTCTCTCCTCCCCACCCCACCTCCTCTCTTCCCCCCCCCCCCCCACCACCTCTCTCTTCCCCCCACCTTCTTCCTCTCCCCTGCTCTCTCTATATCTTCTCTTAACCCTCCTCTCTCTTCCCCAACTCCTCTCTCTTCCCCAACTCCTCTCTCTTCCCCAACTCCTCTCTCCCTCCCCCACCCCCTCTCTCTCCCCCAACTCCTCTCTCTCCCCCAACTCCTCTCTCTCTCCCCCAACTCCTCTCTCCCTCCCCCACCTCCTCTCTCTCCCCAACTCCTCTCTCCCTCCCCCACCTCCTCTCCCCCTCCCCCACCTCCTCTCCCTCCCCCAACTCCTCTCTCCCTCCCCCAACTCCTCTCTCCCTCCCCCACCGTCTCTCTCTCCCCCCCATCTTTCTCTCCTCTCTCTCGGAGAGAAAGCGACGGGTGGCATTTGCTAGTTCCATAATAAAGGATAGACAAGCCCTCCCTCCCCCTCGATTAATGTCTCTCCTCGCATCTTTCTCATAAGATGGGTTAACAGTAGCACATGAATATAGAACTACAACCACAGTCAAACAGCCATGAATTTGTGGTGTGGTTTGGGGATTCTTTTATAGGTTCATCGTGACTTGTGGTTATGATGGCGATGTTCGAATTTGGGATGGCTTTGATGATGATGATCCCAAGTCGATCCGCGTGGGAGAGAAGGTCCTCTCTGTTGCTGTCAAGGTATGTATGGTCCATGGATGGTGTGGAGGGTCTTCCACACTCGTGCATTCAAGAGCATGTGATAATGCTGTTTACAATTAATGGCCTGCAACGCTGGAAAGGTGCATGACCAGAAGGTCGTGTGTTTGCTGCAGGACAACCGAATGGTGACTGCGGTGTCCAACAACGCCATTCAGTCCCACTCCTTTCCGGATGGCTTACCTGATGGCGTTCTGGCACGCTTCACCGCGCCACCTGTACACCTGGACTTCAGCAGCTCGGGTGGACATGTGGCTGCTGGTGCGAGGTGCTTTGGGGGTCTTCAGGGCACGAAGTGAATGGTTTATGGTGATGTAAGAGGGTGTCACTTGTATTTAAAGGGGAGCGTTGTGTTTGAGCGACGATGTAATACAACGACTGATGATGAAGCTTCAAAAACCTGAACTTTGAACGATTTGGGTTTAAGCTCAAGTAACTGTCTGACTAAGGTGCACAGTGTAACCTATGCCTGACTCCTTGGGTCTGTCCTGCTCTTCGCAGTGATTTTGTGATCAAAATGATTGCCGTGGATACGCTGCTGCAAACCACGTTTATTGGCCACGAAGCTCCCGTGCTCAGCGTGGCTTTTGATCCGAAGGAGAAGTACTTGGTGTGCACCATTTCAATGCTTCGATCACATTTTGATAAACCCAAAGTGGAATGGTGACCGTAAACACCTGTTCCTGTAGGCTGACCGATACAGGGGCTGTCGGTGTAGCGGCTGATGCTGTTTTACAGTTGGGGGTTCTGTGTCTTTCCCAGAATGCAATGAAGTCGGAGGTTGCATGTTAACACCAATACATCTATTATAATGCTTATTTTAACGTTTTTTTGTTGTCATTTGTGTGTGTGGTTTTTTTTTTTTCTCCACTGTAGGGGTCTTCAAGCTGCGATGGGACGGTGTGCATTTGGGACATTTCGAGTCAGGTGATATTAAAGCTTACTTGTAGTGATTATATTTTCTATATGTTAAAGTATCTGGATTTCTTCGTCCGCCCTCCCTTCTGTCCATCACGGTCCTTTTGCTGGGACGTCATGACTGCGTTACATGAAGCACTAGGCTAGGCCTCGACAAACGTGCACTCCACCCGGCGCGTTGCTTCGCTGAGGGTAGTTGAACAACATAACCCGTACATTTGACGATCTGACATCCGTAGTGACGGACTGAATGACAGACGCTAGGCGTCGGGATGACAGATTTAGTAAGACGGTACGAAGAAGGTGTTTTTATGTACTAAGACACGTTTTGAAGAAATACATATACACACAGAGTGGTCCAGAAACCATGGGCACATGTTGAAGAACGATACCTGCAACTAAGTTTATTATCGTTCTTTGGTGCAAAACAAAACGTGATTACTCGTTAAACAGTCTAATCAGTCTAATATACACTACATGACCAAAAGTATGTGCACACCCGAACATGTCATTCCAAAATCATGGCCATTAATATGGAGTTGTCCCCCATTTGCTGCTATAACAGCCTCCACCCTTCTGGGAATGCTTTCCACTAGATGTTGGAACATTGCTGCGGGGAATTGCTTCCATTCAGCCACAAGAGCATTATTGAGGTCGGGCACTGATGTTGGGCGATTAGGCCTGGCTCGCAGTCGGTGTTCCAATTAATCCCAAAGGTGTTCGATGGGGTTGAGGTCAGGGCTTTGTGCAGGCCAATCAAGTTCTTCCACACCCATCACGACAAACCATTTCTGTATGGACCTCTCTTTGTGTACGGGGCATTTTCATGCTGAAACAGAAAAGGGCCTTCCCCAAACTGTTGCCACAAAGTTGGAAGCACACAATCATCTAGAATGTCATTGTATGCTGTATCGTTAAAATTTCCCTTCAATGGAACTAAGGGGCCCAGCCTGAACCATGAAAAACATCCCCAGACCATTATTCCTCCTCCACCAACTTTACAGTTGGCACTATGCATTTGGGCTGGTAGCGTTCTCCTGGCATCCGCCAAACCCAGATTCGTCCGTCAGACTGCCAGCTGGTGAAGCGTGATTCATCACTCCAGATAACGCGTTTCCACTGCTCCAGAGTCCAATGGCGGCGAGCTTTACACCACTCCAGCCGACACTTGGCATTGCCCATGGTGATCTTAGGCTTGTGTGCGGCTGCTCAGCCATGGAAACCCATTTCGTGAAGATCCCAACGAACAGTTGTTGTGCTGATGTTGCTTCCAGAGGCAGTTTGGAACTTGGTAATGAGTGTTGCAACTGAGTACGGACGATTTATATGTGCTTCAGCACTAAGCGGTCCCATTGTGTGAGCTTGTATGGCCTACCACTTCGCGGCTGAGCTGTTGTTTCTCCTAGACGTTTCCACTTCACAATAACAGCACTTACAGTTGAACGGGAAGCTCTGGCAGGGCAGAAATTTGACGAACTGACTTGTTGGAAAGGCGGAATCCTATGATGGTGCCATGTTGAAAGTCACTGAGCTCTTCAGTACGGCCCATTCTACTGCCAATGTTTGTCTATGCCCTATGGAGATCGCATGGCTGTGTGGCTTGATTATATATACCTGTCAGCAATGGGTGTGGCTGAAATAGTGGAATCCACAAATTAGAAGGGGTGTCTGCATACTTTTGGTCATGTCGTGTACATGAAACAGATCAGTTCAAATGTTCAAACTGCTTTCCTTCATTGTCTATGCCAGGGGTTCTTAACCTTTTTCCCTGGCAAGACCCCCAACGGATTGCCCACGATGTCCCCATACCCCCTTCACCAGACTGCTGACTGACCAAGGTGCGCATGGCGAGGGGGAACTGGGGGCATGTCCCCCTAGAATATTTTTGATTTATAGGTGCTCTGTGGTGCATTCTGAGGGGTGTTTTTACTTTAATTGCCTATTTTTTTGGATGAAAATTGGTAACTTATTAACCAGAAAATGGGCCAAGTTCGGGGATCTGTGCCTGATTACCAGTCCCATTAGTGTAGCAGCATAGCAAACCTGTTGTGCATTTTGTGATACAAGCACCAAATTTGGCACAAATGTACATTAATATGTTGCGAACATTTTCAGATATTGGGCCACTTGAAATTCCGTAATTTTTTTTTTCAAATTTTTTCAAATTTCGTAATTTCAAATTTTTCGGGTGACACCGTCACAATTTCAGTCTTCGAGGCCGGCCGATATAGTGGGGCGGCTTAGCCCAAATATTCAAAAGAATTGTGCATTTTGTGATACAAGCACCAAATTTGGCACAAATGTACATTAATATGTTGCGAACATTGTGTGGTCAGCAATCAAGACAAGAGTCTGAATTACATGTATGCAAAAGACCTTGTGAACCAGTGAAGCAAATACACGGGTAAGCATGAATTAAATCTAGGGCATGATATAATTTCCATGATGTTTACCTCTACACTCAATGGTGGAAGGAGGTAATGTTTTGATCCCAGCTTGTCTGTATGTCTGTTTGTCTGTTAGTCCACAAAATTCCAGACAAAGCTTGTAGTAGTGGTAGTTGTAGTGGTAGTGGTGATAACAGAAATTGTTATATAGAACTGAACTTATATTATTATTATATGCAGAAAATAACTTCATTTCTATATGCCCTGCAGTGGACAGGTTAATTGGTTTATGCACTGAAGGGGTCACCCTGGTGTGCACTGCTGTGTTCTGCCTCACTGAGTTGTTCAGGTATGATGTACTCAGCACAAGCTTCCGGTCGGCCCGGAGGTGGGGGTGCGGGGCCTGTCACGGAACGTCAAAACAAACGGCCTGCCGGGGCCGCCCAAAAGTCGGGCGTGAGGGGCGCGTCCACTAATGGAACGCCTCTCGCTTCCCAGATCGAGGGCCACGTGGTCAGGAGAACCTCGTCCCTTCCGGTCACACTTTGCCTATCGGCCGGCCTCGAAGACCGAAATTGTGACGGTGTCACCCGAAAAATTTGAAATTACGAAATTTGAAAAAATTTGAAAAAAAAAATTACGGAATTTCAAGTGGCCCAATATCTGAAAATGTTCGCAACATATTAATGTACATTTGTGCCAAATTTGGTGCTTGTATCACAAAATGCACAATTCTTTTGAATATTTGGGCTAAGCCGCCCCACTACATTAGGTTCCAGTGTGACTTCAATTTAAAGTTGATATTTCATTGAATTTATCACAATTTATTATTATTATTTATTACGAGTCCCATACCCCCAGATTTTGGTCCCCATACCCCCAAGGGGTATGGATACCCAAGGTTAAGAACCCCAGGTCTATGCACAGCTATAGCTGTGACGAAACACTCTGACACACAATTCTGCATGTTTCAGTCGTTAAGGCAGCAGTGTCATTAGTCATTACTTATGAATTGTTTCAAATCTATAAGGGTCGTAGGATTCCTCGCATACACTTTGTGTTTGAGGAAATCCCAAAGGAAGAAATCACAGGGTGTTAGATCACAAGACCACGGCGGCCATTCAACCGGACCACGACGGTGAATCCATTTGTCTGTAAAGTTCAAATCAAGGGCCTGGCGTACACTGGTAGCATAATGAACAGGCGCACCATCATGCATGAACCACATCTGGCCATCATTGAGTGGAAATGCATGCTGCTCCAACATTAGAAGGTAATTTGCAGCATTCACATTTTCTTTGAAAAATATTGGCCCAACAATGCTTCCAGAAGAAATGCCGACCCAGACAGACACACTAGCTTGATACTGGACATTGTGCTCAACAGTAAATCGTGGGTTGTCTACTGCCCATATCACGCTGTTATGATGATTCACAGAACCAGATAAAGTAAAGTTGGATTCATCTGACCACAAGATCCTGATCTGTAAATCATTGTCAATATCCATTAACACAAGTAATGTCTCACATGCCTCAACGTGCTTGTCAGTCATCCTCAGATTGTTGGTGAATTAATCTGGGTATGTATGGTTTTGCATTAAGGTCTTTTAGTATTCTACGAATCGATGATCGGCTTATGTTGGTGACATCGGATGATCGGCTTATCTATGAAGCGATGGTAAACGACGAGTTGATAATGGTGTGTTACTGTCGAGTTGTTGTTGAATGACCGCTCTGCTTTCCTCAGTTCAAACAGTACCTGGTGACTGGCACAGTGAGGCCGACCTGGTGACTGTTTTGGAAGAATGCTGCCGGTTTCATCAAACTGCTTGTTTATTCTGCCGATGGTTCTTCTGTTAATTGCGTTGGCGCCACATTCTTTGACAAGTAGTCTGTGAACTTCAGCCGAATTTCCAGACACAGAATACAACCGTACAGTGCGAATTTTCTGTCTCACGATATCCTCCATCATATTAGGGCGTCTAATTCACAATGAACTGAACTAATGCAAAGACAAACGTGTGCGGCATAGTGAGTGAAGCTCACCCCGATCCATATCACGTGATGCACCTCCCCCTGTTGCGAATCAATCACATGATGCCTGTGCGTGTTGAAACGGTCACATCCATTTCCACATTTAGGAGTAATCATGTTTTGTTTTGCACCAAAGAACAATAATAAACTTAGTTGTTTGTTGTAGGTATCGTTCTTCAAAATGTGCCCATGGTTTCTGGACCACCTCGTGTGTGTGTGTGTGTGTGTGTGTGTGTGTGTGTGTGTGTGTGTGTGTGTGTGTGTGTGTGTGTGTGTGTGTGTGTGTGTGTGTGTGTGTGTGTGTGTGTGTGTGTGTGTGTGTGTGTGTGTGTGTGTGTGTGTGTGTGTGTGTGTGTGTGTGTGTACACAGTATATATGCATTTGCAAGTGAATGTTTCATGCATTGAATGTGACATTTAAATACAGTGTAGCCATTGACATGATGAGAATAAAATGCTTCCTGCATTTCGCTCAGAGCCGCATGGTTTCATGGCCAATCTTGACGGTGGTCAATGATGTGAAGAATGCACCCTCTCTGTGCCGCCTTTCCTGGCAGCCTGGTGCTGGGCAGGTTAGTGGAGCAAGTGTGTGTGTGTGTGTGTGTGTGTGTGTGTGTGTGTGTGTGTGTGTGTGTGTGTGTGTGTGTGTGTGTGTTAATTGTAATCCTGTTTCATCTATCTAGTACCTGGCAGTACCTGTGAGTTTGGCAGTGAGAATTTACCAGAGAGACACCTGGACGGAACTCATTGTTCTGACTGCAGAAGGAATAACGCAGGCAAGTTTTTCGTTATTTCCAAGTCACTTTGTGATGCTTCCGTCATTGTTTTAATCACTAATAAACTGCAAGGCAGAAATAAATGCTGCTTAGTAGGCTGAAAAAGATTTTCTGCTTTGCTGTAATGAGATTTCAATGTCATATGTGTCATAGATGCTGATTGAGTGTTTGTGCATTAGCCTGTGATGGTAGCCACATGGTCTCCTTGTGGGCGATACCTGTCTGCTGCAAGTGCAAACGGTCAGATCTCTGTCTGGGACTGGGAAACCAAGTGCTGCAGAGTGACGTAAGAGAGGACGACGAGGGCCGTTGCGCAAGCAAATCCATGAAACGTGTGGAATTTAGAACTCTATATGACGATGCATTTGCCACACAGGGTCAACCATGAGAAGGGCTACGGCATATCGGCAATGGCCTGGAATCCACTGGGGAATGGCCAAATTGCTTACACAGACAACAGAGGCCAATTGGGCCTGCTGGAAGCGGTCATGATATCGGTTGATGAGACACAGGTGAGTGGAATGTCATTCAGTTGCCTGATTTGAATTCAGTTGCTTGGATCTTTGATGCACATGGCCTTGCAGATTTGTTCAGAGTTAAGGAGTAAGGAAAATGTGGCAATCAAAAATTATTTCCGAATTTTTTTTTCCATGCAATGTCTGAGGTTCGTGAAGGAATATTGTTGGTCAAGGACATTGAGACAGCACACCTTTACAATAATTGCAAAGGTCGCTAGGAGATTATGGATAAATCGGCACACAATATGGGATTTTAATTTGGGACCCCAGTTGAGATGAGAACATAAACATGACAACCCAGAAGAAATATCACTCAAATCAATTTATTGTTTGTAAATTGTGTGTGGATTGATGATAGTCATGCCCTTCCTCTGTCAGGATAAGGAGGAGACGTATGAAGATCTGTTTGACCAGGAAGTAGTAGGATCTCCGAAATGGGACCAACCCACAGAACATGAAGCCACAGAGGTAGATGCCCATGATGATGTAGATGAAGACGTTCCTGTCTTGTCTCGGGGAAGACAACGTTTGCTCCTTTTTGAAGAAGATTCCCATGGTGTGTTTTCTTGTCCCGTAACTTTTTTTTTAAACCATGGTGTTTTCCTGTCGTGGCCTTGATGCGAGTGTTGGTGTGGCTTTGCTTTCTAGACACTGACTCTCTTGCTGCTGGTTCTGATGTGGGAGTGAAGACAAAGGAACCGCCATTGTTACCTGTATCCACTCCGGTCTATCAAGGACCACTTCCCACAACACAGCAGAAGGCCTTCCAGCCGAGCTCCACACCCAGTCATCTGTCTCATCGTTTTATGGTGTGGCATGTGTGTGCGTGTGGGGGGAGGGGGAGTTGGAGAGAGGTGAGGGGGGGGAGGTGGGGGGGGGGGGGAGGTGGGGCGAGGGGAGAGGTGAGGGGAGGTGTGTGGGTTTCTCAATGTTTTTTTTCTAAATTAATATTATAATTCCATGATTTCGTATTACAATTCCATCATTCATTTTGTGTCCTCCACTAAAAGTGCATGACTTTGTAATGGCATAAAAACTGTTTTTCACGAAGGTTTGGAATTTTGTGGCCATTGCACGAAGCTACAATGATAACGAGGACAGTGCGATTGAAGTGGAATTCCATGACGCGTCTGTTCATCACGCTATCCATGTACCCAATACGTTGAACCACCATCTGGCTGATGTGTCTGCAGAGGCTTTGCTTCTAGGTTGTGAGAGCTCTGAGCAGTTCCTCAGGTTGGTAGACCTTTGTGTAAAGCACAGCAAGGACCCTGTGGTCACACATCTCAAATCCATTCAAAATTTGGTTTGGTCATCGTGACGTTAAGCTCAAAGCTTCTGATTTCAGCAGATTAATAATAATAATAATAATTCATTTATTTTGTATAGCGCTTTTCCATTATACTCTCATTACTAATTACTCATTATACTCTCGTGTGTGTGTGTGTGTGTGTGTGTGTGTGTGTGTGTGTGTGTGTGTGTGTGTGTGTGTGTGTGTGTGTGTGTGTGTGTGTGTGTGTGTGTGTGTGTGTGTGTGTGTGTGTGTGTGTGTGTGTGTGTGTGTGTGTGTGTGTGTGTGTGTGTGTGTGTGTGTTCTATTACTGTTTGGGATCTACTACGAGGGGGATCCTCGGTTTCAGTTCCCCTCGAGCTTACCATGCATGAGGCCACCGATCACAAACACCTTCGTACTACAGCTGATTGCTAAGGCAACTGCGAGTGCCAATTGGTCTACTACGTGGTGCCAGGGTCCTCCGACTGACCACCGTTTAACTGAGCCACGTGGCTTTCCAATCCGGGGACGCGCCCTCAGCTATGCACCAATCTTGTCTAAATTAATTGGATCTTAATTAGGGTGGCCGAGCTTTACTGCTGATGCATGCTGGACTGAATGAGCCAATCAGTTGGGGAATTATAACTTCCCAGTCTAACCTAATGTGCGAACAGCGCTGGATCAATAGGGAAATGACAAACACGGACAGATTGAAAATGAAGTTCAATGAGGGAATTTATATTATAATACATATATAATTTAGATATTTATTTATATATATATTTGAGGCTCTTGGGAGAGTTGGAGCACAATGGAAAGGGGGAAACACCAACAGCAGGGCCCTGAGAGAAAATAGACAGACAGCAAAATTTGGGGGGTTGGTGGGGGGGGGGGGGGGGTGTAATGGGTGTAGAAAACATCATGGTTTCGGATCATCCAGATCTAGCCTATCAGTGGATACAAAACGTAAACTGTTCAGCCTGGTGAAGGTATCCTCTCTACCGTGGTGCCGTTCTAGTTATTAATGCTTTCTGCTAGATTTTAATCCACATTCTCTTGTATGTCAGTCCAAAATCCTCACCATTAGGTCACTACTAACTGCACTAATTAACAATAATGTTAATTTTATTATGCTGACTGCACATTCTCTTTTTGTAAAATAATCTCTTCATTGGACCTTGCCTGATGTATATTTTTTTATTCATCATGTAGCAAAGTGCAGTGCCTGCACTTTGGCTCGTGGGATGGCACAAAGGAGTGGCTTTGCGATCTTCCGCAAGGAGAGGAGGTGAGGGCCTTGTGTCTCGGAGGTGGCTGGGCCGCTGTTGCCAGCAATATTGGCCTGTTGCGCATTTTTTCTCTGGGCGGCCTGCAGCGACAAGTCATACGACTCCCTGGGCCCATCGTAGCCCTTGCTGGACATCGGAATCGTCTCCTGATTGCCTACCACAGAGGTCTCAACACCTCGTCCCGTATCTATGTGTCCGGAAATTTGACCGTTGCCAATGTTATTCCGTATTCATATTTTTCATTTGTGGTTGCCTTGCAGCGAATTTGTGTTGAAACGTGTACCCAAGAGTAAAAATGATATAGTAAAGATGGCACGAAAATATAAAGCAAATGATTTGTTAATTTGGCAAAATCCACAAAAACACCAAATTTTATCTCTATTTGACGTTCTCTGCTGTTTTCCACCGTTCCCTTTTCTCTTTGGATGCAGGAGTGGGCTTTGACGGAGAACAGAACCTAGGGGTGCTCTTGCTCGATGTTTCTGATAAAGGGCGGAGTCTGATTGATGGGAGTCCATTGCCCCTCAGCATCAAATCTTACCTTGTATGGCTTGGATTTTCCCTGGAAGGTATAGTTGCTTTGTGTGCCTGTGTCACACAATTTTCTTGCTAATAATTTTTATCCCCCATGAGCGTAGCTATATACTTTGCCACCACTAGCTTCAATTAAAATTTGATAATAAAGAACAAATATTAAATTGTACATTTTCATAAAGAGTTTCTGATGTTTGACCTAATCATCCTAGGGAAAAATATATATTGTAACGAATTTGAGAAGTGTAACGGTTTTGAGAAGGGTAACGGTTTTGAGAAGTGTAACAATTTTGGAGAAAGTGTAACGAATGTGAAAAGTATGGTTTTGTTGTGTGTAACACCCTCGTAATGTAAATAATGGTCGCAGCCGTCCTCCTAGTTAATTCCATGAAACTTACACGCAGGCCACGATATATCTTTTTAAATAGTTTATTTCCTTATTCCATGTAGGCTAAATATGTGTTTCCCACTAGATTGACTCTGCATTGTATCAAACGAAATAAGCGTAGGCCCCTTTCAATTTCCCCAATCATCTCCGCTCTCCAAAGTTCCTTTCAAAAGCGGTGCGAGTGGTGTTCAATTCCGCAAGCCGCCATTGCCCTTGTGCTCATCTCGGAGAAGAGGGGGGTAGGAGCCGCCAACTCACAGGCGTGGCACGTCGTCATGATCAAAGGAGGAATCGGACAGCCCTAACAGCCAACCAGCACCGCGGTTAGCGACCCGGTAGGCGTGCCCTCGCAGCCGGCGGCTTGATTCCGCCCCGAGTAATAAAAGCGACTGGAAGGGACTGCTTTGGAGATGGCATGAGCGATGACACGAGAGAGGACATGAGAGATGAGCTGTGAGCTGTGAGCTGTGAGATGAGAGACGCTCCAAACCAAAAAGGAGAGATACTTGGAGAGGAAACAAACTTTGGAGAGACGCGCTGAGAGGAGGGAGACGGCTCCACCAGAAGGAGAGGAGCAGGTGTGACCGAGCCAGCGCGTGACGTCTACAGCATCAGCAGCGTCGACGCGACCGAGGGTTTTCCCGCCAAAAACGCGAAGAATTGGGAGCTGCTACCTCCAGCCCTGCCGGTTGCAGGGACCTGACCCTGCCTCCCTCTCCAGCAACCCACCTCCGCCATTCCTGCCTGCAATTTCCCCCGTGTAAGTGTGAACGTCGTCTGTCCTAATCGTTGTCCTGGGGTTAAGTAAATTGAATAGTATAAGTTAACGATTCACTGTGTGACTGCTTCTTCCATCCATTGCTTGTGTGTGTATAATAAATCTGTTCTTCCTCCGTACTCTGTCATCTTCTCTCTTCCTTCTCTTTCGGTCGCTTTAGAGGTTTCCCGATTGAATATCTGTGGTGCGATCTGGTCAACGTTGGGGGAGTCGGGCCAATTGGGGATCCTGTAACGGTCGTGGTTGGACCATCCGCTCGGCCCAAAGTAACATCTAAACCGCGATCCGTAGCAATTGGTAGTCAGGAGTTGGGATTCGAACCTGGGACTAAATTTATTTAGCCCAAATTTTGGACACCAATTGTACTATTGGCCGTAACAATTGGTGTCTGGGAGTGGGATTCGAGGCCCGAACCAAATTTTTAAAACGTGTAGAAAAAATTTTTTTGTCAAAATTACGAGCTGCCGAAATTGCGTTGTTTTATAAAACCCGAATTTTGAGATCGCGCCATGGACAATCAAGGCGATCGGATGTCGGTGGGGGAGATAGAGGGGTTAGGAGTAACCCAGGATCAAATGGAGGGGAGCAATGAGGAGGCGGTTGAGGGGGTATCAGACGCACAAAATGGCGTCCTCGCGCACGAGGTATCAGACGCACAAGATGGCGTCCTCGCGCACATAGTTATTGCGGCACCAAATTTAGCCGCGCCCGTGGTCGCGGCAGCCGAGCCAGAGATGCCAGGGTACATGCGAGCCTTCATGGCCCATTTTATGGCAGAAGTACAGAAAAAGGACGACAGTATGGACAGGCTAGAAGCAAAAATGGGACAAATGGGGAACCGGATGGAGGCTCAGAGTGAGCAAATTGAAGCAACATTAAACGGAATGAGGGCCGATAGGAAGGAAAGGGAGCAGAGGGACAGAGACCGCAAGTTGGGCGAAAGGGTCCCAGGGGTGCACGAGGAGGTAACGCGGGTCGAGAAGCGCCGGTTGAGCGAAGCGGAGGAAAGCACGGGTACAATGAGGGGGGTAGAAATCGCGACACGGGGTTTGGAAAAGCCGGCGACCGATGAGGTAGAGGGTGTTTTATTAAAGCCAGTGGTCGTCGAGGTGAGTAAAGAAAAAGCGGAAGTGGGCATTGAAATTGAAGAGATGACGGAGGTAGCCCGGGAATTGCAGGGAGAAATGGAAAATGTACAAAGTCCCTGCTCACATCACGATGCTGTGCTTAACCCGAATGGAAGTTTGCAGGTTTTGGTGCAGGGAGGAAGAAGAACCCCGAAGGTGAGACGTGCTGTGTATTGTGCTGGGAGATTTTGTAAGAGGATGTTTGGCGACAAAATAATTTTCGCGCGCTTGGGATCGAGGAGGCATCCGGGCGTTGGTGAAGGGTCCCGTGTGAGTGGAAATGGCACGCGTGGGAGGAAAAAGTGTGCGTCGGCGAGTGGGTGTGTTATAAAGTGTGGGAGTGAAACCGAGTGCGAGCGAGAATGCACGTCGGGGTGTACAGAGTGTGACACGAGGAGTGAGTTGGTGGTGGAGCGGGTGCGAGAATGCACGCTTGGAATGGTCGAGGGTGTGCGAGGAAGCACACCTGAGTTAGTGGTAGCGTGGGTGTGGGAGAGCCCATGTGAGCGCGTTAGTGGGTGGATGCAAGAGTGCACGCCCATGGTGAGTGTTACGGAGGACGTAACGGAGGAGAGGTGTGGACCAAAGTGTGCGCAAGAGTGTGCGCGAGAGGTGTGGTGTGTAACAGGGAGAGCGTTGGTGGAATGTACGGACGGCGTTGGAACGCCAGGTTTTGTGAGGGTGAAAGGGGTAGCGTATGCGTGTGAGCATGCAAGTGAAGCATCGACGGTAACCGGGTTAGCGGTTAGAGCGACGGATAGCCGATGCGAGCACTCGGGGCGCGGTGTGCTTTGTTGGGTGCGAGGCCCGGCGCGGATCGATGCTGCGTCGCTTCTCTTCGAAGCGTCGTTGCCGATTCGGGCTTGGCCCCGCCCTGCACGGTCGAGTCCGGGCCTTGTCGGGCCAGGCGACCGGTCCGGTTCAAGGGCGAGTGGGAGGAAGCGGAACGGTGCCCCCTCGCGGGGACGGGGTTCCGACCGGGGGAGATTGAGCCATCGGGCCCGGGACCGCAAGGTGCCGCGCCGAGATGGTGCGTGGAACCTCGGTCCAACCAAACCACCTCCCTTGAACCGAAAGCCGGACGGATTCAACCTGCAGGCGACCAAACCACCCGAATTCATTGCTCGGCTTTACGAACCGAGTTTAATGATGTCATGACGCACCGAGGCTAGGATATAGCGGACTGTGATGATGGTGATAGTGATAGTGATAGTGATTTGATACGAAATTTAGAAAAGTGAATAGAATTGGCAGTAATTGGAAAATTTTTGATTTGTTGGATTTGGACGAGCGAAATTGATAGTAGGACCTCCCCGATGTGGTGGGATAGCAACTCTGTCATCCCTCACAACGAGGGGGGCAAAGGAGCACTAGATTATGGGGTGTATGGCAGTGAAAACTAGCCCGGGTGGGTTAGGATATTGTGTGTAGGGATCTAGCGAAGATGACATTAGGTGACGTTAAGATTAGTTAGTGACAATGACACCTGTAGTGGGGACGCAGGTAGATTAGCGTGGATGATAATGACGTGGGAGCGCAATAGTTTAAAGGGACGACTGGGAAGCGCAAGTTTCAGAGGGGAGTAGTTAGATGAGATGATGCCGTGCGTTTGAGGATTGAACAGGTGTGATTGCACAGGTGTGCAACTGAACAGGTGAATGGAGCAGTGTATGAGGGAGTAGTGGTGATTGCGTGTTGTGCTGACCAAATGGTCCAGGAAGAAAGGAGGGTGCAGGTGGCACCAGGTGTGAGGGCACAGGTGTGCAACAACAGGTGTATGTGGCTGTGTGGAATAAATGGTAGTGTGGAATATATGGGGTATTGGAATGGATGGTCGTGGAGTGAGTATGGTGGAAGTTGTGGAGTGGAGTGGATGGTGCGAAGGTGTGAATGGGGGAAGAGTGGACCCCCATCACGGATACCCGGGGCGGGTAGTGTAAGTGTTAGGTAGAGGGTATAGGTAAATTGTGGTTGGATATTGGCATCTGTGGTGCGGGTGGAAGAATGGTGATTGGATGGGTGCATTAGTGTTGTGGAAATGGCTGGGCGTGTAGCCTGTTAGTGTGTGTAGTTGGTTTGGGCACTCCACCACTGTGAGGATGTCGGCCAGGTGAGGCCGCAGGTGGGCTCTGGGAGCCGGTAGTTGTGGATGGGGCCCGAGGATCCGGAGGACGGACCCGGGTAGCCCAGTGCCAGAGGGCACCAAGGGGTGACAGAGCCAGGAGGGGCCTTCCCAAATTAGATAGGTTAGGTAAGGAGCAGGTAAGCTCGGGTGGCAACTACAGTGGTGGAGGTGTGCAGGTGGGTAGACCTGCTGGGAGAGCTACACGTCGCAGCCCAGAAATTGTGCGAGGGCACCGGGAGATGAATCGGGGGAGTGAGACCCCAAATTGAGAAGCACCACAGTTTGGTCAATGGGAATTGGTTTTTAGAACCCATAGTGTAAGTTGGCCAATGGATTGGCAGGGAAAGACCCCGGGTAGTGTAAAGTGTGTTAAAATCATTTAGAGGATAGTTAGGATGAAGGATCTCCTCGCACCATCTGCATCCACTCACCTGAGGTGACAGGAACTCCACACCATGCCATGTTTTGATTATTTTTTTGCTGTGCAAATGTTTGGATTGTGAGACGCATCATGACGTGGGTGTGACATTGTGCTTTGATGTTCCATCTCTTCCTCCTTATGAGGATTGATGACGAATTGGGTGATGGCAAATTTTGGATAGTGGGATTGTGGAGACGAATTTGGTAGGGGAAATAAGGGGAAGACGTGACAGTAGCGACGGATTTGTAAAGGTGTAAATTGTTGTAAATATGGGGTAAGGGCAAGGGTAGTGTAGGTGACAGGGGGGGTGACGTACGATAGGGACGAGTTTTTCTCACCTCGCTCTCCGTACGCACTTCACCCTGCATTGCCTTTTGTACCCTTGTGACCTTACCCCTCGCTCATTTGCCTTCTCCCCTTTTGTCTCCCACTTGAGGACCTGTGCGCCATTGGGTGCCGAGGGGAGCGTGCGTGAGGTGGCCATTGTGCGCACGAGATTCCCAGAACCAGGATGCATTGCGTTGATGTACCACTTTATGGACCGCTGTTCTGCGGCCAAGTACCACTTGATGGACCCCAGGTTCTGGGGCAGGGCACCTCTGTTGGAGACCGGCCATAGTGGCCAGGGAATCTTGCTTGCGGACCTCGGTAAGGTGGCACCTATGCCAAACAGGTGGACCACCCTTAGTTGGCCCCTGAGGCCCTAAATAAAAACGAACACAAGTTGTGCTTTTTATTATTCCCAAGTAGGCCGCATGAAGCCAGAAGACGTCGGGAAGAACATCGGCCCAGCAGAGAAAGAGAAGACCACCACCAGTTGTTTTGTTGTGTTTATTATGAACCGCGGTGACTGTGCACCGAGTGGTGCTTTTGGTGCTTTGTAGTGCTTTTGGGTGCTTTGGTGGTATTGGTACTGGTGCATCGATGCAATGCGTGCTGTCTCCTCCCTCCCAACAGGAATTTCTTTTTCTTGTTCCCTAAAATAAAAAGAAAAAAAACACAGGTCCTGGGTTGCGTTGTAAATAAGAAATAACGTCACTGTAAATAATGCTCCCCACCGTAAATGTATAGTTTGAGAACAATTCCGTAATTCGGTTAGCTGTGGGCTTGAGTCTGTTAGACAGGGTGCAATGCAATAGGGGGACATACTTATTTGTGTTTTAAGATTGTCACACTCAGGGTCAGGTTAATTGTAGAGGGAATTACACCTACGTGTCACACTAAGTTAAAGTTTTGTAGGCCCGAGCACGGGCCTGAAGAAAGGAGGGTGCAGTGTAACGAATTTGAGAAGTGTAACGGTTTTGAGAAGGGTAACGGTTTTGAGAAGTGTAACAATTTTGGAGAAAGTGTAACGAATGTGAAAAGTATGGTTTTGTTGTGTGTAACACCCTCGTAATGTAAATAATGGTCGCAGCCGTCCTCCTAGTTAATTCCATGAAACTTGCACGCAGGCCACGATATATCTTTTTAAATAGTTTATTTCCTTATTCCATGTAGGCTAAATATGTGTTTCCCACTAGATTGACTCTGCATTGTATCAAACGAAATAAGCGTAGGCCCCTTTCAATTTCCCCAATCATCTCCGCTCTCCAAAGTTCCTTTCAAAAGCGGTGCGAGTGGTGTTCAATTCCGCAAGCCGCCATTGCCCATGTGCTCATCTCGGAGAAGAGGGGGGTAGGAGCCGCCAACTCACAGGCGTGGCACGTCGTCATGATCAAAGGAGGAATCGGACAGCCCTAAAAGCCAACCAGCACCGCGGTTAGCGACCCGGTAGGCGTGCCCTCGCAGCCGGCGGCTTGATTCCGCCCCGAGTAATAAAAGCGACTGGAAGGGACTGCTTTGGAGATGGCATGAGCGATGACACGAGAGAGGACATGAGAGATGAGCTGTGAGCTGTGAGATGAGAGACGCTCCAAACCAAAAAGGAGAGATACTTGGAGAGGAAACAAACTTTGGAGAGACGCGCTGAGAGGAGGGAGACGGCTCCACCAGAAGGAGAGGAGCAGGTGTGACCGAGCCAGCGCGTGACGTCTACAGCATCAGCAGCGTCGACGCGACCGAGGGTTTTCCCGCCAAAAACGCGAAGAATTGGGAGCTGCTACCTCCAGCCCTGCCGGTTGCAGGGACCTGACCCTGCCTCCCTCTCCAGCAACCCACCTCCGCCATTCCTGCCTGCAATTTCCCCCGTGTAAGTGTGAACGTCGTCTGTCCTAATCGTTGTCCTGGGGTTAAGTAAATTGAATAGTATAAGTTAACGATTCACTGTGTGACTGCTTCTTCCATCCATTGCTTGTGTGTGTATAATAAATCTGTTCTTCCTCCGTACTCTGTCTTCTTCTCTCTTCCTTCTCTTTCGGTCGCTTTAGAGGTTTCCCGATTGAATATCTGTGGTGCGATCTGGTCAACGTTGGGGGAGTCGGGCCAATTGGGGATCCTGTAACGGTCGCGGTTGGACCATCCGCTCGGCCCAAAGTAACATCTAAACCGCGATCCGTAACAATATATATATATATATATATATATATATATATATATATATATAGATATATATATAGATATATATATTTATTTATTTATATATATATATATATATATATATAATGGTATCTGTAATCTGGTTCTCCAACCTAATGAGCGGACAACATGACGTCATCGCCATGCACGTCCGCCTTGCCTGCAAAGTTCCAGAGGAACCATCTAGCAGTGCGTCATTACGGATTATAAATACAGATACTGTCACAAGTGCATGCAAAACTCACAGTTACCGACCTGGTTTCGCCCTTGTTGGGGCTTCATCAGGGCAACGCAGTGAGGCTTTCCATACACTTGTAACTCTGTGACCCTTTCGGTTTTTATATCAGTCACTATGCGACCTTCATATCATCAGTGGAGAACTGCCAGCAAGGTGTCCCATACAGCTACTGCTGCACCTTGCTGGGAGCGATAAGCACCGCCTGCCACGCGGTAACGTTATCTCTGGTATCCACTCATCATATGGAGTCGACCTGGTTGCGGTTGGGAGTTACTAATAATGGTATCTGTAATCTGGTTCTCCAACCTAATGAGCGGACAACATGACGTCATCGCCATACCATTATTAGTAACTCCCAACCGCAACCAGGTCGACTCCATATGATGAGTGGATACCAGAGATAACGTTACCGCGTGGCAGGCGGTGCTTATCGCTCCCAGCAAGGTGCAGCAGTAGCTGTATGGGACACCTTGCTGGCGGTTCTCCACTGATGATATGAAGGTCGCATAGTGACTGATATATATATATATATATATATATATATATATATATATATATATATATATATATATATATATTGTTACAGACGCGGCTTAGATGTTATTTACCGAGCGGTTTGGTATGATCACGTCTGCACAAGTTACCCGATTATACCCGAACGTTGACTAATCGCGCTGCGCTAGATCAATGAAGGAAAAGACACACGGCTGGGATTAAAATGACACGACACCAGGGATACGGTTCTCAAGACCTCCGGAGGAGATTATATTAAGGCGGAAGGTTAGATTACAACTACAAGAGGGACATCATAGAAAGACAGGCACTTAGACACACTCTTATATTAACCCCAACAGACGACAGATAAACGGGACAAAAGGCTGACTCACACGGGGATTGATGGCAAGGAAAGCGGGTATCGATGGCTCAAGGTGCACTCTTGGCTCAAGGACAGGGTACAGTACGGTCCAGTAGATGCAGGGAGGTCACAGCGCTCGGAGGTAACGACTGGTTCTTCTTCAAGCTGGGGGCGCATCTGACCTCACATCCGGTAAGTCGCTGCGTATATCCGGCGGGGAGTGACACGCCCTCGGCTCGTTAGCTCCGCCCCAGATGGAATCGGCTCGTTGCTTCTCATTGGGTGCATGCGGGGGGGTTACCGGCTCCGCCCTTGACGAGGGGCTGACAGGGAGCCCCTTCGTGGTAACCCCGTGGAGCGCATGGTCATGGCGGCTAACCGAGCTGGTGGGAGGACGCACACTCCCCCCGCGCGCCGTGGTTGTAGTTGTTGTTGTAGTTGTTGTTGTTGTTGTTTGGGGAAGAAGATGGAAGGAGGTATGGGAAGGTCCTAAACTCACTACTGGTGCCATATAATCACATTCTGGTGCAACGAAGAGTCAGAATTAATGGAAAGGAGTCCTTAACTGACATAGACTAAGAATAACTAGCAAGATGTCCGAAAGTTGTCTACGTGAGATGCGGTGGACCTGGGCACGACATTTAATGGGGGAAAAAGGGGAAGGTCGGTTCTACAGAGTGTTGTTTACAGACAATGGGACTAGGGAATGGGGGATTGGGGATAGTTGGGGAGTATTGGGGAAATAGGGGAATATTTACAAGCGGATATGGAGGCCAAATTCCATATTCGCAACAATATATATATATATATCTGTTACGTGCTCCTCCCCAAACCCCCTGGTCACGGTGTACCTCCGAGCCCCGAGAGGAGTCACGGCAGAAAGATGTGTTATTCTGTGTCAAAGATCAATGGTGAAACCACACCAATTGTTACCAACAAACAAATATTGTATGAAGATCACACAAGAATAACAGTACAACAACAATAGTAATCAATTGTACAACCAATATATATTTCCTATGATGGTACCCTCAGGTTCGTACAATAAAACTCACTGTGCTCCAAGTGAGCGAAAAGAAGAACATTCCCAATGTCTCTATTCCCGCATCAAGCCAAAGTCGTATTCCGGCATCAAGCCAAAGTCGATCCACTTCAATGATCATCCGTACGATGTCGTATCGAGACCAGAATCCCGTTGGGTTGACAGTTACACTGCCAAAGCTGCGTAAAGGTGTCCTCAAGGCGACTGGGACATCACACCCTCGGTATGGACGTTCCACGGCTCCCACTCGGCGAACCGCAGATTTCCAACTCAAAAGCCACGTTGCACACACACACACACCAGATTAACGTCTGAATGCGGTGAAAATGGTTTGAAGCGAACTGAAAAACCTTGAGCGAAGCGCAAAGCGCGCGAGTCAAAATGGCCGATGGCCCGTTCTCGAGGCATAACGGCACTACGATGATTCTCCTCGGAATCAACCGCAAAACCTGACACGCAGGTTTATCTCTCACAGCGATAACAACTCTGTCGCAGGAATCCCTTTCCTGGGAAACCCAAAGTTCACTCGTAACTCTCGTTCGCTCCAGACCTCAAAGCAGCTAGGCTTCTTCTCCGACCCACTCGCTCCGCCTTCTCTTCCTCTTCTTCTCCCTCGTCGTCCGGTTCCCGATCCGGTTTCCTGTTTCTTTTCAAACATTAACAACTTTTTTACCTTCTGGAAATAGTAATCTCTATCTCACTTAAACGACAACAATAATAGTACATGGAATCAAAAATGTTTACAGTGGATGAAACCCACAACAACGGAAGTGACGAATCCGTAACAATATATCAAGGTAGAGTGATGTTTTGCTCAAATGACAGTTCATTATGCACTTTCCAATGATCGATTATTACTGAGGGTTGAAAAGATCATGGAGACACAGTTTGTTATCCTGCCTTCCTCTTCAAACCCTCAGCCTACCTCCTCTGATTGCTGCTGACTCTCGTAGCTAGCACGTAGCCCTCAACAGGATCCTCTCATCTCATCTCCCTGCCGAGGCTGGAGTGCCCTCAAGCTGTGTTTTAGGCCCGTTCATGTTCCTCCTCTTCATTCATGATCTTCCTGATTATCTGGAAAACCATTCTTATCTTTTCGCTGGTAACTCCATCCTCTTCCATAGCATCGCTCATTTTTCAGATAGGCAGGCAGCAGCATCTTCCCTTTCTGTAGAAGTTGTTAGAATGAGGAGTTGGTCGAGCAATTTGAATGTTGTATCTTTGAATCCTGACGAGTCTCACACTCTCACGCTGTCTATTTGAAAGGACTCTGATGAACCGCACCATCTACTAAAATCTCTACAAGAAGTTAAGTCACTAAATTTTTGTCTTTACCATCAGTCACGAGAAAACAACAAAACCAAGTTGGCTTGCAAAGCAAGTCACCTACTAGTTATTATCTGTCGTGCCAAGTCTTCAATTTGCAAATCCGAACTTCTAACAACGTACAAAGGCTTCATCTACAGCTCAATGGAGTACTTGTCTCTGCTTTGGGCTGGTGCCACAGTTTCACACCTTTCACATCTTGATGCCGTGGAGAACAAGGCCCTAAAAATCGCTGGAATCTCGCACAACAAAACTGAATCTCTGCAATAAAAATATTGTTTTTTCAAAAAACAAATACAGAATTGATGTCTTATTCAGGGATTCACGATGGACAATAGCAATACAGTACCATACAAACATGAATTGTGAAGCGGCCTTGGCAGCCGCCATGTTAATAAATCACATGACCTTTGTTGGTTATCATCCTGGGATGCGGTGGAATGCAGACTGTTTTGATTAACAAATTTTTTTTATTTGGCACATGCGAAGTGAAAAGCGGTGGTGAGCAATTGGTTCACTTTGTCTGTTTGTCTACAAACGTCAATTTAAGATTGAGGAACAACTTGAGTTCAATTGAATGTTCTATTTTGAACACAAATCAGAACATGAATCGGAAAACAAATCCGTAGTTGAACAGTACTTTGCGGAGAGCAGCGAGATCGTTTTAACTCTGTCTGCCTGTCTGGCAGTCAAACAAAATAATTCCAAACAGGCCACTTAACTGCTTTAAAGACGTCATAAAGGACCCAAACAGGCATGAAGAACTAATATCATGTGTTAAATAAGGTGGTGTAAAAGACGCTTGCATCAACGGCGGTAAACCTCCGAAAATTAAAAAAAATTCTACAACCTTAAAATCTTCATTTTATTTTGATTGAATTATATACTTGAACATTGTAGAACACAAACCACCTTCTTGGCACTTTCAAACCCCCTTGGTTTTCGCAGTACTTGCACAAAATATTATGGCATTTTACATCATCACGACCAATCAAATTTTCTGCTCACAGACCTCACCCGTGTCCTAGTTTCTCAAGACTGTGTGGGGTAATGTGTTCTATGAACTCTAGTTTTAAAAGTAACCATTGCACATTAAAATGTGATGCCTGAATTATGAATTTTATGTACTGGTTGCATCATTCCTCAGGTGCACCTAAGCTACAGATGAGTGCCCCCTGTAGATTAGGACAGGAATTTTGTGAGGATCCCAGCACCCGATCGCTTACTCTTTTTGAGAGGTTCTTTAACATCTTTCCTGCTCAACAGTGAAAACCAGCACAGGCACTGACATAAAATGGTGTATATTTAATAGGGTGGAAAAATGGATGTTTTGCCGATAATAGCTTTGATTATAAAGTTCCGAAGGTGGCAGCAGCTGCAGATAGCTAATAATCTTACCATGCATGCAGTTATCACACGATATCTGTGAGGTTGATGGTTTGTAACAGCTGGATGGTTGCTTATTCAGGGAGCCCTGCATACATGGATTCTGCCGGTCATGTGTGCCTTCTGCCTGGGTCCATGGGAAACATGTGGCTTCCTATCTGTGACACACGGCAGCATTGCAAGGGGAGTTCGGATCACTACTGGCTCATTGGAGTGCAGGAGGTTCTGCAGCAGATCAGGTCAGGTGTTCACTTTTTACCTTCTTTGACCAACCATTTATTTTGTATCTCTTCAATCGCCATGTTAGTGCTTTTATTGTCATCTTAGACTTAGGCATAAAAGCAAAATTGAAAATCATTCCAAACAGGAAACTTGCTGTTTTAAGGACGTCATAAAGGATACAAACAACAGGCACGGATAACTCATGTGACGTGTTAGATAGGGTGATGTAATAGACACTGCGGAAATGGCGATAAAACCTGGAATTAATTTAATTACACGACGTTTACAACCTTTCTTTTATTGAAGACTGCAGAACACAAATCGTCTTCATACTTACTTCCAAGAATCTCCAGTTTTGCAGTCGTTCAATTTAAATAAAGGTTCAATGGGGTGGTGAATAAGGGTGGTATTCGGGTCTGCTCCTGGACGACTTCAATAGGACGACAATAGATCGATGTTTTATTAAAATTGAAGTACTGTGCAGGGTGTTCCAAAAAGACCCGGACAACTTTGGTTGTTTAATATATTTAGAACCACAAGTGAAACAACGATACCTTTTGGTTTATACTTTATATGATACAGAAACTCATAAGGTTTTGTGCACACCATCAATACATTTCAATGTGGGCTCTGTTTGTCGCACACAGGACATCATGGAGGTACACAAGTTCTTGCCATGTTCGGCTCAAAATGTTTGCGTTCACCAGTGCGCTTGCACCTGTGATCCGAGAATGAAGATCCTGCAGGTTTGCCAAGTTGGTGTTACAGACAACATCTTTGACAAATCCCCACAGAAAAAATCAAGAGTGGTTATGTCTGGTGATGGTGGGGGCCAGGCGATTGGTCCGTCTCTGCCAATCCAGCAACCTGGAAATTTTTCATTCAATACGGCTCTAACGACTAGGGCCCAATGAGGGGGAACTCCGTCCTATTGAAAAATGATATCGGGTTACATGTCTTCAATCTGTGGGTAGGAGAATCCTTCCAACATGTTTCTGTAAATCGTTGAGGTCACTGTGTCCTCCGCAAATTAAAACGGACCCACCAAGTGGTCATAGAGGCCACACCACACATTGACCTTTGGACTGCCACGTATGTGTCCAATGACCACGTGGGGGTTTTCAGAGCCCCAGATCCTCACATTGTACCGGTTGATCGTCCCCTGTACATGAAAGCAAGCTTCGTCTATGAGCATGACCTTTTTCAGGTAATCTTCATCATCCTCTATGCGACTGAGCATTTCCAAGGCAAACGCCTTGCGTTTGTGTCCATCATTTGGTTTCAGTTTCTGCAGAATAGTCACCATATAGGCATAAAACTTCAGTCTTTTATGCAAAATCCTGTGTACAGTGGTGGTTGGTAGTTCCAGGTCTCTGGATGCATGTCGGATTGATTTTCTGGGAATTTGTTGAAATGATTCACACACTCGTTCAATGTCTGCTGCACTTGTGCTTGCTTGGTCGACCGGTACTTTTCTGTTTCTGACAAACTCCAGTCTCCTTAAACCCCATTGTACCACTCTCTGATACTAGTCCGCGATGGCGGATTCCTTCCATACCTTGTAGGGAAATTATGCTGCCTTAGCATGTCGGATCTCATCTCGATGAAACATTCCATGCACTGAGCTTTCTCCTGTGGAGTCTCCTTTTTCTTTTACATTAAACCCCAGACCTGAAAATAAAGAAAACTTTGAGTTTCTGTATTATATAAAACAAAGGGTATCATTGTATCATTTGTCATACTAAATATATTAACAACCAAAGTTGTCCATGTCTTTTTGGAACAACCTGTATATACCTAAACATTGCGTGGGGTATCGTTTTTTTTTAAACGGTCTCGTTATAACTGTGATGAGTTGCACATACTATTTTTAAAGTCTCTGGTATCACTCAGTCACGGTCAGGCTTTAACCATCGGCCTCCTAATGCCGATACTCCTAATGACCTAATCGCTAAGCTACCGAGTCTGGTTAAGAAAAACAACGATGCTGTAACTATTACGTGACCAAGTCTGGTTTTTGACTCTTTGTTTTGATGACTTTATTTGCTTGTTTTGTTAATTTAATTAGAATAACAACAGAGTTTAAGTCCCACCACTGTCATCTCATGGAAACTTTGAATCGGTACTAAATGCTGTCAATAAGAAATGCTGTTCACATCCCACAAGAGAATAATTTTTTTTTTAATCTTAATAACTTTTTAATATATTTCTTCTTTGGACAGGTGTGTGCCATGTAAGGGTTCGCGCTTCCCACCCATCCTGCCTCGTCCAATTGTAACTGTATTACCGTTCCAACTGCCCATGTGCCAGCTATCCACAGAGAAGGGACAATTGGAGGTAAATTACCGGCTCTGTGCAATCATGTTGGTCCATATATTGAGTTGTGGTCACGGCAAAGTTCTGCAGATGATCCTCATTTGATTCTAAAGATTTTCCTGACCCCAAACGATTCCACAATCTGAACAGGAACAGTACTGGCGTTCCCGCTTGCTGAGTGACCGGACAGAACTGGCCAGCAACGGATACTGCAGTGACGAGCATCTGGAAAATATAAGCCAACAACAACAGGAGAGCCTCATGAAGTTGTTTGCTGTGAGTTTACGTTGTTTGCTCTTAAGATCAGATGGTTCTCTCATTAGATACTGTAGCTTTAGTGTGTACGTTTTACACATTATTTCACAGGTAAAGATCGTTGGAGTGTTTATTTAATTAAGCCTTTTGGTTAGTTGCTTCCTGCCTTTTTGTAACGACTCTTCTTGCGTACCTTCAGCTCTCTTGCCGTGCAGAGAGAGAGTTTCGCTGCATTGAGTTGGCGCAACTTATGGCACCCGCAGCGCTGCCCCTTGCCATAAAATACGCTTCGCGTGCCCGTCACCGGCACCTTGCTGAGCGACTCGGAGAGTTGGCGAGGGAGCTAGCACGCCAAGCGGAGGAATCGCCAGAAAGACCATCACAAACGTAAGTGTGAGACAGATTATCCAGCAATGATTGCACAAAATTGAAATACAGCAATACCCCGTTTTACGCCATTTCGACCTACGTCAAATCCGACTTTACGCCACTCTTCTAGAGTAAATTTCAGTTCAGCGAATGACATTATGTGCGACTTTACGTCACTCCGACGTCATAATAGGAGGACGTGAAAAAAATACATTTAAAATAAATAAAATAGTACATAAAAATTAACAATAAAAGAAGCTAAAAAAACAATTTAAAATACAATAAAAAGCACATTAAAATATAAAAAAAATGTACGTATACGTACGCGTAGCTGCTGGTTCTCATTCAAAACAAAGGCGACGCCATATGCATTTTGTCCTGTGCTGTGGTCACGTGCTTGCTTTGCCTTTTGCTGTTATTTTTGTGATTATTCCTTTACTGTGTAAAGGTTCCTTTACTGTTGTCAGGGAATTTGTAGTGGGGGACTCACAGGACTCCAATGACCGGACACAGGTTACAAAAGGTCTAGTTTATTAACTGTATTCACTTCATCCAATTACCAAAATGATACCGCATAATATAATGGATCAGGTTAACTCTTTTCGCTGGTCCTTCTCGTTCATCCGACACTCCCGTTCGGTCAGCGCTTCACGTAGCAAGTACTGTCGACTCCACGTTTGCTCTAGTTTATATGGACGAACTGGACTTAATCCTCTGTCCGCTGAAACGTTAATCCTTCTTCCGCTGATGCCCCGAGGTCATGTATTGCACCAAGCCCTGGCATCAACTCGCTCCCCTCCTGCTGTGATTTCCATTTACACAGTAGGAGGGTGCTCCAGCCTGGGGCTGTGACCAGGTGGACAAGAGATTACCATGTTCGGGCACATTCCTGACACTCATTTACGAACTCGGCTTTCACAGAGGTTGCAGGTAAAATGTATCTGCTTCGTTACCAGTCTTAATCAATAAGTTACCAGTGCCAATCAATAAGTTACACTGAATTACACTTCCACAATTCCCTCATCTTTTTGTTTTTGTTTATATTAACCATTAATCTAAACATCAATATAAGTAAACAATCAATCACTACAAGTAAACATCATTACAAGTATAAGTAAATAATCAATCACTGCAAGTAAACATCATTACAAGTATAAGTAAATAATCATAACTTTGGTAATCAAATTCCCTTAGGCATACACCGTCATCCTGCAAGAATCACAAAACATTTCGTTGGTCATTGACTCCTTCCATATTGTTCAATCTATTGCATTTGCATCACAAATATATTTTCAAAACAACACTTCACCATCACCAAGATACAACAATTTCACTTCATTTTCAAGTTTTGTAAAGCATCTGCACCATCTGGCAAAAACGTTTGCCTCCACACAAATGTTGACTTTGTTTGAAAGGAAGGGCTGATCACTTGTGTTTGAATCCAGGTATGAAACATTTTCTCCTAATGTCTTCATAGCTCCTGCACTACTTCGTGTAGGATTTCGCTGTTGTGGTAACATTGCGGAGTCATAGACTGACCCTGCTCTCCTTGTAGCATTCTTGCCACTTTTTGCTGTAAACCATAGTAATTCCTGAACAAGGCCTTCACCCAGTTGTAGTCGACTTGCCTCCTCCCTCATTGTGAGTGGGCAGCAAGTATTGGTGTGACGTTGATTGGCCAGCAAGATGTGGAACAGGGGTGCCGGATGCATCCACAATGATGTTGGGACCATGGTGTTCAGGTCATTCATGGTCCTTACCAGGAGCAACCAGCAGAATCGTGCACAGCTGTTGTGACAAGGGCACAGCCGTTTTTTTTTTGCAGCTCCATGCTGGTTCCCCGGACGTTGGTGAAGTAATAACATATGTCCCCGCATTTCACAGAGGTTGCAGGTAAAGTGTCGTTGTCCTGCAACTTCTGATGTGGTGAATGTTCGAAGCCTTCGAACAAGAGTAAGTGATCGCCTTTCTTTCATATGTTGCAGTGTGATCCAGGCAAATGGTCACATAAATTTCCTTGGTGAAGGTAAGCATTCATCTCCAAGTTACACGGGAGAATGTCTTCATCATTCTTTGAGAAAGAGGGTGTATGCCACGATTAACTTCATTTTTTAGCCACAAATTTTCTTTCTCGAACTTCTTCCCAATTCCGTTAGCACTCCCTTCAAAATGTGATCTCGTCTTATCCTTATGCTCAGTCACATCTGAATCTGCTTTCCACACACACTGAATCAGATAGGGTGCATCTTACCATGAAATCAGCATAATCATGTATATCTTCCGACAGTTTCACATTCAACAATTTGTTGTTTTTCCTTAACACAAAAAGTTATATTCATTTATATGCGTCACACAAATAATATTCAATCAGGTATGTATTTTATTACTAAACTAAGAATAGCATCCACAATTGCTTTCAGGTTAATATAGTTCAAAAATTAACTCATGCAGGTATTTTAGCACTACTCTAAGAAAATAAATTGTATATGATTACAATCACAAACAGGAATACCTAATTCCCAACAACAATTTTCTCAAACCAACAAATTAAGCATAATGTATTATTACCATAATTCCTCTCCACTTTTTCTTTTCCCTCTTTTTTTTTTTTTCCTAACAGTGTGTCACTCGTGGTGATATGAGTTCACTGATATTGTAATTGACACAACTCATAACATTGTCGTTATGCCATTATCTTAATTCTACTGTATTCATTTGCAACATCACTAGATTTAATCTTTTAATCTCAGTATTTATGTCGCCATAAAAGTCTTCCTTTTCTGGTTCCACATTTCTTTCCTCATTTGTCACTTCATGCGTTATCATCGTGTTGTTGGTTACCTTATTCAAACACACCGTCACTAAGGCTTTCAAGCAAGCCACCACTAAAACAATTGCCAATATAACTACTAAACCAACAAACAAGTTTGCTACTCCTTGTATATATTCATACCTATGACATAATTATATGTCGATGACATTCAACATTATATACCAAACTAACAAGCTTCCTAAAAGGTAAATAAAGAAAATCCCTTAATATGTAACATAAATCAGATTATTTGTCTTACCCTTATCCCCCTATCTCCCGGGGTTGAACTCAATCCCCTGATCATGAGTGTAGTTGTGATACATTTTTCACTCATGTTGTATTAATATCAGCAGGTAATTGTATGTCATGTAGGCAAATAAATGTCACTATCCCAAGTAGGAATATCACATGTTGAAAATGTAATGTTTATCAATGCAAGGGGTGTTAAAATGTAATTCAAATGACTGTAAATCACGACTATCATTTATCTGCCACTGAATGTTCTGCTGGGCTGCTAGGTGCAGCCTCATTTTCTGTGGGATCGTCCACCTTAGCCCCATGTGCTTGCTTGCAATGAGAGGCATGAATCCAACTTTATATTTTGGGTCCATATTTGTTTCTATTCTTATCAATCTCCTATGGTTTATCAATTCGTTCCAAGATACCGCAACCAAAGGTTTTAACCAAAGCTCTACCAAACTATTTCCAATGTGAACAAAAATGCCAGTGAAACAATGATTCGAGGAATTAACTTCAAGGGGTCAATAAATTTATTCTATAACCAGATCTAATTTTCCCATCCAATAGTTTGCCTTGCCACATGTCATATTATAACACCTTAATAAACCTTCGAAAAAATGTTTCCCATCTCAACAAATTTCCTTTTTTACAAATAGCCATGTGTAACTTACGTATTTAACTACAATTTCCTCTCAATTTGTTTGGCCTAACTGGCCGCAAAAGTGGCTGCCAGCATGCAGTACCGTTTTTTATCTACCAAGGAAGTGTTCCACACAAGACCTCTACCAAAATGTTGTTTGTAAAAACAAATCTGGGATTTCTGATTACATGGATGCACACTCTCAGGACATTTTCAGGCTGCTGTTAACAATCCACTACGATGACTTAATTCCTTTACCCACAATCAAATAATTAGTACAAATTGAGGATATTATCCCTATCACATTCTTTTATAGATTCATTATGTTGGATCTAATTTTTTCCAATAATTTTCCACTGCTGTAAGGCGGAACAATAGCTCTCATAAGTCTTAGTAATATCGTACTTAATTTGCCCAGCAGAGAATAATTTATTTACTATCCTTTCTCATCTGTTAACCAGTGACTTTGTTTAAACTCCAGAACTGAAAACCCACAATAGTTCAAACCAGCAAAATTTTCTTTACTCTTTTCCCATATCATCTATGCCTAAAACACATCCATACATACAGCACAATTTATATGCTGATAAAATTCAAGTTTATATATATAAAATCCATGAGCAGAGTATTCTGGGAAGTCAGTGTAAGACCTCTCCCAAATTTGGATGATTTTGTACTTCCTCATTTCCTTTTATGAAGCTCATATCCATAAATAGATGTTATTCTCATATACATTCTATCAAAAATGGAATCCCAAAATTACTCACAATTTTACTATTAATTAATGGCTGCTCATAACCCAGCACATCAAATTTTTATATTCCATTTCCCTTGACAAAAGAGATAATGTTCATAATCAAATTATATTTCTATTTTATTTTACGGATTCTCTGGATATTCAATCCCATCCACATATCCCAATCCCATCCACATATAACTATCCATTTCCAGACAGGCACACTGTCGGTGTCAACAATCTTGTAAGATTGATACACAAAAACACACACACACATGCATTATGCATATTTGTTTGCGTTGGAACCATTATTTACAGATCAGATGGGTGTCAATTTTATTTCAATTTCATAAAATTTGTCAATCAAATTAAAAATGCTTATAGACAAATAAACCAAAAGTCCATTCTTAGAAAACCCTTATGATGTCACATTGAAATTACCCTTTCTGCCTTCACAATAATCTATCCAAATTTTGACTACACACCCATTTGCATGTCAGTCGACCATTGACCTATCAATCGTGCGGAACAATAGTCCGAAATTCCCACCTGATCATCATGTGACTCTTGTTACTTGGTTTGCCAAAAATTGCAACGCAATTGTTCCAAACTTTGTAAATTTAAAATTGCTGTGCCCAAAATAGAAGATCCAATTTTGGCATTTGATCAATTAATTATTAATTTGTTAACAAGCAAAAAGAAAAAATGAATCATTCTTGCTCTGAAAACTTTTCAGACACAAGAATCATCGACAGTTATTCATGTTTGTCCAGTAATCGAATCTGTTGAGGCCAATCATCATTTGGGATTTGCAGCAATGAAGGCCTAATCATTGTCTGAGGTACCGGTAAGCACTGGTACCCTTGATCTTGGTTTGCCCCATGACCTTGTCTTCCTGTTGACATACGGACATCTTCTTCTCCAATGTCCCATCTTTCCACACTCGAAACACCGGTTTCTGTCGTTGTCTGATCTGTGCACCTGTGCACTTGTATTGCTGGGCTGCATCTCTACATCCCTGAGTTGCCACTGCAATCTCTCGTTATCTCCTGAAACACGAAAAAATTCTCTGTACCGTCCTTTTTGGGGAGACAACTGGAAATCAGATGGGACAACTGTGACTTTCATTCCTAATTTCGAGGGCAGTTGTGCATTTGTCTCCTCCACTGTATCCTGTATCCTTTTTATTTTAAGTTCTAGTTCCGTTATCCGTTCTTGCTGTTCCCGTTGTCTGGATTCACCATCCCAAAGATGGAATGCAAGCCAGTCTACCGTTAGATTCTGTCTCTTCCTGGCTTTCAATCTTTGTTCCAATCTTTCCAATCGACTTCGCTCAAATGTACCATCTCTTGGAAACTCCTCATCATGTCCCTTTGTCCACAAATACCAATTCTCGACCTGCCTTATAGCTTCTGCACCATAACGGTCGTACATATGATGTGTACAAGTACCTTTTTTTGGAATCTCTGGTTGTCCTTGTGTATTCTTGCAGGCTCCATTTCCCATTCTGCCTTTTATCAAAGTAGCGTTGGATGTGTTGTAGCTTGTTCCTCTAAAGCTTCACTCGTACCTCCAGGAAGGGTCTCTCCACCTGTTCGCACGGTGATTTCCAGAGAATCTCCCTCAGCCGTGGCTTTTGCACAATCCAATCTCACAGATCAGTATTTGCAGATGAGCCGGAGGGTCAGTATGAAATGGGTGAATCCTCAGGTGTCCGCTCTGTTGACGGGGAAATCACACAATGGTAACCGCACATATATATCTGTATATAAACTCACCACCTTGCTCAATATTCCCAGGTTGTCTCCACATTGTTAATATCACGCAAAGATATCAAAGCTTCTTTCTTGAGACCGCATTTTCATCAATCAAACAATAAATATATTCAATTCAATTTATTCAGTTCAATTTATGCAATTAAATTCAATCAATTAGATTCAATCAATTAACAATTCAATCAATTATTCAATTTCAATTAATTCATCAATATTCATCAATAAATCAAATTAATCATTTTGAATGACTCCTTGCATAAGCCCTTTCCCCAATGATGTCAGGACAGGTCCATCCATTGACTGAGATCGACTCATCGGTCGTCACCTCTGGTTCGTACCTCATGTCAATTGATGAATCACCGTCCTGTCCTAGGGTCATATCTGACATATTTCCCCATTTTGCCTGGTCTCCACAAATTTTCTTTGCAACCACTAAAGGCAACTCATCCTTCATTCGTGAGACAGCCAAAATGGATGGCAGATATTAAAGTTCATTGGGAAAAATATCTCATCATTTTTCTTTTAATAGTATCCAAAATCTCTTGGCAATATAAATTTCGTAAAACTCCTGAAATAAGACTGTAAAATTTCTTCAATCATGCTAAATTTTGAAACTCCATCGCTTGTAATACCCAATTTATCCCATAGGGCTTGAAAGTTCTTTCCCAAGTTCATGCAGCATTCTGCATTTGAACCCTATGATATCATTCATAATAATCATCATGATTTTATAGTCATGGTCCTATCATAATCATCTATTTAAAACGAACATTTCCTTTATCACCACAGCTATGTGGTATAATCAACAATAGAATAAAACTGTACATAGCAACAGGCTACCTCATGGCCACTTAGTATACCTATTGACAATAAGTCATAACAATATCGAATAATCACTGAACAATTCAAAAATCGCTTCCCCTGCTCCAGCCGCAGCATCCGTGATATTTGTTTGCTCATTCACTATTCCTGATTCGTCATCAAGGATCTCCATCATCACACAGCGTACTTAATTCCGCATTCTAATGAGAATTCAACAGGATTTTACGACTCAAAGGAAAAGAACGAGCAGACCTTTTGCAGGATGATCGTTACAAAAATCGTTACATATATTAAAGTTTTTATGATGTCGACAAATCATATCTTAATTCTTACAAGATTTTGGTTCTTTGAATAAATCACAGCACCGGGAGAACCAGCTCCAAAAATGGATCTTTGTGTTTATTCAGCACCCTAGTAATTGGTTCTTTGTGTACTAATTACACAGCACCCAGGCCCCGCTCATATGGATCTTTGTGCAGCGCTACACAGCACCTGAGCAAAAGGGGTTTCATCTACATTTTCCCTATCTGGTGTACCATCCGTGATATTTGTCTGCTCATTCACTATTCCTGATTCGTCATCAAGGATCTCCATCATCACACAGCGTACTTAATTCCGCTTTTTAATGAGAATTCAACAGGAATTTACGACTCAAAGGAAAAGAACGAGCAGACCTTTTGCAGGACGATAACTGGAATTAGTCGTGAAAATATATCCAAATACACAAAAATACACACCCACACAAATAAACAACATTTATTCCGTTTAACAGAACAAACATTTCCTCTATCATGACATGCATGTCTTCAAAATTATATGCCCAAGAGAAAAAGTAAAATTAATTAAAACTGCGGGCAGTGATGATCCGGGGACCATACCGCTCCATCCTGATTGGACGAGTGCGTGCTAGAGTCGTTAACAACGACAGTCCAGATCCGATTGTTCAAAATTTCAACTCAATCGATCGAAAAATGAACGTAGGGATGCATTTTAAAGGTGCAGTGGCACTAACTGAGTTGCCACGAATATGGCCACGAAATTGCCAATATGGCCATCGCAAAATATTTTCCTTAATCAATTGGCTCATAGCATAACCAATCTGCAAGTATTTCATCCGAAGATGTATCTCTGAGGAATTTTAATTAAATAAGTCATTTATAAATCAACGAGTTAATTTATTAAATGATTAATCAATAAATCAATATTTTCCTTGACAGCCACATCACTTGGTCAGTGTCATGTCCAAATATCAGCTTCCTTACTCAAAAGGTGCCTGAGTTAATGTAATGTAATTACTGTAATAAGATTACTGCAATTACTGTAATGATTACTGTAATTACTGTAATTACCGGAACTGTAATTACTGTAATTACCTCAGGTAATTACTGTAATGTAATTACTGTAATGTAATAAGAAATGTAATTAATTAAATAAGTACTTCATTAATCGTTAATAATGAAATAATTCCTGATTTCTCATTCGATTCACTTGACATTCGAATGTCCCCAAAACGTTGGAGCAAAACGTTGCAACAACGAAAGTGAAACGTTGTAGCGACGTTGTGGAAACGTCGGCAAAACACAACATTTGAATGTTCCCAAAACGTTGGAGCAAAACGTTGCAACAACGAAAGTGAAACGTTGTAGCGACGTTGTGGAAACGTTAGCACAACCCAACATTTAAATGTTCACAAAACGTTGGAGCAAAACGTTGCCACAACGAAAGTGAAACGTTGTGGCGACGTTGTGGAAACGTTAGCACAACCCAACCTTTGAATGGTCCCAAACGTTTCAACAACAAATGGTCACAAGTCATTATCACATTGCAATGACCTCTAAACATTCCTAAACCAATATCCCATTAAAAAATCCCATTAAAATCCCATATTTTATCACCCTTTGCATTGTTGAAAGCAATTAATTCCATAACTTAATATTACCTCAATTTATATATACTAGGGCGTGCCCGCACGTACGTGCTCGCCCGTACGTGCTTGCAAAAAACATGCGTGCAAACAACAACAACAAAACTTTGAAACCACGTGGCAGTAACGACCACAGAACCCCCCCTTCTATTTACATGCAATGGTTTGGTCCATTCGCAAAGCCAAAGCGAACGACCACAGAACCCCCCTTCTATTTACATGCAATGGTTTGGTCCATTCGCAAAGCCAAAGCGAACGACCACAGAACCCCCCTTCTATTTACATGCAATGGTTCGGTCCATCCGCAGAGCCAAAGCGAACGGCTTGCGAGTACGGTGACCATACCTTGGGACCCCCTTGTCCGATTAATTTCAAACCTTGACAAATTTTCCATTCCTTCCCTTCCTGATCTTTCGATGTAGGGCTGGGTTCTTTTTTTAGGATCATGTTGCATCGAGCATTATTTTCCAAAACAGTGTGAACATTAACCCACACCAAAACCTCTGACATCCCACCATTAACACCTATTGTAAGCGTGCCGAATCAGTAAGCATCACCCCTTCTATGAGCCTCGACCAGAGGGTGGTTGTCACCCACAAACACTCGTCGCGAGCTGTTCCATTGTCTGTTGATTCCCATTCTGCTGTTTTTGTCTCATAATCAAGATAAATTTGGAACAGCCCTTAAACTAACACCAAGCAGATCAATTTTTTATATTTAAATATAAAATCATTTCCTCATTAATTCATAATCATAAAATCATTTAATCCGTGTCACCCATGCTATTTATCTAGCAAATTTCGTCAAAAAAACAACAGCACTGGTTCCGTGTCAGCGTCCTGCAAAACGCTTTGCTTCTCGCAAAACGTCCGCCAACGGGAAGTAAAGGGAGGGAAAAAGAGCGGGAGGAAGAGACAGGGTGCCGGAATGGACATGAGGGACAATGAGGGACAGTGAGGGAGTGTTGGTATGCAATTTTTTTTTCCCAATCGCCATCTTTCACAGTAATTCTGGACCGGCATGAGGTGGGATTGTCTGTCATGAATTTATTTGTTGATCGTACGAGTTTTAGTTATGGCGGGAAAACTGAAAAAAAATTCTCTATTTAAAACGGGTGTACACGATTGTACACGTGTACGGACCTTACCGAACCGGCAAACAAGTCGCTTCATGCACATCAGTGGTGCGTTTCTTCGTGGCGCGTGTCAGAAGAATTACACAGCGCAGGAAAAATACGTATTTACAGAAATCGTTAAAAAAACTCGGATAATCGCTAAAATCGTTGTGGCCGGTGTACCATATTGGAAATATATATATATATAAATATAATTCCGTTTCCCGGTTCCCTGTCGCTCGCCGAGCGCCGAGCAAGTCAAGTGCTTCGAACAAGTGCAAAAAAAAAAAAGTAGTACTTTATACATGTGCGGGTGGGTAAACGAGTGTACCGGCCTTACACGTCCTGGAAGCAAGCGGTCGCAAGGTGCACACTTGCTCCGTTTGCTTCCAGGTCACAGTAAGGCCCTTTAATAACCAGCGCAAAAATACGTATTTACAGAAATCATTTAGAAAAAAAACGAATAAATTGCTACAGTCGTTTATCGAAATCCCATTCGTGATGGCTCACGCCACCTATATCGCGGCATCGGTGCGCAAAGAAGCCCCAGACCACCTGCTCCCCCATGTATGTACCCATAACTTCCAAGTTCGTAAATCATATTGGACCAAACAAGACACACTCACCTTTTAAAGACTTGTTTGTGTCCAGTTGATCCCAGCGGTGCCTCCAAGATTGTCAGGGAATTTGTAGTGGGGGACTCACAGGACTCCAATGACCGGACACAGGTTACAAAAGGTCTAGTTTATTAACTGTATTCACTTCATCCAATTACCAAAATGATACCGCATAATATAATGGATCAGGTTAACTCTTTTCGCTGGTCCTTCTCGTTCATCCGACACTCCCGTTCGGTCAGCGCTTCACGTAGCAAGTACTGTCGACTCCACGTTTGCTCTAGTTTATATGGACGAACTGGACTTAATCCTCTGTCCGCTGAAACGTTAATCCTTCTTCCGCTGATGCCCCGAGGTCATGTATTGCACCAAGCCCTGGCATCAACTCGCTCCCCTCCTGCTGTGATTTCCATTTACACAGTAGGAGGGTGCTCCAGCCTGGGGCTGTGACCAGGTGGACAAGAGATTACCATGTTCGGGCACATTCCTGACACTCATTTACGAACTCGGCTTTCACAGAGGTTGCAGGTAAAATGTATCTGCTTCGTTACCAGTCTTAATCAATAAGTTACCAGTGCCAATCAATAAGTTACACTGAATTACACTTCCACACTGTGTAAAACAACCAACGCAACGTGGCAACGGCGAAACATGACGACGATGCCGGCTCGGACGACCGTGACCGTGTCATGCCTCGAGCCAGGGTGCCTCGTCGGGCACCTCGCCGGCATCCGGCGTCGACGAACCGATCGACGTGTTCATGTGCACATGTGCATGGATTTGCAAATGTCTGCCTGTACGTCGTCGTTTCTGCGTATATCACATCGTCCAAAAAAAAAGAAGCAAGCAACTTCGGCCGCTCGAGGAAAGACGGGGCACGCCTACGACTAGGAGGCGAGCGTCAATCCCCGGGGCGGCCGGGTTCACGGAACCCTGAGCTCGTTCGTTCGTCACAGACGACACGACACGACCACCGGTGAAACTGCTCGGACACATTGGGTAAAGCACGCCGTGGTGAAGCGGGCAGCGGAGCCACTCGGCACACAAGCCAGCTCATGGTCGACACGTCCGTGCCGGTCACCCTGATCGAGGAGAAGACCCGACCGATAGAAAACAACGGAGGGACTTCCGACGGGGAGCGGCAAAGATTCAGGGCGAAGCCGCAGCCTCCTCCAGTTATTTACTCTAGTTTTACGGTGTTTGTCTTCATTTTAAGGCATTACGCCCGGTTTACGTCAAAAACCGAGTTACGTCATGGCTTATGGAACCAATTAATGACGTAGGCCGGGGTATTGCTGTACCATGTCATCCTCACCCTGGGCTTGCAGGATGGCTTAGAAGTCCACACACTCACCTCCATATTGTCCTTCGAGAAGAGTAGGCGAGCTTTTAATGGCCAAATTCCAAATTCCTGCCCCAACTACTGCTGGCAAGGCAATGACAAACCACCCAGTATAATCCATAACCCTTGCACAGGAAGCTGCTTTGGCAGCACCGATGGATGCTCTGTGAAGATTATGGTGAGAGAGACAGAGACTGTCGGACAGACAGACAGATACTGACAGAGACAGTGTGTGAGTGTGTCCTCACCCGAGCATCCACGTACGATTGCCTCCAGACATAAAAAATAACATAAAAGATTTCACGATTCAAACGCACTGTGTATGAAAACGTTTTTGGTTTATCTTGCAGGTCTCCTCCACGTGATTTTAATGGTGGTGGCGAGTGCAGCCAAGATGATGATAGAGGAGAAGACAGCACTTCGGGTACAGTGATACCTGTAATGCATTCGTTCGTCATACTCTGCCCACTTTGATTTTACATCAGGTTTTGAAATAAAATGTTTAACAATATGGGAGGGGAGGGGGAATTTTGTGACTTAGAGATGTCCATGCAATTGGGGGATATTTTAGATGTGGTGGGGTACAACGAAGGGGGGGGGGGGGGGGGGGTTTAAGCCTCCATGATGAAAAAAAATTAGCTTGAAGAGGTCGTGATCTTTTGAAGGTAAAGTATTGAAAATATTAATTTTTTTAAAACCTGATAACTTAATGCTGCATTTGTGGCGAATGTTTTCACATTTGGATCCAGCATGGAAGTAGCAGTCTCAATACCAGGTATGTCCATTGCTAGCAGCAATCCCTGCAATGCACCATAGACTTCAGTTCTCATATTTGAGCCTGGAGAATGGCATTCAACGCCTGAATCAGCTCCTGTCGCAGCTCATCGAGGGGTTGTCGTTGTTTTGGCAAGGTTCGAATGTGATCATCAATGACGTGCCAGAGATGTTAAATTGGGTTTAAATGTGTAAAGATATCAGGCCAGAGTGTCATGACATTAACATTGGCATTGACAAGAACGTTCCTTGTTCGAATGACCCTGTGAGCAGGAAGTTTATCGTGCGTAAACATGATTCTTGGCCCATGTTGTTGAAGGTGAGGCAACACATGTTGCTCTAATCAATGTATTGCTCTGCTGTCAAGTTGCCATGGATACTGATCAAGTTGATGCGAAAGGTTTCAGCAATACCACGTCCAAAATGAGAGGTTTCCTGGGCACAGGCTGGAGGCATATATCGATCATTGCATCTTCTTTAGACCGGTGCACAGCCATCTTGCCTTTCAAGGAGAAACCGGGATTTGTCATTGAACAATAACACCTGCCCATTGCCTCCATATCCAACGGATGTGCTTATTTGATTTGACCACTGCAAGTGTGCTTGCATGTTTCACGGTGCAAATCTTGAATGCTGAACGGGATGACGAGCATGGATCCCTGCGTCACCGAGAAGCCTCAAAACGGTGTTCACCTTTGCCCTGCGAGTTCCAGGGAGGGTGTTTGCAGTACCTTGGACAGTTTGAAACTGAATGCGTTGATGGGTTTCACACATGTATCTGTACTAGGCCGGAGTCATTATTCTAGGACATCCACTTATTGGCATGTCCCTTATTGGTCGATTGGCTTGATAACGTCTTCTGAGGTCGTAAACCATTCCTCTCCTCGCATTAAAGAGCCTTGCAACATGACCAATGGAAGACCCTGCTTGAAGGTGTCCAACAATTTCATTCTTATATTTTGGCAGACATAGCATTGCAATAGCTTGTTAAAGATTGTAAAAGATTTGTTTTCTCGATGATCCACACTCTAGTGTCTCGGAAAGACTTCCAAATTTGTTCAGAATGCCTCGTGTCACTTCTAAAAACGGAAGTGTGCACGAGTTGCTCATGCTGAATGATTATAGGCTGGATCTGCATCCGTACTTTAACCAAAATCTATCGGCTTGTTCTTGTCACCGACCCAACCCATTCACCAAGTTTCATCTGAATCCACCCATAACTTTTTCAGATATTGTGCTCACAGACAAACAGACAGACAAAGAGGGGTGAAAACATAACCTCAGTCCACCTTCTGGGACGGAGGTAGTTATATCATGTCAACTTGCAGTCAAGTGTTCCGCACATCCCTCGTGCCACAAACGCCACTTGGAATGAACGCTGGAACAGCCCATCAATAATTACATCATCAAGACAATTCCATGTTTTCAGTTTTTTTATGGTGGAGAGAATAGAAGAAGTGGTAAAGAACAGAAAGACCACTGACCTGTCTGCTATGTGAGAGCAAAAGACCTTGTGCTTCGGCCTCATTGTAGGAGATTCCAATAACGCTGAAGAGGTTTTTTTATATACCACAGAATCTGGGAAAGCCATAACTCTGGGGTACCAGCCCATAGGAGAGAGCAATACTCCATTAATTTACTTTCAAAGGCCTTTGTATGAAGGATTTAATTTTTTGTTTTATTTTTGCTGTTGGTACTTCTCTCTTGGAGTAATGTCTAATGTTTTGCTTGCAGGGACTAGCAATTCCAACCTCAGACAATGGCCAACGGCACTGAAGAAGCCAGGTGGGCAGGACAAGGGGTTGAACCCTCACTTTGGAATCGCTAATAATATATTTTGCAGATTGTAACTCGTTTCCCTCCTGTCTGATAAGCATACTTGGTGCATAATTATAGTTGTACGACTATATTTAATTCTGTTTATAAAGCAGACATCTGTCTGATGACAGACATCTGCAGAATTCTGATGACAGACAGTCTGATGAAGTCTGATGACAGACAAAGCAGACATCTGTGGAATTATAGTTGTACGACTATATTTAATTCTGTATATAAAGCAGACATCTGTTTAATACTCATATCATTGTCACTGAGCCATTTTCCACTTTTTTGTTTCAAACTTTGCTGATAAATTGTTATGGAAAAACAGAAGACTGTCTGTCTGTTTCCTATCTCCTCTCTCTGTCACTCTCTCTCTCTTACAACTTCTTGCATAGTCACCAAACTTTGTAGGCATAATTGAAAACGTCTTATGTTTAAGGCATCCAAATATTTCCAACTTTTATTCCATTCGGCCCAGTCGAAAGTAGACTTTTCTCAAAACGTTTACCATTCTGGATAACATCTGTTTTAGTTATAGCCCTCCCTTCCTATCAATGAGCATTTATATTTTTTCCCTTTATTCCAGCCCTCTGCTTTCACGATGACTACTTGAGCCGTTTGTGAACTTTCATTGAAACAATTAATTTTTACTTAGATATATATTTTTATTCATATATACACTACATGGCCAAAAGTATGTGGACACCCGAACATCACACCCTTATGTCCTCGTCGAACATCTCATTCCAAAATCATGGGCATTAATATTGAGTTGGTCCCCCCCATTGCTGCTATTACAGCCTCCACTCTTCTGGGAAGGCTTTCCACTAGATATTGGAACATTGCTGCGGGGATTTGCTTCCATTCAGCCACAAGAGCATTAGTGAGGTTGGGCACTGATGTTGGGCTATTAGGCCTGGCTCGTAGTCGGCATTCCAATTCATCCCAAAGGTGTTTTATGTGGTTGACGTCAGGGCTCTGTGCAGGCCAGTCAAGTTCTTCCACACCCATCTTGGCAAACAGTTTCTGTATGGACTTCGCTTTGTGCACGGGGGCCAGGAAAGCCTTTGTGCACAGTTTGTGATCATGCTGAAACAGGAAAGGGCCTTCCCCAAACTGTTGCCACAAAGTTGGAAGCACACAATAGTCTTGAATGTCATTGTATGCTGTAGCTTCAAGATTTCCCTTCACTGGAACAAATGGGCCAAGCCCGAACCATGAAAAACAGCCCCAGACAATTATATATAAATATGTATATGTATATATATATATGTGTAGTGTTAGTGTGAGAAATCTCTAAGGATATCCCGGAGACTCAATAGCTCAGTGGGCTGTCACCACGTAAGTGATGAGGTTCGTGGGTTCGAGTCCCGGGTTGTCAGAATTTTTTCACGCTAGCCCCACGCAGAAATTTACTTCCTGTTTCTTAAAAAAAAAAAAAATATATATATATACATACATATGTATCGTTGTTATCCTATGTGCATGTTTAAATTATTTCTGCTTTTCCTTTCTTTCTGAAGAAAGTTGCAAACTGAAATTCCGATTAAATTGCCTTTGCTGGGGATTGGTTATCCATGCTGTTAAAATCGAAGGCTGTTAATGTGATGATGTTTCTGTTCTTTTGTTTAAATATCAGTCGAACTCTCATGAAAAACACAAGTTCTTTACTTTGGTTCCTTTTCATTTCTTTGCAGATTTAATTTCTTCTCCAAACACCACATTATTTCCAAAGACTACCCCAACCTGCCGTAACCCATTCAAGGCAAGTTTAATCACAATCGCATTATTGTTTTTTATAACTTTACATCTTTGGCTTTAGCGACAATGATTTATTTCTTCCTACATTTAGTCAGTTATTTATTTTATAGTTATTGTTTTAAAGCCTTTGAGGCAATGCAAGCTCCACTCCCCAACGCAGGAAAAGGAACCAATCCACAGACTTGCTTCTGGCTCACCAGCTGTCATGAGCATGGAATACATCCTCCCCCCCAGTCGCCCCCCCCCCCTCACCCTCTTTAAGGTATAGATATGTTAATCCTTGATGGCATAGAAAGCAGGTAGTTTCAATTACTATTTTGAAATCTTTTTAAATCCCATCTTTTTACTGTTGAATTTTCTTACCTCTTCCTTCTTTGTGAAGCACTTTGAGATTTTACTTAAAAATTAAAAACACGACAACAAATTGATTGATTTAGTGCATGGTTTTTAATTGCAGGTGACAACATCTGTTGATACTCCATCTCCAAAATCAGGTTCCAGAGTCGGCGACAGTCGGAGCAATAAGAAAGTGCATCCCAGCAAATCTAGCCCTGAAATTAGGCCATTACCGCCCATGGCAAAGCCCAAACAGGTTTGTGATAGATGGTTTGATACTTATCTTTAATTTCATTGTCGTATGTGGGGTGTTGACTCTTCCCTGGCGTTGACGATGCTCGATTTGACTTATTTATGAATTGAACAATGCTTCGCCAGGGAATAAAGCAAACAACCATTCGTGTGCACAAGCGAGATATTGACAAAATATGGAATACATGGGTGGGGTTGGAAGTGGATTCGGAGAAATAAAATTGAGTTAAAGAGGGGAGATAATAAGGAGTATCTATCTATTCATGCCCTCTGTGTCCTCCTTCCGAGTTCTTTTTGATCCTCTTCACACACACCTCGCAACCTTATCTGACCGCTTCGCTGTTTTACACTATCTAAGGCTCGTTGTGGAGCTGTCGCACACACTAATACACAGGACTGTTAGTCGAGACAAACACAGCCACTGAGCATGGGGGGAAGTGCTGTCACTTCTCGGGGCACTCTGGGTACCAATGTTGTTCTTTTGTATGCAGTCTGTGGCTGCGGGTTGTATCATTTCTCTGAAAGCGCGTTTGTGCCGCTGATGCAGTGCCCCAGTTACCAGTGAGCTGGTACTCAATTTTGCCGACCTTGGAAGGATGACAGGCTGAGTCAACCCCTCTGGCGTTAATTCAACGATCCACCGGGATTTAAACTCGGGATTCTCGGATCCCAAGCCAGCACCCTAACCGCTAAACCAACATGCTAACCGTTAAACCAACACCAGGCTTGGGTACCAAATATGTCATAACAATTGAGGAGGCAACAGGAATTCTGTAATGAGCCAGTAACCAGTCAATTTCCTTTGCCATTATTGACCATTGTGCCCAGGCTACCATCGTTGGATCCATGAAAGGGAAACGGGAGACTGTAGTCAACAGTGAACCAGCGAGCTCTGCAGACCTCGCTGACACCTACAGCTCGGGAGTCTCCAACAGCTCAAGGTTCGTTTGTGCATTGATAATGAAGAAAAAGAGCTTTGAAGAAGTTTATTTGCGCATTAAGTTTATTATAAGTTGAACTGGGAAAAAAGGTGGGGAAAAAAAACAACAAAAAAAACTGGCTAGTACCATGCATACTACAGGCATGTGTAGCTATGCAAGTACTTGCCGTCTCTTGGAGATCAAATTTACATGACCTGCTGGTTATTGTTGCCTTCGCTAGTGTCGACTCTAGTCCGAAGCTCCAAACTGCATTCCAGCTGTGGATGGAGGAAAATCGGGAGCGCATGCTGGCTGATAAACCAGACCTTGATGACGAGGCATTTCTGAGAGAGGGTATGAGTGCATTCCGTGCTCTGACAGCCACTGAGAAGAAGGTGAATCCGTTAGCTTTGTGGGCGACCGTGCCACATGCGCGCACGTGCTGATTTGCCACAACGTGCAACAAGTTAATGACCTTTTTACCTTTGCCAGTGGAGAGGGTATTATATTTGGGTCCATTTGTTTGTCTGTCTGTCTTTCTGCACATAATATGCTAATGTTGGCCACGTAGTATTATAATGTGAGTAGTATGCCTATAAAGTATGCACCATTTATTTATTCTGTCAATACATCGATAAAGTACATGTATTAAAAACGTGAGTGCATCTTTAAAGTACATACTATAAAATAGGTCTATGTATCTATAAAATATGTACATACATTTCTAAACTACATGAGATTGGGATGTGAATCTACACAATAAAACCGAATAGGTGTGTTTGTTCGCCGAATGAACATATTGTGATGGTTATGAAACCGGCCCCTGGGGAAAGAACACCCATGATACGCAGAACTCATTAGAATCAGTTATACCGTTAGTTTGTGCACAGATAATAGGCCTCCACACATTGTCTGGAGGGAAATGGGGGCAGATGCGTGGTGTGGGTTCAGATGGGTCTTTTTCCTTCTCTTTTATTATCCTACTGTTCTTACTTTGAATTCTGACTCCTGATACCATAACTCATTTACTATAATTGCCATTCCACTCATTACAGAGTCCTATTTGGGTCATTCTCTTCCTCAAATTACCAATTACCAACCATTCAATGAGTCCACACCGGGTAAAAACCCGTTATATTAAGCCTCCCCCCCCCCCCCCCCCTCCTCATACATTTCGAAAGTGTAAGGTGGGAAAGACCGCAGGCTGGGCAGGAAAACCCGTTGGAGGAGGAAGAGTTGACTCCAAGGAAAAATCAGACATTGGAACGATTGATGTTGAGGGTGGAGTTGGCTGGTGAGCACACCAATGAGGACACGCTGCTGAGAGTTGGAGGGCACGCCATGACCTTTTCTCCCGAGAGCTCCACCTCCCACGAACTTTGCTTCGAACAGTGTCCGCCCCACTCGAGGCTTCAAAGATGGAACGCCAGAGCGTTTGCTGCTGTTGAAACATGCTGGGGACTCGAAGACGATCTGCCTGCCTGTTCGTGCCACGAAGGAGTCAACCACCATTGCCGATTGTGCTGGAGCCAGGACGAGCTGCACCAGACAGCAATGGGTGGACAGTGCGGTGACGAGTCGAGGCAGAGGCACAAGAGCGAAAGAGCCACGAGGTCCCAAGCGCGGGAAGATAGCTCCACCACTGACATACACTATATCTGTCTCTTGCTTTCCTTTAAGAACCTCTAATTCGTCTCTGGGCCCACAAAGAGCAACACCGTTGAAGAAGCAATCAACGGTGTTGACTTGTGTTATGGATTCGTCACTTCTGTTGTGAGGGTTTGCATCCACTGTAAATATTTCCGATTCCATGTATTATTATTGTTGTCATTTAAAAGGAATAGATATTTCTAGTTTCAAAAGTTAATGTTAAAAGAAACAGGAAACCGGATCGGGAACCGGACGAAAAAGCGGAAGAAGACGAGGAGAGAAAAGAGGTGGAGCGAGTGAAGTCGGAGAAGAAGCGAGTCGCTTCTTCGTCCTGAGCGAACGTTGTCGAGCAAGAGTCACAAGTGAACTTTGGGTTTCCTGGAAAGGGATTCCTGCGATAGGGTTGTTATTGCTGTGACTGATCAACCTGCATGTCAGGTTTGGCGTTGGATTCTGAGGAATCATCGTTGTGTCATTACGTCTCAAGTACGAGCCGTCGGCCATTTTGACTCGCGCGCTTTGCTCATCGCGAAAGGTCTTTGCTTCGCGTCAGCCGTTTTCACCATTCAGACGTCTATCTGGGATGTGTGTGTGTGCAACGCGAATTTTGAAGATAAACCTGAGGTTCGCCGATTTGGAGCGGTAAAACATTCATACCCGAGGGTGTGAATTTCCCAGTCGCCTTGAGTGCGCCTTTTCGCAGCTGTTGGCCGCGTGACCCTTTTCTGCCGCTTTGGCCACGTACGCCTTTGTGCAGTTTTGGCGGGGTGACTGGGCCTGTCATCTGAACGGGATTCGGGTTTGGATTCGACATATTTCTGACGATCGCCGGAGGGGATCAACTTGAGCTCGAAGACGGAATATAGTGACATTGGGGAATGTTCTTTTTTCATTCACTTGGAGCACAGTGAGTTAGCTGATGGTACCATCATAAGATATATGTTGATTGTACTTTTGATTGCTATCATTGTTGTACTGTTATTCTTGTGTGATTTTTAATACAATATTTGTTTGTTAGTAACAATTGGTGTGGTTTCAACATTGATTTTTGACACAGAATAACACATTTTTCTGCCGTGACTCCTCTCGGGGCTCGGAGGTACACCATGACCAGCGGGTCGGGGAGGAGCACGTAACACTTATTGACCTGTCTAGGCGAGGTTTACACTCGCACCTCACAGGTTTACTCCAAGAACTTGCATCCACTCCTTTCTGCTTTAATAATCCCCCCCCCCCCCCCCCCCCCCACTCCCTTTTTCTTGTCTTTCCATTTTGGAACTGACATGCGTACCTCGACGCGTGCAAGGGGCGAGTTAGTGGCCGACAATACGCCTCGCCCCACCTCTTTATCTTCATGTTGTCTCTGTTTTCCTGGAACGATTTTGCTCGCACCATGTACTGTTTTAAATAGAAGAGGGAAATACTCTTCAGAAAGTATTCACACCCCTTGCTTTTTTACATTTGTTGTATTACAATGAATTAATTTGAGACTTTTTGTCACTGATTTACATAAAATACGCCCCAATGGCAAAGGGAAAAATGTGTTTAGAAATTTTTACAAATGTATTGAAAATTAAATACAGAAATATCAAATTTACACAAGTATTCAGCCCCCTGAGTCAATACTTCGTTAGAAAAGCACCTTTGGCAGCGATTACAGGTTCGCGTCTTCTTGGGTATGTCTATCAGCTTTGCACGTCTGGATTTGGGGAGTTTCCCTCATTCTTTCTTGCAGATTTGCTCAAGCTCTGTCAAGTTGGATGGGGAGCGTCGGTGAACAGCAATCTTTAAGTATTTCCACATATTCTCAATGGGATTCAAGTCAGGGTTTTAGCTGGGCCATTCAAGGACTTTCACATTCTTGTTTTGAAGCTATTCCAGCGTTGCTTTGGTTGTTATGCTTGTGGTCATTGTACTGTTGGAATGTAAACCTTCACCACAGTCTACGGTCTTTTGTGCTCTGAAGTAGGTTCTCCTCAAGGATTTGCCTGTATTTGGCTCCATTCATTGTTCCTCTATCTTTATAAGTCTCCCAGTCAATGCTGCTGAAAAGCATCCCAAACGCTGCCACCACCATGCTTCATGGTATGGATGGTGTTAGATGGGTGATGAGCTCTGCTCGGTTTCTGCCAGATGTAGCGCTTTGCATTCAGGCCAAAGAGTTCAATTTTCATCTCATCAGACCATGTAATCTTTTGCCTCGTGCTCCGAGTCTTTCATGTGCCTTTTTGCAAACTCCAGGCATGCTGGCATGTGCTTTTCTTTTTTCTCTGGAGTGGCTTCCATCTGGACATTCTCCCTAGTTTTGTAAAGTGCTGCTGAGACTGTTGTCCTTCCGGCAGGATCTCGCATCTCACCCAAGGAACTCTAGTTCTGTCAGAGTGGTCATTGGGATGTTGGTCACCTCTCTGACCAAGGTCCTTCTTGCCCAGTTGCTCAGTTTGGTTGGATGGCCAGCTCTAAGAAGAGTCTGGAGTCTGGGTAGTTCCATATTCTTTCCATTTCCTCATGAAGGAGCTCACTGTGCTCTTGAGAACTTTCAACGCTCTAGAAATTGAAATCTCAAAGTTCTACTGACAGTTCCTTGGACATCATGCCACAGTTTCTGCTCTGACATGCCCTGTCAACTGTGGGACCTTATGTAGAAAGGTGTTTCTTTCTAAATCATGTCCAAACAATTGAATTGGCCACAGGTGGACTCCAATCAAGTTGTAGAGACATCTCTCGGATGATCAGAGGAAATTGGATGCACCCGAGCTCAATTTGGAGTGTCATAGCAAAATGGTTTAATACCTATTGGCTCAAGACATTTCAGCTTTTCATTTTTAATTATTTTATAGGAAATTCTAAAAATAAAAAAAAATCCACTTTGACATTATGGGGTATTTTGTGTAGATCAGTGACAAAAATATCTCAATTTAATCCATTGTAAATTCAGGCTGTAACAACAAAATGTGAAAAATTCAAGAGGTGTGAATACTTTCTGAAGGCGCTGTAAATGCTCCATGTTAAGATCTGCTCTTCAGTACCTTTCTTGATTCATGATGGTTTGATGTGCTTTGCAAATTCATGCCTCTTTTTTTTATCTGATAAATGGTTTTCCATCCTGCCCGTTTTATCTCCATCCCTCGATTGGCTCAATTTAGTGTGTAAATAGATAGCCGGGACGAATTACCCCAATGATTGCTCATACCACTAGTCGGCGCATACTCAAAGTTCTGCTTGGCTACACGTAATAAATAGATACACAGGTGCGCACTGAGAGTACGTACCCCAATTGGCATCGCCAAACCGCTGGAAAGGTAACGCGTTTGTAAAAGAGTGAGGACCCTGCCAGGTTTGGTATCAATCGGCATCCGTAGTCACGGGAAGCCAGAGAAGTTCCCCTCTTGGTGAACCCCAACCCTTGGTTTTGTAACAATTTAAGCCTGCTAGTTCTGTAATAATATAAACCTACATGGTCAAAACACAAAAGAACATAAACACCACACAAAACAAGTCCTGGTGAGGGTCTGCGATCTCTGATTGCTCTTTCTAGTTTATGCAGCAGAGCTTTGAATCTATCAAATGTTGCATATCAGTTTTGAAAGTTAGGAGAACATGGGGCTAAGGATCAATTGATGTAATGTTCTATTTTCCTGTTGCATGTTTCTCCCAGAGTTGGAACGAGCGTGCCAAAGCCTCTCCCTCTCACGACACCGAGTGCAAGAAAAGGAAGCAACAGCAGCCGGGAGAGCCGGCCATAAAAAAGACGAAGACTCTGGATAGCCGCACGGCCGCACGCCTTTCAGCCTTCGCTTTCAAAGAGTGAAAGCGGTATTTTAATGTTCCTTCAACCACAGTCGTCTTGCATTCCGCTATTAATCAAATGGTTGGGACATTGGTCAACGTGTCCTGCGCTTCAGACTGAACATGAACAGCCTAAGCAGTAGCCCTCAATAAGTGGATTTCTTATTGACAACTTTCCTTTTGTTACATCGCATTGCAGAGCGAAGACTCATGATCGCAGGACTTCAAAATCCTCAAGCCATCTTGGTGGGGCCCGAGGTAACAAATTATGCAATGGATTGGTTTAAGGATGGTATGTGGCGTTTGCCTTGTATTTATAAATCATTTAGCGATACGAAATTGCTCGATTTGTGGACCTGAACATTCCCACGAGTAAGAAAATTTGCTCATTCAACATCACATTTAAGTTGCTGGTTTTCTTAATATTCGTATTCATTAATAAAATTCAGAAAATGCTTTTGCCTGTTTTTCTTTCATTTTAATTTTATTTTAATGTTCAACATGGCACAAACCTAGAGTTTCAATCAAATCGTACTGAAGCATACAGAACAATGCACAGCAACCCTGTTGTAAGATGCTAACTGAATTTACTCAAACCTTAAACAAATTTCTACCAAACGAAAATGGCCATCACTTTGTACAGCACATGACTAGGTTGCTAACTAGGACACGACAGTTAGATTTTTTTTTTTTAAAGGATTATACATTAAAACTGGATGAGGATGCTGGAGATGACACCAATAGCAGAGGAAAGTACAGTCTGGGTGTTGGGAAACCAGACTCAGTTTAAGCAGTCGTACTGATACAGGAAGAGATAATATGCCGGGTAGTAAGGACCGGAGTGGGTTGTTGGTAGAGGTAAAAGGTACAATTGAAGGGTTGCAGTTGGATATCAAGAAGAGCAGAAAATGAGACTAAAACTTGGGGCTCTGTCGGTGCTGAAGGAGCAGGTTACATTGAGGAAAGGATATTAAGGTTGCGGCTTCCCCTTCACCATCCAGGGAAACCAGCAGCAGAAGAGCAGCCTGAAACAAAGTACTACGTCAAAACCTGCATGGGCTGTCCGCTGTGAATTTGTACCAATGCAACTAAAAGCCTAATTTAATTTTTAAGTAGAGTTGATGGAAGCAAGCAAGCGTTCTTCACATGGGTTACCTTGAGACGGGATGTTTTGTTGAAATCTCTTTCATCGACAGGTTTGAGCAGTCACCGATGCCCTGCTTGTCCCCTAAGAAGAAGGAAAAATTCCATGAACACATTGATAGACTATTTTTAAGCTCCAGGCTTTTAATTGGACACATAATTTATTTTTTTTGGATACAACATCGAGGTTCGTTTAAGAGCTAGCACATCAAACACACATTAGCACATAAAAAACATAAAAGGACACGTAAAACAATAAAGGGAGGGGGAGACAAGATGAGGAGAGAGAGGGAAGCACACAAGCACAACAGTAGAGAACAGGGTCATCAGGAGATCTGGGGGGGCGGGAGGGGGGAGGGTGCATGGTGAAAAACAAATTGACATTAAGGAATTTCAGCAATGAAGTCAGGGATTGGAAGATGTGGATTTGGGGTGTGTTAACGGGGGTAGAAAATATCAAGGTTTTGGATGGGGGAAGATAAGAGATGGCGGTGAACAGCTGTTTTAAAGACCAGGAGGGAGGATTGGGATTGAAGAGAGTGAGGTAGTTCGTTCCAGAGGTGGGAAAAAAGAGGAATGAAAGAGTGAAGGTGAGCAGAGAGTCTTGATTTTGGCAGTTTAACCATAAGAAGGTCGCTGGCAGTTATTGTGCGTCCTGCAGGAATATTTGAGGGGACACAGCACAGACAGCCTGGGAAGCTAAGTAGAGGAGTCTGTAGAAGACAAAGACCACCTACCTGCCTGCAGTGAGAGAGTGAAAGGCCTCAGAATCAGCTTCATCGCGGGAGATTCCAATGATCCTGAAAGCTTTGGTTTCTACAGTGTGAAGCCGAGCTAGGTGTGAGGCAGGAGCACCAGCCCAGAGGGGAGAGCAGTATTCCATTGAGCTACAGATGAAAGCCTTGTATGTGGTGAGGAGCTCAGGTGTGCCAAGGAAGGACTTCGCACGACGGAGGATGCCCAGTCGGCGACTGGCTTTGGAGGCCAGCTTGGAAATGTGGTTTTCCCAGGAAAAATCATGGCAGATAGTGAGACCCAAAAGCTTGAGTGACAGAACTTCTTGGAGAGGATTGTTGAAAAACTAGATGGGAGGGTTTTCCAGATGGTCTTTTTGGAGAGACAGAGTAAGAGTGTGAGATTTGTCAGGATTGAAAGACATGTTCCACTTGTTTGACCAGTCTGATTTTGTCCAGGTCTGCAGAGAGTGAAGAGGCTGCTACCTGCCGATCTGAGGGTTGAGATATGGAGCGGCACAGAGTGGAGTCATCAACAAAGAGATAGAGAGGATTTTCCAGAGTCAGAGAGATCATTGATGAAGACCAGAAAAAGCACTGGGCCCAGAACACTGCCTTGAGGAACTCCAGCCTGAACAGGAAGGGGAGATGAGAGAAATCCATTCAGGGCCACACATAGACTTTGACCAGAAAGGAAGTCTGCAAACCATGCGTGGAGATTTCCATGGATACCATAGGAGGAGAGTTTGGTGAGCAGAGCGGGGTACCAGACCGTATCGAAGGCACGCGATATGTCAAGTGAGACGGCTCTGATTTCCTGTTTGGCGTTGAGGACCTCCAACCATTGTTGAGACAGCAGAAGCAGCATGTCCACAGTAGAATGACCTGGTTGGAATCCAAATTGATGATCCGAGATCAAGCCATTGGAGAAGAGGAAAGATTTAATATCAGAAGCGATGATGGATTCCATGACCGTGCTGATTGGTCTGTATTTGCAAGGATCTGTTTTTGCACCTTTTTTGTGTAAAGCGGTAATGTTGGCTGATTTCCAAGCAGTTGGCTGATTTTCCATTTAATGGGACCAGAAAAACAACTTGGTGGGAGTGATTTACCTCAATGGTTTCTTTTCTGCTATCAATCTGAAGGAATGTGATCTGACTAAATAAAAAGGCATCATACCCCTGATGCACAGACATTTCAATGTGGAGTTTGGGTTATAATGTTCGGCACGCTGTGTCTTCTTCTTTCATATGTAACATGTTGCTGTGGTTTGGAATCACTGCTTTTATGTTGCTGGTGTGGCTGTGCCACTGATGCCCTCTGTTGGCTAGTGAAGGAATTTGTAATTTGTTCATGGTGCTGGTGATGGCTCGCCTTCTCTTTGCGAAGGGCACTCTGGGATTTAACGTTCATCTGAGGAATGGCACACACATTGAAGCTTGGCCCTGCCTGTGAAATACCGGGATTATTATCTTCTTCTTCTTTCGTATGCAGCATACAGGTGGCGATTAGCATCATTGGCTAAGGGATGCACATCTGTGCCGCTGATGCAACACCCCCTGTATGTTCGGGAATTTTAAATTTGATGAGGGTGTTGGCGATACATAGACATAGATCACCGGTGGGATCTTTAACGTCTGTCAACTAATAACGGCAGACAGGACACCCAGCTTAATGACGGCAGCACACACGTTGAATCGTCATCCTGCCTGTGAAACACCAGGATGATAGTTTAATCATGAGGCCGAGATTTGAACCCAGGCGAGACAGTATAGAGACGTGTGTCCATGATACTTCTCGGATACGCCAGTGCCCACTTTCATTGATATCCACAAAAACAGCTAGGACGCCATGGTCCCCTTTAAACAACAGTCGGCCTTTTGATCATGTATCCTAAATATTTTGCATGTATCATATGTCAAAATAATTGTATGATATCAGTTGTATGGTACATGTTTAAAGTCGCAGGTGGATTCTAGTGAATAAGAGTGGGTGAAAAAACAATGCCTATTCAAGGGTTGTTTTTTTCTCACCCCCATACCTAGAAATGGTGCTCCCAGCATGCTGCACAGAATTCTGGGACTTGGTTCCACAGATTCCACCGCCCTGCAAAGATGCGTCATCAGAAACCATATCTATTGTGCTGTGTGTGTATCATGTATTGCATTTAATCCCAAATTTTCCAAACAGAAAGGATGAGCAGAAGCCCATAGTTAAACAAACCATGATATAAAAAAGGAAGCCTTTTATTCTTGCACTGGTTGAAAGAGCTCAAAAATGGGAGGTTACATATTTCTTAACAGGAAGGAAAAAAAAAACTTTGGGAATGATTGAGACAGCGGTCTGTTCCTTATACACCACTCGTTTCAAATTTTTTTTGTCTGAAAAAATTATAATTTCCCCAGAGGTTTGGATTAAGTTGATGCAACTTTTATTTTATTTTTCTCTCTCTCCTGAGGAGCGTTTCCATATTTCAGGGTGTGACAGGCAGTTGTTGGTATTGAGGTAAAACTTCTGCCTGTGAAATATTTTTTGAATACATCACGTTTTAGAGGTTGCCAGCCACTCAATGTTTGTGCCCGATAAGCGTCGATTTCCTGCGATCGGGAAACCTCTTGCGATGTTCTGTCACAACTTGAAGCAGATACTGGGTTTGCTGTTCATCCCTCGTCAGGAGACGATTGTACTCTTCAATGAGAGCAACTGCATACACCAGAGTACAGCTGTACTGTATTCAATTAACTTAAAACAACCTCAAAATGTGTAGTACATAGCAAGGTCATAGGTGAACTGTAATGGTCAAAATCACAAGTGTAGCAGTGGAGAATAAATAATCAACTCCAAACATTATTGTGAGCCAAATATGTGAAATTACAAACTCTGTGTGCAACCCCTAAATGTAGTTCAAATGGCTTAAAATTTCACCACAAGGGTTTTTTCATGCATACAATTTTTTTTTAATTTTAAGAGCATGACCTTTCTAACTTTCATTTTTAAGAACCACCCTAATATATATAATACTAGCTGGATGCACCTGGCGTTGCCCGAGTTCTTTTTGAATGAATTTAATCTTCTGTACATAGGTCTTTCTACGATAATTCAGCTTTTAATCGTGGCCGTAGAAGATTGACTACTATAATTCAGCTCAGCTTTTAATTGCGAAATGGGCCCAGCCCGGCCGAAGCGGCCTCGACCGGCCTCACCACCTCGCCTATAACCTTCCCGGGGCCCGTCCCGACATTTTTAGTTCTTTTTGAATGGATTTACTACTATAATTCAGCTTTTACTCGTGGCCATAGAAGATTGACTACTATAATTCAGCTCAGCTTTTAATTGTGAAATGGGCCCCGCCCGGCCGAGGCGGTCTTGACTGGCCTCGCCACCTAGCCTATAACCTTCCCGGGGCCCGTCCCGACATTTTTAGTTCTTTTTGAATGGATTTACTACTATAATTCAGCTTTTACTCGCAGCCGTAGAAGATTGACTACTATAATTCAGCTCAGCTTTTAATTGCGAAATGGGCCCAGCTCGGCCGAGGTGGCCTCGACCGGCCTCGCCACCGAGCCTATAACCTTCCCGGGGCCTGTCCCGACATTTTTTGTTTTAGAGGTTTCCTCCTATCTTTCACCGTACAGGAGATTAGCGTGTGCAGACAAACAAACAAACAAAAACTTTCATTTATATATATAGAAGATAGATAAGACATATATATATATAATATAGATATAGATATAGATAGAAGATAGAAGAAGAATGAATGAATGAATGATCGTTTTAAGGCCATTTTCCCCGCTAGAGCAGGGGTTAGCCTTGCGGGCCCCATGACAATCATGGTTCCCTGTTTGAGGCAATGTTTTTATGGCCGGATGCCCTTCCTGACGCCAACCCTTAGTCACCTCTTACGATGCGCAGGGATACGGTGTACATATTCTGAATCTGGGTACACACCGTGATCATTCATCCCAGCAAGCTGGTACTCAATTTGCCGACCTCAGAAGGATGACAGGCTGAGTCAACCCCCCTGGCGTTAATTCAGCGATCGACCGGGATTCAAACCCAGGATCCTAGGATCCCAAGTCGGCACCCTAACCGCTAAGCCAACACCAGGGATAAGAAGAAGATAGAAGATATGGGAATATTTGAATTGAGTGGAAAATTCCTTCAATAAATCTTACGAATTGCAAATTCGCTAACTCTCTTTCATATCCTCGGCCTTCATGTCCAGCATTCAATATCCTGCATGAATTTTAGACAATGGAGTTCGCCGATTTTAGTAATACCTAGCCCGTGATTATGCCCCGATATCGGCAGCATTGGGAGGGTGACTAAAAAAGTTGAAATCTATCGCAAATTATGTATATTGGTTCTTGGATAATCTATTACCATGTAGTAGACCAAGTGTGAATGGATTATTTTGATCACTCTTGGGTTACAGTGATTTTTTGTGCATTTTGAAACTATAAAATAGAATTTGACAGGAGTGTTGATGGATATGCCTCGGCCCACCACGCCACATTAAATGTCAACCCACGCTTACGTTTGATCTCAATTAAATGTCGCATGAAAGATGACATGAGAGAGAGAGAGAGAGAGAGAGAGAGTGAGACAGAAAAGAGAAACAACCTCAGATGTTTGTAACTCCTTATGACTTGCAAAATGATTCTCAGAGCCCTTGTGATCACATTTTTAGATTTGTCCCCTTACTACAAGTAATCCCAAAAAGCGATCCTTATAAGGGTAATTGGAATCAAAATACAGGTGTTAATGAGTGATCTTAAAAGGTTAAAGTTCATGATTTTCAGGAATGTGATTAACAGTAAAGGATTCTTCTGATGTACCATACTCTGTTACATAGTGTCGGTGCTGCCGAAGGAGTTTCTTGGTGAGGGTTATACTAGGTGGTTTGCCATTGCCTTTCCAGCAGTAGTTAAGGCAAGAATTTGTAATTTGTTTATGGTTCCAGCGACAACTCGCCTACTCTCCGCGGAGGACACCGTGGGATCTTTAACGTCTAACAACTAGTGTCGGCAGACAAGACGCCCAGCTTAACATCCACCTGAGGGACGGCACACACATTGGTGAATCACGCTGCCTATGAAACACTGGGTTGAGAGTTTATAACTGGGTCGGGATTCGAACCCAGGTGAGACAGCTTAGAGGGGAGTGTGTGTACCTCTAGGCCATCCTCCCAGCCTAGCAAATCATTACAAGTAACAACACTTGATATAGGTATCCATTTATAATGTGAAACAGGTATAGGGTTCTAGCCCAAGCTATGCCTTTATGCTTACAAACAGATTGGTACAACATTTTCATTGCCCTGCCTTTTGACACGTGACGGTGGAGCAAAAACACCATGCCGAGGTGGGCAGGTGAAGTAGCGCGTGCCTTTCACCATGCCGTCGTGCTTCCCCTCGGGGTTGTCCAAAGCTACGCCATACCAACGCCCTGAACACAGAGTGAACCCACGACAGAAGGAGCAGGTTATCATTTCTTTTTCCCCTTCACAGAATGTTGGATGCGTTGAGATGTTGCATCGAGCCACACGCTGGAGTCGATTGCTGCTAACATACCTGGAGCGAACTCGGTTTTGCCACAGAACTGCACGATGCCTTTCTTCAGCCCAGCCACGATCACTCGCTCCCCGATCTTCAACTCTTGGTGCTTCCGGCTGGTGGCGGGAGACCATTGCTTCAGACCTGCGAAGCATAAGACTCTGAAGAGAAAAGCAATGTGTACCGGATATCTCTGAACACAAAAAGAAGACAATAAGCTGGCTGTCCTATCCGCCAGCACTTACTTGATATTTTAAGATCCCTCGATAATTTTCCAAACAATAGGCCCTTGTATGCTGCAATCCTTCCCAAATTCCACATCACTGACCTCATTTAAGACGAATGGAGACTTCTCAGTAGATGCAGCCAGCAGTCAAAATTAATACATTGAATCTTTACCAAATATGCATTCACTAAAATGATCGTTGTCGGTTCAAACTCAACTAGCATTGTCCCTCACAGTCCAAACAGAATAACCTGAAATGAACTTCATTCCAGCCTGTGTGAGGTCCAACCTGATTGGCCTAATAATTTTATTATCAAAAGTTAGTTTAGTAGTTTTTTTGTTTTTTTTACTATACTTGGCCTAAGGCTCATAATAGAGCGGACACCCACAAACGGCCATACTGACGAGACAAACACTTGACACAGCCACTGAGCTTGGGGGAAGTGGCGTCACTAGCGTCACTTCCCAGGATACTCTGGGTACCAGTGACGTCATAACGATGGCGCCGCTTTTCTCACCGTACTCAGCGGGGCATTTCCTCAAGAGGAATTTCCGCCTCCCCAAGGATGCCAACCGATGGGGATTGTCCATGCTCTACCTTCTCAAGCAAGGAAGCAACACGTACCATTTTTAAAGTCTTTTGTATGACTTGAACCGGTCCAAACCGGATGGGTGTTTTTTAGGAGACACCATCTCCTTACTGGGTGGCCGTTGGCTCCCTACAGGAGCTCATCTGCCCTTTGCCAGGTGTTGTTTTTGGTCCTGGCAAGGTGTCACAGTCACCCTCCCCACTAGCCAATGCGGTGAGGGGTGTCTGTTTAGCCGCCGAGAACCCGACCATGCGGCAGGTAGCACTGGGTTACATGTTACCAGTGGCAGCCCCAAAAGACTCACCTGACCCCAAAATACTGGAAGTTTTGTACAACTTCGCCTGTAAGCACCTGTTATTACTGTCAATGTTAAAAGTGTTACTAAGTAACCAGTGATTTGAACAACTATGATCCAGCAGAGAAAACATTCCCCAGGTCTGATCGTGTTCACCTTTCACGTCTCCGCTGCGGACACCAACCACAGCCTTTACACAAACAAACATGGACTCGACAACACCAACGATGGCACCTGCAAACCCTGCCAAGCCGCCCCACACACAATAAAACACATTATTATGGAAAACTGCACGGTCCTGGCTCCACAAAGGCAAGAGCACAACATCTTTACGTGAGGGATCTTTGGGTCGCTCCCTGGAGATCGATTGGCTATCTCCACGCGGTGGGCCTGTTCGAGCAGAACTCACTGGGGCTAATTCAACAACAACGACGATCCAGTCATACGAGACTTTGAGCAGCTGTGATGGCAATTCAGATAAACCTACCCCATGAGGTCCATGATATTTACTGGTTACTTATACAACGCACTGCAACCAAAGTGCTCTCATCACATCATGGCAAGGGTGTCGTAAGAGGGGAACGAGGGCAAAAAGTCAAAATTCCGTAGCAGAGGACAACAATGACTAATTGTTCCCAGTTGTTATTTTTTTTCATGTTTGCTTTGAATCATTACACGATTCCCCTTTCATTTAGCTCCCCTCGAGCCTCGACTTGTATATAATTACCCTCGCCAGAGGGACAGGGTATCGCATTTGACTCCGTTTGTCTATTTGTTACTTGCAAAATCGAAGATTTTTCAAGTATATTGGTCGGTTGCGTTTGTGGTTCTGTCTGTTTGTCTTTATGTTTGTCACCGACCCACAGGTCACAATTCCAAACCGATCGTCACGAAACTTCACCAAGTTGTATAGGTCGTCCCAATTGAGAAGCCTATTGTTTTTGGGGTCAAAAGGTCAACATAGGCCAAACATCACCAACTTTGCCAAATTTCTAAAATCCTCGATTTTCATCCGATTGACTTGAAATTTGAAGAGGACTTGCATATCTGGTCACTGAATTCAACCACCAAGTATTTTTGAGGTCGACATAGGCCAAAAGGTCAAAATAGGCCAAATTTCTAAAATCCTCAATTTTCATCCAATTCACTTGAAATTTGAAGATGACTTGCATATCTGGTCAGTGAATTCAACCACAAATTATATTTTAGGTGAACATAGACCAAAAGGTCAACATAGGCCTAATTTCTAAAATCACCAATTTTCATTTGATTGACTTGAAATTCTAAAAGGATTTGCATATATGGTCACTGAATTCAACCACCAACTATTTTTGAGGTCAACATAGGCCAAGTTTTTTAAATCCTCAATTTTCATCCGATTGACTTGAAAATTGAACAGCATTTGCACATTGAGTCACTAAATAGGGAAACTAGCTATTTTTGAGGTCAAAAGGTCAAAGGTCAACTCAAGGTCAACCTTACAAAACCATCATTTTTCATCTGAAAAATCATCACTTTTCTTCCTGTTGACCCGAGCTTTGATCAAGATTGTCAATTTTAACCTTGATGAAATGGACAATTTGCTGTATCGATAGAATTTTTTTCTTGGGGGAGGTGGGGGCGGATTAAGGGGGGGGGGGGGCGGATTTTGCAAGTATCGTGCTCCGCATGACGTCTTCTTGTTTGTTTGTCTGTCTGTTTGTCCGCACAGAATAAATATGATTTTCTCTGCAACCGTTGGTCTGATTGACAGGTAAATTTCACCATAGGTGCAACTCCACCTGTATAATTTTTTAATGATAATTATGACGTCATAAGTCACGTGGTTCGGCCGCCATCTTGGAAAATCAAAAAACTTTGCACCTCTATATCTCGGAAAGCGCTGAATAGAAAAAATTGAGACATGGCTCATTGCAAAGAGCTCTCCATGGGGAATAAAATATGTTAATGATGATGTCATAGTTGCCTCCATTATGACATCATAATTCGACAAGTACAAAACTTCATCCTATCAAGATGAAATTTCTTGAGCATCATATAGGCATAAATTGGTGGAGAAAAAAAATAACGATGACGTCATCGGTCACGTGGTTCGGCCGCCATCTTGGAAAACCCAAAAAACTTAGCACCTCTATATCTCTGAAAGAGCGAATAGAAAAAATTGAGACATGGCTCATTGTAAAGAACTCTCCATGGGGAATAAAATATGTTAATGATGATGTCATAGGTGCCTCCATTATGACGTCATAATTCAACAAGTACAAAACTTAATCCGATCAAGATGAAATTTCTTGAACGTCATGTAGGCATAAATTGGTGGAGAAAAAAAAAAATGATGACGTCATCGATCACGTGGTTCGGCCGCCATATTTGTTTTCACACAAAAGCCTTAAAAAACACTGAAAATACATTTCGAGGGTTTGCAATCTGATTGCTCTTTTTCTTGTTCTCATATTGCAATGTGTAAGGAAAAACAATTGCTCAGTTCTCCTGTCTGTGATAAACGTGTTACAGATAGGAAAATCGGACAGGTTAACTAGATTTGCCTTTGTAGAGCCGAGGACCCAGGTGGGACCGTGATGATTTGTGTGGTCCATTTGCTGGGCTGGTAGGCAGCGATAGCCCTCCTTGTGATATCTTTTGCAATTTAGACACTGGAGCAAAGAGACCTGTAATGACACAAAATCATCCCAATCAGTCTATGTTATAACGTGCACACATTTGGATTGACGATTTGAAAGGTTTGGTGACGTTAACTAAAGCCGCCGAATGGTACCAAGGTCGAATAACAGTGTACCACAGTCCGACCACTCACCGTGCTTTGGAGCGCAGTTAAAGTACTGCACACCGCCCACGCAGCCATCGTTCTTGCCCTCGGCCTCGTCCAGCTCCACACCGGCCCACTGACCGCTAGCAAACGCCGTGGGCCCACAGAATCTCAGGTTTCCGATCTGCAAACCGCAGATTTCCCGATTCCGGCTCACGTGGTGCTTTAACCGAGTTGCAACTTTGTGCATCTAAGTCACTCATCCTGTGATGTCGGAGTTTGCAATGCAGCAACGACAGCCTCCCTTTACCTCCAGACTAAAAAATAGCACGATGCCCGAGATTACCTCAACATGCTGTGTCTGCGTGCTCATGGTCAGTGCGATGAATCGTAAACGTCCGATCGTACAGTGTGTGCTACATTGTTCTGCATATATTATCATCCTCCGTTACCACAAATTAACCCTCTTAGGAGTGATGGAAGAATACTTCGACAGGTAACGTGTGTGCCTCTCAGTTGCCAGGTTTGTAATCAAAACACTCATGGGCTATGTCCACATCAAACTCTTGAAAAATTTCTGCACATGGACGGTAAAAGAGTGCATTATGAATGCGATACTGGGTTCATGGTGCAACGGCCTTTTCCTGCGTGCAAGTTGCATTAACATCTTGACTAATAAACATACTCATCTTACTATTTCCCCAAATACCTCACTCTCTGTACCCCTTTCCATCCATGTGTGAATGAAATCACTACGCTGAGTCCAGCCAAACTTTCATACCATGCCCACCACCGTACCACGTTATCTCTCATGTCGACGCAAAATCTTTTATTTTCCCACAGAACTTTTCCCTCTATCCACATGTAACCTTTTCTTTCTGCAGTTATCCTGTTTGTTTGCTGTCTCATCTGTTTGCATGCCCCTCGTTTTCCTGACATCTTACGTCTTGGTCCCTTATTCGGGTCATGTCTGTCTGTGTTTGTCCTTTACCTGTTGGTCTGAGCTCCTTGTCTGTGTGCTCCTCTCTGTTGATGCTTTGGACTCAGGCTCTGTCAGTAAGCCTGGTGTTGGCTTAACGGTTAAGGTGGATGGCTTCGGATCTTAGGTTCCTGAGCCCTGTCATGCCATTGAATTAACATCAGGTGGGTTGACTCAGCCTGTCATCCTTCCGAAGTCGGCAAAATCAGTACCAGCTTACTAGTAATGGGGGCATTGCATCGGCGGCACAACCGTACCCCCTGAAAATTATGCAGCCAAGCACAGAACTACCACCAACCACCACCAGTCATATAGCTTTTCCATGAACGTTGACCTCCCTATAAGAAGCAAGATAAAAGCATTCTATCAGTGATGGGATGCAGCTACAATAACCCACCTTGTCCTCTGGCAGGACAACACGGTCTCCAAGGCGCATGCCAAGCGAGACCAGCAGAACATGCCCAGGCAGGTTGTCATAGTTAGGTAGGGTGGCCCTTGGGAATCGGCATGCCAGTGGGACTGCTTCCAAAAGCAGTTGCCGCACGTCATGTGCTACCGCTGCTGATTCGGTTCCATCCAGTGGCATGTCCGATGGCTCTGGGACCACCTCCGCTGGAATCTGGCCTCGGGAATTCTGCATTCATGCACAACATTGAGCATCTTACCCCTCTACCAGAAGGCATTTTCCATGATTGTACCACATTACAGTCACAACCTCAAACCACAAACTCGTAGCCTACTTTTGCATAATTGATGGCAAACCTTAAATGCAGGGTTCGCCCCGTGCTCAAGAAGACTCTTCACTGCCCCCATGCACAGGTTTGACGCAGCGATATGCAGGGAAGACCCAAACTCCACATCACTGCACGCTGCATCAACATCTGTTATGTAAAATACATGGAATAAAAAGTTATTTCTCAGAGCATTTGCTGCTTCTGTACTTTATCTCTTGCTTTTAGACCGTCGATCCATTTGTTCAGGTACAAAATTTGCCTGCTTATTCGGCCGAGGCCGAGCAAAGCGACGTCGAGGCCATTTATTCCTGACACATGAAACACCCTGCAACCCATGCCTCCAGAAAACAGACTTTTTTGAACGTCGGCCGCATTTCCCATCCAATCATCATGTAACTTTGTGAAACAAAAACTCTCCATGGGTAGCTATTCCAACCAAACAAGGTACATGTCTTAATCAAACTATCTTACACAATGTCACCTCAATATAGTGGCAACGAGAATCTAAATTGCCATTATTGATGCCGCTCTACAAATGCCTTATGTCTGAATTGAACAACCAATTAAACAACAATCACGAGTATCCAAAGTTCTGAGATGCAATTTTAGAAATTCTGTAGGACCTTGGATCTTGGAAGCTTTCATGATGGTGCGGATAAGGTCCGGCGTGTCAAAATAAGCCGCATAATGCAGTGCATTCATGCCCGTCCAACGACACCGCAGGCTTGGATTAGCCCCAAGCTCGAGGAGTTGCGATGTCAGTGTCATTGCTGCCACCACACTTCCTGGTGAGAAATGATGAGAACAAAATTCTCAACCACCTGTCATCGAACAACTGCAATAGGTGGGAAAAGGAAAGCAAAAGTGATCTGGAATGAGATCTTACCGACACCATGTGCCCCTGCTTTGCAGGCATAGTGCAGAAGGGTCATGTCTGTTAAACCATCCCTGTCATTTGTTTTGCATCCACGCTTAAGAATCTGAAAAAATAGGCATTTGATTAATTATTATACAAAAAACAAGACGAAAAGTCTAACAGCGGCCTAGCCGGGCTTGTAAAATATTATAAACCACAAACACACGATTAACTTTTTAAACAGTCGCTAATGCTGTTTATAACATTAAACAAAGAAATTTGGAGGAATCCTGACATCCAATTCATCCATGAGGTAAGTTTTACTTACAGAACTGAGCAAAGATCTACTGTAATCTATATACCCCACAAGGGTTGAGGTGTGCTCATTTAGCAAGCAGCTAGCTAGCGCTGGTCAAGCCAGCCGTTCCTTAACAGTTTTGAATGGAGTGCTTGCTCGAATGCTTAAATGACTTGGTGATCTCTCCCCAAGAAACTTGGTAAATTAACACACACCCAATGTTATTCAGGCCTAACCATATATCGACTGCAATCTATATACGCCAAAGAGGAATGACCATTCCTGCCGTTCTCGAAGTGAGTGGGTGTTTACGCCGTAATGACATCATATACGTAATGACGTAGCATGATGGCCGGACACAAAACTGCTACTACTTTCATATATATATATATATATATATATATATATATATATATATATATATATATATATATATACAGTATATATATATATATATATATACTGAAACGCAAAAGAAACTTACCACCTTTGAAACCTTTAAATATCAACAATAACACTGCGTGTAGTAAATGTGTGAACTTATTTGTGGACAATAGTGTCCTCACTGTCAGACAAAACGGTCACGGATGGTCACTTGAACCTTCAATGGTCACTTCATAGCACAGCTGTTGAACAGCCGTTTTGACTGTCAGTGATTAGCCAAGGGGTACGGGATGATTTTAATGAGCTGCACATGATGTCTTGATATTGGCTTTAAAAAGGCCATTGCAAAATGGGCATTTTGACCGAAAAATTTGACCATTTTGACCACCTTCAAAAAGACCGAAAACGCAAAAGAAACGTATCACTTGTTTGAAATGTAATGCAATTCTAACAGTTCAAAATAAAACAAACCAACAATTGCTAATTGAAACATTGGCATTTTATTGATGACATGTCAAGTTTTTGACCAAGATACACCATCTCATCAGTTTGTTCTACAGTACAGAACAGCACAGGGTGCAATGTCAGTCCCCTTTCAATAGCGTGTGTGGCCACCATTGTTTTGGATACAGGCAGTGCATCGTCGGCGTATACTGCCTACCAGTCTTTGGATGGATTGCTGCTGGATTCTGTCCCACTCAGTCCTCAATGTCTGAAGCAGCTCTGCCCGTGTCCTGGCCCTGCCAACTACGCGTCTCCCAAGCTCATCCCACAGGTGCTCTATGGGATTCAGGTCAGGGGAGAGCGCAGGCCACTGCATGGTGTTGATGTTCTCGCCTTGGAGAAATGCAGTGGTAAAGCGAGCAGCATGGGGACGAGCGTTGTCATGCTGAAAGGTTCTCAGTTCTGGGTGGTCTAGCAGGAATGGCAGCAGATGAGGTCACAGGATGTTATCCACATACCGCTGGGCGTTAAGATTCCAATCCACAACCACCAGTGGCGTCCTGTAACGGCCTGATATGGCGGCCCACACCATCACACTTGGGCCACCCCACCTGTTGGCTTGACGCACGCAACAATCGGCATATCGCTCGCCAGTTCTTCTCCAGACACGCTCACGCCCATCAGGACTGTCCACACAGAACCTTGACTCATCGCTGAAAGCGACCTCGTTCCACTGCGCCAAGGTTCACCGCTGATGCTGCTGGCACCATCTCTGTCGGTTGCGGTGATGGGCAGCCGTCATCATGGGGCCTCTGTATGGTCTTCTGGCAGTCAGACCATAGTCGTGCAGTCGTCTTCGTGCAGTATCATTGGAGATCCGTGGGTTTGCACGCCCCGGAGTTTCTGCCGCAGTGCGGGATGCTGGACGGAATCGATCCCGCAGGTGACTTCGGACCATCTGCCTGTCCTGCCTTGCAGTGGTGACTCTTGGCCTCCCTGATCGAGGTCTGTCATCTGCAGAGTTGTGGAGGGTGTCTCTGTCCACCAGGGCCGATATCGTCTGGTGTGAACAGCCAAGGCAACGTGCCACCTCACGGTAGCTCAGTCCGCCTTGCAGCATGCCCAGGGCACGTTGCCGTTGATCCCTTGACAATCGTGGCATGTTGATTGAAATGCCCATTTTGCACTGGCCTTTTTAAAGCCAATATCAGGACATCACGTGCACCTCATTAAAATCATCCCGTACCCCTTGGCTAATCACTCACAGTCAAAACGGCTGTTCAACAGCTGTGCTATGAAGTGACCATTGAAGGTTCAAGTGACCATCCGTGACCGTTTTGTCTGACAGTGAGGACACTATTGTCCACAAATAAGTTCACACATTTACTACACGCAGTGTTATTGTTGATATTTAAAGGTTTCAAAGGTGGTAAGTTTCTTTTGCGTTTTCGGTCTTTTTGAAGTTGGTCAAAATGGTCAAATTTTTCGGTCAAAATGCCCATTTTGCACTGGCCTTTTTAAAGCCAATATCAAGACATCACGTGCAGCTCATTAAAATCATCCCGTACTCCTTGGCTAATCACTGACAGTCAAAACGGCTGTTCAACAGCTGTGCTATGAAGTGACCATTGAAGGTTCAAGTGACCATCCGTGACCGTTTTGTCTGACAGGGAGGACACTATTGTCCACAAATAAGTTCACACATTTACTACACGCAGTGTTATTGTTGATATTTAAAGGTTTCAAAGGTGGTAAGTTTCTTTTGCGTTTCAGTATATATATATAATATATATATATACATACATATATATATATATATATATATATATATATATATATATATATATATATATATATATATATATATATATATATATATATATATATATGTATAAGATATATATTTAACCTCAAGTATGTTTGCAGTCACTACAAAGGGATTAGTGTTATGATTAGATTGATAACATTACGTTATTATTACGAAAATTATATTATTTTTTAAAAACCGAGGTGAATTCCTTACTTCCGCTTTTACACCGCTTCAATCCATCAACTTTCCATTCACGACATTGGGATTAAAGTATCATGATTATATTTACTATAATATTATCATTACTATTATGAAACCGATACTACTGAAACGATACACTACTATATTAAGAAACCTGGGCTTAATTTGTCTGAAGTGATCCGAAGATGAGGCATAACGCCTAAGGCCTATACGTACTGTATTGTTGGAAGAGACGTAACGCCGATGCTTTCGATATTTAATAATAATAATAATAATAATAATAATTCATTTATTTTGTATAGCGCTTTTCCAGAAGCCCAAAGGCGCTTTGACAGAGTGGCAAACATAATGCATAACAATACATGAAAACAACAATTGCAAAAAGACAAGAATCAATAGGGAAATATTTAAAGCAAAAGGAGGGAGAAGGAGAAGAGATAGTCAGGGGTTAAATGCTGTGGGTTGAATGTTGAATGCAGTGTTGAACAGGTGGGTCTTTAGTGATGTTTTGAATGTGGTGAGTGAGGAGGAGTCTCTGATGGTGTGAGGTAGTGAGTTCCAGAGGGTGGGAGCAGCGATGGAGAAGGCCCTGTCCCCCCAGGATCTGAATTTGGTCCGGATGGAGGGGGTCAGGAGGTTGGTACCAGCAGAGCGGAGGTTGCGGGTGGGAGTGTGTCTGGAGAGGAGGTCAGCCAGGTAGGATGGGGCCAGGTTATGGAGGGCTTTGTATGTCAAGAGGAGGATTTTGTACTGGATTCTCTGGGGGATGGGGAGCCAGTGAAGCTTGTAAAGGACGGGGGTGATGTGGTCACGGGTCCGGGAATGGGTGAGTAGACGGGCAGCGGAGTTCTGAATGTATTGGAGTTTATTGGTGATTTTTGAGGGTGAACCATAGAGGAGGCTATTGCAGTAGTCCAGACGGGAGGTGATGAAGGCGTGGATGAGGGTTTCTGCAGCCGTGGAGGAGAGGGATGAGCGGAGACGGGCAATGTTTTTCAGGTGAAAGAAGGCTGACTTTGTGATCTGTTTAGTGTATTTGTCGAAGGAAAGGGTTTGGTCAAAGATGACGCCAAGATTCCGGATGTGAGGGGAGGTGGATACTGGGATACCGTCGATGTTGAGGGCAAAGTTATGGGTGGATTTTGTGAGCGTTTTTGGGCCAATGATGACTATTTCAGATTTATCACAGTTAAGCTTGAGGAAGTTGATTTGAAGCCAGGATTTTATTTCAGTGATGCAGTTTGTCAGGATAGAGTGGGTGTCGGTGGAGACGGACTTGGTGGAGATGAAAAGCTGGATGTCATCGGCGAAGCAGTGGAATTGGAGACCATGACGGCGGATTAAGTGACCGAGCGGGGACAGGTAAAGGATGAAGAGGAGGGGGCCAAGAACTGAACCTTGGGGGACACCTTGGGGGAGGGGAGCAGTGGGGGATTTGCAGTTATTGATGGAGATGAACTGGCATCTGTCAGAGAGGTATGATTTAATCCAAGAGAGGGCAGTGCCGGTAACGTTAAAGGTGGATTCAAGTCGGGTGAGGAGGATAGTGTGATCGATGGTGTCAAAGGCAGCGCTGAGGTCGAGGAGGACGAGAATGTTGAGGTTGCCAGCGTCAGAGGAGAGGAGAAGGTCGTTGGTGATTTTGAGGAGAGCAGTTTCAGTACTGTGGTTGGAGCGGAATCCGGATTGGAATGTTTCATACAGGTTATTGGCAGAGAGATGATGTTTGAGTTGAGTGGCTACAGTGCGTTCCAAAACTTTTGACAGAAAGGGTAGGTTGGAGATGGGTCTGAAGTTGTTTAGGGTGTCAGGGTTTAGACCAGGTTTTTTTAGAATGGGGGTAACAGCAGCAATTTTGAGGGAAGGTGGGACGATGCCTGTAGACAGGGAGGAGTTTATTGTTGCAATGATAAGTGGAGAGAGAGCAGGGAGGGAGGCTTTGACAAAGCTGGAGGGGATGGGGTCAAGAGTGCAGGTGGCAGTTTTCATTCCTATGAGGAGTTCAGAGAGGTCAGTAGGGGAGATTGGGGAGAAACGAGACAGGGGATGGCAGGACAAGGGGGGGCAGGTGGTTGGAGGGGGAGCGGGTGCGGCGGTGGTCAAGCTGTTGTAGATGTTGTCAATTTTGCGTTGGAAGAAAGAGAGGAAGGAGATGCAGTTGTCTACTGTGAATGACTGGGTGGTGGTGTTCAGGGGGCGGAGGAGTTTGTTTATTGTCGAGAAGAGTGCTTTTGGGTTTCCGGAGCCAGAGTGGATAATTTGAGAGTAGTAGGCAGAGCGGGCGCGGGAGAGGGCATCTTTGTAGTGTTGTATGTGGTCCTTGTAGGCTTGGGAGTGAACTGTGAGACCCGTTTTATTGCGGAGTCTTTCAAGTTGGCTAGCACGAGTTTTCATCAGGTGGAGTTCAGGGGTAAACCAGGGAGCAGAATGGGTGAAAGAAACTGTTTTGGTTTTTACAGGCGCAAGCTGGTCAAGGCAGGAGGAGAGAGTGTGGTTGTAGTAGTCAGTGAGGTCGGAAGGGGTGTGGAGGTCAATGAAGGGAGAAGTGGACATTTTTTCAGAGAGGGTGGATGAGAATGAGGTAGGTGAAAGAGCGTTTAGCTTACGGAAGTTGATTGTGCGATAATGCCTTGGTGTTGGGGCGGGGATGTTGATGGTCAGAGTGATGGCTAAGTGGTCAGAGAGGGTGAGGTCGGAGCCATAGAGATGGTGCAAATTTAATCCAGTGGAGCAGACAAGGTCCAAAATGTGACCACGGATATGGGTAGGAAAGTCGACATGTTGAGTGAGGTTAAAGCAGGTGAGTAAATCAGTGAAGTCAGTGGTTATTGTGGAGTCAGTGGAGTCCATGTGGATATTGAAATCACCAAGGAGGAGGATTGAGGGGGAGAGGGAACATAGCTGGGTCAGAAAGTAGGAGAAGTCAGACAGGAATGATGGGTGTGGTTTTTAGCATGTTAAGGAAGTGTAGGTAGGTAGTCCGACTCACTTCCCACAGCCCTTCCTGATTTATTTCATAGGTTAATTAAGTATGTGACAGAAAGTGTTAAGGCTGGAATGGTAGCGAAGTGTGGTTGCCGCGGGGTGAGGTAGTTGTGTATTACGAGCTGCGATGTATTATATGCGATGCCAACCGCCAAGTCCATCACCCCACTAGAGGAAAAAAAAAAATTTGGTCAAAATTACGAGCTGCCGAAATTTGTTTAAAAAAAAAAAAAAAAAACCCGAATTTTGAAATCGCGCCATGGCTGGTCAAGGCGACGGGATGCCGGTGGGAGAGATAGAGGGATTAGGAGTAACCCAGGATCAAATGGAGGGGAGCAATGAGGAGGCGGTTGAGGGAGTATCAGGTGCACAAAATGGCGTGCTCGCGCACGTGGTTGAAGGGTCCCAAAATAGCGGCGCAGTGGAGGGCGAGCCCGCGGTGGCGGCTGGGGACGCTGGGCAAACCGGGTTTGACCTCAGATTATTCTTGACCCAACTGAATGCAAAAATGGATAGGATGGGGGGCCAAATGGGGGTAATGGGGAACCGGATGGAAGCTCAGGGTGAGCGATTGGAGGGCCAAATGAGTGAAATTAAGAAGGGACGAACAGAAACTAAAAGAGAAATCCAGGAGGAGGTGATGGAATATGTGCAAGGTCGGTGCTCAACTCATGATGTGATGCTCACTAACCGAATAAAAAGTTTGCAGGTGGCAGAGGAGGTGCGACGACGAAGTACGGAGGTGAGTGGCAATGTATATGATGTGAGGAAAGCTTCAGTCGGCTTGGGGATTGGTTTGGATCCGGGTGTTCGTGAGAGGCCGTTGGTGAAGTGTGCGACAGGTCAAGCGTATGGAGAAAGAGGTGAGAAATAATACGGCTAAGTTACAAGGGGGAATAGAAGATCTGACGGAGGAGGTGGAACAGCTGACAGAGGGACAAACAAAGTTAGTGGAGCAGGTTCAAAGGAACACTGCAGTACTCGGAGGGTTAAAGGCGACACAAAAAGAAATTAAAAATGACTTGATAGCGACACAGAGGCAATGTCAGATGGTACGTGAGGAACTGACAATGAGGGTGGACGAGATGCGTTTTTACAGAGGAGAGCAGAAGACAGAGATGCACTTTGAGTTGGTCTGAGTCGGTTGCCAGAGGAGTTGGTCGTCAGAGGAGGGTCAGTGGTTGCGTTGGTTGCGGTGGTAAGAAGTCGGTGGTGAGAAGTGGTGGCGTCGAGTGGTCAGTGGTTGCGTTGAGTTGTCAATGGTGAGGAGACACCAGGGCCAAGAGAGCGAAGGTGCCAAGGGCCATTACCAGCAGTTGCGCCAGAGACGGCAGACGTGCCCTGAGCTGAGCCAGACAAGCAGCGTTGACTCCACCAAGCAGCTTCAACCCATTACCCCGCGGGGACCAGATAGCGGTGGCATCGGTGGCCGTCGAGGTCCAGCCGACGTCCCGTGCGGGATCACGCCCGAACCATCTGCCCCAGCTGAACCTTCCCATTCCTCCTTCCAACATTCATTCCATTCCATCCTTCTTGTATACGTGAGTTTGTTCTGTTTGTTCTGTCCTGGGAATAAGTTAAGTCTGTAGATAAGCTAGTATTTGCACTGTGTGACCTGCGTCTTATGTGTTGTAAATAAAACTTGATTGCTCCTTTTTGCTTGTGTGTGTAAATAATAAACCCCATTACTCGTCTGTACGTCTTCTCGTTTTATTCCTTTTTCCTCTTTGCATTCGTCGCCTTTGTCTTTTCCCTATTGACTAGCTGTGGTGCGATCCGGCCAACGTTTGGGTGGAATCGGGTGAGTCGGGGATCCTGTTAGGTCGCGGTTAAATACCAAACCGCTCGGTAACTAACATCCTAAACCGCGATCTGTAACAATTCTTCAAACAATCTTCTCGTCCAGCCACAGTTTGCATCTAACCCACACCAAGGTCCATCGGGACACCGGCCATATTCCCCACAGGAATATTTCATGGTCATTTTAACAATCGGTTTGTTTGCGTTTCACACAGAATGAAAACGTAAAGGTAGAGCATGGCGATTGTGATATATGACAGGTTCGATGATATGTTCAGCTTGAACGACATATAAATCAAAATGCCGAGTGTGGAGAGTCAGCCGCCGTAATGCCGTAATGATATCAGACATAATCACATCACCCCTGTCATGTGACCAGATCTTCAGCTCTGATTGGTATACGTTTGAGGTGACATACATACATATGGACGGACAAACGCTGTTCTACACGGCTCTGCCCGATGGGCTACACCGTAAAAACACAAATAACAAACTACAGGGTGGCCTGAAAGTTGCTTTACCCCTGATGACTTTCTCACACTTCCTTTCCTTTCCCTCCACCCTCCCCCACCATGGTAATGGGAAACACTGCCTCACTGTTGCAGAAGTCAGTCGGACGTTAGACGGCATGGCAGACATAAGTTGTTAGTGTTGAAGAGCGGTGGGTTGCTTGTGTTTGTGTGCATGAAATGGCACACACAGTCAAAGAATTGCTTAAGTGCGGACAACTTTTGGGGACTTGACGGGTGACCACTTCAATGGTACAAGGGAATGATCGTGTGCATGCAGATACAATGTGCGAAACGTGTGCTCAACAAAAAGGGGGGTGGGTGGGTTAAGCGATTGGTTCACTTTGTCTGTCTGCAGACGTCAGTCTATGGTTGAGTAATTACTTGATTTCAACGGAATTATATATTTTGAAAACAGTAGAACATGAATGGGAACACAACCCTGCAGTTTAGCAGTACTTTGGCTCTGAATTTGGCAAATTGTACCAAATGCGCACTACACAGAAGGTTAAAAAAAAATGTAACCAGTGAAGCTGCTTCAATATTTGGCCTTGTCTGTCCATCTGTCAAAAATGAAGAATCTTTCTAACTCACAGTGTTTAATTTGAAAAGGTTCCAAATGCTAATTCTAAAAGGTTCTGAAGGTTAATTGCAAAGGGTAGGGGTAATTCTAGAGGGTTCAAAAAAGTAATTCTAAAGGGTTTCGTTCATTTCTAGGCTTTGCCTATTTCATGTTGCCAAACTGAACCGCTTCCTTCAGACACAGGTGTGATTTATTTACTCTGTCTGCCCGTCTGGCAGTCAAACAATACTGAAAATCATTCAAAAGAAGAAATAATTACTGTTTTTAGGGATGTAATATCGGACACAAACCACAGGCACGAATAACTAATGTAACGTGTTAAATAAGGTGGTGAAAATAACGCTGCATCAACGGCGGTAAACTTACTTTTTTTCTACAGCCTTTGAAATCTTTCTTTCATTTCAATTTAATTATATACTTGAACACTGTAGAATGCAAACCACCTTGTTGTCACTTCCAAAAACCTCCAGTTTAGCAGGACTTGGACAAAATATTACGCCATTTTACGCCACCTCAACCAATCAAATGTGCCGCTTGCGCTGCTCTCATCATTGGGGAATATCGAGATTCATAAAAAATGGTTGCTCGTAGGAAACGCAAAGCAAGAGCTTAAAAGACTCTTGCCATGTCCTTTTTGTCAAGACTGCATGGGGTAACATGTTCCATGAACTAACTAGTTATCTCGTTATGAACTAACTCGTACTGCACAATTAAAGCTGTATATTAAAAGAGTGCTTTACCAAATTTAAGAACGAATGCTTTATCGGGGAGGGTCAAAGGGAAGTTTAGGCCATTCTGTCCATAAGGTAACTTTATAATAGCTACACTTTTACTGCGCTGACAACATTTCTAAACAAAAAAAAGAACATATCCACAGTTGAGTGACCAGGATGGAATCCAAACTGATGGTCGGAGAATAGGCTTTTTGAAAAGAGGAAAGACGACATTGGCACCAATGATTGGATTCCATTATTACCCTCGGTGAGGAGAGCGTAATGCATTTGAGTCCGTTTGTTTGTTACTTTGCAAGAATTTTTTTTTTGCACAAGTACGTTGATCACTCCGGTTTGTGTGTGTGTTTGTTTGTCTGTCCACTTACTTATACTTGCCTACAGGTCACAATTTTAAACTGATCTTCACAAAACTTCACCAAATGGTAATGTTTGTGGTCCGACAAAATCCTATATATTTTTGAGGTAACAATCTTGCCAAAGGTCAACCACTTTTTTCAAACTTCTAAAATCCTCAATTTTCATCCTATTGATATGAAATTTGAATAGGATTTTCATATCAGCTTACTGAAACCAACCACCAACTATTTTCGAGGTCAACAAAGGGGAAATTTCTAAAATTGTCAATTTTTATCCTCAACTTAAAATTTGAAGACGATTTGCATATCTGGTCACTGAATTCAACCCCCAACTATTTTTGAGGTCAACATAGGCCAAAAGGTCAACATAGGCCAAAAGGTCAACATAGGCCAAATTTCTAAAATTGTCAATTTTTATCCGATTCACTTAATTAGAAGACGATTTGCAGATCAGGTCACATAATTCAACCACCAATTATTTGTGAGGTCAAAAGGATGCTCCACCGAGTGCCATTCTACTTGGTTCCCTTTTGCCAAGTGTCGCTCTACGAGTGATTTTTCATCTGTCTGTCTGTCTGTCCGTCTGTCCGCACAGAATAAATATGAATTTCTCTGCAACCGTTGGTCCGATTGACGGGAAATTGTCACCACAGGTGCAACTTCACCTGTATAATTTTTAAAATTATAATTATGCCGTCGTCGGTCACGTGGTTCAGCCTCCATTTTGGAAAAACAGAAAAGATTTGCACCTCTATATCTCCGAAAGCGCTGCATAGAAAAAATTGAGACATGGCTCATTGAAAAGAACTCTCCATGCGTAATAACATGTTAATGATGATGTCATATGTGCCTCCATTATGACGTCATAATTCGACAAGTACAAAACTTCATCCAATCAAGATGAAATTTCTTGAGCGTCATCTAGAGATAAATTGTTAGACGTCATCGGTCACGTGGTTCGGTCGCCATTTTTGTTTTAACACAAAAGCCTTAAAAACCACAGAAAACACATCCTAGTGAGGGTTTGCAATCTCTGATTGCTCTTTCTGGTTTTTATTTTTGTTGAAAGCAAGCTTACTAACCTGTAGTTGGGTGGATCTGTTTTTTCACTTCACATATATGTTTATGCCTCACAAATGTATTTCAAGTAAATTATTTAATGCGGGAAGGAATTACTCTAATTGCATCCTTTTTAAGATGATGTAGAGGCAGGAACTTTGCAGTAATGCTTCTGTGCATCATAAGAAAGGTCATTTTTTCAATAATTAAGCTTTCTGCTAAAAAGGTTTCATATCATATGTCTTTCGCTACTGTTCCCCACAGCCCCATATACCTCATTTCCAATTACATCAATCTTCTGCTGCACCTGTGGTACCCACTGCCGGACAATGGCAAACAACTGTGAGATGGTTGTTGCAGGATCAAACAAAATTTCTTGGCAACCTGGATCACTGGGATCGAAAAAGGCGAACCCTGTAGTGGAACGTGGTGGGGATGAGAATGGAGAAAGAGTTACAAGGTTAAATGATGAACGTATTTTTTGATGGTTTTTTCCCCCATCAATCAATCTTTGTATTCACGACATTGGGATTAAAGTGTTATGGTCATATTTACTGTATTATTATTATTATTACTATTACGAAAACGATACTACTGAAACAATACACTACTGTATTAAGAAACCTGTGCTTAATTTGTCCGAAGCGGTCCGAAGGGTAGGCATAAAGCCGAAGGCCTATAGGTACCATTTTGTTGCAAGAGACGTCACGCCGATGCTTTCGATATTTGATGATCATTTTAACAATCAGTTTGTTTGTGTTTCACACTGAATGAAAAACGTAAAGGTACAGCATGGCGATTGTGATATATGACAGGTTCAATGATAATGTTGCGGATATGGGATTTGCATCCATCCATATCCGCTTGTAAATATTCCCCTATTTCCTCAATACTTCCCAACTATCCCCAATCCCCCATTCCCTAGTCCCATTTTCTGTAAACAACACTCTGTAGACCCGACCTCCCCCTATTTCCCCCATTAAATGTCGTGCCCAGGTTCACCGCATCTCATGTAAGACAACTATAGGACATCTTGCTAGTTATTCTTAGTCTATGTCAGTTAAGGACTCGTTTCCATTAATTCTGACCCTTCGTTGCACTAGAATGTGATTGTATGGCACCGTTATGAAGTTTAGGACCTCCCAATACCTCCCCGCAGCTCTTCCTCACGGTTCAGCAACAACAACAACAACAACAGCAATGGCAGCGGCGTGCACAGGGAGTGCGCGTCCTCACTCCGGCTTGGTTGGTAGGGGGTGTTGGGAGGGCACGAGGCCTTCCCAACGAGCCGCCATCGAACATGTGCTCGACGGGGTTACCAAATAGGGGCTCCCTGTCAGCTCCTCGTCAAGGGCGGAGCCTGGTAACCCCCGCACCCAATGGAAGCGGCGGACCGGCCCCAGGGGGGCGGAGCCAACCAGCCGAGGGCGTGTCACTCCCCGCTGAGCATGCGCAGGAAGAGGGAGGTGATGTCAGATGCGCGCTGAGCTTGGAGCAAGCAAGACATACCCTCCGAGCGCTGTGAGGCCTCCCCGCATCTCTGGACTGGACCGTGCTTTATCCTGTCCCCGAGCCAAGGTGCACCTTGTGCTATCGACTGCCTGTCCCTTCCTGCCATCAATCCCTGTGTAAGTCAGCCTTGTTCCGTTTGTCTGTGGTCTGTCTGGGATAAGATAAGATTGTATTTAAGTGCCCATCTCTTCTGTGTCTTTTACCTCACTCTGCCGTGTAATCTACCCCCTTTTCTCCACCACTGTAATTATACCCTCCTCCGGAGGTCTTGAGAACTGTACCCCTGGCGTCGTTTCATCTATCCCAGTCGTTGTGTCCTTTCCATCATTGATTTAGCATAGCGCGATTTGGTCAACATCTGGGTGGAATCGGGGTCTAGCCGGGGAATAACTGTTCGGTCGCGGTCATACCAACCGCTCGGTCAAAAATAACATCTAAACCGCGTCCGTAACAATTGGTGTCGAGGAGTGAGATTCGAGGCCCGAACCAAATTTTAAAAAAACATCTAGAAAAAAATTTGGTCAAAATTATAAAGTCACCGAAATTTGATTTTGTTTTACAAAAAAAAAACCCGAATTTTGAAAGTCGCGCTATGGCAGATCAAGACGGCTGGGTTCCGGTAGAGGAGAGTGAGGCAGGGTCGATCCAGGACCAAATTGAGGGACATGAGGAGAGCGAAGCAGTGAGGGCGGCAGGTTCGCAAAATCGCGTCCTCGTGCACGAGGTTACGGGCGCGCAAAATGGCGCCTCGCAGATGGCTACGGCGGCCGCGCCCGCTGCACAAGTGGGAGGGATTGACATGCAGGCCCTCATTGCGCAGCTACAGGCAGCTGTACAGATGAGTATGGGGAGCCAAATTAAGCGACTGGGTGAGCGATTGGAGGGCCAAATGGGGGTAATGAGGGACGAAGCGAGGGGTACCGGTGAGGGATTAGACAAGAAATTTGAGGGATTAGGCAAGAAATTTGAGGGATTAGACAAGAAATTTGAGGGGTTAGACAATGGGATAGAAGGGGTGAAACATGGGTTAACGGGGGTAGAAAACAGAATGGCCGCTCAAGAGAATCAAATGGAAGGGATGAAAAAGGGGTTAGAGGGGTTAGAAACTAGTATGGAAGGCAAATTGAGGGACATGAGGGACCAAGCGGAAAGGGAAGTTAAACAAATGGGGCAGCAGATAGAGGGGGTCAGAATGGGGGTAGAAACTAAATTGGATGCTCACAGGGAGGAAATGGAGCAGATGAGGGTGGCATCTGGGCAGGAGATGCAAGTGATGGGAGAAGAGATCAGAAGAGGTGTGAGTGAGGTCGGAGGAGTGCGCGAGGAGGTGAGGCACTGTAAGGAGCGCATGGAGAAGGAGGTGAGAAAGGGGACTGTAAAATTGCAAGGTGGTATAGAGGAGTTGACGCTGGGAGTAGAACAACTGACAGTGGGACAAAAGGAGTTGGGGGACCAGGTAAAGAAGAACACAGTGGTAATAGAGGGTTTAAAATCGACACAGAAGGAGATGAAAAAGGACGTAGGGGTAATTAAAAAAGAGTGTCAGACGGTACATGAGGACCTGACGAGGAAAATGAACAAGGTGGTAGAGGTGATGGAGGTTAAAGAGCGGGAGGTGCGGGAGCACATAGAAAAAAATAAGGTGGAGTTAGAGGAAGAACTTAAGGGGGCGCACGAGGAGATGAAGGAGGTGAAGCAGAAATTAGAAGAAGTGGAAGAAGGGGTGAGCGAAATTAAGAAGCGACGGAGAGAGGATAAGAAAGAGATAAAGGAGGAAGTAAAAGAATTGGTCCAAAGTCTGTGTTCGGATCGTGATGAGGTGCTCATTAACCGGATGAGGGATTCGCAGGTGACGGAGGAGAAGCGAAGAGAAAGAGGACCCGGTGTAAGTGGTGACCAATATGGTCGTGCGTATGATGCGCCAGGTGATTTAATAAGCTTGGGGGTCGAGATGGACCCGGATGTTCGTGAGAGGCCAAGAGTGAGGTGTATGGCTGGTCCGGAGTGTATGGAACGAGGGTGCGAGCGAGAGGGTCCGGTGATGGGAGAGGTGCGAGGTGTGAGTGAGCAAGGTTGTGGTGGTATGGAATGGGTAGCGGGTTGCGGAAGCGTGACCCATGCATCGACACCAACAGGGGTAGTTTTTAGAGGGACAGGGGAGGCACGGGAGCCCCTTGGGGGTAATGTACTGTGGGGGCCCGGCCGGTTTGGCCCCGCGCTGACCCCGCAAGGGGCGACGCACGGGGTCCGGCAGGCGGGCAACGACTCACATACGAGGTGGTCCCACAAGGTCCCACTCGCGCCGTATGACGGTGGGTAAGGGTGGCATCCCTGCCACCCTTCCCATGATGGGGGCAGATGCGCTATAGATTATGGGGTGTATGGCAGTGAAAACTAGCCCGGGTGGGTTAGGATATTGTGTGTAGGGATCTAGCGAAGATGACATTAGGTAACGTTAAGGTTAGTTAGTGACAAGGATACCTGTAGAGGGGACGCAGGTAGATTAGAGTGGATGATAATGACGAGGGAGCGCAATAGTTAAAGGGACGACTGGGAAGCGCAAGTTTCAGAGGGGAGTAGTTAGATGAGATGATGCTGTGTGAGAACTGGACAGGTGTGTGGAGCAGTGTATGAGTAGTGAGTGTTGTGGTTCAGCGCGAATGCGCTTGGGGGAGAGAAGGGTGCAGGCGGCACCAAGTATGAGAGCACAGGTGTGCAAGTGCAGGTGTGTGGAATATATGGAGCAGAGAATGAGTGGTGTGGAGAGAGTTGGAGTAAGTGGTACGGAGTGGTGTGCATGGTGCGAAGGTGTGGATGGGGGAAGAGTGGACCCCTTTTCACGAGTACCCGGGGAGGGTAGTTTAAAGAATAGTTAGAAGGTATAGGTAAATTGTGGTTGGATATTGGCATTTGTGGTGCGGTTGCAGAATGGTATTGTGGATGGGTGCATTGGTGTGGTGAAATTGGCTGGTCGTGTGGCCTGTTAGTATGAGTGTGAATGGTTGGACACTCCGCCACTGTTAGATGTCGGCCAGGTGAGGCCGCAGGTGGGCTCTGGGAGCCGTTGGTGTCAGTGGGTGCCTGAGGATCCCGGGTGTGGATCGGGCAGCCCGTGCCAGAGAGGGCACTGAGGGGGTGAGAGTGCGAGAGGGCCTTCCCCAGTTAGTTAGGTTAGGGTGAGGAGCAGGTGAGCTCGGTAGGCAACAACAGTGGTGGAGGTGTGCAGGTGGGCGGACCAGCTGGGAGCGTCACACAACCCAGCCACCGAAATTGTGCGGGGGCGCCGAGTGTTGAATCGGGGGAGTGAGACCCCAAATTGAGAAGCACCACAGTTTGGTCAATGGGAATTGGTTTTTAGAACCCATAGTGTAAGTTGGCCAATGGATTGGCAGGGAAAGACCCCGGGTAATGTAAAGTTGTTAAAGTCATTTAGGAAATAGTTAGGATTGATGAACCTGTCGCACCATACGCAGCCACTTACGTGAGGTGGTGATGATGACTCCACACCTGTGTTCCTTTGTTCTGTGTTGCAGGAAAGGAGAATTGCTGTGTGGATTTGTGAGACGCATCACGACGTGGATGAGACATTGGGGTGATTCCATCTCTCCCTCCTTAGGAGGGACTGATGATGAATTGGTGATGGCAAATGTTGATGTTGAGTTGGAGATGGCAAATTTTGATGAGAGTTGGAAATGGCAAATTTGATTGGTTAGGAGGGAGAGAAGACGAATTTGGTTTATGGGAGGAACGGGGAAGACAGTAGGGGACGTTTGTTGATGTGTAAAGTAGATGTTTATGGGTAGTGTTGTGTTTTGTGGATACAGTAAGGGGTAAGGGAGGGGCAATGTAGGTTACCTGGTGGGGGGCGGGGGGGGGCGTATGGTAGGAACGTACCTGTCTCACCTGGTTCCCATGTGCCCCCAGTGTGCATTACCTTGAATTGCGTGCACTTTTGCGCCCTTACCACCTTACTCACTTGTCTTCTTTTGTCTCCCACCTCCGAGGATCTGGCTTTGGGGCAGAGAGAGAGGAGAGAGAGGTGCTGGCTCCGCAGTTGTGGGCCTGTACTTCCGCTGCTTGCTGCCTGGATCGATACACCATATGGACCGCAATTTTTGTGGCCGCCCACAATGGACCGCAGTTCTTTTGCGGTCAAGCACCACCCGTGGATGGACCTCTGGGTCAACGTGGCACCTATGCCATACAGGTGAACCACTTTTAGTTGCCCCCCTGACGGCCACAATTAAGAAATGGACGCGGTTGGCGCCTTTCTTTATTTCTAAAGAAGCCAGAAGGCCAAGTGCACTCCAAGAAGGCAAGACCAGCGGCAGAACATCGGCCGGCTGCGACACCACCGCTGACCATGGACACTTGATTGTGCATGGTTATTGAACACTTTATTGGTGCACCGGATGGTGCTGACTGTGCGTATGGGGTGGTGCTTTTGGTGCTTGGACGGGGTGCTCTGCACATTATTAAAGGCCGTAGGGCCACAGGGCACTCGTGGGTTGGTGTATCGATGCTGGCATGCGTGCTCTCCCTATGCATAACATCTGCATGTGTTCCTCAAAGAACAGGTCCTGGATCGTAGTGTAAATATCAGTGTTGTATAAATAATGCTCCCTACCGGCTGTATGTTTAGTTTGAGGATGCTTTCCGCGATTCGGTTATCCTGTGGGTGTGTTTCTGTTAGGAGAAGGGTGCAACGTCGCAGGGGGACATATTTACTCATTTGTGAACATCTGTAAAACTGTCGCACTCAGGGTTGAGTTAATAGTAGAGGGAACTACATCTGAGTGCCACACTAAAGTAGGTAAAAATTTATCGGGTCGGCACGCCCCGAGGTAGAGAAGGGTGCAATGTTGCGGATATGGGATTTGCATCCATCCATATCCGCTTGTAAATATTCCCCTATTTCCTCAATACTTCCCAACTATCCCCAATCCCCCATTCCCTAGTCCCATTTTCTGTAAACAACACTCTGTAGACCCGACCTCCCCCTATTTCCCCCATTAAATGTCGTGCCCAGGTTCACCGCATCTCATGTAAGACAACTATAGGACATCTTGCTAGTTATTCTTAGTCTATGTCAGTTAAGGACTCGTTTCCATTAATTCTGACCCTTCGTTGCACCAGAATGTGATTGTATGGCACCGTTATGAAGTTTAGGACCTCCCAATACCTCCCCGCAGCTCTTCCTCACGGTTCAGCAACAACAACAACAACAACAGCAATGGCAGCGGCGTGCACAGGGAGTGCGCGTCCTCACTCCGGCTTGGTTGGTAGGGGGTGTTGGGAGGGCACGAGGCCTTCCCAACGAGCCGCCATCGAACATGTGCTCGACGGGGTTACCAAATAGGGGCTCCCTGTCAGCTCCTCGTCAAGGGCGGAGCCTGGTAACCCCCGCACCCAATGGAAGCGGCGGACCGGCCCCAGGGGGGCGGAGCCAACCAGCCGAGGGCGTGTCACTCCCCGCTGAGCATGCGCAGGAAGAGGGAGGTGACGTCAGATGCGCGCTGAGCTTGGAGCAAGCAAGACGTACCCTCCGAGCGCTGTGAGGCCTCCCCGCATCTCTGGACTGGACCGTGCTTTATCCTGTCCCCGAGCCAAGGTGCACCTTGTGCTATCGACTGCCTGTCCCTTCCTGCCATCAATCCCTGTGTAAGTCAGCCTTGTTCCGTTTGTCTGTGGTCTGTCTGGGATAAGATAAGATTGTATTTAAGTGCCCATCTCTTCTGTGTCTTTTACCTCACTCTGCCGTGTAATCTACCCCCTTTTCTCCACCACTGTAATTATACCCTCCTCCGGAGGTCTTGAGAACTGTACCCCTGGCGTCGTTTCATCTATCCCAGTCGTTGTGTCCTTTCCATCATTGATTTAGCATAGCGCGATTTGGTCAACGTCTGGGTGGAATCGGGGTCTAGCCGGGGAATAACTGTTCGGTCGCGGTCATACCAACCGCTCGGTCAAAAATAACATCTAAACCGCGTCCGTAACAATATGTTCAGCCTGAACGACATAGAAATCAAAATACCGAGTGTGGAGAGTCAGCCGCCGTAATGCCGAAATGACATCAGATATAATCACACTACCTTGTCATGTGACCAGATCCTCAGCTATGATTGGTATATGTTTGAGGGGACATACAGTCACGTGAAAAAGTAAGTACACCCCGCGTAAAGTTTTGACTTTTTCAACATATTTCAACATGCAGCTATTTGATCTTCATTTCAACAATATTGATAGATAAAGGTGATATAATACAACAAATATCATGAAACATTTACATTTTGTAGTCCATTGTATAATTTAAATAAACATAAATGCAAATTTCGCATGTGGAAAAAGTAAGTACACCCTTGGCTGTAATAGGTGGTATTGCCCTTTGGCAGAAACAACCTCAAGTAGGCGTTTCTTATAACTGTCTACCAGTCTCTGACATCGACTGGGAAAATTTTTTGCCCACTCCTCCATGCACAATTCTTTCAGCTGTGCGATGTTTGAGGGGTTTCTTGCATACACAGCTCGTTTCAAATCCCCCCACAACATCTCGATGGGATTTAGATCCGGGCTTTGACTTGGCCATTCCAGAACCCTCCATTTCTTTCTTTTCAGCCATTCCTTGGTGGATTTACTGGTATGTTTAGGTTCATTGTCATGTTGCAAGGTCCACCTTCAGTTGAGCTTCAACTTTCCGACAGATGGCCTCACATTATCCTCAAGCACCCTCTGGTACAATGAAGAATTCATAGTGGATTCTATGATGGTGAGCTGCCCAGGCCCTGATGCAGCAAAGCTGCCCCAAACCACAATATTTCCACCACCATGCTTTACAGTTGGTATCAGGTTCTTGTGGTCAAATGCTGTCTTTGATTTTTGCCAAACATGTCTTCTGGTACTGTGGCCAAATAGCTCTACCTTAGACTCATCTGTCCAGAGCACATTGTTCCAGAAGTGCTGGTCTTTGCCTAGGTGTTCATTGGCAAACTTTAGTCTTGCCCTGATGTTCTTTCTGGACAGCAAAGGTTTCCTCCTGGCACACCTCCCATGCAGATCAAATTTCTGCAGCCTCTTTCTAATGGTAGACTCGTGCACTTTGACATGAACAGTGGCAAGAGCTACCTGTAGGTCCCGTGATGACATTCTGGGGTTCTTAGAGACTTCTTTCAGCATCTTGCGGTCTGCTCTCGGGCTGAACCTGCTGGGGCGGCCTGGCCTGAACAAGTTGGCAGTTGTTTGGAATCTTCTCCACTTGTAGATGATCTACCGGACAGTCGAATGATTGATTTCAAATTGTGTGGAGATCTTTTTAAATCCCTTCCCAGACCCGTAGGCATCGATAACCTTCTTTCTGAAGGCCTCAGAGAGCTCTTTTGATCTAGGCACGGTGACGCCGCACACTTCAACAAAAACGAGCAAACCAAACTAAATGTCTGAGGTTTAAATAAGACAGGTTCCTACAAGATCCTCTCTAACGATGTTCTAATCATTTGCACCTGAGCTGGTGCACCTGATTCTAATTTTAGGTATTTGAAGTAGTGATAAATGTAAGGGTGTACTTACTTTTTCCACATGCGAAATTTCCATTTTTGTTTATTTAAACTATACAATACAACAACACAACAACATGCATTTTAAGGCCATTTTCCCTGCTAGAGTGGGGGTTAGCCTTGCGGTCCCCATGACAATCTTCTCCATATTGCCCTATTTTCTGCATCTCTCCTTGTTAACCCCCTTGCCCTCATTTCTTCTTCCACCATCTTTAGCCAAGTCTTTCTCGGTCTTCCCCGTCCTCTACTTCCTTCTACATTCATTTCCATCACTCTTCTCAACCAGTCACTTTCATCCTTCCTCAACACATGACCAAACCATCTCAACCTGTTCCTCTTCACAACATCAATCACAGACTCTATTTCCATCATTTTTCGCAAACATCTTTTGTCTTCCTCTCTCTCAACGATACTCCGCACATCCATTAAACCATTCGCATTTCCACCCTTTCCAACCTTCGTTGCTGCTCTTCGTGTCTCGCTCATGTCTCGCTCCCATAAATCATAACACTTCTCACACATGCAGCATACACCTTTCCGTTCAGCTTCAACGACACTCCCCTCCTCATCAGCACGCCACTCAGTTCCCGAAATTTCTTCCATGCACATCTCACTCGAGCAACCGTTGCCGAGTCTGATCCACCTTCTCCATTCAGCATGTCTCCGAGGTAGCAAAATGTTTTCACACCTTCCAGCTTCACGCCATCTCCAAGATCCAACTCAACATTTCCTCCATCTGCAGCTCCCTCTGTGCACACCTTACATTTGAATGTAGCTGCCACACTGGTTAATGACCCTCTCAGACCACTACATTTTTGATGAACCCACTCAGCGCACATTGTACATTGAATGGAGTTCACTCCGACACCCTTCCTGCACACAGCACATGGCCACTTCCCAGTTCTTTCCACCTCACCACATGCTTTACCACTTGCCATCACCTTCGTCTTTCCGATATTCACCTTCAGACCTTTTGTCTCCATACATTCCTTCCACTTGTTCATCTTTTCCTTCAGTCCATCCACACTTTCCGCAATCAACACCAGATCATCTGCATACAACAACTCCCACGGTAAACCCTCCTTTACATTCTGAGCCAGCACCTCCATCACAGCTACAAATAGTAGTGGACTTAGTACCCCTGATAACTAACCCTAACCCCTGATGCACTCCCACCTTCACCTCAAACTCACCACTGTTCCCGTCCTTCGTCCTTACAGCTGTGAGCGCTCTTTTGTACATTGCCATCACTACTCTGATCAACCATTCCTCCACTCCTAACTTCCTCATTGCCCATGTCAATACTTTGCGTGGAACCCTATCGAATGCTTTCTCCAGATCAACAAACCCAAGAAACAACTTCTTCCTCTTCTCCATGTAATTCTCCTGCAACTGCCTCACAATAAAAAGCGCTTCTGTCGTTCCTCTTCCTGGCATAATTCCAAACTGCATTTCGTCGATCTTCACTTTCTTCCTTATCCTCCTCTCCAACACCCTTTCCAATACCTTCATTCCATGCTCCAATAACGTTATCACTCGGTACGAGCCACACTCTAGAGGGTCACCTTTCCCCTTGTATAGAGGGACGAGGGTACTCAGTTCCCAATCCACCGGAATGCGGCCTTCTTTCACCGCCAGATTACAGATCTCTGTCATTCTCTTCACACCCCAACTTCCTGCTGCCTTCAACATATCTCCCACAACTCCCGTCGGCCCTCCCGCTTTTCTACTCTTCATTGCTTTTATCGCTTCCTCAACTTCCTTTATGTTATCTTCTCTGCCGGTCCTAAAACTGGGTTACTCTCTATGTTGCCATCCCATTCATTCTCTGTATTCAACAGCATTTCCATATATCTTTTCCATCTTCCTTTAATTCCATCTGGGTCCACAACGATTTGTCCCACTTCATCCTTCAAGCAACTCACCCCCATCACATCACACCTCTCTTTCGCTATCTGCTTTGCAATCCTGAATACTGCTCTCTGACCCTCTTCCGAATCCAAGCGTTCTCCGAACATTTTCCTACATGCCTCCTGCGCCTTTGCTACCTCTTTCTTTGCTGCCTTCTTGGCTGCCTTTTAACTTTCATGCTCTGCTGTTTCTGCTCCCGTACCCTTCGCCTTCTGCCACTCCTTGAACTTCTTCCTCTTCTCGTCAATCCTCTTTCCAACTTCATCATCCCACCACCATGTTTCAGAGTGCCTCGGTGGTCCTTTTGTCCATCCACATACCTCACCAACGGCTCCCAACAGACTAGCTTTCATTGACATCCAACCACTTTCAAGCTCAACCACATCATCCTCTACCCTACTCAGCCTCTCTTTTAATGCCTCCCTTTCTGTCACCTCTTTCAACCTCCACACCTTCATTCTCGGTTGGTACTTCACCCGCCGAGCTCTCCTCGCACCTTTCACCCTTATGTCGCAGACAACCAAGTGGTGCTGTGAAGCAGCCTCCTCCCCCGGGATCACCTTTGTGTCCCGGAGGTGCCCCCTATCTCGCCTACGCACCATCAGGTAGTCAACGGTTGTCGTCGACCCACCTGATGTGTATGTACCAAGCTTATTATCCTCTTTCTGGAAGTGAGTATTACAAATCAACAAATCAGCTCCATCAGCAAACTCCAAAATCCTTTCACCTTCTCCATTTCTCACACCATATCTGTAACCCCCATGAACTCCCTCAAAACCATCCATACTCCGTCCCACATGTCCATTTAGGTCTCCTCCTCCCACAACAACTTCCTCATCTTTCACGTTTTCCATCAGCTTCTCTATCGCACACCAGAAAACTATACAATGGACTACAAAATGTAAAAGTTTCATGATATTTGTTATATTATATCACCTTTATCTATCAATATTGTTGAAATGAAGATCAAATATCTGTATGTTGAAATATGTTGAAAAAGTCAAAACTTTACATGGGGTGTACTTACTTTTTCACGTGACTGTACATACAAACATACAGATGGACAAACACTTGTTACGGTCTGTGACCTTTCTTTTCTTCTTCCTTCCCCCTCCTCCCCCTGTGAGTTAGACCAAGTGGTTTGGTCCATGGGTATAAAGCCTGTGGCTGTGGGGCAGGGGAGGGGCCAGGAAGGTGATTCAGAGGAGAGGCTGGCCATTTTGGAGGAAGGCTCATGGCGGAGTGCCTTTTCGTGTGTGGAGTTTTCAGCGGAAATGTCTCCACCTGAAGGTTGTGCCGGATCAACCCCTGCGGCCACATCTGTACCTGAAGGTTGACTTTGATTAAACCCTTGCTACTGCTGGGCCTGCATTGGGCCCTACTGTTGGGGCCTGCATTGGGGCCTACCGCTGTGCCTGCATTGGAGCCAACCACTGGGCCTGCACTGGGGCCTACTGCTGGGCCTGCATTTGGGTCTACTGTGGGCTGGCCTTGGGGCCTACTGCTGGGCCTGCCTTGAATGCAGTGCTTATTTCGAACTCTTGCTGCAGCTCCTCCAGTTCGGATCCCCTAACCTGGCCTTGAGTTGATACTGGAGGATCCATCACCACTCACTTCCGCATCGTCTGGGTCTCTCCTCTTCAGACCTCTTCAGGACCACCAGACTGTTGGTCCTCCCTTGGGACTGACTACACAAATAGCACACTGCAGCCCTGGCTGCCTACTCCGTCCCTCTCGTGCTTCCCTAATCCGGTTTTTCCCTCTCTCCCATCTTTGTTTCCTTTTTCTTTATGTGTAGAAATAGAATTTCAGTGTGATGATCTATAAATAAAGCCGGTGTGATTGAATATTTAGCTTGGTGTGCTTCAGGCTGTAACACACTGTTCTAGATGGCTTTAAAGAAAAATGTGTATTTTTTAATGTTTATTTTGTCAATCAGTCCACAGCCCCCATCCAAGCTGGTCTCGAGCTTCCCTCTCCCTTTCTCCGGTTCAGTCCGTCGTAATCCTGGGTTCGTCTCAGAGCCCTTCTTGTGGGAGGGAGTCCTGCTTTGGAAAGTCGTCTGTCCCAGCACTGTGCGCTGCTTAGGGTCGCCTTTCTCAGTGTGCATGAACAGGATGTGTGAGTGAGACCACGCAGTGAGGGGACATGCTGCGTGAGTAAATACCTGTAAATACGTGTGATTTTTAATGCATGCTTGAAACAAGAACCTGTCTTGACTCATCCGGTTTATCCCGACAGTGGCACATGGCAACTGAACGATCGGTTGATCAAGATAAGTATGCAGCACGTGACTTGTTACTGCTTGGCCAATCAATTGTGATGAGTGTCGCTGTCGGCATGTCACATGACTGTCGGCATGATACCCGCTCATAACAGTAACCTCCCTGTTAACGGTACGAGGTATGAGGTTGACGGTACGAAAGGCGATCATGGTCGTTTAACAAGTCGTGCCATCTGAAGTTATCCGGGGCTGACGACCACACAATATATATATATATATATACTGCCTTTGTTAAATTTTACTTGAGAATAATAAATATTTGAATGTCACTGCATTATATTCTCATCATTCCATAGCCTTAGCCTAAAGAAGCTTCCACCACAAGGCAGTGGGGATCTGTTACCCTGGACGAGGAGCCCATAACCAGGTACTGTCAGCCAGAGCCAGCTGAGCCCAGGACTCGTGTCGCATAGGGCAGGGACGTCACTCCCTGAGGTAGCTGAAAAACAGCTACCCTACTACCACCTGTAGGTCAGCCTGGGCAGCATTACATCGTGGATACATGTGCCCAAGAAAGTCATTGGTGGCACCAATTTAAACGCCATTGCGCAGCATCTGCAGACAGCTGTGTTCACTTTGGACGTCCAGGGCAGCCGTCATCATTCCGAGGACCTGGCCAGTCTACTGCGCCGATGGGCGAAGCGACGACTCACACAATCATCATCATTCTCAGCAGTGGTTTGAGGAGTGACATTGGTGTACAAGGCTAAGAGGCCTTTCGGTAATGAAATTGCAAAGGTGTACAGTAACTGATTCCACTGACAAGGAGTCAGCGGCTGCGTCACCCTCTGCTGATCCAAAGTTGATTAGCTTGCTGGTCTGAGAAACAGAACCTCTTTCAACCCTAGCAAGTCAAATAGTCTCACCCTGTCTTTCCTGAAGGATCGTCAAATGGACACACCGACATATTTCCACGACAATGCAATGGAAAAGGTTAGTATATTGAACTTCTAGGCCCCACTATGATATATGAGCCATGACCTTACAATTTAGCAAAGGTGGCCTGCAGGGCAACCGCAAAATCAAAGCTACTTATTGCCAACACTCTACAGGGCCTTTATCTGTAGCTGAATGGAGTACTGCTCTCCCCTAATGCCTGGCACACCAGCATCAAATGTCTCCTGGATTTGGTGAAATCTACAGCTCTCAACCGTGCTGGCATCTCTTGCATGGAGGCTGAAGCACAAGACATGTTGCTCTCACATTGCAATCAGGTCAGCGAACACTGTTTTTAGCTCACCAGGAACGAAGTTCAGGGGAGCTTATGCGATGGCGCGTTGTCCGTCCGTCCGTCTGTAAACACTTGAAACTTCTTCTCCGAAACCGCTGATGGGATTGCGATAAAAATTGGCATAAATGATATTTGTTGCGTTGTGACTAAAGTTTGTTCACAGCATTAAAAAAAAATTGGGGATTAAGGGGGTTTACCGGGGGTCAAAGTGGATCCAGATTTGATCACCTAAAATAGGAATTTGCTTTTTCCTCTGAAACTACACACACTGTTTCGATTAAACCTAACTACAACCTTCACCACCCGTGATGTACCGAAGTTTGTTCACAAAATTTAAAAAATCTGCCCCTTTGGGGATCTACGGGGGTTGCCCCCCAAAATAGGTGTTTGCTTTTTTTTCAGAAACTACACATGCAATTCTGATGAAACTTGACCACAACCTTAATCCAAAGTAAAAATCCTTAATCCAAAGTGTTGTACCAAAGTTTGTTCTTGGCATTTAAAACAATCGGGGTCTAAGGTGGTCTATGGGGGGCTTGCCCCCCAAAATAGGTATTTGCTTTTTTCTCAGAACCTACACAAACAATGTTGATGAAACGTCACCACAACCTTCATAATTCGTGATGTACCAATGTTTGTTCAAGGCATTGCAAAAATTGGGATTTGAGGAGGTACACAGGGTGGGAGGGGAGGGGGGGTGGGGGGGGGCGGCTGGGCGTTCCATTATCTTGGATTTGTTTTTTTTTGTTTTTTTTTGTATACAAGGTCGAGGCTCGTGTAAGAGCTAACATTAATCACACAAAAAGTCAAACCACCACATAAAACATATAAGGGGAGCGGTAGACAAGATGGGGAGAGAGGGGGAAGGACACAAACACAACATTTGAGAGCAGGGACATCGAGAGAACTGTGGGAGGGAGAGGGCTTGAGGGGAGGTGGGAGAGGTATAAAACATATGGACACTGCAAGGACTTCCAGGAAAGAAGTTGGAATTTCAAAAAAAAAGTGTATCTGGGGTGAATTATCAGGGGTAGAAAAGATCAAGGTTTTGGAAGGGGAAAGATAAGAGATGGTGGTGAACAGCCGTTTTAAAGACCTGGAGGGAGGAGTGGGATTGAAGAGAGTGAGGGAGTTTGTTCCAGAGGCGGGAGAAAAGGGGAATGAAAGAGTGAAGGTGAGCAGAGAGTCTTGATTTTGGCAGTTTAACCATAAGAGGGTTGCAGGCAGATCTTGTGCGACCTGTTGGAATATTGGGGGGACAGAGCCCAGAGAGAGCTGGGGGGGCAAGGCCGGAGAGGAGTCGGTAGAAGACAGAAAGACCACCAACCTGCCTGCGGTGAGTCAGTGAAAGGCCCTCGGAGATAGCTTCATCGCGGGAGATTCCCATGATTCTGAAAGCTCCTCGTGCAAATGAAACCCGAAACCCTCACCTCACGTGGAATGGGAATAAAAGGGAATCACAGGGAATGCGGTACAGTACGTCATCTCTTCTGCAAACTGCTCAGTGAACAACTCAGAAATATATTGGGGATTTATTTAATTAATGTGCAGCACATGGTGATTTTTTCTGGTGAGGGTGGTTGTGCGGATTCAAAGTATCCTTTTAACAACATTAAATAAACAACCTGCATTGATGGTTACACCAGTACCGTAAAGCACAGGTAAACGGTACCATAATCGGGCGGCAGTGGTGCGACAGACACCGGGTGGGAGACAGGCCTGGTCGGTTTGGCCTTGTCTGGGTCCTTCACGTTCTCCCGGTTTTCCTCCGAAGCTGCGTCCTTTGTCATCGTCGCCGTCGCTGCAACAAAAGCACGTGGGCAAGGCAACAAAAGCAGTCACGTGACCCAGACAGCCCGATCCGAGAATTCGACCAATAACGGAACGGCCCGTGTATTACATTATTTAATTATTCGACGCTTCATCAAAATTAATAATCTATCGCGATCTCAACGAATTGAGGTGACGATAAAAAATAAAACCAAGAATTAAAAAATCGTTCTTAAATATATACGTTTAAATCCTAAATATTACAGGTTTTGTGGAACGTTGATAATTATTTCCACGACGCAAGCCGCGCAGACGAGAAACATGGAGAAGCAGCATCGTCACATCGTCACAACGTGCGTCACACTGGAGACTGTGCAGTAAATACCGATCAATACATACAAACATGTCCGCTGAAGTCAATAAAATAGCGCCACGTTCATTTATCGATACCATCGTCTATTCCTTCAGTCTTGGGATTTTGTTTTCGGCGGGAACATCGGCGCTCGCTCCGCTTACCCCGATTGCGCGCTCCGCTTACCCCGATTGCGCGCTCCGCTTACCCCGATTGCGCGCTCAGCTTACCCCGACCGCGCGCTCAGCTTACCCCGACCGCGCGCTCCGCTTACCCCGACCGCGCGCTCCGCTTACCCCGATTGCGCGCTCCGCTTACCCCGACCGCGCGCTCCGCTTACCCCGACCGCGCGCTCCGCTTACCCCGACCGCGCGCTCCGCTTACCCCGACCGCGCGCTCCGCTTACCCCGATTGCGCGCTCCGCTTACCCCGACCGCGCGCTCCGCTTACCCCGACCGCGCGCTCCGCTTACCCTGATTGCGCGCTCCGCTTACCCCGACCGCGCGCTCCGCTTACCCCGATTGCGCGCTCCGCTTACCCCGACCGCGCGCTCCGCTTACCCCGACCGCGCGCTCCGCTTACCCCGACCGCGCGCTCCGCTTACCCCGACCGCGGGCGCGATTTCTCGATCCGATATTCCGTCCTCCTCCTGTAGCCTAATTCATTCAATGAACCTTCATTCCACACATCATTCGCTTGAGATTAAAAGGGGTTTTCCCGTATTCATAATTAATTTTGATCGAACGTTATTTCAAATTCCAACTACAGTATTTATAATCGGTCTAATCTCAGCTGGGTCTGAGCTAAGAAGGCACACAGGATCATTCTTCAGCCTCAATATCGATTTATCAAGACAGTTTTATAGCGTCTGTAATTACTGATCGCATCCGCTTTCTCCCTCCTTCTCTTCAGTATCTTCCCTCAATTCCTTGTTCTTCAATTCTTTCCACTACCCGCACTATCCACCGTAATCTGTCTCTTGATATTTTTCCTCTCATCGGCACATTCCATAGTTCCTTGATCGATTCCTAATCTTTTCTTATCGAGGCTTGCCAACCTGTCAAAGGTAAAAAAAACATAGGGGCAATACCCCTGGCGCTCACCTGGTAGAATAAACAGTATACTGCACAGACTAAAGGTATTTTAAACCAATTTCAATGCTTTCTAGAAGACAGGGCAGCATGTAGAATTATACTAACATAATCATAAGACTTTAAATAAACAAACAAAAAAAATACCTATTTTGGGGGGCCATGCCCCCCCCCCCCCTCCCACTCCATGTACCTCCTCAGACCGCAATTTTTCCAATGCCCTGAACAAACATTGGTACATCACGGATGATGAAGGTTATGGTGAAGTTTCACCAAAATTGTGTGTGTAGGTTCTGAGAAAAAAAGCAAATACCTATGTTAGGGCCCCATAGACCACCTTAGACCCCGATTTTTTAAATGCCAGGAACAAACTTTGGTAAAACACAGGCGATGATGGTTGTGGTCAGGTTTCATCGAAATCGTGTGTGTAGCTTCAGAGAAGAAAGCAAATACCTATTTTGCGGGGTCAAACCTGGACCCACTTTGACCCCCGGAATCCCCCTTAGACTTCAATTTCTTCGTGCCGTGAACAATCTTCGGCACATCACGGGTGATGAAGGTTGTGGTCAGGTTACATCGAAATCGTGTGTGTAGTTTCAGAGGAAAAAGCAAATTCCTATTTTGGGGGGGTCAAACCTGGACCCACTTTTACCCCCGACACCCCGATTTAATCAATGACGTGAACAAAATTTAGTAACAACACAACAAATATCATTTGTGACAAATTTGGTCGCAATCCCATCAGCGGTTTCTAAGAAGTTTCAAGTATCAAGTATCAAGTTTGATTTAAATCTCTTCAGCGCTTCTCAAGTGTCACGTTTTTACCTGACATGACCTTTGACCTCTTGACACCATAATCTAATCAGTTCATCTTTACATCATTATACATACTTGTACCAAGTTTGACTTAGTTCCCTTGAGCCGTGGTAAAAAAAACAACCTATCACAGACTCTGACCTTTGACCTCTTTATGCCAAAATCGAATCAGTTCATCTTTGCATCATAATATATGGACTTACAAGTGAATAATAAAATGTATGCTAAATTAAAAAGGCAATGTAGGGATGACAAACTACAGTCTAAAAAAGGTCCTAAACAAGATAGGGATGGTGTTGGTTTAGAGAGTAGCTAACAGTATTGCCATCACATAACACTCCCTACATCACTGCCTCATTTACACTTCATCAGTTATTGCTTCAAGCTTCTACAAACATTTCAATGGTTACAACAGTACTTGATTACTCCTGTAGTGTAGCCAGAAACGGAGACTCTACAAATTAGCAGCCCAAGTACAATGTTATAATATCAGTACATGACCATCAACTTCTTACAAACTGCATGAACATCTCCAATGACAGCATTCTATAATTATCTCCATTTGTGATTGGTTACTCTAAGTTGATAAAAAAGAAAAGTAGGAAAGACAACCGAAGCTGCAAGAAGTCCCTGAAATTATATCGGAGCTTCTTATACTTCAGCAGAAATGAAATATAGGAGCTTCTAATACTTTTGGCTCGGCCTAGCCCTAGACAATAGTCTGGAGGCAGTGATGTTGGGAATGTTATGTGATGGCAATACTGTTAGCTACTCTCTAAACCAACATCATCCCTATCTTGTTTAGGACCTTTTGTGGACTGTAGTTTGTCATCCCTACATTGCCTTTTTAATTTAGCATAAATATTTATATTCACTTGTTTCTGTAATTTGTTTACAATGTGGAATAACACAATGGTATATGGTACTCAGAGGATACCCAATCTTGGACCAAAAGTGCCAAGATGTCTTAGTCAGCAATGTCAAACACTGCACATGTGTTCCTATATTGTCTTACGTAACCCTGACTGTATCTTGCAGCTCTGTCTTATTGCTCATTTCTCAAAGAGTAATGTCTTCATCCAGCCTCGTGCCACACAATGACCTGCACTTAGAAACTGCCAAAATAGTTAGTGGATTTACAGTCGAGAGAACAACATCAAAGTGATCATGCTGCAGCCTGATGTACGTAGCCATCTGCGTGACATTTTCATGCAAATTTTCGTCAACATGCATAGGGGAGTACCTTACCCAATCCATACTCTCGCTGTTGTACACATACACTGGGGTATTCAGCAAATGTGCGAGAGTAAGAATTTCATTTTCTGTACCCCAAGTACCTGCACTGTCCATACGAGAAGCTCTTATGTAGGCTTCAACACTGGACACACCAGTGGATGTAAGAATCACATCTGGTCCACCACAACTCATACCATTGGACCTGATGAAATAGAGACCGAGCATATTGCATGCTGAGCGCTGCCATTCCTCAGTGATGGAATAGTACCTATGATCAGGCCATTCCTGTATATTGGCTGCCTGGGGGTTACTGTTATTAACAGGTTTCTTTTTCTTGTCTGACTTTCCATCATTGACATTCTGCTGTGAATTGGTGAGTTTGTTTTTCCCAGGTGGGTTAGCACTTGAACTGCGAACCTCAATGCCCACATCATAATGACTGCCCATGTGTCTCAGGTAGATGGACTTAGCTGCAATAGTATTACCTTCCACATTAAACAGGTAGGTTGCCTCATTAAAGAATGGCTCATTATGAGCACAGTGCAAACCCTCACCAATGTCTCCCCTTTCTTCTCAAGGCTACATATTGACCTGATAGACTGAAGCAAGACTCCAGCATACTGCTTACGCATCTGAAGGGCCTTGTTTACCAATCTCTTAGCTGCGAGAGATGACACGGCTTTCTTACAAGAGTAACTAGTCATTGTTTTCGATATATTTGGGTGCTTCTTTTTGAAAGCTTTGATGAAAGCTTCAGCATTGCAGAGTAGTTTTTGCTCACCTCAAAAACATACTGATGCTTTGCATAAGGTTCAGCTAGTTCATACCTCCGCCTCATGTCTGCACAACGCTGGGGTATGTTCTTCGTGTGACATATCCGAGCACACTTTAGAATAGACTTGGCCTTCTTTAGATAGTGTGCACGACGAGCAGTTAGTTCTTTATGTCTGTGAGTACTGTAGTACACATGACGAACAGCTTTTATTATATAGCTGTGAGCAATTGTTACGTGCTCCTCCCCAAACCCCAGTCACGGTGTACCTCCGAGCCCCGAAAGGAGTCACGGCAGAAAGATGTATTATAATGTGTGTCAATGACCAATGGTGAAACCACACCAACCAATTGTTACCAAAAACAAGTATTGTATTAAGGTCACACAAGTATAACAGCACAAGTACAATCTATCTATAATTCCAGTAATCTCTGTGTGTATGTTTGTATGTTTGTATGTTTGTATGTTTGTATGTATGTATGTATGTATGTTTGTCTGTGACCGCTGTTTCGCGACAACTACCGGTCCGATATACTTGCAACTTGCCAGGTATATTGCTGGGGACCCGAGGATGTGCCTTTTCAAGGTTTCATATTAATCGGACAAGTAGTTAGCGAGCTATGGCGATTTCTTCACCAAACTCCGCAAGCCGTTCGCTTTGGACCAAACCATTGCATGTAAATAGAGGGGGGGGGATTGTCACCGTACTCGCAAGCCGTTCGCTTTGGACCAAACCATTTCATGTAAATAGAGGGGGGGGGATTGTCACCGTGCTCGCAAGCCGTTCGCTTTGGACCAAACCATTTCATGTAAATAGAGGGGGGGGGATTGTCACCGTACTCGCAAGCCGTTCGCTTTGGACCAAACCATTTCATGTAAATAGAGGGGGGGGATATAATTTTAGATATATATATAGTACGGGCATGCCCTAGTATGTTTAAATTGCACCACAAAAATACCATATAATTCCTATGATGGTACCATCAGTTTCTTATTGTTACGTGCTCCTCCCCGACCCCCTGGTCACGGTGCACCTCCGAGCCCCGAGAGGAGTCACAGCAGAAAAATGTGTTATTCTGTATGTCAAAGATCAATGGGGAAGCCACACCAATTGTTACTCACAAACAAATATTGTATTAAGATCACACAAGAATAACAGCACAACAATAATCGTAATCAAAAGTACAATCAATTTATGTCCAATGATGGTACCATCAGTTTCGTAATATATAACTCACTGTGCTCCAAGTGAGCGGAAAGAAGAAGATTCCCAATGTCTCTAATTCCCGGCTTCAAGCCAAAGTGGATTCGCTCCAGCGATCATCAGATCAATGTCCAATCGAGACCAGAATCCCGTTGGGTTGGCAGTTACAGTCCTGCGGCCAAAGCTGTGCAAAGGCGCCCTCCAGGCGACTGGGAAATCCAAAGGCGCCCTCCAGGCACCTGGGAAATCACACCCTCGGGTATGGACATTCCGCGGCTCACAGTCGGCGAACCTCCGATTTACCTTCGAAATTCGCATTGCACACACGCACACCAGATACGTCTGAATGCTGTGAAAACGGCTGAGGTCAAGCAAAGAAAAACCTTGCGCGACGCGCAAAGGCTGAAGCAAAGCAAAGAAACCTTGCCCGACGCGCAAAGAGCGCGAGTCAAAATGGCCGACGCCCAGTTCTCGAGACGTAACGGCCCGACGATGATTCTCTCCTGAATCGATCGCAAAACCTGACACGCAGGTTAATCTGTCACAGCGATAACCACTCTGTCGCAGGAATCCCTTTCCTGGGAAACCCAAAGTTCACTCGTGACTCTTGCTCGCCAACGTTCGCTCCAGACCGCAAAGCAACTATGCTTCTTGTCCGACTCCACTCGCTCCGCCTTCTTTTTTCTTCTTCCTCTTCCTCCGGTTCCCGATACGGTTTCCGATTTCTTTTAACACTAACTTTTTCACCTTTTGAAAACAGTTCATAAACAATAAACCTTTTTAAAACAATAATAGTACATGGAATCAGAAATGTTTACAGTGGATGAAAACCACAACAACGGAAGTGACGAATCCGTAACACTTATTCAATAACTCACTGTGCTCCAAGTGAGCGAAAAGAACATTCCCAAAGTCACTGTCCCGGCACCAAGCCAAAGTCGATCCACGCTCCGGTGATCGCAAGAAAAATGTCGAATCGAGACCAGAATCCAAGTCGGCTGACAGTCAATGCTGCCAAAGAGGCGCAAAGGTGCACCCAAAAGGCGACTGGGAAATCACACCTTCGGGTATGAATGTTCAGTGGCTCCCAAACGGAGAACCACAAATTCCCAATCGAAATCCACGTTACACTCGCAAACCAGGCTAACGGCTGGGTGCAGTGAAATGGCTGGAGCGAGGTGAAAAGGCTGGAGCGATGCGAAATGGCGGGAGCGAGGCGAAATGGCGGGCGGGCCCGTACTGGAGGCGTACCTGCTCTCCAACGATTCTCTTCGGAATCAACCGCAAAACCCGACACGCAGGTTTATCTGTCACAGTGATAACCACTCTGTCACATGAATCCCTTTCCCAGGAAACCCAAAGTTCGCTCGTGACCCCGGTTCGCCAGTGTCTCCTCGAGACCTCAAAACAGCTCGGCTTTTCTTCCCGACCACACCTGCTCCGCATTTTTTTCCTTCCTCCTCTTCTTCTTCCGGTTTCTCCCGATCCGGTTTCCGGTTTCTTTTAAAACACTAATTTTTTTCCTTTTGAAAACAGTTATCTCCATTTCACTTAAACGATAACAATAATAGTACATGGAACCAAAAATGCTTACAGTGGATGAAAACCACAACGACGGAAGTGACGAATCCGTAACACAATGTAGTCTCTTTTAAAAGCAGCTTTGAGCTCGTTTCTGTGAGCACTATTGTACTCACACAAGCAGATTTGAGCTCGTCTCTGTGAGCACTATTGTACTCACAAGCAGCTTTGAGCTCATCTCTGTGAGCACTATTGTATTTATTGAAAGCAGCTTTGAGTTCGTATCTGTGAGCACTATTGTACTCACCACAAGCAGCTTTGAGCTCGTCTCTGTGAGCACTATTGTACTTACTACAAGCAGCTTTGAGCTTGTCTCTGTGAGCACTATAGTACTCACTACAAGCAGCTTTGAGCTTGTCTCTGTGAGTATTTATTGAAAGCAGCTTTGAGCTCGTCTCTGTGAGCACTATTGTATTTATTGAAAGCAGCTTTGAGCTTGTCTTTGTGAGCATGATTGTACTCACTACAAGCAGCTTTGAGCTTGTCTCTGTGAGCACTATTGTACTCACTACAAGCAGCTTTGAGCTCATCTCTGTGAGCACTATTGTATTTATTGAAAGCAAAAAAAAGCAAAAAGCAAAGCAAAAAAACCAAAAAAAAAGCACCTTTGAGCTCGTCTCTGTGAGCACTATTGTATTTATTGAAAGCAGATTTGAGCTCCTCTGTGAGCACTATTGTATTTATTGAAAGCAGCTTTGCTCCTTACAGAGCCCACTGCATAGCTAGCTTTGGAGGCTTCCTTTTTGTCCTCACTTTCATCGAAGTACTTGTCACGTGTTGTGATAAGATCATCTGCTTGTTATTTGCATAATATTTTCTATTTTGAGTTCTTTCTTTTGCTGAGCAGAAGGCATATTGGAGGTAGCTACTGTAGCGGTTCTTTCCCTTTGAGAGACATGATAACATCCGTTCGCTCCTCGAATGTATGTAAATGGTGTGGTTTGAAGGTTTCCCTCCAACCAACCAACAGAGAGGAGGGGCGGAGCCTCTCGGGAGGAATTTATGCACGGCCGGACGTGAGACACTCTCGTGGTTTTTACTGTTTTGCTTACTTGAAGTGTCAATAAAACATATTGTTACGATTTTTAGAACCTTCACTTTATATAAAAAAAATAATTCTTGTAAATATCCCCCTTTGTAAAGGTCGCACCCTAGTTAGGTCATATTGCAACACGTAGGACACCATAGATTCTTCTTTAGTTATTTCATTAGTATGTGTTTCAGGTAAGGATCTGTTTCCAATAGTTGAATCTGCGTTGTATTAATCAAATAACCTAGCCCCCTTCTCCAATTCCTATTCCATTCATATTGCGGCGTAAACTGCCCTCCACAACATATTGCGCTTCTCTGCTAGCTGCAGCGCCCGTCTCAAGACGCCATTACGCGGTCAAGTTGGAGAAGAAGGGAGGAGCGGCCAGGAACCTAGGCGTGGCCCCATCAACGCGTCACGAAGGGAGGTAACAATGAACCCTCATGACCAATCCGGGCCGAGGCTTGTTCACCGGTAGGCGGAGCAAAACGGACGCGGCTTGATACGCGAGGCTTGTCATAAAAGCGCGAGTGCAAAGCCCTTTCACACAGAGAGCAGATGCGGGGGAGATCGGCAGATGCGAGAGAACAGCGCAGAGGCGGCGAATATAAGAACATTGCGCGGAGGATCGTTTGGGACGATCGGTTTTCGATACGAACTGCCGTGGTTTTGAGAGTGTTCGGCACGCTATACATACGCGCATTCCAACCCCTCGCATGTGCAAGGTCCGGTCGCGCGCCAACGACGCCAGCTGCCTGCCATTCTTCGCGGCAGACCCGGAGCCTGGAACCATCTGCCTGGACATTCCTCCCCTACCAGCTACCTTTCGTGTGAGTCTGTCAGTTTGTCCTGGGCGTGTTATATAAGAGTGTATAAGGTTGCCCTATGTCCTTTTATTTCCTCTCTTCTTGTATATTCCCTTCTTTCGTTTCCTCTTTTAGATAGTTAATAAATCATATTTGTTCTTCATTCACCCTTCTTATTCTTTGCTTCCTCTCATCTGGTCGCTTTAGTCTCTTCCCAATTGAATACCTGTGGCACGATTAGAACCGCTCAGAATCGGGTTAGTTTTATTGCTAACGGCTCGGATCGTGGATTGCTAAACCGCTCGGCAATTACCATCACATCCGCGGTTCGAGCAGGGACTCATCTCCCTGCTTTGCGGAGAGATTGGTGAAGGTATTTGGGAAACCTTTGACCAATCACCCTGGCCAATCTCATCCCGCAAAGGAGCGGGATAGTTCCAGGACCGGAGACGGCCAGCTTAACAAGACAAGGGGATTAACCCCCCCCTTGCTAACGGGAGTGCCGTACTTCGAGATCCGTAACAATATTATATAGTCAAGAGAGTCGAGAGTGCCAGCACACTCTCTGATAATAGTTTTGTAAAATTAACTTCAATGAAGAACTTTATCAAAATAAGATAAAAGTACTTATCTGTAGTCACGGACGTACATAATAAACCTGGACCCGCTATGCGCCTGCTTGGCTGAAGTCAGAGCGAGTCGGTCGGCGGCCATGTTTGTGTGACACTCGCTTGTAAACAAACCAACGTGATAACGTGGATATTTTCTTGCGGCCAACATACTACCACTACAACATACTACTACTACTACAACATACTACTACTACTACTCCTACAACATACTACATACTACTACTACTACAACATACTACTACCACTACAACATACTACTACCACTACAACATACGACTACAACATACTACTACTACTACTACAACATACTACTGCTACTACAACATACTACTACTACTACAACATATTACGATTACTACAACAACATACTACCACAACTACTATAACATACTATGACTACTACAACATACTACATACTACTACTACTACTACAACATACTACTACTACTATAACATACTACTTCTACTACAACATACTATGACTACTACAACATACTACTACCACTACAACTACTACAACATACTACTACATACTACTACTACTATAACATACTACTACTACTACAACATACGACTACTACAACATACTACGACTACTACAACATACTACGACTACTACAACATACTACATACTACTACAACATACTACTACTACTACTACAACATATTACTACTACTAAACATACTACTAGTACTACAACATACTACTACCACCACTACTACTACTACTACTACTACATACTACAATGACAACTTGGCACTACTACTACTACTACTACCACAACATACTACTACTACTACCACTTCATACTACCACAACATACTACTACTACCTACATACATACTACCTACATACTTACTACCTACAAGCATACTACCTACAAACATACTACCTACAAACATACTACCTACACACATACCACCTACATATATAATACCGACATACATACCACCTACATACATACTACCTACATAAATCCTACCGACATACATACTTCTTACATTCTTACTACATACTTACTTACATACTTACATACTACATGCATACCACTACATACTTACTATCTACATACTTACTATCTACATACTACCTTCATACTACATACTGCCTTAATACTTACTATCTACATACTTACTACCTTCATACTACATACTACCTTAATACTTACTATCTACATACTTACTACCTTCATACTACATACTACCTTAATACTTACTATCTACATACTTACTACCTTCATACTACATACTACCTTAATACTTACTACTTTAATACTTACTATCTACATACTTACTACCTTCATACTACATACTACCTTCATACTACATACTACCTTAATAGTTAATACTTTAATACTTACTATCTACATACTTACTACCTTCATACTACATACTACGGTACCTTAATACTTACTACTTTAATACTTACTAGCTACATACTTACTACCTTCATACTACATACTACCTTCATACTACATACTACCTTCATACTACATACTACTTTAATACTTACTTTCTACATACTTACTACCTTCATACTACGGTACCTTAATACTTACTACTTTAATACTTACTATCTACATACTTACTACCTTCATACTACATACTACGGTACCTTAATACTTACTACTTTAATACTTACTACCTTCATACTACATACTACCTTAATACTTACGACTTTAATACTTACTATCTACATACTTACTACCTTCATACTACATGCTACCTTCATACTACATACACACAAAATATGTCAAAGTACTTTGAACACCTGATGAACAAACTGACTCGTTTCAAGTATCGCGGGGCGGCGGGAGTGTCACACCAACATGGCCGCCAGACTGCTTCCGGTGACTTCATTAGCTCGCGTGGGAGCGAAAGACGCATTGCGGGTCCAGGTTTATTATATACGTCCGTGTCTGTAGTATCCAAATCCTGGTTCTGAGAAATCAGAAGACCTCGGTAATAGTTGAGTAGATTCTCGCCAGACAAATAGTCACTATAAATCATCAGAAAGACGTTAGTCAAACACACTGTACACGTGACACGCTTTCTTATCTGCGCATGCGCACAGCAAGGTTCAGGGCTGAGCGAGTAGGGAAACTAGGATCTTTATATTTAAGTATCAATTAATTGACCATTGACCACTGCAGTCGATGCATTATGCCAAAACAAAGATGAACCTGTTCTATACGAAGGCCTCAGTGATGCGCTGACGTAGCGAATCTGCCGCCGAGAACCCGTGACTGGAGGGTTCGTGTTCACGTGTCGCATGTACGGTGTATAGCACTGGTACATCACTATTATTTTATTTTCATAAATGTAACAATGAAAAACAAGGCATTTCCCGAGACACGATATTTCTGCTGATATTATTTGATGCCACATAACATCACGCATAACGCCGACACTGAGGGGAATGTGTCGAGGCTCCGCCCCCATAAAGTTGATTGACGGTCATAGCCACGCCTACCCCGGTCCTAATCTTTCACATAGGAATGTAGTTTTCCGTACTTTTTGAGGAATCCTTTCAAGCTACGAGAATTATAATACCAAAGGATGTTGCAGGAAGTAAAACTCTGTCGAATGGTAGCAGAATCATTGCCATTGATAGAGGCAGCTCGGAAATATGCCGTCTGAAGAAGATTATTATTATTATTATTATGAACAAGAAGATTAATTCCCGGGTTTGACCGATCCCGTTTTTTTGCTTTATTTTGCTTTTGCCTTGGTCTGGAGAACTGAAAAGTGATCCCGACCTTGACAATCAGCTGAGCAGACCAGGTAGGCTCTCAAATGTAGCCGAAGCAAGTTTTTAAAGAAGATAATCCAACTTTAGTTTTGTACGTAGCAGATGGGAGCGACATTTTTTTCCGCGCCATCCCCACATAGAGAGTACTCGAGTACTCTCTGATACCAAGTTTGGCCAAAATCCCATCACTGGTACCATTTATTGCCTTCTACCTATTGTAATCAAAATGTATTTTCTTTGTTAGATGATCTAAGTATATACAGACTTGGCATTTAATATGGAATATTTTTTTTGTGGGGGTGAACTTACTTTTCAAGTTGATTTAGAACCAAAAGTTCATTGGAATTATGTTGAAATTATTCTAGATTTTGTTAATGTGACCTTCAAACGAAACAAAAACCACATTTGACATTTCGAAGCAAATAAATTAATCCTTGAAAGTGATGTAAACCGATATCGAACTCAATTCACAGACAGTACTGTGTTAAACTTCTGTACGTTTTCCAGAAGTATCTCTTTATTTTGCACATTAGCCAAAAATTTTTTTTAAACAAAAACAAAAGTTAAATTACGACTGGGATTACGGACAGTAAAATTACAGTTCAGTACTTCGTGTAACCCCCACGAGCATTCAGGAGAGCACGTACACGTTGAGGCATGCTGTTCACGAGATTTGCCAAGGTTTGGACAGGAATCGCTTGCCATGCAGTTACAACAGCCTGCTGCAATTCACGCACAGAGGCAGGCTGCTGGTCCAAGTTGTCGATTTGACGCGTTAATTCTGCCCACAAGTTCTCTATCGGATTCATATCCGGGGACATGGCAGGCCACTCCATATGCTCTACACCACGGTCAGCAAGAAAGTGTTGGATCATGCGAGCACGATGAGGCCGTGCATTGTCATCTTGGAAGACAAAGTTTCCTCGAAAGGCTGCACGAACAAATGGAAGCAATGTTTCTTCCAGAATGGCCCTGTGCTTGAACTGGTTCAGGTTTCCATTCAGAACAACCAGGTCAGTTTTGCCCCCTGCATGAAAAGCAGCCCAAACGGTCACCCCACCACCTCCAGCTTGGACTCTTGGCACTATACAATCTTCGTTGTAGGCTTCATGCACTTGTCTGCGCACTCGGACGCGGCCATATTGACGATAGAACAGAAATCTAGACTTGTGACTGAAGATCACGTGATTCCAGTGTCCTGGCTGCCATTGACGGTGCTCTCTGGCCCACTGCAATCGGCGCTGGCGGTGTTGTCTGGTCAGACGTGGCTTTCTCAGGGGACGCCTGGCACGATAGCCCGCTTGAACCAGTCGTTGGTTGACTAGCCTTCTGGATACAGGCACATTTGTCAGTTGCTGCCACTCAGCCCGAAGCCGATTAGCTGACTTGGTACGGCCAATGTGGACTAACCGGTGCAGCTGGCGATCATCCCTCCTTGTGGTTCTGCGGGGACGTCCTGACCTCGGTATTGGAGTAGGGACACACCTCTGAGCATTTCGTTTCAGGATCTTTGACACCTGACCTTGAGTGATGCCATACTGCCGAGCAACAGCACGCTGTTTAATGCCGGAATTTCGTAAAGCCACCACTAAATGACAAACAACGTTGTCGAGTTGACGGACCATCTCCAGCGGAAGGGGCAATAACTTTTGTAGACGTGCAGCAGTTGTTTTCCACTAACACAGAACGCAACAACCCTTATATACCCGATTGTGAAGCCAATCGTCAAATGTACCTGTCCGTACATTTTGTCACGCCACCTGTGATATAATCCTGTTATTGACTTCTTGCTGCGACAGACAATCAGTGACATGGTTCTTTTAACAAAGAAATCACCGAAGCGTAAAAGCAACTCAGCAGATTGATATACCGAGGTCAGAAAGTAAACCCAAGTCAAGAAAAAAATATATTCCATATTAAATGCCAAGTCTGTATTATAGTAAATCGTTAACAAACATTTAGCGTTCGATTTGATCAACAACATCATACTAAAATACTGTACACAATTTGGTGTCTGTCTGTCTGGCTGACTGCGATATATTCAGTCGTCACTTATCCAATCTCAACCAAACCTGACAGGATGACAAAGGGTCACACGATGGAGGTTGTAGTGTATTCACTTCCCCCTTACTCCCCAAGGGGTTTTTTCCTCCTTGGACAAACGTGAATAAATAAATAGCTTAACGTGGCATTTCATGGGGCACACATACAGGAAGTAAAAAATATTATAAACCACACACACACGTATGATTACCTTTTTAAACAGTAGCTACTGCTGTTTATAACACTAAACTGAAAGAGAGGAAACCCGATGCTCTTGAGGCATTATCTGCTTATCTCGTCCCCAACATATTACCTGCGCCAAAATCCGCTAGCGGGCCGATTGGGAAACATGCATTTAAAGTATTCTTCAAAGATTAACAGAGCAAGTGGGAAACATACATTTAATGCGCTGTTAAAAGATTAACTTGACACCTCTCATCCATGTCACCATCCCCGCAGTTATGTCAGAACGAGCTGATTCATCACATGGTCACAGATTGCTTAAGCCCAATGTGTGGCCGTTCCAAAATTACGTAACGCTTTTTTTTTAGGGAGGCGCGTACTGACGGGATTGATTAAACCTTACTAATAATTTTCATTCAACACAGGATTAGATTTTTTGGGGTCCCTCATCATGAGTAGCAATGAACCCAAACAAAGCCATTGTAAATCTGACGCAAGAAACCCAGGCAGCGTATAATCAGCAGAGGCCTACAGGCCTGATGTCTTAGGCCCACGAGAAAACCAAGATGGCGGCCATATTATTTCTTGTCAAGCGATAAATGCGGGTGGGGTGTGGAAGCTGCCTGACCAATGGGTGCACATTTAAAAAATGGACCCTCAACAAGAACCACAACAACAGCAACGACTATAACAGCACTCAGAAAAGCGCATCCTGAACAGTTTATGTTTTGTATCCCACTGATAGGTCCGAATCAAGATCCGGCCTGAACCAAAATATAATTGGCTTGTTCTTGTCGCCTAACCAACTCATCCACCTAGTTTTGTCATAATCCGTTCACAACTTTTTGAAATATAATTAATGCTAAATATCGTTCTTGGCCCTATATCAATGGTGAAGAACCACTTAGGAATTAAAAAAATTCTCATATCCAGATCCGTATTTGAATCTTCACCGAAATTGAAACAATTCTTTCTTGTCACACACCCAACGTGTCCACCAGGTTCCAACCGAATCCATCCATAACTTTTTGAGATATCATAGCTGCGATATAATGTTTTTGGCCCTATCTTTCAATGGTGAAGAATGACTAAAAATTCTAGTAACCGGATCCGGATGTTCACCAAAATCTAAAAATTTTTTTTTTTTTGTATACAAGATTGAGGCTCGTGTAAGAGCTAACATTGATCACAAAAAGACAAACTGACACACACAACATAAAACATATGATAAAGGGAGCGGGAGACAAGATGGGGGGAGAGAGGGAAGCACACAAGTACAACATTTGAGAGCAGGGACATCGGGAGATCTGTGGGAGGGAGAGGGCTTGGGGGTAGGAGGCATGGGAAGGGGGAGGAGGGCAGGGGGGATGGGAGAGGTAAAAAACACATGGACACTGCTCGGACGATTTCATCCTTGTCACATACCCAACCTTTCCACCAAACTTTGTCCGAATCTGTCCACAACCTTTGAGATATCTTGTTCATAGGCAAACAGACAGACCGGGGTGAAAACACAACCTCCGCCCACTTTCAGTGGAAGAGGTAAAGATGGACAAGTTTCCACAAAATGGATAGCAATGGCATCCCTCAATTCATCCACTACATCAGATAACTTTAAAGTCAGTACTGTACACAAGTGCCAGTATTAAAAGTACTGTATTTGGGGAAGAGGGGTGAAGAAAGTAAATTTGCATTGCGTCGTCATGTGCTGAATGCCAGCATGGATTTGATCTTCCATCACACCATAAATATATTTAATTAAGATGGACAGGAAATAAAAGTCATAACTACAGCTAGCAACTGCTGAACTCTGTAGGGAAGGCCTCAAACACCAAGCCTGCAATTGCCGTTTTTGTGATGGAGACTTCTCTATGGGCAGTTCGCTTTTCCAGACATATGCCCGATGGTCGTCGTGCTCTTTCAGCCTGCCCTTTCACCCAGGAAAGCAATTATTGTGAGAAGGGCAGGTTCAGCTAACCTTAGCTGTTTGGTGCAACATTTGAATCGCCGTGCGATTCCGTAGTGCTGGTGGGAGACCTTTGGCTTCGTTGAGTGTTTCTCAGGCGCTCAAGTTCAGCAAAGGAAGCTGTGGCAGATCCGCGACATGCTGGCTGTGCCTGTAGACAAATTGGCAGCATTTGTGTGTGTTGGTTATTTGCAAACAGTCACCAGAAAGTCCATTTTCAAACCATTTGTCATCAAAAAAGTGGGAAATGCAAAAACCTTGTATTTGATCTCGAGGCCATGTGTTCATGATTTATAAGTCTTACACGTTATCTTCTTTCTCCTGTTAACCACTCCTTACCCCAATACATATATATTATCATCCTCCCTTTATCCAATTAAAATTTCTCAAACTAGAACTTAGTACTCAGTAGAGCGCATACCTCTGCCAGGCTGAACAGTTTATGTTCTCTATCCCATTGATAGGCCGGATCTGGATCCGGACCTGAACCAAAATCTAATCTCTTGTTCTTGTGGCCTAACCAATTCACCCACCTAGCTTTGTCATAATCTGTTGACAACTTATTGAAATATCGTGCTATTTATCGTTTTTTGGCCCTATCACTCAGTGGTGAAGAATTACTTGAAAAAACTAAAAAAATCCTTATATCCAGATCTTCACCAAAATCGAATCAATTCGTCCTTGTCCCACATCCAACCTCTCCACAAAATTTCGTTAGAATCTGTCCACAACATTTTGAGATATCCTGTTCACAGACAGACAAACAAACAGAATTGTAAACATAACCTCCACCCACCTTAGGTGGCAGAGGTAAAAATTAAAAATAATTTTAAATTAGAAAATTTACCGTGCATTCAGAAAGTATTCAGACCCCTTCACTTTTTTCACATTTTGTTATGTTGCAGCCTTATGCTGAAATCGTTTAAATTCATCTTTTCCCTCATCAATCTACACTCAATACCCCATAATGACAAAGAGAAAACAGGATTTTAGAAAGTTTTGCAAATTTATTAAAAAGAAAAAACTGAAATATCACATTGACATAAGTATTCAGACCCTTAACTCAGTACTTAGTTGAAGCACCTTTGGCAGCGATTACAGCCTCGAGTCTTCTTGGGTATGACGCGACAAGCTTTGCACACCTGGATTTGGGGATTTTTTGCCATTCTTCTCTGCAGATCCTCTCAAGCTCTGTTAGGTTGGATGGGGACCGTCGGTGGACAGCCATTTTCAGGTCTCTCCAGAGATGTTCGATTGGGTTCAAGTCAGGGCTCTGGCTGGGCCACTCAAGGACCTTCACAGAGTTGTCCCTAAGCCACTCCTGCGTTGTATTGGCTGTGTGCTTAGGGTCATTGTCCTGTTGGAAGGTGAACCTTCGGCCCAGTCTGAGGTCCTGAGCGCTCTTTTTCAGGTTTTCATTAAGGATATCTCTGTACTTTGCTCCATTCATTGTTCCCTCAACCCTGACCAGTCCCCCAGTCCCTGCTGCTGAAAAACACCCCCACAGCATGATGCTGCCACCACCATGCTTCACCGTTGGAATGGTATTGAGCAGGTGATGAGCGGTGCCTGGTTTCCTCCAGACATGACGCTCAGAATTGAGGCCAAACAGTTCAATCTTGGTTTCATCAGACCACAGAATCTTGTTTCTCACAGTCTGAGAGTCCTTTAGGTGCTTTTTTGCAAACTCCAAGCGGGCTTTCATGTGTCTTTCACCGAGGAGAGGCTTCCATCTGGCCACTCTGCCATAAAGCCCAGATCAGTGGAGTGTTGCAGTGATGGTTGTCCTTCTGGAAGTTTCTCCCATCTCCACACAGGATCTCTGGAGCTCAGCCAGAGTGACCATTAGGTTCTTGGTCACCTCTCTTACCAAGGCCCTTCTCCCCCGATTGCTCAGTTTGGCCGGGCGGCCATCTTGAGGAAGAGCCCTGGGTGTTCCAAACTTCTTCCATTTAAGAATTATGGAGGCCACTGTGCTCTTGGGAACCTTCAATGGAGCAGAGATTTTTTTGTAGGCTTCCCCAGATCTTTGCCTCGACACAATCCTGTCTCTGAGCTCTGCAGGCAGTTCCTACGACCTCATGGCTTGGTTTTTGCTCTGATATGCATTGTCAGCTGTGAGACCTTATATAGACAGGTGTGTGCCTTTCCAAATCATGTCCAATCAATTGAATTTACCACAGGTGGACTCCAATCAAGGTGTAGAAACATCTCAAAGATGATCAATTGAAAGGGGAGGCACCTGAGCTAAATTTCAAGTGTCATAGCAAAGGGTCTGAATGCTTATGTCAATGTGATATTTCAGTTTTTTCTTTTTAATAAATTTGCAAAACTTTATAAAATCCTGTTTTCTCTTTGTCATTATGGGGTACTGAGTGTAGATTGATGAAGGAAAAGATGAATTTAAACGATTTCAGCCTAAAACTGCAACATAACAAAATGTGAAAAAAGTGAAGGGGGTCTGAATACTTTCTGAATGCACTGTAATTAATCCCCTCCACCCCTTTCAAATCCCAACTCATTCTGTTTTCTTCATCATTCCTTTGCTCACAAGTTATCCTTTTACGACTCGTGACATTTTTTTCTTTACCACCTCATTTCATCCCAGGATCATTTATGCCCCCAATTAGCCGACCTAACCCATCACTCTTACTGACAGGTTACATTTCCCTCCTCTTCTCTCTCTCTTTTCCTGTTCATTCATTCCCTTGCTTGTATCCAACTGTGGCCCTACATTCTTATTGTCAGAACTTTGCCTGTCACTTCTCCCATCACCTAAGGTCTTGTACATAAAAAATAAGTAAACCCAAAGTGTTGCAACATCAGTATACAATTTTATAAGGGTTAACAATGTCAAATCCATTCTGTCATTCTGAAGTGAAAATTCCCAAAGCTAATGACTACTTTCCTGGAAACTCTGATAATATGAAATGCTTCTTCAAACGATAATCTGATTTATGTTCACCTGTGACTCATGAGGCTTCCAACCAATAGCGTGCAGCACATGAAAGGTGGCTGGTACGCCATCTTTCCCACCATATAATTCTGTTTAGAGAAGGAAGCAATGGAGTTGTGCGTGAGGGCTTATGAGAGACTTTAGTTTTGTTTATGCTATGATTATACTGCTTGTGATTCTAATGCAGGCTCAGTGAGGTGGGCTGTTACATAACATACCATGGTATATAGCTGCAGCGGCAGCAAGTGTATCCCGGTGCAATAGTAGTCTGCGTTGCCAGGCACAGTTACTTTCTCCCATTCCTGACAAATCGTGACAGAGATAATCATAAGGGTTTGATTGATGCAGGGAAGTTGACAATAAATATTCTGCCTGATCAATGTGACAAAACCTCAGAGTACACAAGTAATAAAAACATTTTTTTAATGCAAAAGGATGCAGGGATGTTTCTCAAAAAAGTATATAAACAAGGTATGGAATCAAAAAAAGTATGGAATCAAAAGTATTCAATCAAAAAGTATGGAATCAAAAGTATTCAATCAAAAAGTATGGAATCACAAGAAATGATCAAGTGAAACCATCCCCACATCTTTCTTTGAATGATGGTTGTCTCTAGAAAAGACACTGTGTGTGTGTGTGTGTGTGTGTGTGTGTGTGTGTGTGTGTGTGTGTGTGTGTGTGTGTGTGTGTGTGTGTGTGTATTTATGTATGTATATATGTTGGGATTCCCATATCGACATCATCGTGTGGATTGCCATTGGTTTCTATATCGGCTCAATTCCCATAATCGACCTCTCACCTCGTCCACCGTCGTGCCGATACCTGCCTGTTCTCGTCGTTCTGCACGGCTTCAATCAGGGTGGGGATTAGTGCACGGACTTTGGGGAATGTTACATTCCACTCACGTTTGTCGTATCGTGAGTTTATTGCTTTGAGGGCATTGGGGAATGATGGTACCATCACATGTATTGTTCGTTTGATGCAAGTGACATTTTCATTGTACATTCTTTAATAGTGTTATTATTGTGTTTGTGAGAGTTCTTAATACAATTACTTGTTGTGTTCTACAATTGCATTGGTGTGGTTTTACCATGGTTTATTAGAACACGCAAAATAACAAATATTTCTGCCACGGTCCCTCTCGAGACTCTGAGGTGCACTGTAACCGGGGTTCGGGGAGGAACATGTAACAATAAATATGTGTTTGGCTACAATACTGGGTACACCAAGTGTTACATCTGAGTGGAAAAATAAAGTTTCAGGAACTTTTCTAGGGAAACATTAAGTATGCTGTATTATGTTGTTCTGTATATATTGGAGTATCCGACTTTGAAGCATCAGACCTGCTACATGCGTCGTTTTCACCAAAATGAAAACGAGAGTGCACTTTGCACGCTGGATTTGTGCATAACGCAGCACCGAAGGACACGGACACGAAAACAAGTTCTGATGTCATCCGTAAATGAGTGGTCGTCTGCCAGCGAGTGGCTGCTTTGCTATCACAACAAACGGGACCCATGTTACACATAATCAAGTTTCAAGCGATGCGGGTTTCTTTTCACTTTTGCTGGGATGTGATTCGTGCATAACGGGGCAGACACGAAAAAAATACGACAAGATTATTGCCCAAAAAAAACAAAGTTTCTGATTGATCGATTCAATAAGTATCAAGGGCATTCTTCTTAAGATATTTCTTAACCTACACACCTAGTTCATTTCACGAGTCCTTCGTGATTTGAAAATGAAACTGACATCACAATTATTGTGAATTTGGTGAACACCAAGCGTTATGCTCGAATCACTTATTTTGCCACCCATTGCACATTTCAAGGAATTTTAGAAAATGTAAAAAAAACAACGCCAGGAGACATACGAAAGAGTAACATCCCTACATCGTGGAAAAATGGCATCTCAGAACATGCAGCAGGTGATAACCTACAGTGGATTCCATCAAACATTCCATTTAATTACAATTTTAATCATCAATGCATATTTTTATTTAAAGACTAGGAAATAAATCTTGACAGTGAGAATGTAACATTTTATTTCGAAAATATGCCATTTTTTCTTGTTTACTCAACCATCGCAAATCTAAGTGCATGATATAATGTGAAAATCAGGTTTTTGCAGGTCCTCAAGACTATTTGCTACAACATGAAACCATATGTGTCTTTTCATTAGGTTCATCTTCTTTTTTTTAAATTGAGGGCATTTCATTTCATCTGTGTAAAAGTGTACCCAGTATTGTAGCCATGCACATACACTACCGGTCGAAAGTTTTAGAACACCTAAATTTTCCAGTTTTTATTGAAATTTAAGCAATTCAAGTCCAGTGAATAACCTGAAATGGTACAAAGGTAAGCAGTAAACTGCTCGAGGTTAAAAAAAAGTTTAGGTTAGCAGAAACGGGAAAATAATGCAAATTGCACAGTTATATTGTAAAAAAAGGCCTTCTTCAGGGAACAAGTAATGGGTTAACAACTTACAGCTGTTCTGCAGCAATATAGGTAAATTAAGCCTTGAAAGTTGATGCAAACAATTCCTACAGGTGTCCCAACCTCTGCTGATTACTTGATTACAAACCCCCTGTCTGTATAAAAGCAGTATTGGAACAGACTGTTATTACACCCTCTGAACGCATTATTTGGACAATATTGCACTGCAGGAAGTAGTATATTGCTATCATAATGGCGAGAAAAAGGCAATTAACAAAGGAAGACAGGCAGACAATTATAACCCTTAAAAGTGTACATCTTTCCTTTAGAGAATTTGCAAAGAAAGCCAAGGTGTCAGTGAATACAGTTTCCTACACCATCAAAAGGCAACTGGAGGAAACTCTGACAGGAAGAGGTCTGGCAGACCCAAAGCCACAACAGAATCAGAAGACAAGTTTCTGAGAGTCAACAGCTTGCGTGATAGGTGGCTCACAGGACAACAGCTTCAAGCACAGCTTAACACTGATCGAAGTAAGCAAGTCTCAGTTTCAACTTAACACTTTAAGTTAACACTTAACACTTAACACACAACTTTCAACCAGCACTGCCCTCTCTTGGATCAAATCTTACCTCTCTGACAGATGCCAGTTCATCTCCATCAATAACTGCAAATCCCCCACTGCTCCCCTCCCCCAAGGTGTCCCCCAAGGTTCAGTTCTTGGCCCCCTCCTATTCATCCTTTACCTGTCCCCCCTCGGTCACTTAATCCGCCGTCATGGTCTCCAATTCCACTGCTTCGCTGATGACATCCAGCTTTTCATCTCCACCAAGTCCATCGCCACCGCCACCCACTCTATCCTGACAAACTGCATCACTGAAATAAAATCCTGGCTTCAAATCAACTTCCTCAAACTTAACTGTGATAAATCTGAAATAATTATCATTGGCCCAAAAACGCTCATAAAATCCACCCATAACTTTGCCCTCAACATCGACGGTATCCCAGTGTCCACCTCCCTTCACATCCGGAATCTTGGCATCATCTTTGACCAAACCCTCTCCTTCGACAAATACACTAAACAGATCACAAAGACAGCCTTCTTTCACCTGAAAAACATGGCCCGTCTCCGTCCATCCCTCTCCTCCATGGCTGGAGAAACCCTCATCCACGCCTCCATCACCTCCCATCTGGACTACTGCAATAGCCTCCTCTATGGTTCACCCTCAACAATCACCAATAAACTCCAATACATTCAGAACTCCGCTGCCCGTCTAGTCACCCATTCCCGGACCCGTGACCACATCACCCCCGTCCTTTACAAGCTTCACTGGATCCCCATCTCCCGGGGAATCCAGTACAAAATCCTCCTCTTGACCTACAAAGCCCTCCATAACCTGGCCCCATCCTACCTGGCTGACCTCCTCTCCAGACACACTCCCAACCGTAACCTCCGCTCTGCTGGTACCAACCTCCTGACCCCCCCCCCCCCATCCGGACCAAATTCAGATCCTGGGGGGACAGGGCCTTCTTCATTGCTGCTCCCACCCTCTGGAACTCACTACCTCACACCATCAGAGACTCCTCCTCACTCACCACATTCAAAACATCACTCAAGACCCACATGTTCAACACTGCATTCAACATTTAACCCACAGCATTTAACCCCTAACTATCTCTTCTCCTTCTCCCTCCTTTTTGCTTTAAATATTTCCCTATTGATTCTTGTCTTTTGCAATTGTTTTTATGTTTTGCTATGCATTATGTTTTGCACTCTGTCAAAGCGTCTTTTGGCTTCCTGAAAAGCGCAGCGCAAAAAATAATAACAATGCATAAAATAAATGCATTGTTATTATTATTAACTGTGAAGAGAAGACCGAGCTGCAGGTTTGACAGGTCGAGTGGCAGTAAGAAAGCCATTGCTAAGATGGCAAAATAAGAAAAAGAGGCTTGCCTGGGCCATGAAGCACCACCAGTGGACTACTGAAGACTGGAAGAAGGTCTTATGGACCGATGAATCAAAATTTGAAATCTTTGGTTCATCACGCAGGGTTTTTGTATGCCATCGAGTAGGTGAAAGGATGGTTCCTCAGTGTGTGACACCAACTGTCAAACATGGAGAAGGGAGCGTGATGGTCTAGGGCTCTTTTGCTGGATCCAGAGTCGGCGACTTGCACCCTGAACCAAAAAGGCTACTACAGCATTTTGCAGCACCATGCAATACCCTCTGGTATACGCCTGGTTGGTCAGGGGGTTCATTCTACAGCAAGATAATGACCCTAAACACACCTCCAGGCTATGTCAAAACTACCTTCGAGAAAAGAACAAGACGGTAGGCTTCAAATCATGGAATGGTCAGCATAGTCTCCAGACTTAAACCCCATCGAGCTGGTTTGGGATGAACTGGACAAAAGGGTGAAAGCGAAGCAACCTACAAGTGCAACACATTTGTGGGAACTTCTGCAACAGTGTTGGGAAGAACTTCCCGAACAATATTTGATTTCCATTGCAGAAAGAATGTCACGAGTGTGTTTGGCGGTTATATCTGCAAAAGGTGGCTACTTTGCCGAGTCAAAAATTTGAATTTAATTTTGTTAAACAAAATGATTCTATGATTTATTTTTTTATCTCCAATTGTTTATTTGTTCTATGCTTAATTTCAGAGTACATTGAGACATTAAACTGTGTAAATTTCAATAAAAAATGGAAAAATCGAGGTGTTCTAAAACTTTCGACCGGTAGTGTATCTATAATCTATATATATCTATATCTATATATATATATATATATATATATATATATATCTATATATATTGTTACGGATTCGTCACTTCCGTTGTGGTTTTCATCCACTGCAAATATTTCTGATTCCATGTACTATTATTGTTTTCAAAAGGTTTATTGTTTAGGAACTGTTTTCAAAAGGTGAAAAAGTTAGAGTTAAAAGAAACCGAAAACCGGATGACGCCGAAGAAGAGGAAGAGGAGAGAAAAGAAGGCGGAGCGAGTGGAGTCGGACAAGACGCCTAGATGCTTTGCGGTCTGGAGCGAACGTTGGCGAACGACAGTCACTAGCGAACTTTCGGGTTTCCCGGGAAAGGGATTCCTGCGACAGAGTTGTTATCGCTGTGACAGATCAACCTGCATGTCACGTTTTGCGGTTGATTCCGAAGAGAATCGTTGGACTGCCGCAATGCCTCGAATGGGCCGTCGGCCATTTTGACTCGTGCGATTTGCGCATTGCGCAAGGTCTTTGCTTCGCTTCAGCCGTTTTCACCGCATTCAGACGTTTATCTGGTGTGTGTGTGTGCAACGTGGCTTTTGAAGGTTAATTTGCGGTTCGCCGACTGTGAGCCGTGGAACGTCCATACCCGAGGGTGTGATTTCCCAGTCGCCTGGAGGGCGCCTTTGGATTTCCCAGTCGCCTTGAGGGCGCCTTTGCGCAGCTTTGGCAGTGGGACTGTACTTGTCATCCGAACGGGATTCTGGTCTCGATACGACATCGTACGGACGATCGCTGGAGCGGATCGACTTTGGCTTGAAGCCGGAATCAACTTTGGCTTGAAGCCGGGGATTAGAGACATTGGGAATCTTCTTCTTTTCGCTCACTTGGAGCACAGTGAGTTATATTGTACGAACCTGAAGGTACCATCATAGGATATATATTGATTGTACTTTTGATTACTATTATTGTTGTACTGTTATTCTTGTGTGATCTTAATACAATATTTGTTTGTTGGTAACAATTGGTGTGGCTTCATCATTGATCTTTGACATACAGAATAACACATTTTTCTGCTGTGACTCCTCTCGGGGCTCGGAGGTACACCGTGACCAGGGGGTTGGGGAGGAGCACGTAACAGTATGGCAAATGTGTCTCGCGGCACTGCCCCCATTAGCCTGATTGGCAGTTGTAGTTCCGCCCACCCATCTGATCCCTTCTTATTCCTTTGCAAAATAATGCAGTTTCGTGTAATTTTCGGGGAATCCTTTCAAGCTATTAAAATCACGACAGCAAAGGATGCTGCACCAAGTAAAACTTTGTCAGATGGTACCAGCGAGAAATACGAATAGGAAGAATATTTTCTATTTTTGACTGGTGTTACTTTCAATATTTATTTTGTATACATAGTTGACGCCCGTGGAAGAGCGGATCAGGACACAATAGGACAAAATAAGCTGTGGAGAGAAGGGGGAAAACACCAACAGCAAGAGTTGAAGACCGAGATAGAGGCAGACTTGAACAAATAATGGGTGTGGGGAAGAATGAATGGATACAGAAAGAAACTAAGGAGGGAAAACTGGAAATTTGGAAGGAGGAGCAATTGGGGTGGGGTGAGTGGATTGGGGTGGGGTGAGGGGATTGGGTTAATGAGAGTAGTTAACGAGAGATCATGGTTTTGGATTGGGGACGATCTGAGATGGTGGTGAACAGCTATCTTAAATATTTGGAGAGAAGGATGAGATTGAAGTGGCAATCCAGGCCTTACCCTCTTACTTTTGATATACTGCAAATTATGGGAGCAAACTTGACCACCATAATGAACTTTCAGCTTAGTAGCATTATTTATGAACCTTCTCTGTATGCTCTGATCATTCCACTTCAGAGATAACCTACACAGGATTCCTTTAGTCATCTCCACCCACCTTGCAGATCATCCAGTAGATGGTAGACACTTGGGTAAATGACTACAATCTCATCAGAGTCCTGCAAGCATGATAATATCAATGATTATGTGAAAACACAGACAGGAGTCATACATGTGAGCATAATCACTGAGCAAAGAGTTAAACTTGGTGGGACTGGGTTAAAGAGGAGGTGGGTGGACAATTATGATGCAAATAAATATGAAGGTTTTTATGAAACAATATGAAAAAGTAAGGAAGCTTTGATTAAAATAAGAAATGAGAAAACTGTCTCAAAGACATCTTGATATACATCTCAAAATTAGGTTACTGCTTCTACATTACAATCATTATAACTCATGTGCAGGCGTATCTTCACCACAGTGAGCAAGTTGAAGCCAATGCGAGCAAGCAGGTCACCAACATCAGTGAGAGAAGTGAAGGGAGAAATGTGGGGAGAGATTCCCCCTTCACGTTCCTGTTCAGCTAACTGAAGGGAGCAACGAAGTTCATACAATGAGTCTGCACCCAACATTGCCAACACAAATGCACCATCAGGTCTCAGAACACGCAGCACCTGGAGAAAGCAGAAGAAAGTTGTGGGTGATAAAAAAACAAAACAGAACAGCAATCTTAGACGTCGTGACGTCGACCGATATGCCTACGCCCACATTATTACATCATTATACATACTTGTACCAAGTTTGATTTAAATCCCTTCAGCTGTTCTCAAGTATCACATTTTTACCTGACATGATCTCTGACCTTTGGCCTTTGATGCTGAAATCTAATCAGTTCGTCTTTCCATCATAATATGTACTTGTACCAAGTTTGGTCAAAATCCCATCACGAGTTGACAAGTTAGTGCAGGAACAGAATTTAACCTAATGGGCCCTCTGACCTTTGACCTCTTGACCCAAAAATCAAATCGGTTTATCTTTCCATCATAATACAAACTTGTACCAATTTTGGTGAAAATCCCATTGCTGGTTCCCAAGTTATCATAATGATATGATTTTTACATAACATGACCTCTGACCTTTGGCCTCTTGATCACAAATTCTAAACAGCTCATTTTTACATCAAAGTGCATATTTGATTTAAATCCCTTCAGCCGTTCTAAAGTTATTGCGGTAACGAAAACCTACCATGGACACATGGACAACCCGAAAACATAATGCCTCCGGCGACATAATGCCTCCGGTAACTAAAGGGTTCATAGAACACCTTACCCCCCAACGACATGAGAAACAACGACATGGGTGGGGTCTAAAACAAACAAAAAAATAACCACCTTTAGAGGCCATTTTTCCCCGCAAAGCGGGGGTTGGCCTTTTTCGGGAACCGTGGTTGTTGTTGTTTTTTCGGTCCCCTATTTGAAGCAATGTTTTATGGCCGGATGCCCTTCCTGACGCCAACCCTTTTTGCCGCCTTTAACGACAAACAGGGTCTGAGATGGGTGGGGTCTGAGAGAGGCAAATTTGATTGGTCATGATGGTGTAAAATGCAGTAATATTTTGTCCTAGTACTACGAAACGAAAGGGTTTTGAAAATGATAAAAAGGCGATTTGTGTTCTCCAGTGTATAATTCAAATGAAATGAAGATTTTAAGAAAAAAAAAATCGGGAAGTTTACAGCCGTTGATGCGCCTTTTATACCACCTTATTTAATACGTTATATTAGTTATTTGTACTTGTTGTTTGCGTCATTTATGATGACATCCTTAAAACAGTAACTCTCCTGTTTTTGGAATGATTTTCAATTTTGTTTGACCAGAGCCAGAGAGGCCGATATAGGGAAGAAGTATCTCGCTCCTCTCTGCGCATGTGTGATTGGGACGAATTCAGAATGCCAAAATACTGCTCGTTTTGCAATTCATGTTCCAATTTGTGTTCAAAACATAACATTCAATTGAAATCAAGTTGTTCCTCGAACATAAATTGACGTTTGTACAGACAGACAGACACAAACCAATAATTGCTTAACACCTTGACCCCACTTTTTGTTTTCGCATGCACAGGGTAAATATATCGCAAAGGAAGAAAATTTGGTATGTGACAAAAGCAATCAAGAAGGAAGGAAAGGAAATTAAGAAAGCTAGGTGTAGAACAAGCATTAGGAGAACATTGAAGAGAATGAGGGAAAGAGTCAGACATAATGGATGAAATATTTTTTATGCACGAGAACATACTTACAAAATGTATTGGACCTATATATTACATACACGTTGGCTGGGAAGTAATTTACCCAATTTGATTTAAAAAAACAAAAACAAAAAAAAACCGAGTGAAAGAAAAAAGAATGGGGGCGGATTGGGAAGAGAAAGAAGTAAGAAGAGGGGGAGGTATTTTTCGCAGTAGTGTAGGGAGAAATAAAGAAATTCTCACAGTATATTGATAGCCCCCAATGTGAAATATGAATGCGGTACTAATAAACCTTATTAACAGAGAAAATTTGAAAAGACTACATTGAACCTCTTCTAACAATTTATGGAAATTGACTTTCGAGAGAGCACAATAAAAAAGGGAAAGAGCATAGCAGAATTAAAAATGGCAAAAATAAAACACGAGAAAAATCGGCGAAGGGAGAGAAAATGGACATAAAAACATTTACCCACCTCTGAAAAGGCCTTCGGTAGGTTGTTGATCCAATGGAACCTGATCATGTGGATGATACATTGCAGCAGCATTAGCAAGACAACTATTGTTTTGCTTTCTTGCAACCTACAAATCATCCATATGCTTCAATGACCGCCATAGGAATGGCCACCGTATGTATAGATAAGTAATATAAACATCGGGTGTTCAGTTAGCCGTTTGCATTGACAAAATACTCAAGTATTCCAATCCAAAACGTGGCAGTAATTAATGGCGCATGCTTTATTATGGATGGGACACTTGTTCAGAATCATGCGATGGGGGTTTATAAGTAGGTGGGTGAAGGGCATACGCAAGGCTGCTGACCACGAGGTGAAAAGCATCGTCTGCAAATGGAAGATTCTCTTCATCAGCCAGGACGCGCAAATTGTGAACATCCGTCGGCAAAGGATTATTCTGGAAGAAAAAGGTGACATGTCAAATCGAGGTTAAAATTCAATTCTAGAAAGTGAGGGCAAGAGGATTGGAAAATACACAAAAAGGTCAAATTAAATACCTTACACTAAAATCACAGTAAATGGTAAAACAAAAGTAACTAGAACGGCTGAACGGCGCATACACCCTCCAGGCCGAACAGTTTACGTTTTGTATCCAACTGATAGGCCTGATCTGGATCCGGACTTGACTCAAAATCTAATCGGCTTGTTCTTGTCAGCTACGCAACTCATCCACTTAGTTTTGTCATAACTCGTCCACAATTTTTTGAAATATCGTGCTATACATCCCTGGTGTTGGCTTAGCGGTTAGGGTGCCGGCTTAGGATCCGAGGATCATGGGTTCGAATCCCGGTCGATCGCTGAATTAACGCCAGGGGGGTTGACTCAGCCTGTCATCCTTCCGAGGTCGGCAAATTGAGTACCAGCTTGCTGGGATGAATGATCGCGGTGTGTACCCCGGTTTAGAATAGGTACAGGTACACCGTATCCCTGCGCATCGTAAGAGGCGGCCAAGGGTTGGCGTCAGGAAGGGCATCCGGCCATAAAAACATTGCCTCAAACAGGGAACCATGATTGTCATGGCGCCCGCAAGGCTAACCCCCGCTCTAGCGGGGAAAATGGCCTTAAAACGATCCTTCATATCATTTTTGGCCCCATCTCTGAATGGTGAAGAAACACATAAAAACTAAAAAAAACTCAGATCTGGATCCAGATTTGGGTCTTCACCAAAATCTAATCAATTCCTCCCTATCGCACACCTAACCTGTCCACCAGGTTTCGTCCAAATCCTTCCATAACCTTTTTGAGATATCCTGCTCACAGACAAACAACGGTGAGTTTATAACCTCCGTCCACCTTCAGCGGCAAAGGTAATTATTAATGTCACAAATCCTACCAGGCATGCCGCTGCTATATCTGTCTGGATCATCAGCTCCACTGTTTCCTGTAAAGCATAATCAACGATGACACAGACAGTCTGTGTGCCAAGAAAATAGCCACACAATTGAGAAAGATTCAACGACAGAATGTGAAATGCTGATCCAAATACAATTCAGCAAATTATTGATGAGACAAAGTTTATAGTATTTTATAAATGCATCACTTGCATAAATTTCTTCAAAAGACTATGCAATGGATAATCAACTTTGTTTTACGAATAAGATAGCAACACGTTGAGTCACCATTTTGTCCTGAAAGTGACTGCTTATGAAACCGACACGACATAATGTGGTTGGCTTGGAAAAACGGTTTGCACACTTGGTTATCAATCTTGGATATACAGTGAAACCTTGGCTTACAAGTGCACCAACTTACGAGTTTTCCGAGATACGAGCCGTCGCTCGGTCGATTTTTTGCTTTGTGATGCGAGCCGAGATCTGAGTTACGAGCGAGCGAGCTTACGCCACCCGCCACTAGGTGGCCCAGCGAGCGTTCAGTTCACGTGGTTATCTTGCCGTGCAAGCATCTCTGCCGTATCGCTGTTGCTTTGTTTTCGCATTTTGTTTATTTTGGAAAATTTCTTAGTTTTAACCATGGGTCCTAAGAAATTGAGTGCCAAGGGCAGTGCTGAGAAGAAGAAAAGGATGATGTGCTTGGATATAAAACACGTAATCGTCGAAAAACATGAGCGAGGTGTGCGTGTTGTCGACTTGGCGAGGCAGTACGATCGTAGTACTTCTACGATATGTACGATTTTGAAGCAGAAGGAGTCGATAAAGGCTATAACGCCAGCCAAGGGCGTTAAGATTATTTCAAAGCTCCGGACCTCTGTCCATGAAGAGATGGAGAAGTTGTTGTTTGTGTGGTTGGCAGTGTCAGTAAATACAGTGAGTAAATACAGTGAGGAGTGTGAGTAAATACACTTAATAAAACCAGTTTATTTCTTTACATTCTCTTTTATTATGTACAGTATATACGAGGTCGTGCTTGTTTCTACATTATTTGTTATTTATAAAGTACATTTTTCTTATTTAAAAACACGTAACAAAAAAAATTGGTGTGGTTTTTGGGGGGCTGGAACGGATTAATAGCATTTCAATTCATTTTAATGGGGAAATTTAATTTGAGAAACGAGCAAATTGAGTTACGAGCTCGGTCACAGAACGAATTAAACTCGTAAGTCAAGGTTTCACTGTATATATATATTTTTGAGCAGTACCTTGGTAATGTGTTCTGATACATAACCCCTTCCTGCACCCACATCCAGAGCAACAGGGAATGACCTGCAAAGGAAAATCCCATGAAAGGTTTCAGTGAATGTGCATCAAATATAAGCAAAACTTTTAGCAGTACCCCGAGGAGTACCCCTGGCTGCGGCTCCTCTCCGCTCCTACCTTTTGTTCATGTGTGTGTTGTACCGTCCACCAAACAGCGATGACTCCATTTACATTTCGCTCTCTGACAACATGGACCAACCTCGATCCACTCATCCCAATTCTCTCTTCCTCATATGTGGCGACTTCAACTGTCATCATGCCAGCTGGCTGGGTGTGGGTACCTCTCTCACCAGCCACGGCACCTCAGCAAAGGACTTCTGCGACTCACTGGAACTGACACAATCTGTCAATTTCCCAACCCGGATCTTAGTCAACAGAGCATATTCTCTCTTAGACTTGGTTATTACGAAGTTCCCTCCAAATGTCTGCTGTTCTTCATCTGCTGCAATTGGTTCAACTGATCATGTGCTTGTTAAAGTGGACATCTCTCTGGCCATTCTCAGAGAGCCTCCTCAGCGTCGACGAGTCTGGCATTTCACTCAGGCCAACTGGCAAGGTCTTCAAGCAGCCATCAATCATCTGGACTGGTCTCCCATCTGTACCGCCTCTGACATAAACCAATCCTGGGAATTCTTCCAAAGTAATTTGCTCTCTCTCATGCACAGATTCATCCCATCTCGCCTTCAGTTGTCATATCCTTCCTCCCGTCCATGGTACACTGAATCTTGTGGTGAGGCAGTTGCCCTGAAATAACTTGCCTTCTCCTCATGGAAGGCAAATCAAACTGAAGGCAATCTCAGTTCCTTTCACAAAGCTCGGAACAAGTGTGTGTCTACCCTCAGGAGAGCCAGGAAACAATATCTCTCCACTCTCAAGACTGAACTCTCAAACCTGTCTCCCTCCTCCAAATCCTGGTGGCGTCTGGTCAAATCTGTTTCTGGTGTTTGTTCCCCCCCCATCGACTCCCTTACCTCAAACGGCTACACAGCTGACACCGCACGTGAAAAAGCTGAATGCCTAAACTCTGTGTTTGCCCCAAAATCTTGTGTGCCAAACCCATCTCTCTCTGTACCCACCTTACCCAGTCAACCCAAGCTGCTCCTGGACTCTGTGTCCTTCTCTCCTGACATGGTGGAGAAGTTTCTGTCAAACCTCAACTATGATTCTGCACTGGTCCAGACGGCATCAGCCCACGGGTCCTAAAATCCTGCTCTGCCACTCTATCTCACCCTCTCACTGTTCTCTTCACCCTCTCTTTTGCTCATTTTCATCTGCCATCAGCTTGGAAATCAGCCAACATTACTGCTTTACACAAAATGGTGCAAAAACAGATCGTTGCAACAACAGACCAATCAGCCTGCTCCCAAACATCAGCAAGGTAATGGATTGCATCATTGCTTCTGACATCATATCCTTCCTCTTCTCCAATGGCTTGAACTCTGTTCATCAATTTGCATTCAGACCAGGTCATTCTCCTGTGGACATGCTGCTTCTGCTGTCTCAACAATGGAAGGAGGTCCTCAATGCCAAACAGGAAATCAGAGCTGTCTCCCTTGACATATCTCGTGCCTTCAATACAGTCTGACACCCCCCTGCCCTGCTCACCAAACTTTCCTCCTATGGTATCCATGGAAACCTCCACGCATGGCTTGCGGACTTCCTCTCTGGTCATATTCAACATGTGGCCCTAAATGGAATTCTCTCATCTCCCATTCCTGTCCAGGCTGGAGTTCCTCCAGGCAGTGTTCTGGGCTCTGTGCTTTTTCTGGTCTTCATCATTGATCTCTCCGATTCTCTAGAAAATCCTCTCTATCTCTTTGCTGATGACTCCACTCTCTGCCGCTCCATACCTCAACCCTCAGATCGGCAGGCAGCAACATCTTCACTCTCTGCAAACCTGGATAAAATCACAAACTGGTCAAATAAGTGGAGCATGTCTTTCAATCCTGACAAATCTCACACTCTCACTTTGTCTCTCCGAAAAGACCGTCTGGATAACCCTCCCATATACTTTCGCAACAATCCTCTCAAAGAAGTTCTGTCATTCAAGCCTTTGGGTCTCACTATCTTCCATGATCTTTCCTGGGAAAACCACATTTCCAAGCTGGCCTCCAAAGCCAGTCGGCAACTGGGCATCCTCCATCGTGCGAAGTCCTTCCTTGGCACTACTGAGCTCCTCACCAAATACAAAGCTTTCATCCGCAGCTTGATGAAGTACTGCTCTCCCCTCTGGGCTGGTGCACCTGCCTCACACCTAGCTCGGCTTCACGCTGTCGAAACCAAAGTTTTCAGAATCATTGGTATCTCCCGCGATGAAGCTCATTCTTAGGGCCTTTCACTCGCTCACCACAGGCAGGTAGGTGGTCTTTCTGTCTTCTACCGACTCCTCTCCGGCCTAGCTCCCCCTGCTCTGTCTGTGCTCTGCCCCCAAATATTCCTTCAGAACGCACAAGATCTGCCAGCAACCCTCTTCTGGTGAAACTGCCAAAATCAAGACTCTCTGCTCACTTCACTCTTTCATTCCTCTTTTCTCCCGCCTCTGAAACAATCTCCCACACTCTCTTAAGTCCCTCTCCTCCCTCCAGGTCTTTAAAGCAACTGTTCACTCCCATCTCTTATCTTCCCCCACCCAAAACCTTGATCTTTTCTACCCCCATAAAAACACACCAAATCAGCCTCTTTCAATCTCCAACTTCTTTCCTGAAATTCCTTGTGGTGTTCATTTGCTTTATACCGTGTACCCCTCCCCCCAGCCCTCTCCCTTCCACAGATCTACCAACATCCCCATTCTCTGTTGTTGTTGTGCTTATGTGCTTCCTTCTCTGTCCCCCTCTTGTTTCCCTTCATTGTATGTTTTATGTGTTTGTGCATGTTTTCATGTTCAATGTGTTAGCTCTTACACGAGCCTCGATTCTGTATACAAATAGAAAAAAACAACAACTTGAGAACGGCTGAAGGGATATAAATCAAACTTGATACAAGTACTGTACGTATATTGTATAATGATGAAAAGATTAACTGATTCGATTTTTTGCGGTCAAGAGGTCAAAGATCAGTGGTCATGTCAAGTAAAAATGATGTTGCCACACCAACTTGTGAACCAGTGATGGGATTTTCCCCAAATTTGGTATAATTATATATTATGATGCAAAGATGAACTGATTATATTTTGGCATCAAAGGTGTGGAGTGAGGTGATTTTGGTGAGGTCAGAGGACATGTGAGGTAAAAATGTGATACTTGAGAGCAGCTGAATGGATTTAAATCAAACTTGGTACAAGTTGTCGTAATCGGTCGACGTTGTGACGTCGAAAAGTGTCGTTCTAGTTTCTTCTATTTTTGTCGTGGGAGCCTGGAAATCCAGACAAATAATAATTCTGCGGCCCCTATAGGCCGAGCGCTCACGCAAATGAAATCGATCTCATCTGTAAGTATGCTTGCTCACACCACACCACACCACTAATGCGATTTTCGAGACATGTACATGTACGTACGTATCAAGCATAGTACGTGTCATATACAGTTAAGCAAGCATAGTATGAGCAAGCATAGCACGTATCATATACAGTTAAGTTAGCTCCCTAGCTCTAGTGATAGCACGTGTGTTATTGATCTCTTTCACCAACTTTATTGATGGCATTAATTGAGATACTGACGAAGTACAGTAGACCTAGGTCCCGAAATGGTCTTTATTTGTCTATGCATCCGGAAGGCTGGTAGAAAGATTTTGAAGCCATGGTACGCTCATATGGTGTTCGATGGAATCCAAACTCTGGGGGATATTTTGAACAAATTAGCAAATGCTGACTTCGACCAGGGTTCGCCCATCGACGACAACAACCAGACAGCTCAGGTCAGGAGAGCAAGTCCGCATATATCTAGTGCCGGTTCAGTACGTACAAGCGCACAGTACAGCAGACAGTCCCACTGCTACAGTACATGTAGACGTATCGCGTATATGACCAACACCATTTGTAATGGTATATGGGTGGGTGTTCGTGATAGTGTTAGTCCTTGATCTGATAGACTTCACATTGTGGAGGCCATTTTGGAAAAAATGTCAAAAATCTGAAAAAGATCAAATAGTAAGAGGCACCCTCCTCGTTTTTATTTATACTAGATTTTTGCATCTATTGCTAAAAGTTGAAGCGTCCGTGTGTGTCTGTGTGTGTGTGTGTGTGTTGTGTGTGTTGTGTGTGTTGTGTGTGTTGTGTGTGTTGTGTGTGTGTGTGTGTGTGTGTTACATCCACGCCGACGCCAGCTTGTATTAACAGGAAATGGCACAAAGCCCGACACCTCTCATCCATGGATATTTCTCACATTCCTATATTTCCGTGAATCAAATTTGTATTCAGGAACCGAACAATTATGGTCAACCATTATGAAATTGCTAATCTAAACTCAGATAAAAGATTCTCCAAACTAATAATCAACAAAATAAACTGAAAGTTAAAAAATGCGTAATGGGTGCAACTAATGGTTTAATTAGTTAATGGGTGCAACAACTCATTTGTGTGAATGAGGATGTATACTTTGCATCGGTGCTGCACCCACCTGGAAATGTCCATTGTCCTGTCTGCAACCATTTCACCAACCTGAGAAGTGGGCACATCAAGTCAACAATTATCACCATTGATTATAATTACTGGTGACAAATCATTACACGTCACCATCCATAAATATACACCATACTGTATGTATGCGTGGATACACAAGGTGACCATAAAAAAGTGAGCCCCGGGAAAAGTTTCATTACCTTCACAGTTTTCATTCAACCTCTTTCATTTTTCAGGAGGTCTGAATGTAATGAAAAACGAAATAGTGCATTGGAGTCATCACAAGAAACCAAAATAAGTAAAGAGGAAAGATGGAGTCATCAAGAGGAACCTGGATAGGATTTGGGTTTCAGCTGCTACTCCTCAACCCTCAAACCCATCCAGGTGCAGCAAATGAACCTTCCAGAAAAATATCTGCAAGAATTCACTTCTCCCAAGACAGATAAAGAAAGAGAGAAATAAAGAAGAATCAAGAATTAGAATGAGCAGAGAGAAATATGAAAAAGTATAAATAGTGGGGCGGCTTAGCCCAAATATTCAAAAGAATTGTGCATTTTGTGAAACAAGCACCAAATTTGGCACAAATGTACATTAATATGTTGCGAACATTTTCAGATATTGGGCCACTTGAAATTCCGTAATTTTTTTTTTCAAATTTTTTCAAATTTCGTAATTTCAAATTTTTCGGGTGACACCGTCACAATTTCGGTCTTCGAGGCCGGCCGATAGGCAAAGTGTGACCGGAAGGGACGAGGTTCTCCTGACCACGTGGCCCTCGATCTGGGAAGCGAGAGGCGTTCCATTAGTGGACGCGCCCCTCACGCCCGACTTTTGGGCGGCCCCGGCAGGCCGTTTGTTTTGACGTTCCGTGACAGGCCCCGCACCCCCACCTCCGGGCCGACCGGAAGCTTGTGCTGAGTACATCATACCTGAACAACTCAGTGAGGCAGAACACAGCAGTGCACACCAGGGTGACCCCTTCAGTGCATAAACCAATTAACCTGTCCACTGCAGGGCATATAGAAATGAAGTTATTTTCTGCATATAATAATAATATAAGTTCAGTTCTATATAACAATTTCTGTTATCACCACTACCACTACAACTACCACTACTACAAGCTTTGTCTGGAATTTTGTGGACTAACAGACAAACAGACATACAGACAAGCTGGGATCAAAACATTACCTCCTTCCACCATTGAGTGTAGAGGTAAACATCATGGAAATTATATCATGCCCTAGATTTAATTCATGCTTACCCGTGTATTTGCTTCACTGGTTCACAAGGTCTTTTGCATACATGTAATTCAGACTCTCGTCTTCATTGCTGACCACACAATGTTCGCAACATATTAATGTACATTTGTGCCAAATTTGGTGCTTGTATCACAAAATGCACAATTCTTTTGAATATTTGGGCTAAGCCGCCCCACTATATCGGCCGGCCTCGAAGACCGAAATTGTGACGGTGTCACCCGAAAAATTTGAAATTACGGAATTTGAAAAAATTTGAAAAAAAAAATTACGGAATTTCAAGTGGCCCAATATCTGAAAATGTTCGCAACATATTAATGTACATTTGTGCCAAATTTGGTGCTTGTATCACAAAATGCACAACAGGTTTGCTATGCTGCTACACTAAAAGAAATGTGAAAGGAACAGAGACGTTGGTTTAAGATGAACTAAGTTAAGGGAGAGCTTATCTACCAAGTTTCTTGAATCTGTGCCATTCAAAGGCAATACCGTGGACACCTGAATAAAAGTCATTTTCTGTTTAAAAAAAAATAATGCAGAGAAATTTGTTCTTACAGACAAGGCTCCTGTTCTGTGCACATTTCACAGCAAGGAAAGCACCCAGCAAGTCCGAAATTGAAAGGTTTGTGAAAAAACGTGGACAGCATGGCAGAGTCTTGAATATTAATTCACCAAACAGTGGAGGTCACTCTGGCCAACCAAAATCAGGAAGGTCACCCGATAATATCACTGCTGATGCCGACTCAGTTGCCCGCAGTCCCATTCAATCTCTTCGGTACGAGTCAGGAGCTCAACATCAGCAAAGAAAGCTGGAGGCTGATTCTGATACCAGTGCATACAAGTCATCATTAACTTTGCTTGTCATGTGGCCCTCTGTATTGAGTAAAATTGTGTCCTCTGCATAGAGCGTAATTACATTATAAAATTGTCCCCAGATCTGTGCCTCGACACAATCCTGTCTCTGAGCTCTGCAGGCAGTTCCTTTGACCTCATGGCTTGGTTTTTGCTGTGATATGCATTGTCATCTGTGAGACCTTATATAGACAGGTGTGTGCCTTTCCAGAATCATGTCCAGTCAATTGAATTTACCACAGGTGGACTCCAATCAAGGTGTAGAAACATCTCAAAGATGATCAAGAGAAATGGGAGGCATCTGAGCAAAATTTCAAGTGTCATAGCAAAGGGTATGAATGCTTATGTCAATGTGATATTTCAGTTTTCTCTTTTTAATAAATTTGCAAAACTTTCTAAAATCCTGTTTTCTCTTTGTCATTATGGGGTATTGAGTGTAGATTGATGAGGGAAAAAATGAATTTAAACGATTTCAGCATAAGGCTGCAACATAACAAAATGTGAAAAAAGTGAAGGGGTCTGAATACTTTCTGAATGCACTGTATATATATATATATATGTATATATAGGCTAATGTATACATATATATATATATATATATATATATACATATATATATATATATATATATATATATATTGTATTGAAGGAGCTGGGGCTCCCACGTCGATCGGAAGAATGGACGCGACAAAAAGCTGGAATTCATCCAAGTTGCTTTAATCAAACCAAACACTCAGGCACTCTGAAAAGCCCGTTTATCGGGCAGCAATATATATACATATTATCCCGGAGCGTTTGCCCAGGAAAGGCGAGAGGGGGCGTGGCCCAGCGTCCTGGCTGCGGCCTGGCAAGTTGAGGGCGAGCCTGCCCGGGCATGCCCGGGCGTCCCGACCGAGGCCTGGCAAGTTGAGCGCGGGCCTGCCCGGGCGTCCTGGACGAGCCCGGCATGGTGATCGCTCCGCGTCCTTGATAGGTGCAAGGCGATTGTGAAAACCCAGCGGTAGCCGCTACACACGTCCCCCCAGAATCGACTTGCACCGGCAGGGTCAATTTGAGGGGGGTCCTGATGACCCGGCCAAAGCGACCCCTGGCGGGTCGTGGGAGGGGGTCCGGTGTGGTGGTGGGCGGTCGAGTGGGGGGCACCGTGGACGGGGGGCGGCCTCGCCGCGGCGGAAGGGCCACCCGTGGTGGGTGGTCGACGTCCACGTGCGCCGGCTTGAGGCGGTCCACCGCAATCCGGTCCGACCTGCCGCCGATGTCGATGACGAACGACTTGTCGTCCCGTCGCAGCACCCGGAATGGGCCCGTCGTACGGCGGCCATAGTGGCCCCCGATGTGCGTCGTGACGCACAAAAACATACTCCGCTGTGCGAAGTGCTGGGAGGACGTAGGACTGGGGGTCACCGTGGTGGGATGTTGGCACGGGGGCAAACCGTCGGGCGGCCTCCTGGAGGTCCGAGCGCTGGTGAGCTGCGGACTAGGGACTGGTAGCGTCGGGCACGAATTCGCCCGGGACGCGTAGCGCCTGGCCATAGACAAGCTCGGCGGTGGATGCCTGGAGGTCCTCCTTGGGGGCCGTGCGGAGGCCCAAAAGGACCCACGGCAGCCGGTCGGCCCAACCGCCGTCTTGAAGGCCGGCCATGAGCGCGGCCTTCATGGAGCGGTGGAATCGCTCGCACAACCCGTTTGCTTGGGGGTGGTAGGCCGTAGTACGGTGGAGCTTGACCCCCAGGTTGCGGGCGACCGCGCCCCACAGCTCGGAGGTGAACTGTGGTCCGCGGTCTGACGAGATGTCCGCCGGTGCGCCGAAGCGGGCGACCCAGGTGGCGATGAAAGCCTGCGCCACGTCGGCGGTGGTGGTGGAGACGAGGGGAACGGCCTCCGGCCACCTGGTGGTCCTGTCCACCATGGTGAGCAGGTGTGTGAACCCCCGTGACGGGGGGAGGGGGCCCACCAGATCCACGTTGACGTGGTCGAAACGTCGTTCGGGCACGGTGAAAGGTGCCAGCGGGGCCTGGGTGTGTCGGTGGACCTAGGCCCGTTGGCAGGCCGTGCAGGTGCTGGTCCAATCGCGGACGTCCCGACGAAGGCCGTGCCAGACGAATCGCGCCGACACCAGCTTCTGGGAAGCTTTCCGGCCCGGGTGGGAAAGGCCGTGGAGGGAGGCGAAGATGCGGCGTTGCCAGGTGACGGGCACGATGGGGCTAGGCTGGCCTTGGGAGACGTCGCAGAGCAGGACAGTGTCCGCGAAGGGGATGTCGGCCAGGCGGAGGCCCGTGTCCGCCACCCGGAGGGCTTGCACCGTGGTGTCGGTGGTTTGGTCCACCGCCATAAGCGCAAAGTCCACGCCCAGGTGGACCGCGTTCGCGCTGGCCCGGGAAAGACAGTCGGCCACGGCGTTGTTTTTGCCGGCGACGTGCCGGATGTCCGTGGTAAACTCCGACACGGCGGAGAGGTGGCGCTGTTGGCGGGCCGACCACGGCTCCGTGACCTTGGCCATGGCGTAAACCAACGGCTTGTGGTCGACGAACGCCGTGAAAGGTCGGCCCTCCAGGAGGTGGCGGAAATGGCGGACGGCCAGCTGTAGACCGAGGAGCTCCCGGTCAAACGTGCTGTATTTGAGCTCGTTCGGCCGGAGCTGCCGGCTGAAAAAAGCGAGTGGCTGCCAAACCCGGTTCACCCATTGCTCATGTACGGCGCCCACCGCGTAGTCGGAGGCATCCGTGGTGAGGGCGATGGGAGCGTTGAGCACCGGGTGAGCGAGCAGTGTTGCGTCGGCGAGGGCCCGCTTTGAGCTTTGGAAGGCCGCATCCATTGCTGCGGGCCAGGCGATGTCGTGCTTGGCCGGCTTGCCCCGGAGGGCTTCGTAGAGGGGCCGCATGAGTTGAGCAGCGCGGGGCACGAAGCGGTGACAAAAATTCACCATTCCCAGGAATTCCTGCAGGGCCTTTATGGTGCGTGGACGCGGGAACGTGGTGATGGCCTCGACCTTGGTTGGCAGCGGCACGGCCCCGTTCTTGGTGATGTGGTGGCCCAAAAAATCAACGGCCGTCGTGCCGAAGTGGCATTTGGCCGGGTTGACGATGAGGCCGTGCTCGCTGAGGCGCCCGAACAGTGTTCGGAGGTGGAGGAGGTGCTCGGCCCGGGACGTGCTGGCGACGAGGATGTCGTCCAGGTAAACGAAAAGGAACGGCAGGTCACGCAGCACGCCGTCCATCAAGCGCTGGAACGCCTGAGCCGCGTTCTTGAGACCAAACGGCATCCGCAATAATTCGAATAAGCCGAACGGCGTGATGACTGCCGTTTTAGGGACGTCGGCCGCCCTGACAGGTACCTGGTGATATCCCCGTATGAGATCAATTTTCGAAAAAATGACCCGTCCCGCCAGACGGGCGGAGAAGTCTTGGATATGCGGGATCGGGTACCTGTCGGGGGTGGTAGCGTCATTGAGACGGCGGTAGTCGCCACACGGGCGCCATCCACCCCCCGGCTTTGGCACGATGTGCATTGGCGAGGCCCACGCGCTATCAGAGCGCCGCACGATGCCGAGGTGCTCCAACGCGTCGAATTCGGCCTTCGCCACGGCGAGCTTGGCTGGGTCGAGGCGGCGGGCCCTGGCATAGACCGGCGGGCCCGTGGTTGGTATGTGGTGCTCGATCCCATGCCGTACTGCGACGGCCGAAAACGTCGGCCGCGTGAGGGCCGGGAACTCCGTGAGCAGGCGAGCAAACTCGTTCGCCGCCGGGACGGCGCATGCCAGCTCGGTCGGCGCGGAGCTGCTCAATGTGCATACCAGGGAGCTGAAGGTTTCGGCGTTGATTAAACGACGCCGTTGGACGTCCACCAGCAGTCCGTGTGCGCAGAGGAAGTTGGCGCCTAGCAGAGCCATGGGCACGTTTGCGGTTACAAACGTCCAAGCAAAGCGTTGGCCGCCGAAGCAGAGGGTGACGTTGCGCGGGCCGAAAGTGCGGATGGTCGATCCGTTGGCCGCAACCAAGGAGGGGCCGCAAACCGCGGATTGCCTGTCCTGGTCAGAGGCGGGTATGACGCTCAGTTGGGCGCCGGTGTCGCACAGGAAGGGCCGTCCGGACGCTTTATCCGTGATGAACAGTAAGTTGCCCGTGTGGCCGGCGCTCATGGCTGGTAATGAACGCCGGCCCGGCCGTTTCCCGGCCTGCCGAAGGTGCACGGGGGTCGGCATGTCCGGGCCTTCTGTCCGAACCTGGCATGATAGTAACACCACGCTTGGTCAGGTGGAGGCCCCGGTCGTCGTGCTGGAGGTGGTCGGCTCGGTGTAGCGGCCGCCAATTGCGTCGGCAGTTCAGTCGTCGACCGTGCCGGGTGCTCGGGCGCCATGGGTGTTGCGTCGGACGGCGGTGGGTCCCATGTCGCTGCTGCGATGCGCTGTCCTGCGGCGGAGATCTTGTCGGCTTCTCTGGCAAGGGCCCGGGGATCTGTGATCGTCGTGCTTGCCAGGGCGAGGCGTACCGGGTTAGGCAGCTGACGGAGGAACAGCTCCCGGAACAGGAATGCCGGAGAGTGCTCGCCGAGCAGTGAAAGCATGTAGTCCATTCGCTCGGAAGGGCGCGTGTCGCCGAGTTCGGGCAGGTCGAGCAGGCGCCGTGCGCACTCCGCCGATGGGAGGGCGAAAGCGTCGAGGAGAAGCTTCTTAATCGCGCCGTATTTGTCAGCGGCTGGCGGGCTCTCGAGGAGGCTCAGGGCGCGGGCCGCGGTGGCCGAACCGAGCGCTGCTACCACATGGTGGAAGCGGGTGTCGTCGGCCGTGATGCCTCGCAGGGCGAACAGGGAATCCGCCTGTGCGAACCAAACCGCCGCGTGAGCCTCCCAGAAGGTAGGCAGTTTAAGGGCGACTGCCGTGTCCATGTCGGTAGGTCACCAATGAAGGAGCTGGGGCTCCCACGTCGATCGGAAGAATGGACGCGACAAAAAGCTGGAATTCATCCGAGTTGCTTTAATCAAACCAAACACTCAGGCACTCTGAAAAGCCCGTTTATCGGGCAGCAATATATATACATATTATCCCGGAGCGTTTGCCCAGGAAAGGCGAGAGGGGGCGTGGCCCAGCGTCCTGGCTGCGGCCTGGCAAGTTGAGCGCGGGCCTGCCCGGGCGTCCTGGACGAGCCCGGCATGGTGATCGCTCCGCGTCCTTGATAGGTGCAAGGCGATTGTGAAAACCCAGCGGTAGCCGCTACAGTATATATATATATATATATATATATATATATATATATATATATATATATATATATATATATAACTGTAAGAAATAGTAGAAACTCCAAAGTACGAGCAGGGCGTCTCATTTGTATTGAATAAATAATCGTTAGATTAAATAAGACGCGGACGTAGCTTCAGGACGTCGATCTTTAATTGTTCGATCCGAGTGCCCCCTCCAGTCGACAATTAAAGATCGACGTCCTGAAGCTACGTCCGCGTCTTATTTAATCTAACGATGATATATATATATATATATATATATATATATATATTATATATATATATATAATAGGCTAATGTCATCTGTCCAACCCTCAAACACAAAATCACAGAGAAAAAAAAGATTGAGCAAAAGTTGCATCAAATTAATCCAAACATAGGGAAAATTACATTTTTTTCAATCGGAGAAAAAATTGAAACTGTGAGGTGTATAAGGCAACAATTGCTGTGTTGATCACTCCCAACATTTTTTTATTTGCTGTTAAGAAATATGCCGCGACATATTTTCTGTTAAGAAATATGATAATTTTGGAATTTCCCAATACTCTATCTGTACAGTACTTTTAATCGGCTAATGATGTCTGTCTGTTCCTCCCCACCTCCCCCCAACCCCGAAACACGGAAATGCTCATCAGAGACAATACATTATGTAAAGGGTGCTTCATATTAATTCACACCTATGAGAAATTTATAATTATTAGCTTTTCTGGAATTGGAATTCCATTTGGCAGCAAGGTTCCGCTCCTGACTAGTAATGGGGATTGCAAAGCTCGTTCCAGTCACATGACTTTAAGTAGATCAAAATGGCGGACTTACTAAATTCCTTCAAAAATCTTCTCCACATCCACCAGTCAGAATACTACCAAATTTTGGTTACATCATTAGGCCAGGGCCCGGATAAGCTACAGGTCCAGTGGTCCTATTTTTAGGTCAACTGGACTTTAGTCTGGTGAGCTTATGCGATCGAGCAGTGTCTGTAGGTAAGCCAGTCAGTGAATAAGTGAGTGAGTAAGTGAGTGAGTCTGTAAACACTTCAGTCATTATCGTTGAACCAAAGACACAATTTCAATGAAAGTTGGCCATAAGCTTCATATCTGATGCCTAACGAAGGTGTATTGACTGCATCAAAATCTGCACTCATTGAGGAGGTGTACAGGGGGAGGAGGGGTTTGTCCCCCCAAAATAGGTAATTGCTCTCTTCTCCAAAACCACACAAAGAATTTTTATGAAACTTGGCCACAATATTCATATCTGATGCCGAACGAGTGTATTGACCGCATCAAAATCTGCACTCAATAAGGGGGCCAAGAGAGGGGGTGGGGTTGACCCCCCCCCCCAAAAAAAAATACTAATAGGTATTTGCTCTCTTCTGCAAAAGTACACACACGCAATTTTGATGAAACTTGGACATAAGCTCCATATCTGATGCCTAATGAAGGTGTATTGATCGTATCAAAATAAGCGCTCATGAAGTTTTTAACCCCCAAATAGGTATTGCTCTCTTCTCTGAAACTACACACATTATTTCAATGAAACTTGATCGCAACTTTCATCACTCATGATGTACCAAACTTTGTTCATGGGACTCAATTTAAAATATCAGGATCTGAAGAGGTCTGTGGATGGTTTGAGTGACTGTTACTCCTGATCCAGGTGAGCTTCAGGACCCGCCGTCCTATTTTTTAATTTTTTTCTATCATGGTATTTTTACCACAGGCTTTCAGCTAGTATGTAATAAATTGATGACACCGTAAAAAAAAAAAAACCGGTATGGGTATGGCGTATATAGATCCAAGTAGCTAAAAAAATGTAAATCCAACAATTAATTTTAAGGATTTTTACGGCATAGCCCATCGGGCATAGCAGTCTAGAACAGTGTTTGTCCGTCCTTATGTATGTATGTATGTATGTATGTGTGTATGTATGTATGTATGTATGTGTGTATGTATGTATGTATGTATGTATGTATGTATGTATTGTCACGCAACCGCGATTAACACCACAGTTGCGGATGGCCAATTGCGAGGCTTTAACTCCCGAGGCGAGAACTCAATAGCGGATTCCAAATCAAACACTTAAACTAAAGTTAAACGCGCGGAAGGGCGGGACGGGACACAGCAAAGCTCCGCCGCCTTATCTATTAAAATCCAACAGGAAACTGCGTTCAGATATATATAGAAAATAATACAAGGATTTATTCATGAAAAGTAGACAGTGAAAAAGCACGCGCCGGTAATACTAATAACTCTAATAAGCCTAAATTGGGATCCCACACACAACAGATATCAAACACGATACGAGGGAGATGAATACGAAAATAACACGTCTCGTCATGTAAAGTGTAAACGCGGAGCTCGGGCTTATCTGGCTCCTTTCGTCTTCAGTGTAACACGGCCCCGCGGCCCTCTCCGTCCGCCTCCGAGCGCCACCAGGCCTCGTCGGTTCAACGGCACACCCACACCATGAGCTCCCTTGCTCCAAAGGTCCAATGCAGGGCTGCACAAAGCAAACGAACTCCACTTGACCAGGGACAGGAAGGACTCTCCAAACTCGGGATCGCACCGGGACCCTCTCAAGCCGTGAACTCCTTTGAACTCCACTCGACTCGACTCTCTGCGGGAGTGCTGGCAGCCAACTGCCAAGTGCCAACTGCTCAAAAATGGCGTCCGACCGTCGATAATATCTCTGGCCGATGACGTCACATTGGCGCACTCCTCGGCCAATAAAAGCCTCCCAACTCGCCGGCTCGCCCAGGTCACGCCCTCTGCGGCATCACTCCACTCTCCCGTCCCCGACCCCGCGGTCCTTGTGTTATAACACGTGCCAGGCGAGGTTTGTAGGCCTTGGAGGTGTAAACGGTGGCGGCCAATTGTGGCGGTGTTTTTGGCCTGGTTTCCTGTCCGTTTGTTCCGAAGTCATTGTCAGGGAAAGGAATTATTTAATGTTGCGCTAAGGACCTAACTAATGTTTATGTGGTTTGCAGTGCCATAATGGACAAAGGTTTGACTACTAGGTGAGACTCACAGGGGCGTTACCTTTAATCCCTCACTACTTAACACTCGAATCTCCAGGTAGATCCACAATCATACATCTTACCCCGACAAATGCCTAAACATCAAGAACTTATTACATGTAGAGTCCCTGTCATGACAGTCAAATACCTACCTATACAGATCTACCTAGCTCTAGATGTTGCTCTACCAAATTAATAACAGTATGTATGTACAGAGGCGGATTTAGAGGGGGGCGCAAGTGGCGCGCCCCCCCCCCCCCCTTATTTTGATTTTAGAAAGTGCCGTTTTTGCCTAGCTGCCTAAGCTTTGATTTCGCCGCTGGTGCTGCGCTTAACCGAGTTGTGCTTAACCGGAGCATAATGTCGGAGGATCGCTTTAACGCCCTTGTGCTGCTCTACATCCATCGTGATATCCGACTTGACTACAACAAAATCATTGACGCATACACCAATAGTTATCCACGGAGGATGCTCTTCGTAAATCCACTCGGTGAAAAGTAAAATAAAACTAGACAGTTGCAACAAGGACGCATTTGATTTGATGAATCAGTGGTGATTTTAAAACTGGTCCGATTGTATTGTTCCATGGGTAGAGGATTTCAGTGACTGTGGATTAATTATTTCCATAATGTGATGCTCTGGATAATCATTCATAAACCCTCATGACTGAGCACTTCTGCTAAATAAATCTTTCTGTTTTATCACTTACACAAGTACTTTTTCTATCTCACTGTGCATGTTTTCCGTCTAATTTCGAATCCCGTTTTTCAAAATCAATCCCCAAAATCAAAAGATACGGGGATAAAATGCCTAAAATTGAGGCATGAATATTTCTCCCCAGATTGCAGGAAAACGCATCTCGAGCAGGATAATTTTCAAATTTTCCTGGGAGAGGACCCCCAGACCCCCCGCTACAGGCTTCGGGCCTTCGGCCCTCGTGTTACGGCTTTGCCCTCATCAGTTGCGCCCCCCCTTATTGGAAATCCTAGATCCGCCCCTGATGTATGTATGTATGTATGTATGTATGTATGTATGTATGTATGTCCCCTCAAACATACAGCAATCAAAGCTGAGGATCTGGTCACATAACAGGGTGATGTGATTACGTCTATTGTCATTACGGCATACAACGGCTGACTCCACACTCCGGCATTTTGATTCCAATTTCATTCATGCCGAACATATTGTCGAACCTGTCATATATCACAATCGCCATGCTCTACCTTATCGTTTTTCATTCTGTGTGAAACACAAACAAACCGATTGTTAAAATTATAATAAATATCGAAAGCATCGGCGTTACAGATCTTCCAACGACACAGTACGTATAGGCCTTAGGCTTCATGCCTTAATGCCTCACGTTCAGGCCGCTTCGGTCAAATTAGCCGAAGTTAGGCTGGTTAAAAAAAAATTCCTGTTTATCATCGCCGCCCGCCCCATAAAAGTCGTCCGCCCCTAAATTTTGATTTTGATTTTTTGCTCGCGAAGTCAGTAAAATCCGTTCCCGCTCAGTGGAACAAGTTCGAATTTTGTATGTGCTCGCGTACTGTCTGAGCCAAGTTACATGTGCTCGAACTTCGCCGATCTGCAGGAGACCAATGAGGCAAACGTCTTCAATAATGTCTACGCCAAAGCCAATCTCACATGCAACGATGCGACAGAGAAGCCATACTACACGGCTGGCTATGAAGATGTGTGCTATTTCTGTGGCTGTGTTGAGGAGCTGAGTACCACAGATGAGTCATATCCTATATGCAGTACCTGCAGTAAGAGTCGTACTGCCGAGAAGAGGCCCACTCGGAAGTTCAAGAAGTAGTTGGTATTCTGAAGGAGAAGCCAAATATCATCGGCAAACGGGAGAGCCTCACGTGATAATTATTGCTGTGGATTCCTAGTCAAAAATTAAACGAGCGCTGCACTACATGTAGTAGTAGGTGATGATAGATACATGAATAAACGGCAACCAACACTCTACTCAACATGTATGAGTGCTATAATAGCAGTAGCTGCTGATATATAGATACATCTGAGTGCTATAATAGCAGTAGCTGCTGATAGATAGATACATCTATGAGTGCTATAATAGCAGTAGCTGCTGATAGATAGATACATCTATGAGTGCTATAATAGCAGTAGCTGCTGATATACAGATACATCTATGAGTGCTATAATAGCAGTAGCTGCTGATAGATAGATACATCTATGAGTGCTATAATAGCAGTAGCTGCTGATAAATAGATACATCTATGAGTGCTATAATAGCAGAGGCTGCTGTTATATCGATACATCTATGAGTGCTATAATAGCAGTAGCTGCTGATATATAGATACATCTATAAATGCTATAATAGCAGTAGCTGCTGATAAATAGATACATATATGAGTGCTATAATAGCAGTAGCTGCTGATATATAGATACATCTATGAGTGCTATAATAGCAGTAGCTGCTGATAAATAGATACATCTATGAGTGCTATAATAGCAGTAGCTGCTGATAGATAGATACATCTATGAGTGCTATAATAGCAGTAGCTGCTGATATATAGATACATCTATGAGTGCTATAATAGCAGTAGCTGCTGATATATAGATACATCTATGAGTGCTATAATAGCAGTAGCTGCTGATAAATAGATACATCTATGAGTGCTATAATAGCAGTAGCTGCTGATAGATAGATACATCTATGAGTGCTATAATAGCAGTAGCTGCTGATAGATAGATACATCTATGAGTGCTATAATAGCAGTAGTTGCTGATATATAGATACATCTATGAGTGCTATAATAGCAGTAGCTGCTGATATATAGATACATCTATGAGTGTTATAATAGCAGTAGCTGCTAATATATAGATACATCTATGAGTGCTATAATAGCAGTAGCTGTTGATATACAGATACATCTATGAGTGCAATAGCAGTAGCTGCTGATAGATAGATACATCTATGAGTGCTATAAGAGCAGTACCTGCTGATAGATAGATACATCTGTGAGTGCTATGATAGCAGTAGCTGCTGATAGATAGATACATCTATGAGTGCTACAATAGCAGTAGCTGCTGATGGATAGATACATCTATGAGTGCTATAATAGCAGTAGCTGCTGATAGATAGATACATCTATGAGTGCTATAATAGCTGTAGCTGCTGATAGATAGATACATCTATGAGTGCTATAATAGCAGTAGCTGTTGATAGATAGATGTATAAACGCGAATCAGACATTCTTTTGATGTGGTTTATGTTCTCTTCCATGTCTGCCAAACTGCTCAATATGCATGTACCGGTACCATGAAGTTGTGGCGGGCACAAGGGGCAATAATTCCGCGCACCAGTGGGTGGCGCGAGCGCCCAGGCGGGGATCGGTGGCACATGCCCCGCCCTTCGACCGATCGGCCACGCCCAAGGACTAGGCGTGGCCTCGGCACATATATGCGGGCTCTAAGCTCGAGCCCACTCAGTGCTGCAGTTCGAGCTTTCGAAATAAAGACTTTTGTTTTAACAAACGCGTTGTGGCCTACCTCTCTGGCAAGCAAGTTGTGTGTGCGCAACACCACACTTCACTGGTGACCCCGATTGGTTCAGCCGTCGCTGACCACCGAACGCGCCATGGCCACCAACGCCGTCGCAGTAAAACTCCCAGAGTTTTGGGAAGCACAGGCCGACGTGTGGTTCGTGCAGGCCAAAGCTCAATTTCAGCTTCGAGGCATAACGAGACCCGTTACTACCACGTGGTCGCTGCCCTCGGGCCCGGCACTGCCGCCCGAGTCGTGTCCATCCTGCGGCACCCGCCGGTCGACCACAAGTACGAGGCGCTCAAACGTCTCCTCATCGCCACGTTCGGTCTCACGGAGATCGAACGGGCCGACCGCCTCCTGGACCTTCCCGAACTCGGCTACACACAACCATCCGTGCGGATGGATTTTATGCTGTCGCTGCTGGGTGACCAAGCCCCGGATTTCTTATTCCGGGCGCTTTTCCTACGCCAGCTACCTCCACAGGTACGCCTTGCACTGGCCGGTTCCAAAATAAAGGAACCCCGCGTCCTGACCGAAGAGGCCGACAAGTTTTTCGCGGCTTGCGACACGCGGTCGAGTTACGGTGCTGCCGTCGTGGATCCCGGGGCAGAGGCTACAGCGTCCCTCGTGGCCGCTGCTGCGCCCTGCCCACCACCACCGAGAACACCGCGGCCACCGCCGCAAGCCTGGTGCGTTTACCACGCCAGGTTCGGCCACAAGGCTAGGACGTGTCGCCCGCCATGCTCTTTTGACAAGTCGGGAAACGACCGGGCCGGCGTTCATTAGCGGCCCTAAGCATCTGCCATTCCGGCAGCCGCCTGTTCATTACGGACACCTTGTCCGGGCGCCGTTTCCTCTGCGATACAGGAGCGCAGGTAAGCGTCATCCCCGCCTCCACGTCCGACAAGCGAACCGCGGGCCGGGGCCCCGCGTTGCTTGCCGCCAATGGTACACCCATCCGCACATTCGGGAAGCGCTGCCTCTCCCTGCGGTTCGGAGGGCAGCGCTTTCAATGGTCGTTCGTGACCGCCAGCGTGCCAATGGCATTGCTTGGTGCGGACTTCCTATGTGCGAATGGGTTGTTGGTCGACGTGAAGCGCAGATGGCTCGTCCAGGCCGAAACCTTTAGCTCGCTCGCTTGTTCGCTGAGCGGCTCGTTGAGCGGCTCACTGAGCGGCTCACCGAGCGGCTTGCCAAGCGGCTTGCTGGAAGGTTCCGTCCCGGCGAGTTTAGTTTGCACGCTTCCGGCAGCGGACGACTTTACCCGCCTCCTCGACAGTTTCCCGGCCCTCACGTGGCCCAGCTTCTCAGCGGTGGCCGTTAAGCACGGGGTGGAGCACCACATCCCCACAGTCGGGCCGCCGGTCTATGCCCGGGCACGCCGACTCGAGCCCACGAAGCTCGCCGTGGCGAAAGCCGAGTTCGCCACGCTGGAGCGACTGGGGATCGTACGGCGCTCCAACAGCGCTTGGGCTTCTCTGCTGCACATCGTGCCGAAGCCCGGCGGGGGATGGTGGCCGTGCGGGGACTACCGCCGGCTCAATGATGCCACCACCCCCGACCGCTACCCGGTCCCACACATTCAGGACTTTTCCGCCCGGTTGGCCAACACGACCGTGTTTTCTAAGGTGGACCTCATCCGGGGCTACCATCAGGTCCCCGTCCAACCGGACGACGTCCCGAAGACGGCCGTCATCACCCCTTTCGGCCTCTTCGAATTCCTAAGGATGCCTTTCGGGTTGAAGAATGCGGCCCAGGCGTTCCAAAGGCTTATGGACAGCGTCTTGCGCGACTTACCTTTCCTGTTTGTCTACCTGGACGACATCCTGGTCGCGAGCGCGTCCCGGGAGGAGCATCTGCTCCACCTCCGCACGCTTTTCGAATGCCTGGGCCAGCACGGCCTAATCATCAACCCCGCCAAGTGCCTTTTCGGCGTCGCCACCATTGACTTCTTGGGGCACCGCATCACCAGGCACGGGGCCGTCCCTTTACCGGCCAAGGTGGAGGCGGTCAGGGATTTCTCGCGGCCCCGCACGATCGAGGGACTCCAGGAGTTCCTGGGCATGGTAAATTTTTACCACCGCTTCGTGCCCCACGTCGCCCAGCTCCTCCGCCCCTTGCACGAGGCCCTCCGGGGCAAGCCGGGTAAAGGTGACATCGCCTGGTCGGAGCCGATGGCCGCGGCGTTAGTCGGGCGCAAAGCTGGCTCTGGCCGACGCCACCATGCTGGCGCAGCCGGCGCCCGATGCACCGATCGCCCTCACCACCGACGCGTCGGACTACGCGGTGGGCTCAGTGCACGAGCAATGGGTGCGTGGTGCTTGGCAACCGCTGGCGTTTTTTAGCCGGCAGCTTCGCCCGCACGAACGCCGCTATAGCACCTTTGACCGCGAGTTGCTCGGGCTCCACCTGGCGGTCCGACACTTCCGCCATCTGCTGGAGGGCCGCCCGTTCACGGCCTTCATTGACCACAAGCCCCTTGTGTTCGCGATGGCCATGGTCGCCGAGCCATGGTCGGCACGGCAGCAGCGCCACCTCTCTGCCGTGTCCGAGTACACGACGGACATCCGTCACGTGGCGGGTAAGGACAACCCGGTGGCGGATTGCCTTTCCCGGTCCGTCGTGCATGCGGTCCACCTCGGGGTCGACTATGCCCGGATGGCAGAGGCCCAGACCGCCGACCCCAGCGTCCAGGCCTTGCGGACCGCCGTCACGGGCCTCCGTGTCACTGAGGTGCCGTTCGAACGCCGCGGGCACGGCCCTCCTATGCGACGTCTCCCTCGGTCGGCCTCGCCCCATCGTGCCCGCTGGCTGGCAACGCCCAGTGTTTGACGCCATCCACGGCCTGTCCCACCCTGGCGCGAAGGCATCCCAGAAACTCGTCGGCGCGAAGTTCGTCTGGCATGGCCTCAGGAAGGACGTCCGCGACTGGGCCAGGACGTGCCTCGCGTGCCAGCGCGCAAAGGTCCACCGCCACACCCAGGCACCGTTGGTCCCGTTTACGGTGCCCGAGCGGCGGTTGGACCACATGCACGTCGACTTGGTGGGACCTCTGCCCCCCTCGCAAGGGTTCACCCACCTCCGCACCATGGTCGACCGCACCACACGGTGGCCGGAGGCCGTCCCATTGGCGGCGACGTCGGTGGCTGAGGTGGCGCAAGCCTTTATCGCCACTTGGGTTGCCCGGTTCGGTGCCCCCTCGGACATCTCGTCTGACCGCGGCCCCCAGTTCACCTCGGAGCTCTGGGCCGCAGTGGCGCAAGGACTCGGGGTGAAACTACACCGCACCACAGCCTACCACCCCCAGGCCAAAGGCCTGTGCGAGCGCTTTCATTGCTCCATGAAGGCCGCGCTCCGGGCCAGCCTCCGCGACGGCGGCTGGGTCGACAGACTCCCCTGGGTCCTGCTGGGCCTCAGGACGGCGCCCAAGGAAGACCTGCGCGCGTCCTCGGCGGAGCTGGTCTTCGGGCAACCACTGCGGGTACCGGGTGAATTTATCCCCGACTCCACGGCTCCTTGGTCCGTGGCGCAACAGCGCTCCGCCCTTCAGGAGACCGCCCGGAGGTTCGCCCCGGTGCCAACGGCACACTACGGTTGCCCGCCTTCCCACATCGCCCCGGAGCTTCGCACGGCAAAGTACATGTTCATCCGGCACGACGCCCACCAGGCACCGTTACGGCCCCCGTACGACGGGCCCTTCCGCGTGCTGGAGACCGGGGACAAATTTTTCACGGTCGACATCGGTGGTGCCCCGAATCGCATTTCCGTGGACCGCCTCAAGCCGGCCCACCTCGATCCGGACCACCCCCCGCCAGCAGCTCTGCCTCCGCGTCGAGGCCGCCCCTCGGCGGTCGGACCCCCGGCACCCCCGCCAGCAGCTCTGCCTCCGCGTCGAGGCCGCCCCCCGGCGGTCGGACCCCCGGCACCCCCCAGCCCCGCCGGCCCGCTACCCCCCAGCCCTGCACCCATCGCCAGGGGGCGTTTCGGCCGGGTCATCCGGTTTCCCCGCAAACTCACCCTTCAGGTGCGCGGGAATTCTGGGGGGGCGCATGTGGCGGGCACAAGGGGCAATAATTCCATGCACCAGTGGGTGGCGTGAGCGCCCAGGCGGGGACCGATGGCACATGCCCCGCCCTTCGACCGATCGGCCACGCCCGGGGACTAGGCGTGGCCTCGGCACATATATGCGGGCTCTAAGCTCGAGCCCGCTCACGCTCAGTGCTGCAGTTCGAGCTTTCGAAATAAACGCTTTTGTTTTAACAAACGCGTTGTGGCATACCTCTTTGGCAAGCAAGTTGTGTGTGCGCAGCACCACACTTCAAAGTGATATTTCGTGGCGAGGAATTCTAGTCAAATATGTATGAATGCTATGGCAATAGCTGCTGATAGATACATGTATGGCAACCGGACATTATTCTTGAAAGCCGAAGTTTTGGTCTACCATTGTTATATGTATCAGCATTTAGGAGTTGCGGAAGGCGAGAGAACGAGGCCATTCGTAGGGTTCGAAGATGGTTTATTGTAACAGCAAGATCCAGCATACACTAAACTCGAATGGAAGTCAGCATGCTTATATAAAGCCAAAAGCCCTCTTCGGAGGGCGTGGCTCCGGCAACCGCGCGTGCGTCAGTCCGCACAACCACAAGTCCAACAGGCCCGTGCACGTGTATTATGCCCAAATAAGGTAATCACATAAGGTAACCGCCACATGCGGTTACCTGCACATAAGGTAACCGCCACATACATCCCCCCAGAATGCACTCCACGGGCCTATGCGTAGGCCGAGGCGACCGAGGGGCTGGGCAAGTCCTCGGGGGAGGCTGCCGAGGTTCCTCACGGGCCTCCCGAGGTTGCAGGTCGCGGGTGCAGTGCCGAGAAGGCTCGAGCGGTGCACGCGAAAAGCGGGTGAGCCAACCGAGGGGCTGGTCAAGGCCTCGGGGGAGGCTGCCGAGGTTCCTCGCGGGCCTCCCAAGGATGCAGGGTCGGAGAAGTAGTTGCGGTTGTAGTTGTAGTTGCGCGAGGGTGACGAAGCGGCCGTGCCGCCAACGTCAGTGCGCGCGAAGGTGACGAAGCAGCCGTGCCTTCGGAGGGTCTTGGAATAGGTTCGCCCCTCCGGTCGTAGAGGAGGAGCCGAGCACGGTGCGCGAACCTCATAGTCATGGCCGTCGTCATTACCGAAACTCCGGCATTTCGAAACCGCGTTCGAAACTGCGCCCGAAGCCGTGCGGGAGAAGCCGGCGTCACCAGCTTAGGTGGCTTCCCTGGCTAGGGCGCGCTTGCCGTGTTCGTTCGCAGCCCCCGAATCCGTTCGGGGGCAGTCGGAGGTCACCAGTTTAGGAGTCGCGGAAGGCGAGAGAACGAGGCCATTCGTAGGGTTCGAAGATGGTTTATTGTAACAGCAAGATCCAGCACACACTAAACTCGAACGGAAGTCAGCATGCTTATATAAAGCCAAAAGCCCTCTTCGGAGGGCGTGGCTCCGGCAACCGCGCGTGCGTCACGTCCGCACAACCACAAGTCCAACAGGCCCGTGCACGTGTATTATGCCCTAATAAGGTAATCACATAAGGTAACCGCCACATGCGGTTACCTGCACATAAGGTAACCGCCACAAGCAAATATTAAAAGTAAACAGAACTCAATGTGACATAGGTTTCTTTATTTTCTTTATTTGAATCGTGTCAGTGCGTACATACGAAGGTTTACTAGTTCAGAAATCATAACATGATTAATCATGTATGACCGATCAAGTATATTTAAGAAAAAAACATTGTGCGTGGAATAATCCATTAAAATTTCACTCTGAAAAAACAAACAAAAAAAAAAACCCTCCCGCCCTACCCACTTTTTTGAAAAAAAGTGATGATAAACAGGATTTTTTTTTTAACCAGCCTTATATAATATAATCGTAACACTGCAATCCCTTTGTCATTATTACGAAGTTCCTAGATTGAAGCAGTGTATGGTTCATGAATCAATGCTAAGCGGTGTACAGTACAAACAACGTGGAAGTAAGGAATTAGCCTCGGTTTTTTTAATGGTAATATCATTTTCGTTATAATTCTAATGTAACGTTAATATTATAGTAAATCTAATTGTAACACGAATCCCTTCATAGTGACTGCAAAGTTACTGGAGGTTCAAATATATCATCTGTATATTAAAGTAGCGGCAGTTTTGTGTCAGTTACCTCATTACGTCTATGATGTCATTACGACGCTGACTGCACTGACCGGCATTTTAATTTACAAGTACAGCTGCTCACTACGGGAGCGACAGGAAGGGTCATTCCTCTTTGGGGTATATAAATTACAGTCGATCTATGCCTATGGTCGGGTCTCAAGAACATTGGGTGTGTGTTCATTTACCAAGTTCCACTGGTAAATACTCCGATGTTGAAGGAGCAGCGCTCCTGCTTGAGACGGACGAAGTGACGGACAAGTCACAAACTCGTCCGAGAAGATGTTTATTGTATAATCATCTCGGGAACTCTGAAAGCGCGTTTATCGGGTTCGCATATATACATCCCAACCAAAAAGCATACATCAGAACCAAAGCCCCTCCTCTCAGGCGAGGCACGCTTTGGTGGTCATGTGACCGACAGGTGCAAAGGATTATAACCTCGGCGCCGCGGTTTGGCCGCCGGTTACGTCACCGGCTTGGGCCCGGAGATTCTGTTGCTGGTCTCGAGCTTTGGGGGACCCATGGGTCGCTACACACACCCCCCCCCAGAATCGACTTGGTCCAGGAAGGTCAACCTGAGGGGCGTCCGGATGACCCGACCGAAACGACCCCTGGCTGGTCGCGGGGGGGAGTCCGGTGTGGTGGAGGGTGGCCGGACAGGGGGTGCAGTGGACGGGGGGCGGCCGCGCCGCGGTGGGAGAGCCAGCCGTGGCGGCTGGCCGACGTCCATGTGGGCCGGCTTGAGGCGGTCCACCGAAATCCGATCCGCCCGGCCGCCGATGAAGGACTTGTTGTCCCGTCGTAGGACCCGGAAGGGTCCGTCGTATGGTGGCCGGAGCGGCCCCCGGTGCGCGTCGTGGCGCACAAAGACGTACTCCGCCGTGCGGAGTGCTGGGGGGACGTAGGATTGGGGGTCGCCGTGGCGGGACGTGGGCACCGGGGCAAAACGTTGGGCGGCCTCCTGGAAGTCCATGCGCTGGGGCGCGGCGGACCAGGGGCTGGTGGCGTCGGACACGAACTCGCCCGGGACGCAGAGGGCCTGGCCGTACACCAGCTCGGCGGTGGACGCCTGGAGGTCCTCCTTTGGAGCCGTGCGGAGGCCCAAAAGGACCCACGGGAGCCGGTCGGCCCAGCCGTCGTCCTGGAGGCCGGCCATGAGTGCGGCCTTCATGGAGCGGTGGAACCGCTCGCACAACCCGTTGGCCTGGGGGTGGTAGGCCGTGGTGCGGTGCAGGGTAACGCCCAACGTGCGGGCGACCGCGCCCCACAGTTCGGACGTGAACTGTGGGCCGCGGTCCGACGAGATGTCCGCCGGTGCGCCGAAACCCACGACCCAGGTGGCGATGAACGCCTGGGCCACGTCGGCGGTGGTGGTGGAGGCGAGGGGCACGGCCTCCGGCCACCTGGTGGTCCTGTCCACCATGGTAAGCAGGTGGGTGAACCCCTGCGATGGGGGCAGGGGACCCACCAGGTCCACGTGGACGTGGTCGAAATGTCGCTCGGGCACGGTGAAAGGAGGCAGCGGAGCCTGGGTGTGACGGTGGACCTTGGCCCGCTGGCAGGGTGTGCAGGCGTTGGCCCAGTCGCGGACGTCCCGTCGCAACCCGTGCCAGACGAAACGTGCCGACACCAGCCTCTGGGACGCCTTCCGGCCCGGGTGTGAGAGGCCGTGGAGCGAAGCAAAAATGCGACGCCGCCAGGTGACCGGCACAACGGGGCGAGGTCGGCCTTGGGAGACGTCACAAAGCAGGACCGTGTCCGCGAAGGGGACGTCAGCCAAGCAGAGGCCCGTGTCCGCCACCCGGAGCACCTGCACCGTGCCGTCGGTGGCCTGGTCCGTCGCCATCAGGGCGAAATCGATGCCGAGGTGGACGGCGTTGGCGCCGGCTCGAGAAAGGCAGTCGGCCACGGCGTTGTCCATTCCGGCGACGTGCCGGATGTCCGTGGTGTATTCCGACACGGCGGAGAGGTGGCGCTGCTGGCGGGCCGACCACGGCTCCGTGACCTTGGCCATGGCGAAAATGAATGGCTTGTGGTCGACAAAGGCCGTGAACGGGCGGCCCTCCAGGAGGTGGCGAAAATGGCGGACGGCCAGGTACAGCCCGAGGAGCTGGCGGTCGAAAGTGCTGTACTTCAACTCGTTGGGCAGGAGTTGCCGGCTGAAGAACGCGAGCGGCTGCCAGGCCCCGTTTACCCATTGCTCATGAACCGCGCCCACGGCGTAGTCGGAGGCGTCCGTGGTGAGGGCGATGGGAGCATGGGGTACCGGGTGGGCCAGCAGCGTGGCGTTGGCGAGGGTGAAATTTTTCACCGTTTCGCGCCGGTGAAAGCAGCGTCCATGTCCGTGGACCAGACGACGTCGCGCTTCGCCGGCTGGCCGCGGAGGGCGGTGTACAAGGGCCGCATGAGTTGCGCAGCTCGGGGCACAAAGCGGTGGTAAAAGTTCACCATCCCGAGGAACTCCTGCAGCGCCTTGACGGAGCGGGGGCGCGGGAAAGCGGCGATGGCCTCGAATTTGGCCGGTAGCGGTACGGCGCCGTTCCGGGTGATGTGGTGGCCCAAAAAGTCGATCGTCGCCGCACCAAAGTGACATTTGGCCGGGTTGACGATCAAGCCGTGCTCGCTGAGGCGGCCGAACAGCGTCCGGAGGTGGAGGAGGTGCTCGGCTCTGGACGTGCTGGCGACGAGGATGTCGTCCAGGTAGGTAAAGAGGAACGGCAAGTCGCGCAGCACGCCGTCCATCAGGCGCTGGAACGCCTGTGCCGCGTTTTTGAGGCCGAAGGGCATCCGGAGGAATTCGAAGAGGCCAAAAGGTGTAATAACGGCCGTCTTTGGGATGCCGGCCGGGCGGACGGGCACCTGGTGGTACCCCCGAATCAGGTCCACTTTTGAAAAAATGGTCCGCCCCGCCAACCGGGCGGAAAAATCCTTGATGTGCGGGACGGGGTACCTGTCGGGGGTAGTGGCGTCGTTGAGGCGGCGGTAGTCGCCGCATGGCCGCCATCCGCCCCCCGGCTTCGGGACGATGTGCAGCGGCGAGGCCCAGGCGCTGTCGGAGCGCCGCACGATGCCGAGGCGCTCCAGCGCGGCGAACTCGGCCTTGGCGACGGCGAGTTTGGCTGGGTCGAGACGGCGAGCTCGGGCGTACACCGGCGGGCCCGTAGTGGGAATGTGATGCTCGATGCCGTGACGCACCGCGACGGCCAAAAACGTCGGTCGCGTGAGGGCTGGGAACTCCGCGAGGAGACGCGCGAAGTCGTCTGCCAACGGGAGGACGCAGGAAAGCTCGGTGGGCGCGGAACGGCTCAAGGCACACGCCAGCGAGCTGAAGGTTTCGGCGTTGACGAGACGCCGACGTTTAACGTCGACCAGCAGCCCATGGGCGCAAAGGAAATCGGCCCCGAGCAAAGCCATGGGGACGTCCGCCGTCACGAACTCCCAGCGAAAGAGCTGGCTGCCGAAGCAGAGGGCGACGGTGCTTGGGCCGAAGGTGCGGATGGCGGAGCCATTGGCCACGATTAAGGAGGGGCCGCAAATGGCGGCCCGCCTGTCCTCCGCCGAAGCGGGAATGACGCTCAGCTGAGCGCCGGTGTCGCAGAGAAAACGCCGCCCCGACGCTTGGTCCGCGATGAATAGCAGGTTTCCGGAACAGCCGGTGCTGTTCTTCAAGCCGGTGCTGTTCAACGTCAAGTGCTCATGGCTGGTAGTGAGCGCCGGCCCGACCGTTTCCCGACTTGCCGAACGTGCACGGGGGTCGACATGATCGGGCCTGCCGCCCGAACCTGGCGTGGAAATAACACCAGGCCGGGTCTGGCGGGGGCTCCGGTCGACGCGTCGGGACCGGGCGACGCGGTGTCACCGCTGCCAGTAGCGCCGGCCCGGCGGCCTCCGGGAAGGAAGCTGTGTCGCGGGCATCGGGCGGGTGGGCAGGAAACTGCGCCGCGGGCACCGACTGGGCGGTGGGCGGGCTCCCGGCAGCCACCCCGATGAGCTGGCTCGCCGCTCCGATGCGCTGGCTTGCCGAATCGATCTTGTCGGCCTCCCTGGCGAGGTCGCGGGGGTTCGTGATGGTCGTGCTTGCCAGGGCGACCCGGACCTGGGCCGGGAGCTGGCGGAGAAAAAGCTCTTGGAAAAGGAAATCCGAGGGATGCTCGCCGAGCAACGCGAGCATGTAGTCCATACGTTCGGACGGGCGCGTATCGCCGAGCTCAGGAAGGTCGAGCAGGCGTCGTGCGCGTTCAGCCGGGGAGAGGGCGAAAGCGCCCAGAAGAAGTGCCTTGATGGCGTCGTACTTGCCGTCAGCGGGCGGGCTCTGGAGGAGGCTCAGGCAGCGGGCGGCGGTCACGGAGCCGAGCGTGGCGACCACGTAATGGTATTTCGTGGTGTCCTCCGTAATGCCACGCAGGGCGAACTGGGAGTCCGCCTGAGCGAACCAGACGGCGGCATGTGCTTCCCAGAAAGTGGGCAGTTTGAGGGTTCCGGTGGTCATGTGACCGACAGGTGCAAAGGATTATAACCTCGGCGCCGCGGTTTGGCCGCCGGTTACGTCACCGGCTTGGGCCAGGAGATTCTGTTGCTGGTCTCGAGCTTTGGGGGACCCATGGGTCGCTACAATGTATTGTATTAGGAGGTATTGTATGTATTATTGTAATTGTATGTACTAGGGCATGCCCGTACTATATCTATATCTAAAATTATATCCCCCCCCTCTATTTACATGAAATGGTTTGGTCCAAAGCGAACGGCTTGCGAGTGGTGACAATCCCCCCCCTCTATTTACATGCAATGGTTTGGTCCAAAGCGAACGGCTTCCGGAGTTTGGTAAAGAAATCGCCATCGCGTGCACAAACGCGCAGGAAAGCGAATGAATCGCAAATTCGTTTTTATTAGTTGTAAAACATAGTTTAACGCCAACATAGTTTGCAAACGTGAAATAAATGAATACGCTCTCAAATGTGCCATCCGAGGCAGAGTGTGCCCGCCACGTTCGGCACACGCGATCGTTCGCTGCTCTCTGATTGGTTGAATCGTTTTTTGGACATAGCTCGGTAAGTAATTGTCCGATTAATATGAAACCTTGAAAAGGCACATCCTCGGGTCCCCAGCAATATACCTGGCAAGTTAAAAGTATATCGGACCCGTGGTTGTCGAGAAACAGCGGTCACAGACAGACAAACGTACAAACGTACAGACAGAGATTACTGGAATTATAGATAGATTATTGTATGTATGGAGGTAAATACATATTGTATGTATTAGGAGGTAAATACCTCCTAATAGGACTCACTCCTATGGATCACTCCAATTGTATGACCATGCATTCTGGCCCTTCCTGGTCAGGATGCATGTTTTGAATGACCATGTGCTTCAGCCTTGGGGTTGAAGTGCATGTGTATGGTAATGGACCAGTCTTGATAGACGGTGTGCCTTGGCCGTGGGGTCAAGGTGCACGTCCAAGGCTGTTTAAATGTTTGATGTTTTACCTTTTTTTATTATAAAAAAGGCAGGCCATGATGCTGGCCTTAAAAGCACCAAGTTTCTTGTGGAGAGATCGCCAAGTGGTTTAAGCATTCGAGCAAGCACTCCATTCAAACGGTTAAGGAACGGCTGGCTTGGCAAGCGCTAGCTAGCTGCTTGGTAAATGAGCACACCCCCAACGCTTGTGGGGTATATAGATTACAGTAGATCTTCGCTCAGTTCTGCAAGTAAAACTTACCTCACGGATGTCGGGATTCCTCCAAATTTCTTTGTTTAATGTTATAAACAGCGTTAGCGACTGTTTGAAAAGCTAATATGTGTTTGTGGTTTGTAATATTTTACAAGCACAGCTACGCCGCTGTTAGACTTCCGGTCTTGTTAAATAACTACTTTGGTACCTTTCGTCGTAAGTAATCGAAGTGTGCAGCATCGTCCCTCTCCGCTGCCCATCGTTTTTGCTTCCGCTTCAGGGCCCGATCAAACACGTCCATGACGCCCGCGCTGTTCAGACCTCGGTGAGATAGACAAAAGGTCGACACGAGTGTACGCCGAGAACATTGCAACGCCTTGAGTAAAGTAGCCATTGAAGAGGAATGTGCTAAATATTATTGGATAGCAAACACCAGACTACGACTGGGAACCTTGAACTTGAAGTACATATCGATATCGGATGAAAATAATTGTTGTTGTTGTTGTTTTTTTATGGTCAACACGTTAAGGAGCCAAACACCGAAGAGAAAAAGGACAAAAGATTAAGAGGTAAAAGCAAAGGAGTTAAAGTAAAGAATGAAAAAAAACACGTCATTATAATAACCATTAACCTCCAAACATTTTATACAGATCTTCCACTGACAGGAAATGTCCTCTTGAGTAATTTAATATTCCTCTCGTCTTCTCATTATTCAAATTAATAGCCTTTTTATTCCTTGCACAATGCATTTAAATTAATTTTTATAATTGTACACCGTTTACGATATCAAGGCGACAATAATTAAAAGAGGCTTTTCAGAGTTATCCCATAATGCCGTGCGCGCCATGTTGCCAGGGTTGGTTGCATTCACTTCCTTAGCAACAACAACATCGGTAGCTCTGCAATGTAGCATGTTTATCTCGTTATTCTGACTTCCTGCAATGGACTAGGTAGGTTACTCTCATTATTTTGGCCTTGTGGGGTCTTGATATTGATAAACTATTCTCGTTTGTTTAGCTTGCCAACCAATATGGCGCCCGCGCACTGCATCATGGGTACTGAAATCCCTGCATACTCACGTACACAGTACTGTACTCGCATTCGACAAACCGTGCGGGAAATCGAACGCTGTTCACATTTACACGGACACAGAAAAGATTATTTAACGCGTCACACGTGCGGAAATAGGGATTTCCTGCACAAACGAGCAACAGGGCGATTGGTATTTTATTTTCATGTGACAATTCTCGTGTTTCCTACAGTACAGGTTGTATGAAGGTTTCGCAGTTGGAGGCGCTGTTCGCATCGCCGCAATTAATTGGCTCCGGTGCAGTACACGATGACGGCTGATCCTTTCAACGGCTAATTATTTGTGAGAAATGGCAATTAGCTCGCAGCGATCGGTATTTCGATCTGTTTTACTTTATTTAATTGTGCTGCATACATTTGCTTTCCTGCTGATGTTAATGCATTTGCACTCTTCTTTTTTTATATTTTTACCTGCGATTTACAAGAGTTTCGCATTGCTGCTGTTGTTGTTGTTGTTCTTGTTGGGGTCGATTTTTAAAGTGTGCGCCCATTGGTCGGACAGCTGCCGGACCACACCCACATCTGTCGCTTGACTCCACACACAATATCACCAAGACAAAATGATATGGCCACCATCTTGGTTTTTCTGGTGGGCCTGAGACATTAGGCCTACAGGCCTCTGCTGATTATACACTGCCCAGGCTTGTAATCTGGTAAAGGTTTAATCAAGCCAGTCAGAACATACGATAATCAAGTGTTATGTTACGTTACGTAATCAAGCGTTGCGTTATTTAAATTACTGAAAAAAGAACGGCCACATATTGGGGGTAAGCAATCCATGACTTGTGATGAATCAGCTAGTTCTGATTTTACCGTGGGGAAGGGAAGGTGACTGGATAAGAGGTTTGAAGTTAATTTTAATAGTGCATTAAATGTAATTGCAATTAAATGCATAAATGCATTAAATGCAATTTAATAGTGCGTTAATAGTGCATTTAGCCTGGTGTTGGCTTAGCGGTTAGGGTGCCAGCTTGGGATCCTAGGATCCTGGGTTTGAATCCTGGTCGATCGCTGAATTAACGCCAGGGGGGTTGACTCAGCCTGTCATCCTTCCGAGGTCGGCAAATTGAGTACCAGCTTGCTGGGATGAATGATCATGGTGTGTACCCCAATTTAGAATAGGTACACCGTATCCCTACGCATCGTAAGAGCGTGACCAAGGGTTGGCGTCAGGAAGGGCATCCGGCCATAAAAACATTGCCTCAGGAAGGGCATCCGGTCATAAAAACATTGCCTCAAACAAGGAACCATGATTGTCATGGGGCCCGCAAGGCTAACCCCTGCTCTAGAGGGGAAAATGGCCTTAAAACGATCATTCATTTATTCATTCATTCATACTAGTACCCGACTGCAAAGCCGCAATGAGCCGGCGAAGCCAAAGCCACTATTTTACCCATCACTATGGAATCAGTAGGTTAGGTAGTTGGTAGTAGGTAGGTGTAGTACGTACCGTACCTCGTTCAAAATGACGCCATTTGCATTCTGGATGAGATTAAAATTTCCTTCATTTATTCGGTGAATTCCGTCTCAACTTCGGATATTTCCGGCCGTGAAAAACTATCCCCTCCGGCCGCGAAATTTCTAAAAAATAATTCTTCGTCAATTTTAGAATATTTGACGCCGTTTTCACCCTCCGAAATGTGGTAAAAAGCTTTTTTGAAATATTTTTTCAAATGCTCGAATCTCATTGGTTCCGGTAATTGGTGACGATTTCCGTTGAAGATAACCAGGGCCTGTGTGGGCCCGGGGAACGAGGTTGGTCTTAAAGTATTTTAATTGCAAATTAGAGGTGCATAAGATTGTGAATCAAACAAAGACGGGTGAAACAAACTCCTATTGAACTTTTTCGCAATTTTTTATGCATACTTCCGCATCCGGAAGATGGCGGCCTCCATTGAGTGATTTGGTTTTTGAAATATTTTTTCAAATGCTCGAATCTCATTGGTTCCGGTGTTTGGTGACTATTTTCGTTGAAGATAACCAGGCCCGTGTGGGCCGAGGTTGGTCTTAAAGTATATTAATTACAAATTAGATGTGCATAAGATTGTGAATGAAAAATAGACGGGTGAAACAAACTCCTATTGAACTTTTTTCAATTTGTTATGCATACCTCCGCATCCGCAAGATGGCGGCCTCCATTGAGCGATTTGGTCCGTCAAAGCTTCGAAATTCTCAAGGGATCCAGCAAAATCAGGCTTTTCAACATAATACGCACGCGTTCATTCACAACACCGGCTTGGCCGGCTATTAAATGTGTGTGTTTCCAATCGCTGTTCATCTTTTCAAGAGTGCTTTAAATGCGCGTTTCCGAATCGGACCAACAACAAACAAACAACATGCATTTTAAGGCCATTTTCCCTGCGAGAGTAGGGGTTAGCCTTGCGGTCCCCATGACAATCTTCTCCATTTTGCCCTATTTTCTGCATCTCCCCTTGTTAACCCCCTTGCCTGCATTTCTTCTTCCACCATCTTTAGCCAAGTCTTTCTCGGTCTTCCCCGTCCTCTACTTCCTTCCACATTCATTTCCATCACTCTTCTCAACCAGTCACTTTCATCCTTCCTCAACACATGACCAAACCATCTCAACCTGTTACTCTTCACAGCATCAATCACAGGCTCTATTCTCATCATCTTTCGCAATTCATCATTTGTCTTCCTCTCTCTCAACGATACTCCACACATCCACCGAACCATTCGCATTTCCACCCTTTCCAGCCTTCGTTGCTGCTCTACATTCATTACCCATGTCTCGCTCCTATAAATCATAACACTTCTCACACATGCAGCATACACCTTTCACTTCAGCTTCAACGACACTGCCCTCCTCGTCAGCACGCCACTCAATTCCCGAAACTTCTTCCATGCACATCTCACTCGAGCAACCATTGCCGAGTCTGATCCACCTTCTCCATTCAGCACATCTCCGAGGTAGCAAAATGTTTTCACACCTTCCAGCTTCACGCCATCTCCAAGATCCAACTCAACATTTCCCCTATCTGCAGCTCCCTCTGTGAACACCTTACATTTGAATGGAGCTGCCACACTGGTTAATGACCCTCTCAGACCACTACATTTTTGATGAACCCACTCAGCGCACATTGTACTGTCACGTGTTACTCTATGATCCCCTGGTCTCGGTACACCTCCGAACCCCGAGAAGAGCCACGGCAGAAAAATATGTTACTCTGCTAGAAACAATAGTGAAACCACACCACTGATTATAAAAGAACAAATAATATTTTGAAAACCACACAGGAATAACGGTACCACAAATGGCAATCAAGAGTGCACTCTACATACCATCAATAAAGTCAATATGTTACTCACTGCACTCCCAGCGAGTGAAAAGGACACTCCTCAATGTCTCTATAACCTTTTCCAAGGCGAATGTGATTCACTCCCGCGGTCGCTGGACCGATATCCAGTCGACGCCCGAAGCTCGCTCTCCAGTCGATATTCGAATCACATACAGCTGACAATGGTGATCGCCCCGCCGAAACTGTACAACGACGCCCTTCAGAGGGGCACCTTCACCACTCACTCAGCGAACCGCAACGTAATTGGAGACGAAGCGGTCGCACACACACATCCCCGACAAACGGTAGGATGTTGGGGTGAAGATGACACAAGGCAAAACCTTTGTAGGTGTCCAAAGTGCGGGGTTCACAATGGCCGACGGCTCTTACTTGAGCCGATGTGACGGCGCGGATTTGTCGTAATCTCAGCGCCCCAAATCTGACTACGCAGATTTTCAACTCCAGCGATAATTCCTATCGCTGGATGTCCCTTCAAGGAACTCAAAATCCCCTCGCGACAGTCGGTAGACCAGCCTCGCGATAGAGCTTTGACATCACGCGTCTTCTCCAACTTTGTGCGCCGCCTCTTCTTCTTCACCTCATTATCTTCCGGTTCGGTTTCCTGTATCATTTTAAGTTAACCTTTTTAACTTTTAATAACTGTTCATAAACAATAAACCTTTGGAAGACAATAATAGTACATAGAATCAGAAATCTTTCAAGTGGAGGAAAACCACAACAGCGGAAGTGACGAATCCGTAACAGTACATTGAATGGAGTTCATTCCGACACCCTTCCTGCACACAGCACACGGCCACTTCCCAGTTCTTTCCACCTCACCACATGCTTTACCACTTGCCATTACCTTCGTCTTTCCGATATTCACCTTCAGACCTTTTGTCTCCATACTTCCTTCCACTTGTTCATCTTTTCCTTCAGTCCATCCATACTTTCCGCAATCAACACCAGATCATCTGCATACAACAACTCCCATGGTAAACCCTCCTTTACGTTCTGAGCCAGCACCTCCATCACAGCTACAAATAGTAGTGGACTTAGTACCGACCCTGATGCACTCCCACCTTCACCTCAAACTCACCACTGTTCCCATCCTTCGTCCTTACAGCTGTGCGCGCTCTTTTGTACATTGTGTTACGGATTCGTCACTTCCATTGTTGTGGTTCTCATCCACTGTAAACATTTTTGGTTGCATGTACTATTATTGTTATCGTTTAGGTGAAATAGAGATTACTGTTTTCAAAAGGTAAAACAAGTTAGTGATGGATACCCGAAGGTGTGTTTTCCCAGTCGCCTCTTGAGGTCACCTTTGCCCATCTTTGGCAGTGTGACTGTCAACCGAGCGGGATTCTGATCTCGATACAACATCGTTCTGACGATCATTGGAGCATGGATCGATTTTGGTTTGAAGCTGGGACAGAGACATTGGGAATGTTATTTTCGCTCACTTGGAGCACAGTGAGTTATATTGTACGAAACTGATGGTACCATCATAGGAATGATGTATTGGTTGTACAACTGATTACTATTGTTTTTGTGCTGTTATTCTTGTGTGACCTTAATACAATACTTGTTTGTTGGTAACAATTGGTGTGGTTTCACCATTGATCTTTGACACACAGAATAACACATCTTTCTGCCGTGACTCCTCTCGGGGCTCGGAGGTACACCGTGACCGGGGTTTGGGGAGGAGCACGTAACAGAAATTGGGGGCTCGTCCAGGATAGAATTCGCTAACATTCCCAAAATTCCCAAATTTGGAATTTCCTAACATTCCCAAATTTTTTCAAAAATTGGAATTTTTTTTGTGTGAAGGTTAACAGGTGCTAACTGATAGTCACCATGGTGTTTGATGCAGAAAAGTTTGTGGCATCCCCTAATGAGGCACAGTTCCAGGCGTTAAAAAGATCGGAACTCATGATATTGTCCAAATATTTTAGCTTGGAGGACCGAGTTAGTATGAAGAAAGCTGAGATTCAGACGTAGGTGGTGGAATCTCTAGTGGGACAAGGAACATGGGAAGAGGTAGCCTTGGATTGGTTACCTGAGGAAAAAGGAAATGTGGAGCTCCGGAAAATGGAGATGCAACTGCAGAGCCAGGAAAGGTTAAAAGAGTTGGAATGGAAAGCCGAGGAAAGAAGAGCAAAGGAAAGAGCAGAACAGGAAAAGGAACTCGAGGAGAGAAGAGCAGAGGAAAGGAGAGCTGAAGAAGAAAGAAGAGCAGAGGAAAGAGCAGAGGAAAGGAGAGCCGAAAGGGAGTTAAAGGAACGGGACATGGAGTATCAGAAGGAACTTAAACTCAAGGAGCTGGAATTACTGGGAGAACGGAGAGAAGTAGTATCCATGCCGGCTAGTTCGACAACTAGTGAGAACACTTGGGATGTTGGTAGGCATGTGAGGCTGGTTCCAGCCTTCAATGAAAAGGAGGTAGCCAAGTTTTTTTTACATTTTGAGAAAGTGGCTCAAATGCTAAAATGGCCTGTGGGGTCCTGGACTATGTTAGTGCAAAGTGTTCTGGTGGGTGAAGCTCAAGATATATTTTCGGCTTTACCGATTGACCAATGCGCAGATTATGAGATAGTGAATAAAGCCATTCTCAAAGCCTATGAATTGGTCCCTGAAGCTTACCGGCAAAGATTCAGGAATGCCAGGAAGAGGGAGAGTGAGACCCATGTGGAGTTTGCCAGAATGAAGGAAACCATGTTTGATAGGTGGTGTGACTCGAAGGAGATTGGGAAAGACTTCAACCTGTTACGACAATTGATCTTGGTGGAGGAATTCAAACAGTGTGTCCACGTGGACATTAAAGTACATCTGGATGAGAAGAAAGTACCAGAGTTGTATGAGGCAGCAACCGTGGCAGATGACTATGCCTTGACACACAGGATGGGGTTCCACAAACCTAACTTCTCACCTAGAGTTAGCCAGGGGAGTTATGGTAAATCAGGTTCGGAGAACAGATTTTCATGGAGGCGGCCTAGAGAGGACTATGGGGACAAATCTGATACCGCGACTTTTAGGGGTCAGAAGACTACAGTTCCAAGACAGACTTATCTTCCGGGGGGCCCGAGGCAGACCACGAGTTTTTCCTCCGGGTCGACTTGCACTTTTTGCAAGAAACCTGGGCATTTAATGTCCCAATGTTACGCCCTGAAAAGGAAAAATCAGGAGCGGAGTCAAACTAGTGCAACTCCGAATGCATTGGCCAATGTGAGAAATCGTCCTTGGAGGACAGTGCCTTGTGAAGGTTCCCATGCCAAAGTTACGGCATCACAGAACGACCTTGTTCAAGAGGGTTACAAACCTTTTATTTCAGAGGGGTTTGTGTCACTGGATGGAGACTTAACTAACCAGAGACCTGTTAGGGTATTGAGGGACACAGGAGCACATCAATCTTTGATGCTTGAGGGCATTTTGCCATTGTCAGAGAAGACGGCAACTGGTGTTAGTGTTCTTTTACAGGGGGTTGGTGGCTATGTTAAAGTTCCTCTTCATGTCATCCATTTGAAGTCTGATTTGATGTCAGGACCGGTCACCGTAGGTTTACAAGCCACTCTTCCTGTAGAGGGAATATCTTTTATTATCGGGCATGATTTGGCTGGTGGTCGAGTTTCTGGTGATCCAATGTTGGTTGAAAAGCCCAGTATGGAAAATAACACCGCACAGTTAGAGCAGGAGATTCCTGGTATCTTTCCATCCTGTGCAGTGACTCGTGCTATGGGTAGGAAGCGCTCTGAAGAGAAGGAGAAGGAAGGTGATGTGGATTTGGGTTCCTTAGAGGTATTGGAGGAAAATTCTGAAAGAGGTAATAGGAAAGGGAGTGACATCAAGGAACTTAAGGAAAAGGTGGCATCTGGAACAATAGAGGAAATGGAGTGTCCGTCGGAGACATCTGGGAACGAGGTTGAACAAACGGTGCTGGTCCGAAAGAGACTTGTTGAAGAACAACACGGAGATTCGGAGATCCGGAGTTTAATTGGTAAAGCCGTTACAGAGGAAGAGGCTATGAAGATACCTGTTGCTTACTTCATGTAAGGGGAAATACTATTGAGAAAATGGAGACCACCGGAGGTGCCAGCAAACGATGAGTGGAAAGTTCATTACCAAATTGTGTTGCCACCGCCGTACCGGAAGGAGATATTGAGTTTGGCGCATGAGACACCTTTGGCCGGGCACCTTGGAGTGAACAAGACATGTGACAGAATATTGGTACATTTTTTCTGGCCAGGATTGCGACATGATGTGGTGGAGTTCTGTAAATCTTGCCATTCTTGCCAGCTGGTGGGAAAACCTAATCAGAAAGTCCCATCCGCACCTTTAAAACTAATTCCAGCTTTTGAAGAGCCATTCAGCCGAGTCATTATTGACTGTGTAGGCCCTTTACCTAAAACTAAGGCTGGACATCAGTATTTGCTGACCATCATGTGCGCTTCCACAAGGTTCCCAGAGGCAGTGCCTCTTAGAAAAATTACTGCGGCTGTTATTGCGAAGGCCTTGATTAAATTTTTCACTTTGGTTGGCTTACCTAAGGTCATCCAGTCTGATCAGAGTTCCAATTTCATGTCAACACTTTTTCAGCAAGTGGTGCACCTGTTGGGAGTGGAGCAAGTAAGATCAAGTACTTACCATCCCAAGAGCCAAGGGGCCTTGGAAAGGTTTCACCAGACATTGAAGAATATGATCAGAACGTATTGTTTTGAATGTGACAAGGATTGGGATGAGGGAATACCCTTATTGTTGTTTGCTACGAGGGAATCCATTCAGGAGTCATTGGGATTCAGTCCTTTTGAACTTGTGTTTGGACACGCAGTGCGAGGACCATTGAAATTAGTGAAAGAACAGTGGCTACAGGAGGAGTCACAGTCAACAGTGGTAGAGTATGTGTCAACGGTTCGGCACAGATTGGCAAAGGCTTGTGAAGTTGCAAGAAGAAACTTGAAAGTGACACAGAATAAAATGAAAGTGAGAAAGAAGAAGAACCACTGTTAGAGGCCATTTTTCCCCACAGGGTGGGGGTTGGCCTTTTTCGGGGACCGTGATCCCCTTTTTGAAGCAATGTTTTATGGCCGGATGCTCTTCCTGCCACCAACCCTGTTAGTCGCCTCTTGCGACACACAGGGAATTACCAGTGAACTGGTACTCAATTTGCCGACCTCGGAAGGATGACAGGCTGAGTCAACCCCCCTGGCGTTAATTCAGTGATCGACCGGGATTTGAACCCAGGATCCTCGGATCCAAAGCTGGCACCCTAACCGCTAAGCCAAATTTGGCAACTGTCATTTGACTGTCAATTTGTCAATGTCAATGTCAATGTCAATGTCAATGTAAATTTGTCAACTGCAACTGTCAATGTCATTTGACTGCAAACTGTCATTTGAGACATGACAAGAAATCTCAGATAAGAAATTTCAGTCCTGAGGACCGAGTGTTAGTGTTGCTTCCTGTTCCAGGTCAGCCACTACAGGCTAGATATTTTGGTCCCTATGCAATCGAAAGGAGGGTCAATGAAACAGATTACGTGGTGACAACTCCCGACCGACGGAAAAGCGGCAGCTGTGTCATGTCAACCGACAGAAGAAATATTATGAGAGGAAGCCTGTGGAAAAAATGGTTCCTGTCGCACCTGTCGTACCTGTAGTCGGGGTGCAAGAGAATCCAGAGGTTGAGGCTGGTGTGAAGTTTGATAACTTTGATGACCAGGCTTGTCCCAGATTGACGAACACGGAAGTGTTGAGTCATTTAGATGAGAAATTAGGTCATTTGACGAGGGAACAACAAGGACAACTATCCAGCCTAATTTTTGAGTTTGCACATTTGTTCACAGATGTACCTGGTCGTACTGACTTGGTGTATTATGATATTGAGGTGGGGGAAGCCACTCCTGTGAAGCAACACCCCTATCGGATGAACCCTGTGAAGATGGAGTATCTTCGGAAGGAGGTTCAGTATATGTTGGAGAATGACATCATCGAACCAAGCAGCAGTGAATGGAGCTCACCATGTGTGTTGGTTTCAAAACCCGATGGCAGTTTTCGCTGTTGTACGGATTTAAAACGGGTTAATGCAGTGACCAAGACCGACTCATATCCCATCCCGAGGATTGATGACTGTATTGATAGAATAGGCCCAGCTAAATTTGTAACTAAATTTGACTTGCTGAAAGGGTATTGGCAGATTCCTCTTACTGAGAGAGCCAAGGAAATCTCGGCTTTAGTCACATCAAATGGGTTGTATCAGTACAAGCTTCTTCCCTTTGGATTGAAAAACGGGCCTGCTACATTTCAACGGCTGATTAATAAGCTCATTGCAGACCTTGAGGGGGTGGAGGCTTTTCTGGATGATGTCATCATACACACCATGACCATGGAAGATCATATTAAACAAATTCATGCATTTTTCAAGAAATTGACCAAGGCAGGGTTGACCATCAACTTATCTAAGAGTGAGTTTGTAAAAGCACAGGTAGTGTTCCTAGGCCATGTAGTAGGTCAGGGTCATGTGCAACCAGTGACAGCCAAGATAGAAGCCATTGATCGCTTCCAAGTTCCAAAAGGGAAGAAGGAGCTTTTGAGATTCTTGGGTATGGCTGGTTGGTACCGTGGTTCTGCAGGAATTTTTCTGATGTGGTAGCCCCTTTAACGAATTTGCTGAGGAAAGAGACCAAGTTTGTTTGGGATGACAAATGTCAGGCTGCCTTTGCCCACGTCAAAGCAATATTAATGAGCTCTCCTGTCCTGGCAGCCCCGGATTTTCAAGCACCTTTCAAGTGGCCATTGATGCAAGTGATGTGGGGGCTGGGGCTGTTCTATTACAGGAAGATGAGGATGGAGTGGATCACCTAGTGTGCTACTATTCGAAAAGGTTTAACAAACATCAGGCAAATTATGCCACCGTGGAAAAAGAGACCCTTGCTCTCCTGCTAGCGCTTCAGCATTATGAGGTGTATCTAGGAACTACTACCTTTCCTATAAAAGTCTTCACTGATCACAACCCCTTAACCTTCATTCAAAAAATGAAAAATAAAAATCAGAGGTTGATGAGATTAAGTTTGGCTTTGCAGGAGTTCAACTTGGAAATTGAGCATGTAAAGGGCAGGGACAATGTCGTTGCTGATGCTTTATCCTGAGTGAACTAACTTTGGAGATTCCTGTAGGTTGTTTGGAAGTCTTGTTGCTTTATTTTGGGAAATATTAATTGTTGCTCACGCGAATTGATCATTTGGGGGTGAGTTTTACTTTTGTTTGTTAAAAGAGTTTTTGCATGCAAAGAAAGTTTTCACTATGTTCAAACTTTCTTTCTTGAGGGGGGGAAGTGTTACGGATTCGTCACTTCCGTTGTTGTGGTTCTCATCCACTGTAAACATTTTTGGTTGCATGTATTATTATTGTTATCGTTTCGGTGAAATAGAGATTACTGTTTTCAAAAGGTAAAAAAAGTTAGTGTTTTAAAAGAAACCAGAAACCGGATCGGGAACCGGACGAAAAGCAAAAAAAAGAGGAGGAAGAGGCAGAGCAAGTGAGGTGGACAAGGAGCCGAGCTGCGTTGAGGTTTTAAGCAAACGCTGGCGAACGAGGGTCACTAGCGAACTTTGGGGTTTCCTGGGAAAGGGATTCCTGCGACAGAGTTGTTATCGCTGTCACAGATAAACCTGCGTGACAGGTTTTGCGGTTGATTCCGAAGAGAATCATTGGAGTGCCATTACGTCTCGAGAACGGACTGTTGGCCATTTTGCCTCGCACCGGATTTCGGATCGCTCCAGGTTTTTCACCTTGCTTCAACCATTTCAACGCATCCAGCCATTAACCTGGTGTGTGTGTGTGTAACGTGGATTTTGAGTGGGAAATTGCGGTTCGCCGATTGGGAGCCGTTGAACGTCCATACCCGAAGGTGTGATTTCCCAGCCGCCTCTTGAGGACACTTTTGCCTATCTTTGGCAGTGTGACTGTCAACCGAGCGGGATTCTGGTCTCGATACAACATCGTTCTGACGATAATTGGAGCGTTGATCGATTTTGGTTTGAAGCTGGGACAGAGACATTGGGAATGTTATTTTCGCTCACTTGGAGCACAGTGAGTTATATTGTATGAAACTGATGGTACCATCATAGGAATGATATATTGGTTGTACAATTGATTACTATTGTTTTTGTGCTGTTATTCTTGTGTGACCTTAATACAATACTTGTTTGTTGGTAACAATTGGTGTGGTTTCACCATTGATCTTTGACACACAGAATAACACATCTTTCTGCCGTGACTCCTCTCGGGCTCGGAGGTACACTGTGACCGGGGTTTGGGGAGGAGCACGTAACAATTGCCATCACTACTCTGATCAACCATTCCTCCACTCTTAACTTTCTCAATGCTCATGTCACCACTTTGCGTGGAAACCTATCGAATGCTTTCTCCAGATCAACAAACCCAAGAAACAACTCTTCCTCTTCTCCATGTACTTCTCCTGCAACTGCCTTACAATAAAAAGCATGTATGTCATTCCTCTTCCTGGCATAAATCCAAACTGCATTTCGTCAAACTTCACTTTCTTCCTTGTCCTCCTCTCCAACACCCTTTCCAATGCGATTTTCCAAATCGGACCGTTACCGGATTTTGTGGCAGGTTGTGACCGCAGTGTGATCATTCTTGTTAGCTCACCTGGAACGAAGTTCAGGGGAGCTTATGCGATGGCGCGTTGTCCGTACGTCCGTCCGTAAACACTTGAAACTTGTTCTCAGAAACCGCTGAAGGTATTGCGACCAAATTTGGCACAAATGATATTTGTTGTGTTGTGACTAAAGTTTGTTTCACGGCATCAAAAAAAATTGGGGTCCAAGGGAGGTTACCGCAGTGCAGCTCATGGAGACTGCATTGGGAGGGAGAGGTGTACAATAATTGATTGATTACACAACAACAAGAACAACAACATGCATTTTAAAGGCCATTTTCCCTGCTAGAGCGGGGGTTAGCCTTGCGGTCCCCATGACAATCTTCTCCATTTTGCCCTATTTTCTACATCTCCCCTTGTTGACCCCCTTGCACGCATTTCTTCTTCGACCATCTTTAGCCAAGTCTTTCTCGGTCTTCCCCGCCCTCCACTTCCTTCGACATTCATTTCCATCACTCTTCTCAACCAGTCACTTTCATCCTTCCTCAACACATGACCAAACCATCTCAACCTGTTTCTCTTCACAGCGTCCATCACAGGCTCTTTTACCATCATCTTTCGCAATTCATCATTTGTCTTCCTCTCTCTCAACGATACTCCACACATCCACCGAACCATTCAGGAGAGCAAGGAAACAATATCTCTCTACTCTCAAGAGTGAACGCTCAAACCTGTCTCCCTCTTACAAATCCTGGTGGCATCTTCTCAGATCTGTTTCTGGTGTTTCTTCCCCCTCCATCCCCTCCCTTACCTCAAAAGGCCACACAGCAGACTCCGCATGTGAAAAAGCTGAAAGCCTCAACTCTGTGTTTGCCTAAAAAATCTTGTGTCCCAAACCCATCTCTCTCTGTACCCACCGTACCCAGTCGTACCCAGCTGCTCCTGGACTCTGTGTCCTTCTCTCCTGACAAGGTGGAGACGTTTATATCAATCCTCGACTTTGATTCTGCAACTGGACCAGACAGCATCAGCCCACGGATCCTAAAATCCTGCTCTGCCGCTCTTTCACACCCTCTCTTTGTTCTCTTCACCCTCTCTTTTGTTCAGTCATTTGCCATCAGCTTGGAAATCAGCCAACATTACTGCTTTAATACACCAAAAAAGTGCAAAAACAGATCCTTGCAACTACAGACCAATCAGCCTGCTCCCAATTATCAGCAAAGTCATGGAATCCATCATTGCTTCGGATATCAAATCCTTCTTCTTCAATGGCTTGATCTCTGATCATCAATTTGGATTCATACCAGGTCACTCTACTCTGGACATGCTGCTTCTGCTGTTTCAACAATGGATGGAGGTCCTCAATGTCGAACCGGAAATCAGAGCTGTCTCCCTTGACATATATCACATGCCTTCGATACGGTCTGGCACCCCGCTCTGCTCACCAAACTTTCCTCCTATGGTATTCATGGAAATCTACACGCATGGCTTGCGTACTTCCACTCTGGTCGTAGTCAATGTTTGGCCCTGAATGGATTTCTCTCATCTCCCCTTCCTGTTCAGGCTGGAGTTCCCCAAGGTAGTGTTCTGGGCCCTATGCTTTTTCTGGTCTTCATCAATGATCTCTCTGACTCTCTTGAAAATCCTCTCTATCTCTTTGCTGACGACTCTACTCTCTGTCGCTCCATTCCTCATCCCTCAGATCGGCAGTCTGCAGCCTCCTCACTCTCTGCAGACATCGACAAAATCACAGACTGGTCAAACAAGTGGAACATGTCTTTCAATCCTGACAAATCTCACATTCTCACTATGTCTCTCTGAAAAGACCGTCTGGACAACCCTCCCATCTACTTTCTCAACAATCCTCTCCTCGAAGTTCTGTCACTCAAGCTCTTGGGTCTCACATTCTGCCGTGATATTTCCTGCGAAAACCACATTTCCAAGCTGGCCTCCAAAGCCAGTCACCGACTGAGCATCCTCCGTCGTGTGAAGTCCTCTCTGGGCACACTTGAGCTCCTCACCACATCAAAGTTTTCATCCGCATCTTGATGAAGTACTGCTCTTCCCTCTGGGCTAGTGCTCCTGCCTCACACCCAGCTCGGCTTCACGCTGTTGAGACCATAGCTTTCAGAATCATTGGAATCTCCCACGATGAAGCTAACTCTGAGGGCCTTTCACTCACTCACCGCAGGCTGTTTGGTGGTCTTTCTGTCTTTTACCGACTCCTCTCTGGGCTTGCCCCCCCCCCCCCATCCAGCCCTGTCTGTCATCTGTCCCCCATCTGTCCCCCATCTGTCCCCCATCTGTCATCTGTGCGACCTGTAGGATTAAGCCATCCTACAGGTCGCACAAGATCTGCCAGCAACCCTCTTCTGGTGAAACTGCCAAAATCAAGACTCTCTGCTCACCTTCACTCTTTCATTCCTCTTTTCTCCCGCCTCTAGAACAAACTCCCTCACTCTCTTCAATCCCACTCCTCCCTACAGGTCTTTAAAACAGCTGTTCACCACCATCTCTTATCTTCCCCCATCCAAAACCTTGATCTTTTCTACCTCTGTTAATTCACCCCAGATCCACTTTTCTGAAATACCGACTTATTTCCTGGAAATCCTAGCTGTGTCCATGTGATTTTTACCTCTCCCACGCCCCCACTCCCCTTCCCACGCCTCCTCCCCCTCTCCTCCCACAGATCTCCCGATGTCCCTGCTCTCAAATGTTGTACTTGTGTGCTTTCTCTTTTCTCCCCATCTTGTCTCACGCTCCCTTTATTATGTCTTATGTGTCCGTTTTTTTGTCATTAATGTTAGCTCTCGTATACGAGCGAAAGTTATCGAAATAAACGCTTATATAATAATGTCATATATTAATAATATGATGTAATAATATAATAATATAATAATATAACATAATAATATAATATAATATAATAAAATAATATAATATTCTCATATAATATATATGTGATATAATAATATAATATAATATAATAGTATAATAATATAATATATAATATAATAATATTGTTGCGGTTTTGAGTTTGTACTAATAAAGGTTAATTTTCCCCCTCATAGTTAGTCACACAACAACACGTAGCCTCGCGATAGTTCAGTTATTTCTTAGTATGTGTAAGCATAGTCCTTTTCCTGTGTTAGTTTTGCGTTGAGTAGAATAATGAGAGTTAGGTCCTTTCATTGCCTTATGCCGCCTTATGCCGCCTTTGGCTTTTTGGCGCAAATTAACACGAGGCAGGCCTGGCAAATCGAGGCAAGACCAAAGGAGGGCGGAGGAGAAGCCGACGATAAGAGCGAGCCGCCAATCAGGGCTCGAAGGGAGTGGCTGCGGCACTGCGTCACAAGGCGTAGTTAGAACATTCGAGAGAGCTAAGGGGGTTGGCAATATAACCCGTTGCGCGAAGCCCCCACCGCAGTTCTGCGAGAGGTGAGCTGAACCAAGTTCTGGTGGGAGAGGAGCTTGTGAGAGTTGAGTTCTGTGGAAGAGGCGCTTGTTGAATGAGCTCTGAGAGAAGACGTGCATGAACCGAGTTATAAAGCGCTCTTACAAATTAAACGCTCGGTTGAGCTGGAGGCAGAACCTCTATTGGGTTACGCGAGTGAGAGCGCGCCGGTAATTAATCACGCTGTGGAAAACTGCCAAACCAGGCGAGAGACGCGTACATTTCCCTCCCGCCTGCCTGCTCTGCCCTTTGTTCGAGAGACGTGCTGCAAGGATCCCTTCCGCCACCTGCTTGCCTTCATCGATGGACGTGCTGTGACCGGGGAGAGCCACGCCGGGCGGAGCCATTCCTGGACGACCAAGTCAGCGTGTGAACATCATCCTACCTTCATTTCCCCCTGTGAGTGTGATCGGGCCCGTGTCTGGGGTTAACTTAAGATTGTGTAAGACTGCTCTGTGTCTCTGCTTTCTTGCCTTGTACATAATAGTGTAAATAATAATTAAACCTGTGTTCTTCCTTTCATTCTACCGCTTTTGTGTTTTCCATCATTGACTAAGCATGGTACGAATAAAACCGCTCTAATCGGGTTCCAATACCAAAGGTAACTGCACGGACCACGTGGTACGCAATCCGCTCGGTGTACTCAGATTACGCGTGGCTCGTGCGAGGCTTGATTCCCCGCTTCCGCGGCGGCGCAGGTATTTAGGTACGTGCGAGAATTGTCCCGAAACCCTACCTTGCATTTGCCCGGGAGGGGCGATTCAAGTCTCTCGGTTGCGCCGACCCAACAAGAACAAGGGGCTTAATCTCCCCTTGGTAAGGGCAGGAGGGTCGCGCGGAAACCGTAACAATATAATAATAATATCGTTATCGAACGAAATGTTATCTCGTAAACGAGCCTCGATCTTGTATACAAAAAAGAAAGAAAGAAAAAAGTGGGTCCAGGTTTGACCCCCCAAAATAGGTATTTGCTTTCTTCTCTGAACCTACACATACCATTTTGATGAAACTTGACCACAACCTTCACCACCCGTGCTGTACCAAAGTTTGTTCACAGCATTAAAAAAATCTGTCCCTTTGGGGTCTATGGGGGGAGGGGGGGTTTGCCCCCCAAAATAGGTATTTGCTTTCTTCAAAACTACACACGCAATTTCGATGAAACTTGACCACAACCTTCACCACCCATGATGTACCAAAAGTTTGTTCATGGCATTAAAAAAATCTGCCCTTTTGGGGATATACGGGGGGTTTGCCCCCCACAATGGGTATTTGCTTTCTTCTCAGAAACTACACACACAATTTCGATGAAACTTGACCACAACCTTCACTACACGTGATGTACCTAAGTTTGTTCATGGCATTAAAAAACAATCTTCCCTTTTGGGCCTCTACGGGGGGTTTCCCCCCACAATCGGTATTTTTTTCTTTGTTTGTTTAAAGTCTTATGATTATGTTTGTATGATTTTTATATGCTCGCCTGCGCAATCACTCGTCAGCGCTCCAACGCAAGCCTCGCTCATCGTTCGTCGTTAGCACACCAACACAAGGAAGATAATCGACGGCGTTCCTTCTCTCCACCATCTTTCAAACTGCTCGTTCCTCCACCAAAGTCTGAAGCAAGAGAAGGCTCAGCGCGAAGGGACAGTCAGGAGCAAGAGTTCAAGGGAAGAGCTCAGGGTAGGAAGGGACCAGGCACAAGACAAGAAAATGTCTGCTGCTCCAACTCTCTTGTTCGCGTTCTCTCACGTCAGCCAGGCCTCTCCACCAACCAGCGTGTCACTTGTTACGTCCTCCTTCGCGCCCTCCACACCTACTGGCCGAATGTTCGCGCCCTCTGCACTGATTGGCCGAGGTGTCATCGGTCGGTGGCCAATCAGTGTGTCGCTCCTTCACCTTCCTTCAATCAAGAGCCTTCCTGAGCGTGGCTATTGCCTGCCTTGCACGATGTTCCATCGCCATGGTAGCGTACTGCGCGGCCGCTGCCTGTTGGTTTTTCCGGTCAGTCATTGTAAGGGGTGGAATTTAATTAGTGTGTGCACTAAGGGCCTATCTAAGTGTCTATAAGAGTGCGTTGCCATAAGGGACACAGGTATGTTCACAGAGGGAACGACACACAATGGAGTTAGCATATTCCCTAATTCTAGTTACCAAGCCCCGCCCCCTCATGGCGGGGACACTGATATGCAGCTTCCTCCGACATACGGGCCACAGGTCCCTGAATTACTTACATCGAGGTGGTTCTAGCTACCCACGACAGACGAAGCATGATACCTACTCAGATCTACCTAGATCTAGATATTCCCCTACCCAAAATTCATAACAGTAATTTCCCGGGTACCGCACAAACGGCTACACCGATCGCAACCTGACGAATGAAAACACACAGTTAAAAATAATGACCTCGGACAAAGACCTTTTATAAGGACATGGGTTGAATCCCCACTTGAGAGAATGCCAACCCCCTCCCCGCCATCACGGTCGTCTCTCCAACTCACAATCCCACGAGATATGCGGAAAGGATGACCCAACACCAATTATCTTCTTTTTGATTCGTATAAAAACATCATTAAAAGTAAATAATGACCTCGGCCAAATTTCAAACGACGTGGGTTTAATCTCTACGTGAGAGAATTCCACAAAGCTATTTGGGCAGTGATAAGCTAACAGATCGCTGTCTCCATCGATCTTGCCAAGGCCGTAACCAGGGGCGGATCCAGGGGGGGGGGGATGCAGGGGGTGCACACCTCCCCACCCCCCTTCGATCCAGGATGAGGGTGCAGGCGGTGCGAATCTGCTGAACTGTTGGACCAGGGAAGAACACAAGGAACTGCAGAAACTTCCAAGAACGCACGAAATGCCGTTTCTGACGATCAATTTTTTTAAATTTCCTGGGGGAGGACCCCCAGACCCCCCCTTTGTCCCCCCCCCCAGCGCTATAGTTTTATGCACCCCCCCCCCCCCCAATCTTTAAATTCCTGGATCTGCCCCTGGTAACATCTATCGGTTCAATATCCTTTTAACTGTTGACTTGGTAGTTTTTACAATGAAGGAAACACGTAGTACATACAACATAGCGATTGTGGATGTGACAGCTCTGAGGCGTCTTTCGCTTCGCATCGAATTATTCATGACATTCATTCATTCATTTAATGATCATAACGCTCATACTTACGCTCATCAAACGTTCATTAAACATTAAACGTTTATTAAACGATTACGAAAATAAAAACGAAAAACATTACGAAATTTTCGTTCACAACGTCACATCAAACACTACCGTGAACACAAACATCCTCACAACATCGTCACAATGAAAACATCGTCACAAACGTTACGTTATGTAATTCAAACCGTGAACACCTCGAATGTTGGAGAGCCCAATGCCCAAACGATTTGTTTATATAAATCGTTTGAAATAAAAAAAGCCTTCAATTTCTGATATTTTGTCTTTTCATTTGGGCCTCCCAATTGAAGCCCCGCCCGTAGGGCGGGTACCGTTGCTAGTAAGTAAAATGACACATATGGGATTTCTAAATACATAATCGCAAAGCAGACTTATTAAAAAGGACTTTAGGTTGTTCAACTAAAAACTATACTATGAAATAACTGGCTTTAACTATGTGAGGATCCCTTTGGGAACTCACAAAACCGGAACAATATAGTTGCTAAAATGTATATTCCAATTTTTAAAAAGTGCAAAATACAGGTAACAAGAGGGAGAATTACTTTGCAATGCATGTCCCCCACCGGTCCCAATGAATGTTCTTGTTCGAAGTAAAAAGGGCATAATTCCATGAAAAATTGGTGAAATGTCCCGAAAGTCAAACGTGTTTTGTAACTTATCATAATAAAAACAGGTACCAAGTTTAAGTTGAATATGTTAAAGGGTATGGAAAAAGTGCAGAAAACTACAGGTGGCAGGTGGGACGAATGGATGGACAGACAGACAGACAGACGGAGAGCAAACCTATAGTCCCCTCTGGGTAGGAGACTAACAATACAGCCCACAAAGTGTTATTATGATGGATAACTTTTGTATTGACGCGTTTGCCATGATTTTGTAAAAATGTGAGAAAATTTTTCAAAGTAGCCCCACTTTACGGTCGGGCTGAACTTTGGCATTTGAAAATCACCTGCAAAATAAGTACAAATGGCATCATGTCCTGCTTGGTCTTATGTACACACTTGTTAAGTTGCTTTTTACACACTTTTTTCTGGAAAATGAACATTCATCTTCGTTCAGAAATGTATTGTTTGAAACTGTTATTACCTCCGCCACCAAAGGTAAATGGAGGTTATGTTTTCACCCCTGTCTGTTTGTTTGTTTATTTGTGAGCAAAATATCTCAAAAGGTTGTGGACGGATTCGGACAAAATTTGGCAGATATGTAGCGTATGTCACAAGGACGAAATGATTCGATTTTGGTGAAGATCCGGATTCGGATCCGGCTACTATAATTTTTGAAGTGATTCTTCACCATTGAGAGATCGGGCCAAAACGATACATAGCAGGATATCTCAAAAAGTTATGGATGGATTTGGACGAAACTTGGTGGACCGGTTGGGTGTCTGACAAGGTCAAATAAATTTGTTTTGGTGAAGATCTGAATGTGGATTCGGATATGAGAATTATTTAAGTTTTAAGTGATTCTTCACCATTGGGAGATAGGGCCAAAAACGATACATTGCGGGATATCTCAAAAAGTTATGGATGGATTTGGACGAAACTTGGTGGACCGGTTGGGTGTGTGACAATGAAGAATCGATTCGATTTTGGTGAAGATCTGAATATGGATTCGGATATGAGAATTATTTAAGTTTTAAGTGATTCTTCACCATTGGGAGATAGGGCCAAAAACGATACATAGCAGGATATCTCAAAAAGTTATGGATGGATTTGGACAAAACTTGTTGGACAGGTTGGGTGTGTGACAAAGAAGAATCGATTCGATTTTGGTGAAGATCTGAATATGGATTCGGATATGAGAATTATTTAATTTTTTTTTAATGATTCTTCACCATTGAGTAATAGGGCCAACCAGGCAGAGGTATGCTCTCTACTGAGGGCCATTCTAGTTTTATATGCATATATTTGAGCATTGCTGTAAATGGACTCCCGGTGCCTGGTGGTCAGTAATGGCTTCTGGGGTCCAGAACCCAGCGTGTCGTTGAAGGCTGACTTCAGAAATGCAGCTGTACTCCCAGGCACACGTGTGCTACTTTGACTAAGATGGAAGGATGTAAGCTTTCTCACCCATTAGGCCATTATCTCCAATAAGCCTAGTGGTTATTTATAAAAACGGAGTTTAAAAATTCTGAAGTCTGTGAGCAAGAGAAATCTTAAAATCAAGGGAAACAGAAATTTGTTGTTTGCTTTTGGGCCTTTGTCGGTGGCAAAGTTCGGGCCATAACGTTGTAGTCAGCAGCAAAACAATAAATGGTGTACGTCGAAAATGAGATTAGTAAAGTTGGGCTTTCACATCAGCACAAATTATTAAATAAGCTTTTTTTTTTCTCTTTGGATCAGTATACACATATTTTATTGTGAATAGCAATGTGTGTAAAATATATATATATATTTCCGTGTGATATTTTCATCAAGTCTGAGGTGAGGTTTTGCATTCTTATGCGTTACTTCCTCTTCCACACTGGTACTCGAAGATGACATGGTGCGCATGCGCCGGAGCCTCCATATCCGGGTCTTCCCCGTCACCGGCGCGCCTGGGGGGCAAACATGGCGGTTGAGGCGGGAGGCAAAGAGGTTGGGGAGATTAAGACGCAGTTTACCACGCGCGAGGGTATCTACAAGCTCTTACCATTCTCCGAATACAGTCGGCCAAACAGGGTTCCCTTCAACTCGCAGGGCTCAAACCCCGTGCGCGTGTCCTTCGTGAACGTGAACGATCAATCGGGCTCGGGCGACCGCATTTGCTTCAACGTGGGCCGTGAGCTGTACTTCTACATCTACAAGGGTGTGAGAAAGGTGGGTGTTTGATGAAGGACGTGTCGAGCGCACCTGCGCGTACTCGTCGCCGAAGGTGCGTGTGCACACTCCGTGTGCAGCTGCTCCGGTGCCTGTGATTTGCTCTTTGACATGTGCAAGGGCGTACACAAGGTGCCTTTCCCTTGCTGGTTCTGGGACATTGTGACACCTGCGAGTTTGTGACGCTGTCGTCCAAATGTACCTTGTCCGTTTGTAGTTCACCTGCTTTGCCCGGCGCTTGCCTTCCCCTCTTGCTCTGTTTCACTACCTTGACTCTTGCTTCGTTTCTTTTAACCTTTTGCTCCTCACTCCCTACCCGAACATCCCCCTACCCCTCCACCCGCTACCATCATGCTCCAAGTGATCTCATGGTTACCTTCAGAATGCTTTTTATAATCATTATTACTGTAACTTGCACTATTTCATGTCGTCATGGTACTTGCCCAGGTAGGGTTAAAATCTGGGCAACTGAAACTTAAAATCTGGTACCCAAAAGTACCAACATGGTACCTGCCCAGGTAGGGTTAAAATCTGGGCAACTGAAACTTAAAATCTGGTACCCAAAAGTACCAACATGGTACCTGCCCAGGTAGGGTTAAAATCTGGGCAACTGAAACTTAAAATCTGGTACCCAAAAGTACCAACATGGTACCTGCCCAGGTAGGGTTAAAATCTGGGCAACTGAAACTTAAAATCTGAGTACCCAAAAGTACCAACATGGTACCTGCCCAAAATCCAAAAATAAATAAATAAAAATTGGGTAACTACTATGACGAGGATGATTGGCATAATTATTGTATACAATTGTCTCGATGCAAACAATTTTATTTTATTTTTGTTTTAATTGTTATTTATCTATTTTGCAATTTTTGTTTTAAATGTCTTTTCTGAGGTTAACTAATTATATCAATGATCTGGATGCATTGAATCTGGAGGTGATGCACTCTCGAGCTGTCACAACCTGAATCTAAACTGCCCTGTAGGATGGATGTTAAGCCGGGTGTCCTGTCTGCGTGCTAGCATCAGTTGGTGGGCGTAAGATGACACGGCGTCTTCTGTAAAGAGGACGTGAATTATTCTAAACTACCGTATATGTTTGATCGTCATGATGCCTTCCTGATAAGCTACTGCTATCGTGTATCTATAGGGTCTATAGTAGTTGTCTTCTTCTTCTTCCTTCATGTGGCCACAGTCATTTTGATCCACCCAAGAGGGTTGTCTTGTCAGAGGCTATGGTGCGAATACAAGGTGATTGGTACCCATTACTATATACAAGTGACCATGTAATGACAGCGCTTTGACTACTTCCTATCTGGACATACAGGAGAGCGAGTCCCTGTTCTTGTTGAATAATGGCATGGCTGACTTTAGCAGTTCGTTAAATTATTTGACCAATGGTAAATGGGTGGAGAACTTCCTGGAAGAGAAGCTCGATCGTGCCGGGAACTTTTTCATTACGCTTTAGAACTAGCCGAAGGTAAGCCTTTCCACGGAATGCGGACGTTTACGAAGACATTACTGTTAAATAAAAATTGCAGAAGATGCTGCTTGGAGAGAAACGAGACGTGGAGGTGATGCAGAAGAACAAACGGTGACTTGATCGAGTTCAAGAGAGCTGGAAATATAACTGGCAAAATATCTCGGGTATGTGCACTTGGATGGACTGAAGGAGAAGATGAACAAGTGGGAGGAATGTATGGAGGCGAAAGGTCTGAAGGTGAATATCGGAAAAACGAAGGTGATGGCAAGTGGTAAAGCATGTGGTGAGGTGGAAAGAACTGGGAAGTGGCCCTGTGCTGTGTGCAGGAAGGGTGTCGGAGTGAACTCCATTCAATGTACAATGTGCGCTGAGTGGGTTCATCAAAAATGTGGTGGTCTGAGAGGGCCATTAACTAGTGTGGTAGCTGCATTCAAATATAAGGTGTGCACAGAGGGAGCTGCAGATGGAGGAAATGTTAAATTGGATCTTGGAGACGGCGTGAAGCTGGAAGGTGTGAAAACATTTTGCTACCTAGGAGACATGCTGAATGGAGAAGGTGGATCAGATTTTGCGATGGTTGCTGGGGTGAGATGTGCATGGAATATGTTTCAGGAACTGAGTGGCGTGCTGACGAGGAGGGGAGTGTCGTTGAAGCTGAAGGGAAAGGTGTACACTGCATGTGTGAGAAGTATTATGATTTATAGGAGCGAGACATGGGTAATGAACGTAGAGCAGCAACAAAGGCTGGAAAGGGTGGAAATGCGAATGGTTCGGTGGATGTGTGGAGTATCGTTGAGAGTGAGGAAGACAAATAATGAATTGCGAAAGATGATGGGAATAGAGCCTGTGATGGATGCTGTGAAGATGAACAGGTTGAGATGGTTTGGTCATGTGTTGAGGAAGGATGAAAGTGACTGGTTGAGAAGAGTGATGGAAATGAATGTAGAAGGAAGTAGAGTATGGGGAAGACCGAGAAAGACTTGGCTAAAGGTGGTGGAAGAAGAAATGCAGGCAAGGGGGTTAACAAGTGGAGATGCAGAAAATAGGGCAAAATGGAGAAGATTGTCATGGGGCCCACAAGGCTAACCCCCCTGCTCTAGCAGGGAAAATGGCCTTAAAATGCTTGTTGTTGTTGTTGTATGTGCACTTGCCGTTGAGCTGCATAGCTTGAGCTTGAAGCTTGACCCAGCTATAGGTTGTCGCCCTGGTGTGTTCCATCCGATGCATTGGCATGCACCACCCATCTGATGGCCGTTAAACACCTTGGTATCTTTCACAAAGAGTTGGTGAGGTATAGCCGAAACTCTGTCTAAATTCGGAACCACTACCTTAAAGTACAGGTGGCAAGTGGTCTGGTTTAGGTGGAGATCACCTTGACACCAAGTTGCATTGCTCGCTTATCTCAATGTGGTTATTGTCTGGGCAGAGTGTGGTTATTGTGGTTATTGATTCTTCACATCTAATATGTGAAAGCAGAAGCCATAATGATGATTACGTCGTATGTAATTTTGTAAAAATTGTTCAAATTATCCGCTGTTTCGTCCAGCTGACCTGACGACTTGCATCCGAACAGACTTAGCAATTCAACCACCAGTCTTGCCCCGATCCTTTAACATGATTGAACAATCTTCATGAAATGAAACACAGATTCCTCCTGATGACTCTATCTGTCTTATTGCGTTCCTCCTGATACTCCCGTGCTGTATTTGGTCAGTTATTTAATTATGCTTGTACCATATCCTGATGCTGTGTGGACTATGCTTCCCCACTGATGGACCTCTGGTAGCTTTTACCTGTTGCAGCGTTTGAAATTTGTAGAGTAACTTCTGAAGGCTAGGTTGTGTGTTTTTATTTGTCTTTGATCTGCGTTTCTTTCTCTTCTACATAGCAGGATATTTTAGCTTAATTTTTTTTCTTGTAATTAATTAAACCGGAAGTGTGTCATTAGTGCTTTACAGGAAGTGGAATTTCATTGTAAATGGAAGGGAAGGCCTGTGCATTGATTTGTGTGCTGGTGAATTGCTTTGTACATTTTGTGGTTACGTTGGGGTTGGTCAGGTCAGGTTTGGTTAGGTGTGCGTGCGTATGTGTGCTGTGCATGATTTATTTGTTTATTTGTCCTCCATCTTTCCTTTGCTGCTTGTTTTTTTTTTTTTTTTTTTTGGGGTGGTGGGGGTGAATCTTGCAAATTGTTTTTTTAGGGTTCACCTGACTGTATGACAGTAAAGGAGTTGCAGTTGAAACCCGAACCTTGTCCAGGTTCCTTCTGATGACTCCATCTTTGTCTTTTTGCATTCCTCCTGATACTCCAGTGCTGTATTTAGTCAGTTATTTGATGGATATATCCTTTATGGGAGGGTATATGTGAATGTCACAGCTGTGTTTAAGAAACGTCCCTGGGCAATTACTGAGCCGTTTGGTTCACTTCACTCTATGTAAGAATCACGGAGTCACAAGGGAGAGGATTGAACAGGTGACATGCAATCAAAAGGTTTATGCTAAGACTTTGCCAGAACTGCATGATTACATGACTTTTGGCCAAGATTTGTGTGGAATCTTGGGGAAAAAAAATTGTTTAATAAAAGGCTTTCATCGGGAATTGAAGCAGTAAGGTCGAATGCATGGAATATCCTCGGAATGGAGTGAACATGAGGAGCTTGACTACCTTAAGGTGTTAGGGTCTTATAACCTTCGTGATTTTCCTGTATATAATTCAATAAATGTGTATATAATTTAATGCTAGAATATGTATAGAACTTAGTGGGATCAGCACATGGCAGGCTGTTTTTATCCACTGTTTTATTGATATTTTTTCTTTTGTTTATTTTATGTACACTTGTATATGTCCTTCTGCCTAAGGCCGACCCTCTCCATCTGCAACTTAAACTTGCAAATATTGTAAATAAAACTTGTATACAGCTGTGGGATGTGTTAAAGACTACCTCCGTATTGAGCTCCTGTCTTTTGCAATGGTTCCCCAAACGGGGGCCTGCAAATCTGTTTGGCACCAGGCCTACAAAAGGTTAATTCGGCCTTGATTCCATCCCAACATGTTTTTTTTAAATCCTTTTTCTTTTTTCTTTTTTCTTTTTTTTTTCTTTTTTTTTTGTATACAAGATCGAGGCTCGTGAAAAAGCTAACATTAATCACACAGAAAGACAAACCGACACATAAAACATATAATAAGGGGAGTGGTAGACAAGATGGGGAGAGAGGGGGAAGGACACAAACACAACATTTGAGAGCAGGGACATCGAGAGATCTGTGGGAGAGAGAGGGCTTTGGAGGGTGGGAATGGGAAGGGGGGGGGGGGGGCGGTGGGAGAGGTATTAAACATATGGACACTGCGAGGACTTCCAGGAAAGAAGTTGAAATTTAAAAAAAAGTGGATTTGGGGTGAATTAGCAGGGGTAGAAAAGATCAAGGTTTTGGATGGGGAAAGATAAGAGATGGTGGTGAACAGCTGTTTTAAAGACCTGGAGGGAGTGGGATTGAAGGGAGTGTGGGAGTTTGTTACAGAGGTGGGAGAAAAGAGGAATGAAGGAGTGAAGGTGAGCAGAGAGCCAAGATTTCAGCAGTATAACCATAAGAGGGTTGCTGGCAGATCTTGTGCGACCTGTAGGAATATTTGGGGGACAGAGCACAGATAGAGCTGGGGGAGCAAGACTGGAGAGGAGTCGGTAGAAGACAGAAAGACCACCTACCTGCCTGCGGTGAGTGAGTGAAAGGCCCTCGGAGATAGCTTCATCGCGGGAGATTCCAATGATTCTGAAAGCTTTGGTTTCAACAGCGTGAAGCCGAGCTAGGTGTGAGGCAGGAGCACCGGCCCATAGGGGAGAACAGTATTCCATTGAGCTGCGGATGAAAGCCTTGTATGTGGTGAGGAGCTCAGGTGTGCCAAGGAAGGACTTCGCACGACGGAGGATGCCCAGTCGGCGACTGGCTTTGGAGGCCAGCTTGGCAATGTGGTTTTCCCAGGAAAGATCCTGGCAGATAGTGAGACCCAAAAGCTTGAGCGACAGAACTTATTGGAGAGGAGTGTTGAGAAAGTAGATGGGAGGGTTGTCCAGTCGGTCTTTTCGGAGAGACATAGTCAGAGTGAGATTTGTCAGGATTGAAAGACATGTTCCACTTGTTTGACCAGTCTGTGATTTTGTCCAGGTCTTCAGACAGTGAGGAGGCTGCAGACTGCCTATCTGAGGGAAGAGGAATGGAGCGGCAGAGAGTGGAGTCCTCAGCAAAGAGATAGAGAGGATTTTCCAGAGAGTCGGAGAGATCATTGATAAAGACCAGAAAAAGCACAGGGCCCAGAACACTGCCTTGGGGAACTCCAGCCTGAACAGGAAGGGGAGATGAGAGAAATCCATTCAGGGCCACACGTTGACTACGACTTGAGAGGAAGTCCACAAGCCATGCGTGGAGATTTCCATGGATACCATAGGAGGAGAGTTTGGTGAGCAGAGCTGGGTGCCAGACCGTATCGAAGGCACGTGATGCGAGACAGCTCTGATTTCCTGTTTGGCGTTGAGGACCTCCATCCATTGTTGAGACAGCAGATGCAGCATGTCCAGAGTAGAATGACCTGGTCTGAATCCAAATTGATGATTGGGGATCAAGCCATTGGAGAAGAGGAAGGATTTGATATCCGAAGCAATGATGGATTCTATGACTTTGCTGATAATTGGGAGCAGGCTGATTGGTCTGTAGTTGCAAGGATCTGTTTTAGCACTTTTTTGTGTAAAGCAGTAATGTTTGCTGATTTCCAAGATGCTGGCAGATGTCCTTGAGCAAAAGAGAGGGTGAAAAGAACAGAGAGGGTGAGATAGAGCGGAAGAGCAGGATTTTAGGACCCGTGGGCTGATGTCGTCTGGTCCAGTTGCAGAATCAGAGTCGAGGTTTGACAAAAACATCTCCACCTTGTCAGGAGAGAAGGACACAGAGTCCAGGAGCAGTTGGGTTCGACTGGGTAAGGTGGGAACAGAGAGAGATGGGTTTGGGACACAAGATTTTGAGGCAAACACAGAGTTGAGGCATTCGGCTTTGTCACGTGTGGTGTCAACTGTGTTGCCATTTGAGGTAAGGGAGGGGATGGATGGGGGAACAAACACCAGAAACGGATTTGACCAGATGCCATCAGGATTTGGAGGAAGGAGACAGGTTTGAGAGTTCATTCTTGAGTGTGGAGAGATAGTGCTTCCTGGCACTCCTGAGGGTAGACACACACTTGTTCCGAGCTTGGTGGAAGGAACTGAGATTGCCTTCAGTTGGATTAGCCTTCCAAGAGGCAAAGGCAAGTTGTTTCAGGGCAACTGCCGCACCACAAGATTCAGTGTATCATGGACGGGAGGAAGGGTAAGACAACTGAGACGACTGAAGACGACTTGTTTGACTCTATTTTCCCAATTTGGATGTCAATGACATCATCCAGTAAATTATTTTGAGGGTCGTTTACATGGCCCTGACCCACACACCCATGGCGATATATCTCATACACGCTCTCTCGTTCCCATAATATCCCGCCCAATATACTCATCTCTTCTGTCTCCACTCAGACATTTTACTACCTTGTTGTCCTTCACTTTTCTCAGCTATTTATTTTGTATGCCAACGTGGCAGAATTTTTCTTTGCCCTCTCTCCTCCTCTGCTCTTTCCCTCTATTATATCAGCATTACTCCTATATCCTCCCAATCTTCCTTCCCTCCTCTCCCAAACTCTGTTCGCCTCCTTTCCTTCAACTACCGGTCTACATTCTTTTCTTTTCCTCAATTTTGTTTTCCTAAAGTTGCTCCCGAACTATACGTACCAGGTGTCACGCTTAATTGATTTTTTTAGGCGGGCCGCTAGCCCACCTAAACCCTAATTTATTTTATTTATTTATTTCTTTTTGGTGGCCCGTATATTATTTGATGGTGAATCAGTGTGTATTTTCTTTATTTAACAACAAAAAACAATATGCTGTCGTCTGTGACCACCAGGGTCAAAGTGGTATCCAGTCATTGTTATTTTGTAAGTGTAAGCAAAAGCGTCAATCCATTATACATTATTCACAACTAATTTTCTTTTGAACTTAACATTAACTCTAACTCTTGGTAGTTTTGTCATGCCCCTCCCCAATTTCACTCTCACTTCTACCGTTTGTGTTTTCCCCCTTTCTATTGTGCTCCATTCCATTTTCCTCTAGCTCTTCCATGAGCTTTGACTATGCATACAAAAAGAAAAAGGATTGGTGAAATTGGAGGAATTACTTGTTTGTAAATGGTCTTGGTGGCATAATGCTTCGTCTGGAGTGTCCACTCTGAGACTGGCAGGTCGGTGATTCAATTCCGACGTCGCCTGAGTCCTACCAAAGACTTTCTCAACAACCACGGGACAAACTCCATCGGTCGACATCCATGTGGAGGAGGAAATTTCTCCTTGATTTGCCCCATTATGCAAGGAGCAAAGTGATCTCATGAAGATGGCATCACTGGTACCTAGAACATCCTGGAAAGTTGCGTCACTTCCGCCCCATGCTTTATGGCTGTGTTTGTCTGAAGTCAAACCCGCTGTTCTTATGTATTTGTCTGCATCTCCTACAAGAAAATTGGACCCTGTAGAAAAAAAAATTGAATTGTGGGTGACTGGAATGGTCAATTGGCTTACTGTGTTTAGTGTACAGTCCATAAAACTAGTGTTTACGATGAGTCCTGATAAGTATATGTCAACTTGCATGGATGTGCACTACCATAAGCTGGAACGGTGATTGTGTGCATTGTTATTATTTTTGGCCTTACATGGCACGCAGGAGTTTTGTCTGTGCATCCAGGTGTTTAGCACTAGCAAGAGGAGGCACAAGTTCTGTTTTGAACTTTGACCTCCCATCTGAGGTGTTAGCGATAAAATGTTCAGCCTTCCTGATCTACATGTGTGTTTTGGAAATGCCAGCTATTCATGTACCACACTTCAATCAATGACTTATTCACTCATTCGGTTGCGTATATACGTGTTGCGTGCATGTCTGCATTAAAAAAATTTTTATATTGGCAGACTTTTGTCTGATTTACCATAGGAACACCTCCACCTGTAGAATTTTATTCATAATTATGACGTCATAGGTCACATGGTATGGACGCCATATTCGAAAAACGTTACACCTCCATCTCCGAAACCGCTCCACGGAAAAAAATTGAAACATGGTGCGTTGTCAAGTACTCCCCATGGGGAATAAGATATGTTAATGATTATGTCATTGGTACTTTAATTATGACGTCATAATTCGACAAGTACAATGTTTCATCCGATCAGTATGAATTTTTTTTTCTCTGCAATTGTTGGTCCGATTGACACGAAGTTTTCACCATAGAAGCACCTCCGCATGGAGAGTTTTAGTGATAATTGTGACGTCATACATCATGTGGTACGGACACCATCTTGGAAAAACGTCGCACCTCTATCTCTGAAACCGCTCCATGGAAAAAAACTGAAACATGGCTCATTGTCAAGTACTCCCCATGGGGAGTTAAGTGTTGTCAACAATGACGTCATTGGTGCCTTAATTATGACGTCATATTTCGACAGAGACAACGCTTAGTCTGATTAATTTGAAATTTATTGAGCGTGATCTACACAACAGTTATATTAGAGAATATATAAATGTATGATGTCATCGCTAACGTGGTCTGGTGGCCATATTGGATCAAATGAAAAAATCCTTCAAAATGAGAAGAGTTGGCTCTCACCAAGTTGACTGTGCAGGGAAAGTATGCTATGAATACCATTTTGTTTTGTGCAGTATTCCCATCCCATTTTTTTATTATTATTTTTCCATTTCCCTTTTTTATCTTCCAATTTTTATGCCTTGCGGTTCTATTGGTCTGTAGATGCATGCCTGTAGTTTCGGGTTCACCACTTTTCTTTGGCTGCTTCTTTTCTAGGAATTAGTCGGACTTCTCAGCACCTGTTCCAACTTTGCTGCTGCTTCCTTGTCTGTTGTGGGGTTTTTGTTTCCCATCTCTGACCATACGTGTCATTGTTAGTCAGAAAAGATGAACGTTTCATTTCGTTTTTAAACTTGATCGTTCACTTTAGAAGTTCATTGCACAAGTCTCTAAATTGTTATCAAAGTACTGGTAGTTCATTACCGGCCTATTTCCTCACTTTTAGCCACAGATGTCATTGCCAACAAAAGCAATCATTTGGGTGTGGATGGAGCAAGTACAATTTCTCAGTGATGATTGGCTGCAAGTCTGAGAAAATGTTGTTAAAATTGAAACATATCATCACCGTGTGAGAATGGCGTAGCTTTTTGATACCAAACTCACCAAAGTCACTGTATGCTTAGCACGGTCATCTTTTTGAAAGAGTCCTTGCGATGCACTATGGAAGTTTTCTTCACACCAATTGAGGAAACTTTGTTTTAGCTTATTATGATGACTTATAGAAAATATCCCGCCAAATTATGACCCTACCTCTTGGACATTTCATTGCTCTGATATCATGCAGTGAGTGGTGGTACCCACCGAGCAACTCTAACTAGTTACAAAGTTTGGGTCTGAAAGAGGAGAGCAGTAACAATGAAACTGTAGTCTTTCACATCTATACTATGAGATGCTTGTGTGTCTGTGTTGCCATTTTTTCTCAGAGGTGACCAAACAGATCTTTGTCAAACTTTCAGAGATTCGTTAAGTGAGTGCCGGGGCGTGATTCAAGCCAAACCTAGAACAATGCGACTGTGTCACCAATATGCCTCTGCATAGTCCCACAACGGATAGATGCCATCGTTCACTGTCCTAAAAATCGATCGTCGATTTTTATCGATCGATCGTCGTCGATCAAAATCGATCGTCGTCGATCACTGAATTAACGCCAGGGGGGTTGACTCAGCCTGTCATCCTTCTGAGGTCGGCTAATTTGAGTACCAGTTCACTGGTAATTCCCTGCTTGTCGTTAAAGGCGGCAAAAAGGGTTGGCGTCAGGAAGGGCATCCGGCCGTAAAACATTGCTTCAAAAAGGGGACCGAAAAACAACAACAACCACAGTTCCCGAAAAAGGCCAACCCCCGCTTGCGGGGAAAAATGGCCTCTAAAGGTGGTTTTGGTTCACTGTCCTAAAAATAAACGAGTTTGATTTAAATCCCTTCAGCTGTTCTCATGTATCACATTTTTACCAGACATGACAGGTTTCACATCGATTGGTGAAGCAGTTTCAGAGAAGGGTTTTTTTAATTTTAAATATTGGCTTTCAAGCTAATATGACTGCCATACTACATGACATATGCCCATAAAAAATGTACACTCTGCATATGCTTGGGTAGGGGATCACATTTGTGACGTTTCGTGTTGATCGGATGAGGTTCGCTTTTCTATTCAAGATGGCTGCCAAACCATGTGACCTACGACATCATCATTTTCAAACTATATGCAACAGTGCTTTTAGATATTAGTAAAATTTTGCATCGACAGGGTGAGCGGTTTCAGAGATATAATTATTTAATATTTTCCTTCAATCCAATATGGCTGCCAAACCATGTGACCTATGATGTCATAAATTTTATATTTCAATACAAATGGGTCATCATGTGCATGCAATTTAAGATTTTTAGGATAAGGAGTTGGATTAAAACATTTTTGGTATACCACTTCACCTATGATGTCATCATTATAATGCTTTTGTTCCCCATTGGGAGTACTTGACAATGTGCCAAGTTTCAAAAAATTTCATTCAGCGGTTTCTGAGAAATAATTTTATTATTTGCTTTTAATCCAAGGTGGCTGCCATACCACGTGACCGATGACATCACAATTGCCATAAAAACATTCTGCATGGGTGTCACTCCTACCCTGAAAGTTTCGTCTCAATTGGACATATGGTTGCTGAGAAAAACGAGGTTTAGCCTGTACGGAAGGACGGACGGACAACCCAACCACATAATCCCTCCGGCTACTTCGTCGGCGGAGGCATAAAAATAAAATTGTTGAAAAAAAAAAAAAACAATTGGGGGGATGTTTTTAAAATCTCACTATAGTGCCTAAACCTTTGTAGCTCTGTGAAATTCTGCATGGGTGTCATTCAAGAAATGCCAGTAATATTAAATAAATGAACAGGATTATAATAAATTAATTGACATATGTGGGGAAAATTATACACCCAGACCAGGAATCGAAGGCCGTTGGAGCTCCTATGGTTGGCAGCGAGTGCCCCGGAAGTAGCGACGGAAAGAGAGTGGCAATTCTGCGTGTGGGAAAATTGCATGCTTGGTCAGGGTCGCCCAGATAGCTCAGATGGCAGAGCACTGGTACGGTTCACCAGAGGACCTGGGTTCAATTACTTGTCTGGGCGTGTAATTTTCCCACATATGTCAATTTGTTGATATTAAATGATCCCTGAGCCTCTTTATTCGTGGGTGTAGGGAAGTGTTTTAGGCCCGCACAGGAAATAGAAATAAAAAAACCAATTTGATTTATATTTCTTCAAAATGCCAACAGGATTGGAACAGCACCGGGCAATGCCAGGTATCTCGTATAAGAAAAAAAACAAAAAAAAAACAGGATTTTTACGCTATTGACAATACATGAATCTACATGCTACAGTGCTGTTCAAAAAGAGAGGCTTTTCAAGTCGGCCAATGATGACACAAACACTGCATAAATAATGAGAATCATGCTGTTGCCATATGCTGTATATAAATTAAAATATGTTTTTGTTTGTTTTTGTTTGGATGAAAGTTGTCACCATGATGATGGGAGTTCCTGGTTTGAGCTGCAAATGTCAGTTGAGCCACACTGCCCTAAGAACAGCTGAGACTAAACCCCTTCCGAGCTCGTGCATTCCCAATGAAAAGGGAGTTCCATAAATTCCACTTGAAGCATGAAACAATCGTCAGAACATTTCTGACACACAGGATCACAGATCTTTACCCGTTCTGATATCACACTCCAATCTGGTCTTGCCTCCAGTTAACTACACACTCCTGGAGATCAGTTCGAATCATGGATATGACCATTGGGACCCATGCAGAATATTTCCTTGGATCTGTTATGTATCTATTCCAGCTGCTTTCCCTTAAATCACCGAGACGAAAGTAACTTCCAGGGTGTAAATGTAGCTTTATCCAATGTAGTCAACCAGCCAGGCCCTGGAAAGATTGACATTTTGGTTAGAAGCCATCTCTTTGTCACAGCAAACTAACTGCACAGATGTGCTTCTTATATGGTCAGAATCAACACCTAGGTGGTTGATGCTTTCCCAGATCGCCATATATGGTATAAATGACGTCATTCAAATTGGCCGCCGTATCGACCCGTAGTGACAAATATAGAGTTGTTGAATCATAACTACTTGAATGATTTTGCTGATCTTAGTGTCGATTTATATGTTTTAAGTGTTAAGGATTCAGAATCCAACAACAAAATTACAATGTAACCATGTTCGAATTGCAAAAAATGATGTGACGCCAAAATAAGTACGTAGCATATAACACATTTGAAAAAATGTCTAGGAATGTTCTCTTCCATCATATCGTTCCTATTCGAAATTCTGAGTACTACTTCAAGGTGTATCAACATTTGAAGAGTATAGAAGGTGGTTCCACAGGTGGGAAAGAAAAGGAATATATGAGTGGAGGTGAGCAGTGGTTCTGGATTCAGGCAGTTTTCCTTAGGAGGGGTCGCTGCTGTACTGCCTGTGTCTTGCAGATACCTGAGGGGGAAAAAGCACGGAGAGGGCAGAGGGTGCAAGTCTTGACAAGGCACCATCAGGTTTTACAGGAGGGAGACAAGTTTGAATGCTCATTCTTGAGATTGAACACACGTGGTTTTCTGGCTCTCCATAGAGTAGACACACTTTTGTTGCCAGCTTTATGGAATGATCTCAGGTTGTCTGTCTTCAGTTGGATTTGCCTTCCAGGACGAGAATAAGGTTGTTCTAAAGCAACTGCCTCACCACAGGATTCAGAGTAGCAAGAGTGGGAGAATGGATAAGATAATTGAAGACGTGATGGAATGAATCTGTAGATAAGAGAGGAGAATGTTTCTGTGGAAGAATTCCCAGGCTGAATTGATATCAGCGACGGTGGATTATAGAAGACCAGTCCTGATGTGTTGGAAAAAATATATATTTTAAACTGCGAATATGCGAAGCACGAATGTAGAAGCAGGTCACATATTATGAACCGCAAATATGCGGGGTTGGCGAATGTTGAGGTCTGACTATAGTACTATAGTTTTTGACTGCAGACCTTCCAGTGTGTTCCCATTGTCATCACAGACCAAGAAAACCTACATAACGACACCATTATCAAGAGAAACAACGTTGAGGAGAAACTTAACTCGCATTCCTTTCAAATGGGTCATTTTTGCCGCCATCTTGTTTTCTTGTTTTTAAACACTAAGGCTGGTTAAAAAAAAAAATCATGTTTATCATCGCCGCCCGCCCCATAAATGTAGTCCGCCCATAAAAAAATTTATTTTTATTTTTGCTCGCGAATTCAGTACCGTTCCCGCTCAGTGGAAAACAGGTTCGAATTTTGTATGTGCTCGCGTACAAAGCCAAGTCTTTGTGTATGTGCTCGCGTACAAAGCCAAGTCTTTGTGTATGTGCTCGCGTACAAAGCCAAGTCTTTGTGTATGTGCTCGCGTACAAAGCCAAGTCTTTGTGTATGTGCTCGTGTACAAAGCCAAGTCTGAGCCAAGTTACATGTGCGCGACAGTTTGAAAGAAAATGGCGTTCGTTGTTTGCCAAATTCGGCGAACGTGCAGTGTTCTAAAGGCCAGGGTTGGTGTCAAAGTGCCAGAAAATATCACTGGACGAACTGTATTATGAGCTCGTGTCGGGAACGCTTGATGGTAAGAAATATAACCGTTTTAATGTACGTTGTTGTTGATGTTGTTGTTGTTGTTGTTGAATATTTTAGTGTGCGGGTTTTCCCCCTCGCTCGCCATTTACATGGACCGCAACGTTTTGCTTCTGATATAAAATGGGGTGTGCGCTTCCTTATTTTATTCATAAAGAATGGTGGGAAATGTTGGACTCCAGTTCTGTTCTAAACTAAAATCTGTCGATATATCTGTACTGGGATCCCAGATCTGTATTTCTCGTCTTCATTCCCGGGTGGTTCAAAATCCAAACCAAATCCACCAGACTTGGGAAAAACAGAATTTCTGACAGTACAAAACACTGAATTTGATCTGAGACTGATGAATACTTGCAATTAATATTTAATAGTTGTGAAAGGAAGTGTGTGTGTGTGGGGGCGGGGGGTGCTCATTTTTTCAATGTACAATTTTTCCCCACATTTTTGTTGTTTGAACCTTGATGTTTGTGGCTTGGCTGATAGGTAAACAGTATAGTAGACAATATACAAGTATATTTTTTAAATATAGTGATTTTTCTTTTTCAGGTGTACCAATTGAGGACACCAATGGAGTGGTAAACATCTCGGTGGGAGATAAAAAGACTATGACCCATGTTGCAGCTCGAGATTCAACATTGGCAGATGTCATGAATACCCTTGGAAATTTCATTGAGTTTGTTATTACTGTCCTGGATCAGCCAAACCAACAGAAGACCAATGAACATAATGCTTTCGATGTCATGATGGCAGCAGCAAGGAACGCCAATCATCGACCACCTATACTTGATCCACCTAGAAACAAGAAAGACCAACTAAAAAATGATGTGATTGGTTGGCTGGACAGAAATGGTGTTGGTTGGTCACTTCAAAACGTAGCCTCTCTGGGTTCGAAATTTGTGAACACGCTGGCTGATGCAATGTGGTACATCGATGGAAATCACTCAACTCTGGAGACTCGCAGTTGTGGAGTACCCGAATTACTCTCGCATTTCCAAGGATACAATAAACCTGAAGAGAGGAAACGAAAGAATATTGATGCCAACTCACTACAATATGCAGATATAGCTGCCACATCCGGCTCCTTGTTCGATCTGGCCTCCCATGGCTTCATGAGAACTGAGCAGTGGAAACCAATTTTCGAGGCCATATTGAAGCTGGGGAACAATTTGAGAAAATATGCAGATTACCTCAAACAAACACACAGCAATGCACGAGCACCATGCAAAAATGAGCCGACAGGTCAATGAGAAGGAACAATGGGATATTCTGTCACCAGTGACCATGATCAAGCCAACCTATCAGGCGAGATACAAAACTCTCATTGAAGCCATATCTCGCACAGAAATGTATGATGTCATTTGTGTGAATGAACATGCACCATCAGAGCCAAAGCAGAAATATACCTACCTTCACGAAATAAAGATGCCAGTTCGATGTGTATTGTACACGTATACAGGCTCAAAAGAAAATCTGACCTTCATCTGGAAAATTCCCATTGATGCGGACAAAGATTTGATTGAAAAGAATCAGAAGATCCTGGATGAAATAAGACAGTCTCTTCCCCAGTACCACACACGTGCAATGAGAAAAGCTTTCGTTGACCAATTTGGGAGAGTAACAACATGCAAGCCTGCTATCTTGAGAGAAGCCTATCAACGTTTGACTGGAGATCGAGCGGCTGCGAACAGTCTCGAAGAAGCAGAGGTAGACAAGCGCATCTCTGATCTACTTGAATTAGAAGATGAGGATCTCGTATGTGATATTCGACTGTTAAACAGTGGGAGACCATTGCAGTACAAAAATTTCCTTGAAGCCTGTAGAACGTAAATCTCACATACGTTAGAAACAGCTGTTGACGAACGGCGACATGATGAGGTTGACAAATCAGGTGACCTCGTAACTCATCTTGCCACAGCTATGAATACCAGGCACCTCTATAATGAAGTTTTGAATACCCTTCCAGAAGGAAGCCCTGTTCCCTCCAGTGGTTAAGGTTGCAGTTTTGGCCTAGACGGTGTAACACACTGGCTTCATTGAGGTACCAAGGTACTTTGAAAATCAGATTTATGGTTCAAGCTCGACAATTTCGTCACACCCATGAGGATTGTCACTATGCATCTGCCTTGTTCAGATACCAGAGAGAGTTCGCAGTAAGGTACAGAAACCATTCAACGTTTGTTTGCTGTGATGACAAGCACAGTGTTAAAGTGGGGGAGCCTGGTTTCCCCGTTGCTGCGGCTGAGCATGGTAAGGAGGTTCTCGTGTCCATGGAATCGACATTCGAGGTTGGAGACCACGATTTCACCAAACTTACAATAATTCCATCAGTCCATTTTTGTGTCAACATTCCGGAGGAGAGTTCCGGTCCAGGATTGTTTTACACCGGAAAGGTTTCTGTTGGTCTGAAAAACAGTTGCTTCAAGCCATCATCAGCTCTTCGACATGCAACTGAGCTGAAACAAATACTCAACCAGCTCAGTGACGACAAGCCGATTCTACTTCTGTACACAGACGGTGGACCAGACCACCGACCAACCTACCTTTCGACCAAATGTGCTCTTTTGGCTTTATTTCTTCAAAATGACCTGGACTACTTGCTAGCTGTAAGAACACCACCATATCATAGCTGGAAGAATCCCGCAGAGCGCATAATGTCAGTTATGAACTGTGCCCTACAGAGCATTGGTATGATGAGATCTGTCACGGATATGGAGGATCAACTAAAAGCCTGCAAGAAGATGAAAGATATTCGAAAGCTCGCAGAGAAGAATCCTGCAATAAAACAAACAATCTCTGATTCCTTGCAACAACCAATAGCCCTGTTGAGTAAACTGCTGATGGCACTTGAAATAAAAGACGAGCCTTTCTATGTCTTTCCGGCAGCTGATTCCACAGATTTGGATACACTTTGGGAGAATGTACTAAAGATAGACGACACGTTACGAAGGGCAGATACAACCATGAAATCCATTGAAGGCAAACCTGCAATCACCGACTTTCTGAAAAGTCATTGCCAGTCGAGACACTACTCTTTCAGCGTTAAGAAATGTGGAGATGCAGCCTGTAACATCTGCAAACCACCCAGGTTACCAACAGAGGTGTTTAACTCACTCCATCACTTGCCAGATCCAGAGCCATCATACATAGAACACTACAAAGCATTCCATGAAGTCTATGGGACTCAAACTAGTGAAAAGTTCCGTCCATCTTTGAAGACAAAACAGACGAAAAAACATGGCATTCCTTTTGCACAAGTGGCCACCATGCAAAGAACACTGGTGTCGTTGTGCAGTGTGATGAATGCGAGAAATGGCGCTGTCTGTACAGTAAGAAGAAACTCACCAAGGTACAACGCGAACAGATTGAACATGTCCTTACTGATATCATTTACACGTGTGGCTCGAACTTCGCCGATCTGCAGGAGACCAATGAGGCAAACGTCTTCAATAATGTTTACGCCAAAGCCAATCTCACATGCAACGATGCGACAGAGAAGCCATACTACACGGCTGGCTATGAAGATGTGTGCTATTTCTGTGGCTGTGTTGAGGAGCTGAGTACCACAGATGAGTCATATCCGATATGCAGTACCTGCGGTAAGAGTCCTACTGCCGAGAAGAGGCCCACACGGAAGTTCAAGAAGTAGTTGCAGTTGGTATTCTGAAGGAGAAGCCAAATATCATCGGCAAACGGGAGAGCCTTACATAATTATTGCTGTGGATTTCTAGTCAAAAATGAAACGAGCGCTACACTACATGTAGTAGTAGTAGGTGATGATAGATACATGAATAAACAGCAACCAACATTCTCTTGGTGTTGAACTCTACTCAACATGTACGAGTGCTATAATAGCAGTAGCTGCTGATTGATAGGTGTATAAACACGAATGTGGAATGCTGGCCAGTAGCTGCTGATAGATAGATACATCTATGATTGCTGTAATATCAGTAGCTGCTGATCGATAGACATATAAACGCGAATCAGACATTCTTTTGATGTGGTTTATGTCCTCTTCCATGTCTACCAAACTGCTCAATATGCATGTACCGGTACCATGAAGTGATATTTCGTGGCGAGGAATTATAGTCAAATATGTATGAATGCTATGGCAATAGCTGCTGATAGATACATGTATGGCAACCGGACATTTATTCTTAAAAGTCGAAGTTTTGTTCTACAATTGTGTTGTATCAGCAAATATTAAAAGTAAACAGAACTCAATGTGACATAGGTTTCTTTATTTTCTTTATTTGAATCGTATCAATGCATACATATGAAGGCTTACTAGTTTAGAAATCATAACATGATTCATCATATATGCCCAATCAAGTATATTTAAGGAAAAAACATATTGTGCGTTGAACAATCCATTAAAATTTCACTCTGAAAAAACAAAAAAAAAAAACCCCTCCCTCCCTACCCACTTTTTTGAAAAAAAGTGATGATAAACAGGAAAAAAATTTTAGCCAGCCTAAAAGTGCAAGAGGGGAAATGTCAACCACCTTGGTGACATTATGAGGAACATATGATGATGTTGATGATGATTGTGTGAGTCATCGCTTTCAACAAATCTCTTCCCTTTATTGGCATGCTCACTAAGCATTGTGCGTTGTGAGATGGCTATATCGTCCAATGCGGGACACACAGCATCTACCACAAACATCGCAGGTATAGACTGGAGCATATAGAAGGGGCATAGCTTGTTTGTTGGCTGGCTGACTAATACGGGACTTTGGAAATGATGTAATCTTCTCCGGAATGCTTGGTGCACATTCACAGATATCCCGAGAAAAAGCGGTCATCAGGATATGTTATCGTGCGTGCGAGATGAGGATTGTTCCCTAAAATGGCTCACAAAGCTTTTAAAAGTTGAAAATACTTGGACAAATGCCTGAGAGAAAGGGATGTACCTTTGCACAACAACAAAGTTGGAGCACTTTCTCATCTCGCCGAAAGGGCTGAAATCTTGCAGCGAGCTGCCTGCACTGCAGACTCTCGACGACGTCGACTGGTGCAAGGCCCAAAGGGGTGTTCCACAGAAACCCTTGACCGTCGCTACCCATGAGTGGGCTTTGAAACACATGGTAGTGTCTCCCCAACATGGAGGCCAAGAAAGATGTAGTGGAGGCCAAGATAGCAACGAGAATAAATAAAATGGAGGCCTAGCAAAACAGAACTCACCATGAAAAAGACACAAACTCACCGTTGTATACAGAAAATACTTCAATACTGAAGAACACAAATCGCCTTTTTGGCAATTTCATAAACCTTCCATTTAGCAGTACTTGGACAAGATATTACGGCATTTATCAACCAATAAAATTTGCCGCTGGCAGACCCCGCCCACTTGATCTGCATTTTGCATAATTGAATTCTAACAACTGTGAAGTTTGTTGTGGTCTTTTTGGAAGTTTGCTTTTTTGTGGTGGCCTTTTTGGCATACCATTACAACCAAGATTTTGGGTAGGGGAAGGAATCAGTGTGATTTTCCTGTTGCCATGCAGCTTACTCTACTCCTTGTAGATGCATATAGCAAAATAGAAGTAGTCGACCAGTTTCTAGATGGACAATGCAGCGGCCCTCTTTGTGTTAAACCTCCCGAGGAGAGACCATCAATACATTGCAAATACCGATAGCCTTTGTAGCCTCAACACACTTTTGCAGCAAATAATGCATTCTTGAAGCACAGGTATAGTTGTAAAGGTGTTTTGTTTGCAATATTGCTAAGTGAGGCCTCAGCCACCAGTGCAATGTTGCAAGGCATAATGATGTACACAGGCCTCCTTCCCAATGGTGATTTGTGCGTAATGGCATAGTTGCCCGAGAAGCATTAATATCTGGGTCAGAATACCAAGTGTAGTGCTATCGTACAATTTCATCGGCCCCCACACAACAAATTCTGGAAACGTTGATTATCTCCTCTGCTTTGTTCCAAGGTCATTGTATCCGCTCTTGCAGGGGAAATGGCCTTAAAATGCCTGTTGTTGTTTGTTCCAAGGTCATTGTTAAGTTGATAATTTAGCACTGTGATGGCCGATTCATGAGAGCACTATCTCTAAATGTATTCCCTTGGGCAAGAGGTGACGTACTCCGGCAGGCATTAATTCCTGTTGGTTGAACAGCGCAGTCTGGGAATCCATGTCATTTGTGGTTTGAAGACTGTCTGGAGCCTTCATTGTTAAAGTTGCTCCATTTTTGCTATGGAAAAGGAAAATTAGTGGTTGGTGCACTCAGGCCAATCATGGTGAGATGTATTTCTCTGCAGTGACCTCCAAGATAGTACCCATGGGCCATGAGTACAGATTTATCCCTACAACAACTAAATCTGCAAGTGCTTCTAAATGAAACTTCTTTTTAAAGCTCATTATTCTAACATTCTGATGCTTTGACCCATATTTATTTTAATTTGCAGCAATCTGCCAGCGTCGCCCCAGATTACTGTATACTGTAATCTCTGATGGCAGGTGCATGGGGAAAGCAGAGTTGTGGGCTATTGTCAATGGATTTATTTATCTGTTGTATCAAATAATTTTGTGAAATGGTCACTTGCAACTATGGTGCATGACACTTTTAATTATTATTTTTAAATATCAGATTATGAACATTTTTACTTCGCAGGTCTCCAAGAGCTTTGCGTTTCTGTTGTTGTTTTTGTGGTTCTTGTTTCTGGGTCATTTTTTGAAATGTGCACCCATTAGTCGGACAGCTGCCAAACCACACCCACATCTGTCACTTGACTCCACCCACCATAATACTGAGACAAAAATTATATGGCCGCCATCTTGTTTCCTGGTGTGCCCAACATATTCGGCCTACAGGCCTCTTCTGGTTATACACTGCATGGGTTTGTTGTGTCAGATTTTCATTGGCTTCATTTGGGTCGTGTGTTATTGACGATGAGGGACTTTAGTGGAAAAGACATCTGAGGCGTTTGGAATCATAGTAAATCCTTCATTCGAACCACAGCCAACCAAACCGGCTCACCTCACTTCCGGTTGCACCCGGTTCTGGAAAACCCCTTGATCAACCCGAGCTCAAGCATATTTACATATTGTAACATGAAAAGACTAGAACGGCACTCAGACTCGGCAGAGCGCATACCTCCGCCAGGCTGAACAGCTTGTTTTGTATCCCAATGATAGGCCGGACCTGGATTCGGACCTGAACCAAAATCTAATCGGCTTGTTCTTGTCAATAACCAACTCATCCACCAAGTTTAGTCAATACTCGTCCATAACTTTTTAAAATATCATGTTGTATATCGCTTTTCGGAGTGAATTCCATTCAATGTACAATGTGCGCTGAGTGGGTTCATCAAAAATGTAGTGGTCTGAGAGGGTCATTAACCAGTGTGGCAGCTACATTCAAATGTAAGGTGTGCACAGAGGGAGCTGCAGATGGAGGAAATGTTGAGTTGGATCTTGGAGACGGCGTGAAGCTGGAAGGTGTGAAAACATTTTGCTACCTCGGAGACATGCTGAATGGAGAAGGTGGATCAGACTCTGCAACAGTTGCTAGAGTGAGATGTGCATGGAAGAAGTTTCGGGAACTGAGTGGCGTGCTGATGAGGAGGGAGAGTGTCGTTGAAGCTGAAGGGAAAGGTGTATGCTGCATGTGTGAGAAGTGTTATGATTTATGGGAGCGAGACATGGGTAATGAACGTAGAGCAGCAACGAAGGTTGGAAAGGGTGGAAATGCGAATGGTTCGATGGATGTGCAGAGTATTGTTGAGAGAGAGGACGACAAATGATGAATTGCGAAAGATGATGGGAATAGAGCCTGTGATTGATGCTGTGAAGAGGAACAGGTTGAGATGGTTTGGTCATGTGTTGAGGAAGGATGAAAGTGACTGGTTGAGAAGAGTGATGGAAATGAATGTAGAAGGAAGTAGAGGACGGGGAAGACTGAGAAAGACTTGGTTAAAGATGGTGGAAGAAGAAATGCAGGCAAGGGGGTTAACAAGGAGAGATGCAGAAAATAGGGCAAGATGGAGAAGATTGTCATGGGGACCGCAAGGCTAACCCCCGCTCTTGCAGGGAAAATGGCCTTAAAATGCATGTTGTTGTTGTTGTTGTTGTATATCGCTTTTCACCTGATCCCTCAATGGTGAAGAATCACTTAAAAAATTAAATAATCCTTTTATCCAAATCCATATTCAGATCTTCACCAAAATTGAATCGATTAGTCCTTGTCACACACCCAACCTGTCCACCAGGTTTTGTGCAAATATGTCCACAACTTTTTGAGATATCCTGCTATGTATCGTTTTTGGCCCTATCTCCCAATGGTGAAGAATCACTTAAAAAATTATACTAGCCGGATCTGAATCCCGATCTTCATCAAAATTGAATCGATTAGTCCTTATCACACACACAAACTGTCCAACAAGTTTCGTGCAAATCCGTCCATAACTTTTTGAGATATCCTGCTATGTATCGTTTTTGGCCCTATCTCCCAATGGTGAAGAATCGCGTTAAAAATTCTAGTAGCCAGATCCGACTCCGGATCTTCAGCAAAATCTAATAATTTCGTCCTTGTCACATACACTACCTCTTGGCCAAATTTCGTCCGAATCTGTCCACAACTTTTTGAGATATCTTGTAGACAGACAGACAGGGGTGAAAACACCATCCACCTTCGGTGGCGGAGGTAAAAATGATGGTGCAACAGGACCATAAAAAATCGAATCGTATGTTGAATAATAGTAAGGTTTAATTTTATGAGTGCTTTAAATGCTCGTTTCCCAATCGGCCCATTACCGGATTTTGTCGGCTGGTCATGACCACAGTGCGGTCATTGTCGTTTACTTTTATTTGAGAACAGATGCAGGCTTGCATAGTTTTCCTCGGTTCTTAACCTTGCAGATTCAGTGGCGGGGTAATGTATTCACCCCTGTTTGCCTCTGTCTGTCTGTCTGTTTGTCTGTCTGTGATCAGGATATCTTAAAATGTTTGACGGATTCAAACGAATCTTGGTGGACAGGTTTGGTCTATGACGAGCACAGATTGACTAAATATTGGTGAAGATCAGGATCCAGATCCAGATACTACAAGTTTTTGTGATTCTTCACAATTGAGAGAAATGACGACATATTGTATGATCTCTCCAAAAGTTGTTGACGTATTCGGGTGAAATTTCGCAGAGATGTAGCGTATGTGACGACAAAACGATTACATTTTGGTGAATATCCAGATCAGGATCTGGCTAGTAAAATTTTAAAAAGTGATTCTTCACCATTGGGAGATAGGGCCAAAAACGATAAATAGCAGGATATCTCAAAAAGTTGTGGAGAGGTTGGGTGTGTGACAAGGACAAATTGATTCGATTTTGGTGAAGATCTGAATATGGATTCGGATATTATAATTATTTAATTTAAGTAATTCTTCACCATTGAGAGATCGGGTGAAAAGTGATATATAACATTGTATTATAAAAAAAGTTGTGGACGACTTATGACTAAATTTAGTAGATGAGTTGGTTTGGTGACAATAATAAGCCCATTATATTTTGGTTCAGGTCCAAATCCACATCCGGCCGATCAGTGGGATACAAAACATAAACGGTTTAGCCTGCCGAAGGTGTGCGCTCTACTGAGTTCCGTTCTAGTTTTTAACGTTTACCCTGGTGGAGGTAGTGTGCACTCTACCAAGTGCACCTGTAGCTAGGAGATTGTTTTTGCTTTACATGATTGGATAAACTCTGGAATATTTTTTGGTATTATTTGAATTTTGTTTCAGTTATGCTTCCTACAATTTGATTCCTTCTCGTAAATAGTTTGAAAGTATGACGACGTATGTTCTCTTACAAAATATCCACTGAAAATGTTACGGTGAAACCACCGACTTGTGCATGAGTGACAATCCGGCAGAAAGCTGCTGATTTGATTGGTTAACATCCAAGCCTGAAACTCTTATGAAGAAGGTTTTATAATATGGTAATTGAGAAATTGCTTCCTGATGTTGTTTCGAGGTCTGATTATAATGAATTGCAAACTCCATAAAGATTGGTACCTTTTCAGTTCCCATATCTGAACTTCATTTAATTTGTTGAAAATCTTCAAGTTTAAATGTTTACATGAATCTGATGATGCTTTCTATGTGTATTGGCTGATGGGAGCATTCACAAGTTCTTATTGACTGTTTTGTTTGTCCATTTTTTAAACACCTTCCTGTCTCGATTGGTGTAATATTAATTAACGTCATTTTTCTGTCCATAACTTTGCCCTCAACATCGACGGTTTCCCAGTATCCACCTCCCCTCACATCCGGAATATTGGCATCATCTTTGACCAAACCCTCTCCTTCGACAAATACACTAAACGGATCACAAAGACAGCCTTCTTTCACCTGAAAAACATCGCCCGTCTCCATCCATCCCTCTCTTCCATGGCTGCAGAAACCCTCATCCACGCCTTCATCACCTCCCGTCTTGACTACTGCAACAGCCTCCTCTTTGGTTCGCCCTCAATAATCACCAATAAACTCCAATACATTCAGAACTCCGCTGCCCGTCTACTCACCCATTCCCGGACCCGTGACCACATCACCCCCGTCCTTTACAAGCTTCACTGGCTCCCCATCCCCCAGAGAATCCAGCACAAAATCCTCCTCTTGACCTACAAAGCCCTCCATAACCTGGCCCCATCCTGACTAACCTCCTCTCCAGAAACACTCCCACCCGCAACCTCCGCTCTGCTGGTACCAACCTCCTGAACCCCCCCCCCCCCCCCCCATGCGGACCAAATTCAGATCCTGGGGGGACAGAGCCTTCTCCATCGCTGCTCCCACCCTCTGGAACTCACTACCTCACACCATCAGAGACTCCTCCTCACTCACCACATTCAAAACATCACTCAAGGCCCACCTGTTCAACACTGCATTCAATTTTTAACCCACAGCATTTAACCCCTGACTATCTCTTCTCCTTGTCCTTCCTTTTGCTTTGATTATTTACCTATTGATTTTTGTCTTTTTGCACTTGTTTTTTTGTACTGTCAAAGCGCCTTTGGGCTTCTTGAAAAGCGCTATATAAAATAAATGTATTATTATTATTATTATTATTTTTGTATTGAGACTCTACAGCTTGTTGCAACCAAAATAGCCTTTTCTTCTCATACTCCTCCTCCTCCTCCTCCTCTTTCCTTTATACGGGGTGAGCTCCAACCGTACCAATCTTCTGCCCTGCCTTGACCACAATACTCCTCCACTTCCCTCTGTCGTCAGCCAACTCTCTCCACTCTCTCACCATCCCCACCTTACTGATATCCCTCTTCACACAATCCTCCCATCTCAACTGAGGTCTACCTCTTTGCCTCCTACCTTGCTCTTTCAACCTATCCGCTCTTTGCTATTCTCTCTTCCACCATCTGTACCATGTGACTTCTGAGTGGGGTTTTTTTTTTTTTTAACCAATCTCCCTGTCAAGGTCATCTGTACACTAATCTCCTTCCTACCTCAGTTCATCCATCCTCCAGACATCCATCCTGTTCACTCCCACAATCCTCCTGACCCAGTTCTTCTCGCACACCTGCACACTCTGCTGTTGTTTCTCTGTCAGTGCCACCATTTCTCTGTCAGACCGTAAAGGAAGGCTGGCATTACACAAGACAACATAACTTTTCCTTTCAATTTCCTTGATATTTTTCTGTTTGCCATCAATCCCTTCACCCTCTTCCATGCATTGACACCCACCTGTAACCTTCTATGCACCTCTGCATCCTACCTACCATCCCTGGTTACTGTTTCCCCCCAGATACTCAGACCTATCTCCCTGTCTGATCTCCTTCCCCTTTTCTTTTCTCTGCTGCCTGAACCACATTAACTTGGACTTGTCCATACTTGTCTTGCAGTCCATGCTTCCCAAATGCTTCCTTCCACTTCACCAGTACCTCCTGCATATCCTGCTTAATACAAACAACAACATGCATTTTAAGGCCATTTTCCCTGCTAGAGCGGGGGTTAGCCTTGCGGTCCCCATGACAATCTTCTCCATTTTGCCCTATTTTCTGCATCTCCCCTTGTTAACCCTCTTGCCCGCATTTCTTCTTCCACCACCTTTAGCCAAGTTGCCAAGTTGCAACCAAGCCAATCCTGTTTATGCACATACAAAATCTCCCCTCGAGTACCTTTCAGTTTTTACCATCACGATAAATATGAGCGGGCTGAGAGTACTTCCCTGCCTCAAACCGATGTTCACGCTGAACTCCTCCAATGTCCCAAAACAAACAAAAAGTCTTCCTTTTGTTTGTACTTTACCCTTGCACATCCATTCCACCAACCTAACTTCTGCTTTGAGCACTCTCATCCATCTGTGTTAGCAGCCTGGGGAATGGGAGGTGTGGGAATGGGGGGCAAATCTATTTTGGGCCGTGGTTAATAATCTTCCCTTTCTGTAGCGGGGGTAAATAACCCATTTACACTGTGGCACGTGTACAGGCGAAAATGGTCATTTCTCCCACCCTCACAGGATGGATGGAGGGAGGGGGACGGAAGGGTTGGAGGGGGTTGTGCCCATGACCTGACCCTGGATACTATCAACAGTCATGGCCAAAAATATTTGCACCCTTGCACTTTATTCAAATAATTCACCATTTCTTCCAGAAAATTGTTGAAATTAAAATATATTTTGGTATCCACAGATGTATTTCTTTGGTTTGCAGTGGAAGAAACCAAAAAAAGCTGAAAAATTACTAAATCTTAGCTTATTCCACACACAAATCTTAAAATGGCCTGGACAATATTATTGGCACCTTTTAGAAGTTGTTAGAAATAATTAGATTTCAAGCAGGTGATTCTCCTTTACTTTGGAATTGAACTCACCTGTGGTGAGTTGCAGGTGCCTGCAATATAAAAATCACTCATTCAACCACTTTGAATAGAGAAAAGGAGTCATTCTGCTGTTTTGTGTCACTGTGTGTTGATCACAATGAGAATGAATTGTCTGTGTCACAATGTGTCAATGTGTCAATGTCACAATAATGTGTCACAGAATGAGAATGAAATAAAAAATCACAATGAGCATGGAGAAAAGAAAGAAAACCAGAGAATTGTCTGAAGAGGTCAGACACTAGATTGTAGCCAATCTCAAGGCTACAAGGAGAATCTCAAGGCTACAGGTCCATCTCCAGAGACCTTGATGGTCCTGTGTCCACCGTACGCAATGTTATCAGGAAGTTTAAGGCCCATGGCACTGTAGCCAACCTCCCTGGACGTACCCGCAAGAGAACTTGATCGAAGATTGCAGCGAAGGATTGTTTGAATGGTGGATAAAGCACCTCGATCAACTGCCAAACATATTCAAGCTGACCTTCAGACATAAGGAACGACAGTTTCAACTCGCACCATCTGTCGCCAACTCGATGAAAGGGGGTTCTATGGTAGGAAACCCAGGAGGACCCCACTGCTGAGAAAACAACATAAGAAAGCCCGACTGGAGTTTTCCAAAACACACCTGAACAAGCCAAAATACTTCTGGGAGAATGTCCGGTGGACAGATGAGACCAAATTCGAGCTTTTTTGGGAAAGCACATCATCTCTATGTTTACAGAAAACAAAATGAAGTCTTCAAAGAAAAGAACACCTTCCCTACAGTCAAACATGGAGGTGGTTCAGTGATGTTTTGGGGTCGTCGTGCTGCCTCTAGCACTGGGTGCCTTGAATGTGTGCATGGCATCGTGAAATGAGGAGATTACCATGGCATTTTGGAGTGCAATGTTCAAGCCAGTGTTAGAAAGCTGGGTCTCTGTTGAAGGTCATGGGTCTTGCAGCAGGACAATAACCCCAAACACACTTTGCGAAGCACCCAGGAATGGTTCAAGACAAAATGCTGGTCTGTTCTGAAGTGGCCAGCAATGGGTCCAGATCTAAATCCCATTGAACACCTGTGGGGAGATCTGAAAACAGCAGTTGGGAGAAGGCACTCTTCAAATCTGGGAGAACTGGAGCAGTTTGCACAAGAAGAGTGGGCCAAACTGCCAGTAGGGAGGTTTGGGAAGCTCAATTTCAACTTATTTTTAGAGAAAATTATGAGTTATTTGAAAAAAAAGTGCAAGGGTGCCATTTTTTTGGCCACGACTGCATGCAAAATTTGGTGTGGATCGTGCCAGCTCTTTATTTTATTTTATTTTTTTTAAATTATTTCCATACGTACACATGCACACACATGATATCGGGAATTGCCTTTTTAATACTAGGTAGAGTGCCTTTCCCCAGTGATAAGGTGGTAATGCACCAATTTAAATTATTTCATGAACTTAAAAAAGGTCAATTGTGTTGCACGCTCGGTTTCACTCAGGACCAAATCTCTGAGCGGCAAACGTTCAATTTGTCTAAAAAGAGGGCAAAATATCGTGCTTGTGAAACAAAATTTGGCAGCAACATCATCCATGCCTGTCCTTGCGTAATTTCAAAAGTGAATGTTGAGCTTTGCAAATGCAGCACAGGAAGTGGCCGCTGTAAACGGGAGACAGACGAGCACATGGACAGACACCACACCTGCACAATGGTTGCCAACCTATGACAGTTTTTGTGTGCAGTGCCGAGGCTCGTGGAACAGCTGGAACACTTTAGTGCTATGCTTAATACAGTATGTTTAAAAATGGTGTTTTGGAAGGACTAGCCTGATTTGAACATTTTCCTCTTCAGTTTGAAGAACAAATTGAATGACATTTTTATGATTTTGATTTCTTTATCTTCCTTTTATTAGTCTCCTACCTGAATGGGACTATGGGTTTGCTCTCGATCTGCTGTCCGTCTGTCCCACCTGTGGTTTTCTGCACTTTTTCCCATACCTTTAACATTACCAACTGAAACTTGGTACATGGCTTCATTATGATAAGCTACAGAACAAGTTTGAGTTTCGGGATGTTTCACCAATTTTTCACGGAACTATGCCCGTTTTTCCTTGGAACAAGAACATTCATTGGGACCGGTAGAGGACATATATTGCAAAGCAATTCTCCCTCTTGTTTCCCTTTGTAACATGACTCCTTGCAGTGAAATCATCCATTTTGTTGTTTTTCCAAGATGGAAAATGTGTAAAATTGCAAAATAAGGTATTGCACGATTGTGCAAAAGTGCCAAATGCGCATCTTGTGGTGAAATGTGTGAAAAACTTGGAAAAACTTTTCAGGAAAATCTAAAACTTTTGTCTAATTTTAAATTCCAGGAAATAAGGACTTGTTTCTTCCCTGTCACCTCCCTGTTGTCCATCACTTCACACCTCCTCTTTGTCTAAATTAACATTCCAGGAGACAAGTATTTTGGCTGCGATTTCATAGTGCCGTCTTTGCAGATAAAACAATTGTGACACCCTCATTTGTTTGCAGCAATTCACAGAAACATTTTGTTTTTATTTTCGTTCCGAAAGCATGAAATGTGATTAAGTCAATGCAAGAATGTTGACTCGTAGTGAAAGTTGTATTCATTTCAGGAACGTGTCACAAGTAAAACGTTTCAAAAGTGTACAGCTATGCTTCAAAATTAACTTCCGGTGCCTGGTTCCGAGCGCGTTGGACGTTGGCTCGTACAGTGCTTCCCTCCAGTTCATCAAGGCTAAGTTTTCCGGACAAGATCTGTCATGTCTCTGTTATTGTGTCTCCGCATATCTTAATTGGGGAAGATGAGAAGTACAGTTGTTGTCTACAGTTGCAAGTCTACAGTTGTCTACAGTCTACAGTTGCAAACGTTTCCTGAACATGATCATCAACTCCTCCTTCACCTTCACATCTATTAATGGTGTCACAGTCCTTCCCCTTGCCACCACCTGCATGCCTATGTTCTTCCAAACTCCCACCCCCTTTCTGCTTCTTCTCGCAACTTCACCCATTGTCCTGCACACCCTCCCAGCTTCCACATTACCCACCACCTCCCAGCTTCCCCATCACCCCGACCCTCCCAGCTTCCCCATTGCCCCGACCCTCCAGGCTTCCCCATCTCCCGCTCCCTCCAGGCTTCCCCATCACCCCGACCCTCCAGGCTTCCTCGTCCCCCGCTCCCTCCAGGCTTCCCCATCTCCCGCTCCCTCCAGGCTTCCCCATCACCCCGACCCTCCAGGCTTCCTCGTCCCCCGCTCCCTCCAGGCTTCCTCGTCCCCCGCCCCCTCCAGGCTACCCCGTCTCCAGGCTCCTCCAGGCTACCCTGTCTCCTGCCTCCTCAAGGCTTTCCTGTTTCCTGCCCCCTCAAGGCTTTCCTGTCTCCTGCCTCCTCAAGGCTTTCCTGTCTCCTGCCCCTCAAGGCTTTCCTGTCTCCTGTTCCCTCAAGGCTTTCCTGTCTCCTGCCCCCTCAAGGCTTTCCTGTCTCCTGCCCCTCAAGGCTTTCCTGTCTCCTGCCCCCTCAAGGCTTTCCTGTCTCCTGCCCCCTCAAGGCTTTCCTGTCTCCTGCCCCCTCAAGGCTTTCCTGTCTCCTGCCCCCTCAAGGCTTTCCTGTCTCCTGCCCCCTCAAGGCTTTCCTGTCTCCTGCCCCCTCAAGGCTTTCCTGTCTCCTGCCCCCTCAAGGCTTTCCTGTCTCCTGCCCCCTCAAGGCTTTCCTGTCTCCTGCCCCCTCAAGGCTTTCCTGTCTCCTGCCCCCTCAAGGCTTTCCTGTCTCCTGCCCCCTCAAGGCTTTCCTGTCTCCTGCCCCCCCAAGGCTTTCCTGTCTCCTGCCCCCTCAAGGCTTTCATGTCTCCCATCCTCTTACGGCTTCCCAGTCGCCTAGCCCGCCCCCGGCTTCCCCATCGCCCCACCACTTTCTGTATTCCCCGCTTCCTCCCGTCTTCCCCATCACAGCAGCTTCTCTACCCAGTCTCGGGTCCCCTTTTCCACCTTCCCTCTCATCTCGACTCCCCTTGTCCTGCCACACCCTCTCCCACCTTCCCCTTTGTCCTGGCCAACCCACACCCCTCTCCCCCTTTTCCCAACTTCTGCTTTATTTACCTCCAACCCAACATAGTTTGATGGCCTTGTCATGATTGTCAGCTGACACAGATCACTTGCAGTTGATGTTGATAAACACCAGAAGGCTGAGGCTGTACATACTCAACTCTGCTTTCCAGTCAATCTTGGTGATCTCATTATGGAGAAGCCCCTGTCACACTCAGCAGAGTTTGTTTGCAATACTATCTCAGTTTGTACTAACAGAAGGACATTTGGCAAATCATGGATTCCCGATTTGCTCATCTCTGACCAGAAATCTGTGAATTGAATGCTTCGAGAGGATACTCTTTTCTTAATAATCAGGGTTTTCCAAGTCCTCCCATTCATTAATCACATCCGCTAGATCAGAAAAATTGGCACCCATTCAGGCATGGAAGTGTTTGAAAGGAGCAGTAACTGGTTCATCTCCGTATTCCTCCAATTGCCTTTTCTGTGCCAGGCAAAAGAGCAGGGTTCAATAGCACTCACTGTAAGCTTCCATTATCCTGCCCCTGTCACCATCCAATAAAAAGCTGACTCTTTCCTCCATGTGCTTCATAGTTTGAGTGACAACATTCTTTGCAAGACTCTTTATCCACCCCTTCCACATCACATTTTGCTCTGTTTATTTTGGTGGTATAACCTGAGCCAGTAACACGTTTGTCCAATTCTACACGAGGTAAATGTCACTTGTTTAAACATGTTTGTCATGTATGCAACATTTAGATTGCACCGGTGGGATATTTATAACAACCAAAAATACGTGGTGGAAACTCCACTTCTGTATGGGCGATGCATACTGGAGGGGGGCATACTCCCGAGACACACTTGACAAGGCGCCACCAGGTTTTAGAGGAGAGACCTTGGTCTGAAAGTTCCAAATGACCTAACATTCCACCACTATTAGAGTGGGGGCTCAAGGTGGGGGTCTCAAAAATGTTTCTTACCTCCACCACCAAAGGTGGATGTAGGTTATGTATTCCCCTCTTGTTTGTTTGTCTCTGTCTGTGAGCAGGATATATCAAGTTATGGATGTTTTTGGACAAAACTTGGTAGACAGGTTGGGTGTGTGACGAGGACAAATAGATTTCATTTTGTTGAAATTCCGGATCCGGATACTGGAGTTTTAAAAGTGATTCTTCACCATTGAAAGATGAGGCCAAAAACGATATATAGCACTTATAATATCTCAAAAAGATATTTGGATTATGACACAATATCTCAAAAAGTTGAACATGGATTATGAGAAAAGTTGGTGGCTGAATTGGGGAGGTGACGATAACAGCCAATTATATTGTGGTTAAGATTCAGATGCAGATCCAGCCTGTCAGTGGGATGAAAAATGTAAACTGTTCTGCCTGGTGGAGCTATACGCTCTGCTGAGCACCATTCCAGTTTGCACCTGTGAAGGTGTAGAAGAGATTCTGCAACTGGGCCAGACGGCATCAGCTCACGTGTCCAAAAATCTGTTCTGCTGCTCTTGCACATCACCTTTCTGCTCTGCTCACACTATCATTGATCAACACAGACAACATCAGGCTCTTGTCTCCCAGCAACGTCTCACATGATTTGTCATGAAAGAGGGAGGGGGGGGGGGGGCGGGGAGTGGAGGCACGTGACTTTTGTCAAGTCAATAATATGGAAGCTGAAGGTTGAGTTCAAATTTTGCTTGTTTTGAGCACTTGTTTGAAGTGTTCCATCCTAGCACTTTAATGCTCGCTTGTGACTCCAAATCCTCGTCACCTGCTGTTCTGAGTTTGGACTCGACTGTTACGGATTCGTCACTTCCGTTGTTGTGGTTTTCATCCACGGTAAACATTTTTGATTCCATGTACTATTATTGTTGTCGTTTGGGGGAAATAGATATTACTATTTTCAAAAGGTAAAAAGTTAATGTTTTAAATGAAACCGGACGAAGAGGAAGAGGAGGAAGAAAAGGCGGAACGAGTGAGTCAGGGAAGAAGCGTAGCTGCTTCGAGGTCTGGAGCGAACGATTGGCGAACGAGAGTCACGAGTGAACTTTTGGTTTCCCATGAAAGGGATTCCAGCGACAGAGTTGTTATCGCTGTGACAGATCAACCTGCGTGTCAGGTTTTGCGGTTGATTCCGAGGAGAATCATCGTAGTGCCGTTACGCCTTGAGAACGGGCCGTTAGCCATTTTGACTCGCGCGCTGGCCGTCCCGAGTCCTGGGAAGTTATAACGCTCCTTCCGGTCGGTATTAGCTAGGGTCATTGGTCAAGGTAGTCCCAAATACCTACTTACTAACCCGACCGTAAAGCAGGGAAATAAATCCCGCTCGAACCACGGATAAATTTTTCATAAACTTTTTGAACCACTTTTCATAAATTGATCGTCTGTTTGCCGTGTCACGAGCAAGGCCTTTGCCGCGTCGCGAACGATTTGAAATCGAAGTTAAGTGATTGTTCCCATTTGTATTTTCGTTAAAACTGTATTTATTTATGGTGTTGTACGTATATTGTGTCCCGACGAAGATTTTTCGGTGCAAATCTTTCATACCTGTATTGAAAATCGTGTTAATTCGTGTCGTGTCTTGAGGCCTTGTACAGTGTGCACTGTACAACATTGAGGCTTTGTTTTTCTCTCAGTGGTCCGTCGTTTGTGATCCAATAACTTTCGTTCTCTGTATTCCCAGTCTTTTCACCCATAGCCTACTTCCTTGTGTAAATCTCAACTCAAAAAAAAAAAAAAAAAAAAAAAAAAAACATTTCCTTCTCTGTTCTCATTCGTTTATTCATTCTTATTCGTTCGTTCGTTCTTCGACCACGTGTTTCTCCCCCATTTCCCCAGATAGTTTTCACTCATTAACCTTCAATGTTTACACTTTCCCCTCAAGTTATGTATTCGGTCATATTTTATAACACCTTTTTCTTCTTTAAAAGGCTGCTTTCGACTTGCTCACCAAATCAATTCATCCCAAAAAAAGTATCCATCTCCTATAGTGCCTTTTTTCTACATTCCCTAAACTCTCCTGCACTCCATCCTCCATCCAGCGTCCTTAAACGTATTTTTAACTCGAAGGTCACAAGAAACTCATTTTGCAATAAATGTTCGTTTCCCATAAATCGTACACTTTCAAAAATCCAATCTCACCCCTCCCCTCCAAATCTTCCCCATAACCCCTCCCCTCCAAATCTTCCCCATCACCCCTCCCCTCCAAATCTTCCACATCACCCATCCCTTTCAAATCTCCCCCCTTGCCCCCTCCCTCCTAAACTACCCCCTCACTCCTCCCCGCCAAGACGCCCCCTCGCCCCTCCCCTCCTAGACTCCTGCCTCACCCCTCCCCTCCAAATCTCCCCCATATCCCATCCCTTTCAAATCCCTCCCCTTGTCCCTTCCCTCCCAAACTCCCCCCTCACCCCTCCCCTTCAAATCTCCCCACCCTCATGGCTTCTCAATTTCCCCCCTCTCACTCCCCCTCCTCAAAGCGTCCTCCCCGCTTCTTCCCCCTTCAAACTCTCACCTCCATCTCCCCCAACCTTCTGCCTCGCTCTTCCCCCTCCTCAAATAACACCTCATTGTGGCTCACCCAATCACCATCAAACCTTTTGTCCGCCCCATCCTTCCCTTTCTCCGAGCTATTCTGAAATCTCTGACACACCTTCAACAGCTCTCCCTACCTCTTCCACCTCTTCCACATCTTACCCTACCCCTCCTCCCCCCTGTTCTGTATCTGATGCTCCCCCTTCCTCTTCATTAACGGTATGGACCTCAAACATCCGGGGCCTTCGTTCAAACTTAACTGATCTCTCCATACAGGTTGCTTCTGTCAAACCAGACGTGATCTGCTTAACAGAAACTTTCCTCCTTTATGATGTCTCTGATTCCATAGTATCTCTCCCGGGCTACTCCCTCCTCCGGTATGATAGACCTGAGCCTCGTCCTGGAGGCGGGGTTGCTATCTTTATCAAAAACTCTCTTCCTCACTCGCCCTGCACTGCACTCTCTCCACCTCACCCCCAGGAATACCTCTGGCTACGGCTTCCCCTTCGCTCCCACCTCTTGTTCATATGTGTGTTGTACCGTCCACCAAACAGTGATGACTCCATCTACATCTCGCTGTCTGATGATATGGACCAACTTCTATCTACTCATCCCAACTCTCTCTTCCTCATATGTGGTGATTTCAACTGTCATCATGCCAGTTGGCTGGGTGTGGGTACCTCTCTCACCAGCCATGGCTCCTCAGCAAAGGACTTCTGCGACTCACTGGGACTGACACAATCTGTCAATTTCCCGACCCGGATCTCAGTCAACGGAACATCTTCTCTTCTGGACTTGGTTATGACTAACTTCCCTGAAAATGTCTGCTGCTCTTCTTCTGCTCCGATCGGATCATCTGATCGTGTCCTTGTTAAAGTGGACATCTCTCTGACCATCCTCAGGGAGCCTGCTCAGCGTCGACGAGTCTGGCATTTCACTCAGGCCAACTGGCACGGTCTTCAAGCAGCCATCAATCATCTGGACTGGTCTCCCATCTCTACCACCTCTGACATCAACTCATCCTGGGAATTCTTCCAAAGTAAATTGCTCTCTCTCATGCACAGATTTATCCCATCTCGTCTTCAGTTGTCATACCCTTCCTCCCGTCCATGGTACACGGAATCTTGTGGTGAGGCTGTTGCCCAGAAACAACTTGCCTTCGTCTCCTGGAAAGCAAATCCAACGGAAGGAAATCTCATTTCCTTTCACAAAGCCCGAAACAAGTCTGTGTCCACCCTCAGGAGAGCCAGGAAACAATATCTCTCCATTCTCAAGACCGAACTCTCTTATCTGTCTCCCTCTTCCAAATCCTGGTGGCGTCTGGTCAAATCCGTTTCTGGTGTTTGTTCCCCCTCCATCCCCTCCCTTACCTCAAACGGCTACCTAGCTGACTCCGCACGTGAAAAAGCTGAATGCCTCAACTCTGTGTTTGCCTCTAAATCTTGTGTCCCAAACCCATCCCTCTCTGTACCCACCATACCCAGTCGTACCCTGCTGCTCCTGGACTCCGTGTCCTTTCCTCCTGACAAGGTGGAAAAGTTTCTGTCAACCCTCGACTCTGATTCTGCAACTGGACCCGACGGCATCAGCCCACGGGTCCTAAAATCGTGCTCTGCTGCTCTATCTCACCCTCTCTCTGTTCTCTTCACCCTCTCTTTTGCTCAAGGTCAACTGCCATCTGCTTGGAAATCAGCCAACATCACCGCTTTGCACAAAAAAGGTGCAAAAACAGATCCTAGCAACTACAGACCAATCAGCCTTCTCCCAATTATCAGCAAAGTCATGGAATCCATCATTGCTTCGGATATGAAATCTTTCCTCTTCTCCAATGGCTTGATCTCTGATCATCAATTTGGTTTCAGACCAGGTCACTCTACTCTGGACATGCTGCTTCTGCTGTCTCAACAATGGATGGAGGTCCTCAATGCCAAACAGGAAATTAGAGCTGTCTCCCTCGACATATCACGTGCCTTCGACACGGTCTGGCACCCCGCTCTGCTCACCAAACTCTCCTCCTTTGGTATCCATGGAAATCTCCACGCATGGCTGGCGGACTTCCTCTCTAGTCGTCGTCAACGTGTGGCCCTGAATGGGTTTCTCTCATCTCCTCTTCCTGTTCAGGCTGGAGTTCCCCAAGGCAGTGTTCTGGGCCCTGTGCTTTTTCTGGTCTTCATCAATGATCTCTCTGACTCTCTCGAAAATCCTCTCTATCTCTTTGCTGATGACTCCACTCTCTGCCGCTCCATTCCTCTTCCCTCAGATCGGCAGTCTGCTGCCTCCTCACTCTCTGAAGACCTGGACAAAATCACAGACTGGTCAAACAAGTGGAACATGTCTTTCAATCCTGACAAATCTCACACTCTTACTATGTCTCTCTGAAAAGATTGTGCTAAACGTGCTAAAAGTCGTGCTAAACGCAACCTCTCCAAGTCCTTTCAATGCGCGCGCCTCCAACAAGTCCATGAAAAGAAGAAGTCCATTTTTGCCACTGCCGTGTGCACGCGAGTCCTTCTGTAGGCGAGCTCTCTGTCTCTCACGCAGTCCTCTAAGGGCTTTTCGTTCGCGCTTTTATAACGTGAGCCAAGATCACTCCGCGCGCTCCAAAACCACGCCTGCCAGCGATCTCACCTCAGCCCTGGTTGGTTGGCGAGGGCTTACCGGCCACACCTTTGACGGCTGGTTGACAGGCCTCACCTTGTTCTTGGCGTCCCGCCCCCTTCTTCCTCGAGCCTGACCGCATGGTTAATGGCGGCGCCTGAGCGAACGCTAAGGCACCGACTGTAGGGGCGCGTAATGGCGTTGCTTGGAGAGGGAGGTCGCAAAATGAACAGAAGGTCTACTCCGTATTTGATTGATGCAACGCAGATTCAACTATTGGAAACACGGCCTTATCTGAAACACATAATAATTAAATAACTGAGTTCTATGGTGGCCTACGTGTTGCTGTGGCCTAACTAAGGGTGCTACCTTTAACCTTTAATGTCATATTTACAAGTGATTATTTATTTACGAGAGTGTGGGTTCTAAAACCGCAACAATACAATATTTGTTTGTTGGTAACAATTGGTGTGGTTTCACCATTGATCTTTGACACAGAATAACACATCTTTCTGCCGTGACTCCTCTCGGTGCTCGGAGGTACACCGTGACCAGGGGGTTTGGGGAGGAGCACGTAACATCGACGTGTTAACGAATATTTTCTCCTTTTTTTTCAATACGTGCTTCAGGTATGTGCTATTCAAGGTTTAATTCCCATAATTTTGTTCATTCTCTATTGTATACTGTCCTTGTATTCTATGTAAACGTACACTGATGTTTTCTCATGTCTTTGACCTGAATGTATTTTCAACATCCTTTATAAGTTTCAAGGATGCGTAAAAAATGATCAGAAAGCAAGAAACTTCATTGACTTCGGGTGTGTGCGCAGTGACTTCGTTTCAAGATTCTCCCTAATCTGCAAGTGAAGTGTTGGAAGTGGATGTTTTGGGATGTGAATGGACCCTTTCTCACAGGGTATCAACAGGATTGTGCTTTGGAAATTCTCACGACGTAGTGACCTGCTGGCAGCTTGGTTGAGCTTGCCATCGGGAATGAATAATGCCTGTTGTCTCAGGTCATCTTGCTCCAGCGTTGATGTGAATCCATGCACTGCCAAAACAACACCTGATTTTATGAAATCCCTCAAGTTGGATATTCTTTCCTACCCTTCATTGCCTCCACTACCTGACATGGATGGAGGTTATGTTCTCACCCCTGTCTGTCTGTTTGTGAGCAGGATATCTAAAAAAGTTGTGAATGGGTTTGGCTGAAATTTGGTGAAGAGGTTGCATGTATGACAAGGATGAAATGATTCGATTTTGTTGAAAATCCAGATGCGATAATTTTTTTTATTCTTTAAGTGATTATTCATCATTGAGAGACGGGGCCAAAAACGATATGCAGTACAGTACTGTATTCATTAATTCAAAAAGTTGTGGACAAGTTTTGACAAAATTTGGTTAGGCATTGGTTAGGCGACAAGAACAAGCCAATTTGATTTTGGTTGAGGTTCCGATCCAGATCTGGCCCATCAGTGGAATACAAAGCGTAAACTGTTCAGCCCAGCAGAGGTATGCGCTCCTCCGAGTGCCATTCTCGTTCACTCTGGATTTCTCATCTTCTGACTTTCATGTTTATAAACCAATTCTTGAAGTACTACAAGGTTGCTGTAGTGCTGATATTTTAAAGAATAATGCCATGTTTCATAAATACTAGCATATAATACCCGACGCTTTACTGACGGGAACACCAATCTTTTGCGTAATAATAAAAAAAAGGTTGTTGTTGTTTGGTGTTAAAAAAGGCATTAAATGAAAGAAATGGGGAAAAATAAAATTCGGACGTGTATAGGGAGTGTGTTAAAGTAATCATCACAGCCTCTTTAGATGCTGAATTGCAAATAATATACAACAACACACTAAGAGGAAGATAAAAATGGAAAAAATTCTCCCCCTCCCCTCTCTTCTTTATTTTGAATAAATTGTCTCGGGTACGTATATATAGATGGGTATGATTTGTATTCGTGGAGATTCGGAATCAATGTGGTGGATAAAACATCTTTGTAGGGAGAGGGATACGTGGTTATGTTTACTTCCTGTGTGGTTTCATTGAAATCCGATCTCAAGTTAACAAAGATGGACTCCTGGGAGATCCTGCTCTGCGTGCAGGGATAACCAACGTCACGTGTTGGCATTTGCAGTTTTGACACGTGTCCATGCATCCATTAAAAATATATATTTTAATTATATATATATTTTTCAGATCACAAGCACTCCCGGGAGTTACCTGAATCCACCGTAGTTGGATTTATTGAAATACGATAATCTGTTCATGTTATAACATGACAAACAGACAGACAGACAGACACGGCTCCTTTTTTAATATATAGATACCTTATTTGGAGATCACACTTTCTTTTTCATTGATACCAGCTGTTATATCCACTTGATTGCATGGAAAACAGATGCATGAACACGTGTTGAGTGTCAAGTTGGATAACCTTTTCCGATTCTAACCGTTTCAAGATTAAAATGAAGAAGGGCGTTAATATATATATATAATTTTTTTTTTTTTTTTTTTTGAATTATTGTCTCGTTTTTTTCCCTCTGCTTTTAAATGTTCACTTTAGTCTACTCTTCATCTCTTTCCACACCCCACCTCATTGTTGCATATCTTGGGAAGAACCTTCAGTGTCAGGCCCGTTTCATATGGCCTGCATACACGAAGCACACTATGAGGGAAAATGGAAAATGTCATTATTCATGGGAAAACGGGACATTTACATATGACAGGATTGGGGGGGAAAGAAAATGTTCTTGAACCTGGTGGTTTGAGTCTGAAAACTACGCTACCACCTGTCTGATGGCAAGAGTGAAATGAGACCATGTGTGGGCTGGGTTGACTCTTTTATGATACAAAGGGCCTTTCTATGGCAGCGGTTGGTGTGGATGTCCTCAATGGTTGGAAGATCTGTGCCTTTAGTTTTTTGTGCAGTCCGAACAATCTTTTGTATGGCCTTGCTACGTTTTAATAGATATACGTTTTAATCTCAGGAAAGCACCATTTTTGATTCATTTGCGGTCCTGCATGGTGGAATGGCCATACCAGACTGAGGTGCAGCCTTTCGGTATACTTTCAATGGTGCAGCGATAGAAGTTCACAAGTGTGGGAGTATGCAATCCAAATTTCATCAGCTGCCTCAATGGCGGTGATACGGACGTGGCCTGTGCTATTCCTCCTAAAGTCGACAATAAGTTATTTTGTCTTTCTAACATTCAGGGCCAAATTGTTGTTTTGGCACCACACGGCCAGATCCTGCACCTCCTTCCTGTAAGCACTTTCATCATTGTGAGTTGTCAAACCAATCACAGTGGTATCATCCACCAATTTGATGATACCGTTTGTATTCTACTTTGCTGTACAATCATAAGTATACAGAGAATAGAGTAATCAGCTGAGTACACAGCCTTGTGGGGCATCAATGTTAAGAATAAGTGTGGATGACATATCATTACCAACCTTCACAGTCTGTGGCCTGCCTGTTGAAAAATCAAGGATCCAGTTGCATACAGCGTTACAAAGACCCAAGGCCTGTAGTTTCATGACTAGTTTAGAAGGAACAATGGTATTGAATGCAGAGCTATAATCAACAAATAGCATTCTGACATTTGTTTCCGCTTGTCGAGGTGTTCTAGGACAATATGCAAAGCCAGAGATATAGCATCATCCACATATACATATCTATTTAGTTTGTAAGCAAACTGTAGTGGATCGAGAGACATAGGGATGATAGTTTATAAATGTCATGAACAATCTTTCTAGATGCTTCATAACTATAGAGGTAAGTGCCACTGGGTGGTAATCATTTAGGGATGACACCTTAGATTTTTTTAGTCGATTGCCCAGGACTGGAGGGAACTCGCACGACGTGTGGAGGTCAATCCGGCGAGTTATTCGGTGCTGTCCTTCACACTGTCCCCACCTGGAAATTCCTTCAAGGCTCCAGCATTCCTCACAGCCTATGGGCAGAGATGCACTCTACCGGCCAAAGCTCAGATGCTTCTCTCCAACTCCAACTCTCTCAATCTCCCAAGCCGAATGTTCCTCCATGCATTCATTGTAGTGCTCTGTATCACTTGTGGCAGCGAGTTTGCCTCCAGAGCAACATGCAACTGCAGAGCATTATATAATGATATAATGATGATACATTGGAGGTAGAGAAAAGGGGAAACTGGATCTGTGGGCCATGAGGCTTGACTACTCTCTCGGTTACTTCTGGCCCACGTGTGCCCATTCATAAAAGTACATCAATACAGTACAGATATGCAAGCGGGTGTTACTACTTTAAAAGAAATGCATTCTTTAGTATTTTGGTGTCCTAAAATGAGGAGCCATTCACATCAATGTTCCTGGGTATTGCTACGTTGTTGAAGCGGAGCAGATAGCAGCTTGAACTACTCCATAGTAAGTCTTTCCACATCAAAAGCCATTCCTGTGTTGATGTGAATTGGGTTTAGTCTCCCAAATGGTTAATTTGGAGTCGTATTGCACCACACAAGTGAAAGAGTAACACCACTTTGTTTATTATCAAATACGGTTAGGCCTCACTTAACATTGGAGATGCATTCCTGAAAAGTGCAACTTTAAGTGAAACAACGTTAAGCGAAGCAAACTTAACATAGACCTAATTATATAAATTGGGGTAAAGTTCATGGGGGACATTTCTGGTCAATTTTCACAAAAAATGCTAATGACGTACCAAAAATGATACATTATGTATTATTATACGTTGAAGTACAATTTTAAATTTAAAATAAATTGTATAAATGAGATAAAACTCACCTTAGATGGTTGAGGAGCTTGCTTATGGAGAAGGCTGCTGGGGTGGTGAGCAATGGAATTCAGACAAAGGGGCAAGAAAATTGTCTGATTCTTCAACTGAGGAAGAAGCATACCTAGTTGCAGGGTCTTCTCTGTACATTTAAAACATTTATCTGATGATTGCTGGACATTCTTCTTCTGCTGGTACAGCTCCTTGTAGCAAGTAATACTATCGGTTAGCAACCTGTTAGCCTTTGAGCTGCGTTCTCCATTTGGATCATCCTCACTGAAGGTTGTCGTTATTGCTTCAATAAGATCAAAAGTCTCTGATAATCGTTTTACAGTTGATGATCGATTGGGCGGTGCTTCTACAGTAGCATCCTCTTATATAGCTCGTTGTTGGCCCAGCTGCATCAGATCCTCATTATATAAGCCCTCTCCATGGGGCTCCTGCAACTCCACCACATCTGCCTCTTTTACATTTAACGCAACTTGAATGGCCAGCCCCACAATGTCGTGTTGAATTTCTGGGACTGTCTCCTCAAATCCTCAGAAGTTGTTGACACATTCAGGACAGAGTTTTCGCCATACACAATTCATATTTGGCGACGTAACTTCCTGCTGCAACTCCCCAATGTTGTCAATGGCTTTCGTTGTTAGTTTGGTTTTTTTCGATCCCTGAAAGTAGTGTGTTGCTGTCACGTTGGCAACGGCGTACAGGCAAAACAACATATATATTGAGGCGATGTACAGCAGGACTGAATTGTATTGGATTGCAGGGATTAAGAAAAATAAAAAATAACATCACAATCTAGAACTGTGAGGAGTGATTATAAGCTTCCAGGCAAAATGCCCACCATACCACGTGGCTGATGACCATCATTTCAATAAATTTCCTCATCGGTAGTCGATCATATCTGTAGATTTTGGTTTGGATTTGTTAAGCGGTTCTGGAGATATGGAGTTTCAATTTATTTTCCTTAAACCCAAGAGAGCCACCACACCATGTGACTGATGATGTCATAGTTTGAAAAATATCTTCCTCGTGTGTAGTCAATCATACATATAAAGTTTCAGATTGATCCATTGAGTGGTTCTGGAGATATGGATTTTCAAATACTTTTTCCTTAACTCCAAGATGGCCGCCATGCCACGTGACTGATGTCATATTTCAGAAACATTTTTCCTCATAGGGAGTTAATCATACATATGAAATTTCGTATTGATCCGTTCAGCAATTCTGGAGAAAAATATGTTTAAAGGTTTTCCTTAAATCCAAGATGGCGGCCAAATTATGTGACTGATGACTTTTTTTCGCAAACTTTTATCCCCATGGCTAGGCAATCATGTTTGTAAAATTTCACGTTGATCCATTCAACGGTTCTGGAGAAGATGTTTTGAAGTTTATGACATCATAGGCAATGGCAGCCAATGCAAATCAAAATTGCAAAAATAAAAAATCATGTTGCACTAAGTTACATTGGTATCCATAATGAGTTAAAGTTTCGTCGAGCTAGCTATAATGGTTTTCTTGGAATCGTCTCCACAAAATGTGTGAGAATAATAATAATCCTTACAAGAACAATAGGCTTCCAGTGGGAACAACCTCACTGGAAGCCTAATTGATCAACAATAATCACCTTCATTTATCATGTGGCCAAATGGTTTGTCAAAAGAACAAGCAGAGGGAATAAAATCAAGGGATGGAAGGATTAATAAGTCAGGCCTGTTGCACGAGCTTTGAGAATGGGAGGACAGACACAAGGAATGAACAACAGAAAGAGCACATTGGAGCAGAGATTATCAGTCTCGACCATGATTACTAATAAACTACCGTGGTAAATGATTAGCCTTTGGCACAGTGGAAGCAGCATGCACAGCAACACAGTCAGCTCGACCAAAAGTCGAGCTAGGCCTTCAAGGCATATGAATCACGGCAGTGACATGATTCCATGGTCAAGGAACCCTTTGGTTGCCAAATGCACAGATTGGAGCCAGGTGTTCAGGTGAGAGACCATTGAGAGCATTGGTAGCATGTACATGGTGCTAATTTGCTTGCTCTTGTTACACCCAACTCGTCCACCAAGTTTCATCCAAATTCATCTCTGTTTTGAGATATTCTGCTAACAAACAAACAAGAAGACCATGTAGAGCACGATACTTGCAAAATCCACCCCTCCCCACAAAATAAAAAGTTGCCATGGATACATCAAATTGTCCATTTCATCAAGATTAAAATTGACGATCCGAATCAAAGCTCGGGTCAATCTGATTAAAATTGAGGATTTTAGAAACTTGAAAAAGTTGTTGACCTTTTGCCTATGTTGACCTTTTGGCCTCTCAGTGACAAATGCTGATCTCAACAATAGTTGTTGGTTGAATTCAGTTAGCTGATATGGAAATCCTTTTCAAATTTCAAGACAATCAGATGAAAATGGAGGATCTTAGAAATTTGAAAAAAGTGGTGGACCTTTGGCCTATGTTGACCTTTTGACCTTAAAAATAAATAGTATCTTGTCGGATGACCAACTCTATAATTTGGTGAAGTTTCGTTAAGATCAGTTTAAAATTGTGACCTGTAGGCAAGTATAAGTGAGTGGACAGACAAACGCACAAACCGGAGTGATCAACATACTTGTCAAAAAAGTTTTTTTTGCCAAGTAACAAATGCACAAGACCATCCAATATACTTGAAAAATCCTCTACTTTGCAAGTAATAAACAGGGATGAATACATAACCCCCGTCGACCTTCGGTGGCAGAGGTAATATTGCACAGCCATTTAACGAGCTACATACACAACATGGTGTTTGTGCGTGTGCGCCTTGTGAATCTTCTAACATGCAGTGAAATTATATATTTGTTGCAGGCATCATCACTGAACTTATTTGTATATTAAAGAAATACTCAGTATCTAGTTGTGATGCCGTTTGTGGAAGTGCATTCGGAAAATGCATGGGTCCGGAACTACGAATTGTCCAGTTTGCTTTAGGTGGAAAACTTGATTTTTTTGCATTCAAAAAGTATTCTACTCATCCATTTTGTGCTTACCTTTGAGTGTTGTCATGCCCATTATTGTACCAGATAAGTTCCATGAATAACTCTTATCTGTTTAGTGTTCCCTTTGAATCTGCAGCTCATGATGCATGTCGTCTCGGGAGGACTAGGAGGCCAATAATTGTTCTGCTGTTTTGTCACCATCGCAGGCAGCAGATCTGAGCAAGCCGATCGACAAACGTATCTACAAAGGTACGCAGCCAACGTGCCATGACGTGAATTCTGTAACGGCAAGGGGAGAGAGCGTTTCACTCCTTGTTGGCTTCTCTGCGGGGCAGGTTCAGCTCTTGGACCCTGTTAAAAAGGAAACGAGCAAGCTCTTCAATGAAGAGGTAACAATTACTACTTTTTTTTCTTTTTTTTGCTCCAATCTTTAAATGTTGCATTCAGCTCCATTCATTGTCTTTTGGGAATTATTTGTAAAAAAAAATCTGATGCTCAAGGTGAGATGAAATGTACTTCACTTTGAAGTTTAACTCTGGGCTAGCCTAGGTAGCCCAAGCTACCTAAACTTGCATGTAGTACCAGTGACAAGTTAAATGATTTTATTTTCCACACAAATGAATGCAAACAATTGCAAAAGTTTTGTGCTGAAAACTCCTTTTCTTATTGGGATTGTGAACACTTGAACACCTATTCGGATTGTGAACGTATTTGTCATTTTTATAATATTGGGGGAAATAAACACAAGTTTGCCGAGCTAGACTTGGAGGTGGGAGTCGAGAATAAACGCATTCGGTCGAGTTTCCATTGTCAGGATTGTGTCGTGTTTGTCACTGACTACATGTAGCTTAGGTATCCAAGGCCTGAATACTTTCCTCTAATCAATGTGTCTGCATAGTTTTTGTCTTTATAATGAAATAAGTATGATAGATCATGTCAAAAGGCCGATATCTATCAAATAGGTACAATTGTAACGTGAGTGTGTCTATTAATTACTTACTAATTATCTATTGAACCATATTAATTACGTCGACTGTATTATTAATTACGTAACACACCAGCACACACAAACACCACACAACACACATCCTGTCGAGGATCTGCAATCTAATTGTTCTTTCTTGTTTACCGATGCAACTGAATCCAGATGAGGGAGCGATCAATATTTACATGGGGAGGACGGAGGGGAGGGTGCAGAGAAAAAGCATCGGAGAGTCCCGCAGCAAACAAGTGCTTAGTTCGGAAGGAGTGAGTGGTACAAGAACTTGGAACAGACGGCATGTTTCCAGATGAATGTGTGCTTTGCTATTCCACAAGTATAAAAATAAGATCACATTTCTGGAAAGAGGTGACTGGTAAGGTTGGTTAAATTGAACAGATTCACGGAGTTCCATTTCTGCAAGTAGCTCAGCAAAAAGAAGACTCCATTCTGCCTGGTGTTGGCTTAGCGGTCAGGGTGCCGGCTTGGGATCCTAGGATCCTGGGTTCGAATCCCGGTCGATCGCTGAATTAACGCCAGGGGGGTTGACTCAGCCTGTCATCCTTCCGAGGTCGGCAAATTGAGTACCAGCTTGCTGGGATGAATGATCACGGTGTGTACCCCGGTTTAGAATAGGTACACCATATCCCTGCGCATCGTAAGAGCGTGACCAAGGGTTGGCGTCAGGAAGGGCATCCGGCCATAAAAACATTGCCTCAAACAGGGAACCATGATTGTCATGGGGCCTGCAAGGCTAACCCCCGCTCTAGCGGGGAAAATGGCCTTAAAACGATCATTCATTCATTCATTCATTCTGTTTCCGCAGATTGACAGTGAGGATTTGATTTCCCTCGAGTCATGGTACAATGAGTACTCAATATTTCTTATCAAGCCTGCCAATCCATTGACGCCAATCCAGCCAATTTTGGTATGCATCAATACGACTGAGGTATAAAGGAGATTCCTACATTATCCAGACTCAACAAGCTATTCGTACGAGCAATTGAGCAACAGGAAGGCATCGATGATCCATATCGGACGTGGAAGCTGAAGAAAAGGTTTCCCATGCAGAAAACTTCTCTCCAGCTCATCGTTGACACCAGCCGGCTGTAAAATAAACGATATAGTTTATTCCGGAACCCTTTCGGCAGAAGATCTGGTTGATAACTCCACATCTGCTGAAAGCTCCACGAATGAGGAAGATGATGATCAACAGGCAAAGAAACGAGCACCTCAGACACGGCGCATACTGCACACAAACGCCAATCTGCGCACACTGTGCAATGCTGCTCTCGTCATGAATTCGCTGATTTAGTAGTAACCATCCTCCAACTTCATCGCACTTGTCGGAGAGGAATTGGTGAACCGTAGGAATTAAAAGTTTGCAAAATGTCCCTGCGGCTCCAAATCACAATGCCTGTATTCAAAAATATTTACTACGGTTGGTTAAATGTTGTTTTTAAGAGTACATTAACAAATATTTACTGTACTGTACAGTACTAGCAGGGATACCTGGCGTTTCCCGGTTCTGTTCTAATCCTGTTGGCATTTCGAAGAAATAAAAAAAATTTTGTAGGGCGTAAAACACTTTCCTGCACCCAGTAAGGAATGGGCTCGGGGATCATTTAATATTACCTTTCACAGAGCTACAACCCGGATATGGTTTTGGAACTCATAAACTGATTTCAAGTAATCGTCACCATTGCAGTGCATAAACTGTATTTGAGGGAGTTGTACCCCTTATGTGCAATGGCATGTGTGGGCTGTGGGAGGAGGGACGGATGGGAGGGTGGGAGTAATGAGAACATGAATGATGTGATAGGAAACTGAGTCGACCAACCTGCCTGCGGCTAGCAAGAAGCAGACCTTGGGAAGTTGGCCTTCTGCTGAGATGTGCCGATAACATGGAGAACCTTGGACTTCATCGCCTCCAGGAGAGCAAGATTGGAATCCTCTTCAACAGCCCAGAGTGTTATAAATGGATTGCATTTGATGTATTTTGCTGCATTTTAACTTTTTGTATTTTTGCAATGTTGGCTTTTTGTGATGGTGGTTATCTGAAGCTTTTGATGCTTTCATATTGGTTTATCTATGAGTTCAAGATCGGTTTATGTTCAACTTTCCAACATCTTCCATTGCTTTATTTTGTTTTTATATTTAAAAAAAAAAATTCCCCTTCATTGTCGATATTTTTGTTAGTTAAAGCAGTCGTTCTATTTTAAAAGGGCAAACATCTGATTTTGTTGAAATCTCCATTGAAATTATTCTCAAGATATTTGACCTTTTTTTGTTTTGTTGATGTGCCACTAACAGCGGTTGATCGACAAGACACGAGTCACGTGCCTCAAGTGGGTGCCGGGCAGCGAGAACCTCTTCTTGGTGTCTCACTCAAGTGGCAACCTCTACTTGTACAATGAGGAACTGGGTTGTGGCTCGAGTGCACCGACGTACACACAGATGAAGCAGGGTGATGGCTTTACAGTGTACACCTGTAAGAGCAAGGCAGCACGAAATCCTCTGCTACGCTGGGCAGTTGGTGACTGTGCCATCAATGAGTTTGCATTTTCACCGGATGGTAGCCTTCTTGCTTGTGCTGGGCAGGATGGGTTCCTCCGAGTTTTCCACTTTGAATTCATGGAGGCACGTGGCACGATGCGTAGCTACTTTGGTGGCTTGCTTTGTGTGTGCTGGAGCCCCGACGGGCACTACGTTGCTACCGGTGGAGAGGATGACCTGGTCACAGTTTGGTCATTTGTGGAAGGGAGAGTGGTGGCACGGGGCCACGGACACAAGTCATGGGTCAGTGTGGTGGCATTTGACCCTTACACAACAAGCATCGAGGATGTGAGTGGTGGAGGTGATGCCATTCTTGAGATGAGTGGCAGCGATGATGAACTGCATGATGGACGGCGTGATCGAGCAAACAGCACGCTCTCGCGCTCTGCAGATGCACGCCCAGCAAATGTCACTTACCGTTTTGGCTCTGTTGGCCAGGACACACAGTTGTGCCTCTGGGATCTCACCGAGGACTCTTTGTTTCCGAGACACCCGCTGTCACGAGCACGCACGCAAACTAACATTATGAATGCCACTAGCCCGTCCACGACACAAATTTTGTCAAACGCTAACCCTACAATCAATGCCAATGCTGCTACTCCTAACTCTGGCTTACCACGCTCCAATTCATTACCCCATTCACCAGCAGCTGGTGGTGGTGGTAGTGGAGGAGGAGGAGGAGGCGGGGGAAGTAACAGCAATACGGGCAGTGGGAAGAGTGGTGGTCTAATGGATGGAACGATTGCTGCTGGGATAACCAAATTTGCGACGCTGGCTCTTCACGAGAGGGTGAGCGGTCGAGATCGGGACCACAAACGTAACCACAGCCTCAGCCATGTTGGCAGCAAAAGCAGTGAACGGTTATTACAGGGTGGCGGTGGTAGCAGTGGTTCTGGGAACAAAGGGCGCAGTGATCCAGCAAAGCTACTTGGAACGCCACCTTGCCCACGTATGGATGAAATCCCACTTCTTGAACCTCTTGTGTGCAAGAAGATAGCGCATGAGCGGCTCACAGTTCTTGTGTTTTTGGAGGATTCAATTGTCACTGGTTGTCAAGAGGGCTTCATCTGCACATGGGCGAGGCCAGGAAAGGTGGTGAGATGAGGGTGGTGGGGAAAGGGTGCTGGGCAGGGTTTTGGATTGCAGAGGAGGGAGGGACTGGTGATGTGGGGGTGGTCGTTTATACAACAACAACGCAACAGGCCATTTTCCCTGCTAGAGCGGGGGTTAGCCTTGCGGGCCCCATGACGATCTTTCGTTTATGCATTTTATGCATTACATGCTTTGTTTTATTTCCACAAGAAACACTCACTCCCTATCGAAGCGATTATTGAAGGCCTGTTCTGCAGACAACTTACCTTTAAGTTCAATCTGGAGCCCCAAATCACTATCTGCAGTTGCTGTTGTTTCCGCCAAGTGTTCGTACTCAATCGTCGTCACAGTTGTGGGCTTTTTTACTTTGAGAAAAAGTTTCCGCTAAACCAAATTGTCGAGCGGTGCATCCAATCGTGCCTCACATTGCTGTGCCGATTCTTGTTGGAACCTTTGTCTTGCACCATGACGAATGGAATCCAATATTTTTACCTCCGCCACCAAAGATGGATGGAGGTTATGTTTTCACCCCTTTTTGGCCGTTTGTGAACAAAATATCTCAAAACGTTGTGAACAGATTCGGACGAAATTTGGCAGAGATTTAGCATATGTGACAAGGACGAAATGATTCGATTTTGGTGAAGATCTGGATTTGGATCCGACTACTAGAATTTTTAAAGTGATTCTTCACCATTGGGAGATAGGGCTAAAAACGATACATAGCAGGATATCTCAAAACGTTGTGGACGGATTTGGACGAAACTTGGTGGACCGGTTGGGTGTCTGACAAGGATGATTCGATCCGATTTTGGTGAAGATCTGAATTTGGATTCGGATATTTGAATTATTTAATTTCCTAAGTGATTCTTCACCATTGGGAGATAGGGCCAAAAAGGATACATAGCAGGATATCTCAAGTTATGGATGGATTTGGATGAAACGTGTTGGACAGGTTGTGTGTGTGACAAGGACTAATCGATTCAATTTTGGTGAAGATCTGGATCTGGCTAGTAGAATTTTAAAAGTGATTCTTCACCATTGAGTGATATGGCCAACCAGGTGGTAGTACGTTCTCTACTGAGTGCCACTCCAGTTCTTGATGTGTTGCTTTTGCCTTTTTTTTCTTGACATTGTGATGCACTTGTTTGCATTGCAATTTAATCACATATGCCACCACCCTGTGTGTCTGTCTGTCTGTCTGTCTGTCAGTCTGTCTGTGTGTTTGTTTGACTGTAAGCACGATATCTCAAAGTTGTGGATGGATTTGGACGAAATTTGGTGGAGAGGTTTGGTATGTGACAAGGACGAAATGATTCGATTTTGGTGAAGATCAGGGTTCGGCTACTATAATTGTTAGTGATTCTTCACCATTGAGTGATACGGCTAAAACTGACATATAGCAAGATATCTCAAAAAGTTGTGGACAGATTTCGACAAAACTTGGTTGTACAGGTTGTGTGTGACGAGACGGAATCTATCCGTATTTGGTGAAGATCCAAATACGGATCTGGATACGATGATTATTTAATTTTGTAAGTGATTCTTCACCATTGAGAGATCGGGCGAAAAGCGATATGTTGCATTATGTTTCAAAAAGTTATGGACAAGTTTTGACTAAACTTGGGGGATGAGTTGGTTAGGTGACGAGAACAAGCCGATTAGATTTTGTTTCAGGTCCGAATCCAAATCCGGCCTATCAGTGGCATACAAAGCATAAACTGTTCAGCCTGGCGGAGTTCTAAAATTTTAATGTTGTTATGCACCAGAGAGATAAGGCCAAAAATGAGGTACGACATTTTCTTTAGTTAGTCCGCCTTATCGGATGGACTTTTTGAAAATTTGCGATCTCCCTCCCCTCCCTGCAAAGGAAGAAAATGCCAAGATAAGCTAAAAAAAAAAAAATCCCCAAAGTTTCATAGAATCAACCAAAACTTGCACAGGCAAACATTCAAGGTACCCTCATTAATGCCTGAAAGTTTTGGCTTCCTAGATCAAATCCTCTCGGAGGAGTAGATGAAGCATACATACACACCTTCCCTCCATTATATATCGATTTTTGGTAAAGTGGATCATGAATGGTCGAATGCAGTGGGATCAAATTTGCTGAACATTTTGGTCGGTTTGTATCCATCTTGCATCATCTCTAATGAAGCTCGCATCAAGCCGGCATGCACTTGTGAGCTTTTGCCAGCAGAGGTCCACATTGCTCCGATTACGTTGAAGCTTTCCAACCGTGGGATATTGTGCTCAAAAATCCCACATTTTAAACTGCACTCTGAAGGGAAATTTTTCTGAACAATATTTGTCGGGATGTTTTTTGTGACTTCAATATTGGCGGACTTGTTACTTGCAAAATCGAAGATTTTTCTAGAATATTGGTCGGTTGCGTTTGTGGTTCTATCTGTCTGTCTGTCTGTCTGTTTGTTTGTTTGTCACCGGCCTACAGGTCACAATTCTAAACCGATCGTCACGAAACTTCACCAAGTTGTCTAGGTCGTCCCAATTGAGAAGCCTATTGATTTTGAGGTCAAACGTCATCTGGAGGTCAAATTGCTGAAATCGCCATTTTAAATCGGATTGACTTCAAAATTGAATAGCAATTGTATATCGAGTCAATAAATTGGGAAACTAACTATTTTTGAGGTCAAACGGTCAAATGTAAACTGAAGGTCAAACTTCCAAAATCATCAATTTTCATCTGAAAACCCATCATTTTTCATCTGATTAACTTGAAAATAGAACCATTTGTGTATTGCCTCACTGAATTGGGAAACCAACTATTTTTGAGGTCAAAAGGTCAAAGGTCAACTCGAGGTCAAACTTCCAAAATCATCAATTTTCATCTGAAAAACCGTCAATTTTCATCCAATTGACTTGGAAATTGAACAGCATTTGCACATTGCGTCACCAAATAGGAAAACTAACTATTTTTGAGGTCAAAAGGTCAACTTGAGGTCAAACTTCCAAAATCATCAATTTTCATCTGAAAAATCGTCACTTTTCATCCAATTGACCCGAGCTTTGATCAAAATCGTAAATTTTAATCTTCATGAAATGGACAATTTGCTGTATCAATGGAAAACCTTTTGGGGGGGGGGGGCGGATTTTGCAAGTATCGTGCTATGCATGACGTTTTCTTGTTTTGACATTGTGCTTTTGTTTCAGGGAATCTCGACCACGCAGACCCAATCCAACTCGCCCAGCGGTACCGTTGTATAGCCCCTCACTTGGCCGCAAACTGCAGTGGACCAACAACAGCTATGGGTCACTAGCTTCAAACAAAAATAATAGGCAGCTGGCCACCGGGATGTCTACTTTGCTGGAGCAGCATTGGCCTCGAACCTGGGGCCTTCTGCTCTTCGGCTGTCAGGCCCACTACTTTGCTCTTGAGCTGTTTTGTAAAACAGGAACTTTCTCACGTTGTGCAGAAATGCTTCCACTTTTCTTGCCCTGACCCATGTTTGTCGACTTCCCTCGGAGTAAAACAGACCAGAATAAAGATGACCAAAGCCGTCCCTTGGTCCTCAAGCCCATGGCACCTCGGAGGCGCGAGATCGTCAACATCAGAAGAGGCGGACGAACACTTCGGCACTTGCCGGAGTGACCGTGAAATCCGCAGTTTCCTTTTCCTTGCGGGTTGTGTCTGGCGTTGCTGGAGCAGTGACAGGTCGCTGGCCGACTGCAGCCATCCTCGGGGACCGTCGATGTTCGACCTTTGCACTTTGACCGCCGTGCTCCGTCGGGGGGTTGGGAAAGGCGGCTAGGAAGGAAAATGTCAGTTCGTTTTAAGATTAGCGGCACAGAGGTGAAAATGCGACAGGGACGAAGTCTGTTTTATTTTAATCGGAATGCGGTTTTCTGAACGGCAGGTTGAAGTGGAAATCGATCTGCGTAAAGATGTAATGCCTGGTAAATAGACACTCCAGCCTTGTTCTGTATAAATGTATGTTTCCAAGGGAGTGTACACAGAGATGAGCTTTTATTATTTGTGGATCAGGGTGTACAAGATATTTGATGTAAGTATTCCTTTTTATTTGTTTTTTTTCTTTTCTTTTCTTTTTTTTCATTTTGTGCACAATGTAAAAATTATAATTAAAATTTCGCATTTGTACAAATCTTTGTGTAATACTATGCCGCGTTGTATAGCCCTGTCTGCACTGCATAAGACTTGCTGGAGAGGTATAAACTATATTTGTTTAAATAAAAAATGAACGAATCAGATTTTTGTTCTTCTCTTCTCATTTGCTCGTGTCATGTGTAAAGATGCTTTTACCAGCGCGTGTACCTGCTCGGGAATTGATATGTGCGCGCACACACAGATGTACACACACATGCACACTTTGAGACCTTGTGGGTCTCTGATCCATCTCCTGAAACCCACACATATGCACACATGAAGGAGGATATTTTGAGCCCTGTGAGGGGCCCATTCCATTAACGACACACACATACACACAATCAAAATAATCAATCTGATGTGCAGACTACCTGTTTCCCAAATTGACCGATATTTCGTGCAAAAGCTGATTTAGCCCCTCGTCTTCTTTATTTCCCTTTACATAAATTTTTTTTTTGTTTTTTTTGTATACAAGATCGAGGATCGTGAAAGAGCCAACATTAATCGCACAAAAAGTCAAACCGACACATAGAACATATAATAAGGGGGTGTGGTAGACACGATGGGGAGAGAGGGGGAACGACACAAACACATTTGAGAGCAGGGACATCGAGAGATCTGTGGGAGAGAGAGAGCGTGGGGGGGTGGGAGAGGAGGTATAAAACATATGGACACTGCAAGGACTTCCAGGAAAGAAGTTGGAATTTCGAAAAAGTGTATCTGGGGTGAATTAGCGGGGGTAGAAAAGATCAAGGTTTTGGATGGGGGAAGATGAGAGATGGTGGTGCACAGCTGTTTTGAAGACCTGGAGGGAGGAATGGGATTGAAGGGAGTGGGAGAGTTTGTTCCAGAGGTGGGAGAAAAGAGGAATGAAAGAGTGAAGGTGAGCAGAGAGCCTAGATTTTGGCAGTTTAACCATAAGAGGGTTGCTGGCAGATCTTGTGCGACCTGTAGGAATATTTGGGGGACAGAGCACAGACAGAGCTGAGGGAGCAAGTCCAGAGAGGAGTCGGTAGAAGACAGAAAGACCACCTACCTGCCTGCGGTGAGTGAATGAAAGGCCCTCGGAGTTAGCTTCATCGCAGGAGATTCCAATGATTCTGAAAGCTTTGGTTTCAACAGCGTGAAGCCAAGCTGGGTGTGAGGCAGGAGCACCAGCCCAGAGGGGAGAGCAGTATTCCATTGAGCTGTGGATGAAAGCTTTGTATGTGGTGAGGAGCTCAGGTGTGCTAAGGAAGGACTTCGCACGACAGAGGATGCCCAGTCGGCTTCTGGCTTTGGAGGCTCTCTTGGAAATGTGGTTTTCTCAGGAAAGATCATGGCAGATAGTGAGACCCAAAAGCTTGAGCGACAGAACTTGGAGAGGATTGTTGAGAAAGTAGATGGGAGGGTTGTCCAGTCGGTCTTTTCGGAGAGACATAGTAAGAGTGTGAGATTTGTCAGGATTGAAAGACATGTTCCACTTGTTTGACCAGTCTGTGATTTTGTCCAGGTCTGCAGAGAGTCAGGAGGCTGCTGCCTGCCGATCTGACGGATGAGATATGGAGCGGCAGAGACTGGAGTCAGCAGCAAAGAGATGGAGAGGATTTTCAAGAGTCAGAGAGATCATTGATGAAGACCAGAAAAAGCACAGGGCCCAGAACACTACCTTGGGGAACTCCAGCCTGAACAGGAAGGGGCGATGAGAGAAATCCATTCAGGGCCACACGTTGACTACGACCAGAGAGGAAGTCCGCAAGCCAAGCGTGGAGATTTCCATGGATACCATAGGAGGAGAGTTTGGTGAGCAGAACGGGGTGCCAGACCGTATCGTAGGCACGTGATATGTCAAGGGAGACAGCTCTGATTTCCTGTTTGGCATTGAGGACCTCCATCCATTGTTGAGACAGCAGTTTGGTTTTGTTAAATTTTGTTTGGTTAAATTAAACTCGGTTTTGCTCAAGTCACTTCTCTTTTCCTCTTTGAAGAGTTGAAATTCTGCCCATGAAAATATGTAGCTATCTGTGTAAAGTGTCCAAATCCTGGAAATGGTTCAGTCAGTCTGCTGATCAAAAATGTGCACCAAAAAAGTTGTCATACTTTTATTTATGTTTTCACTTGTTTATGTTATGTACTGACTGGGAAGGCAATGGCAAACTACCCAGCATAACCCTTGCCAAGAAACTGCTTCTGCAGGACCGGACCTGCCTTCCGGCAGAGCATCAGAATCGGGATATGAATATGTACTCAACCACAGCACATATTCCCATTGACTGATATTTACAGCATGTAGTTTGTGCTTTGGTGCAGAAGTCTGTAAAAGTTGTGAGCACTGCGAGTGAAAGGAGTTTTATTACCTGGTGGATGGAGGTTATGTTTTGACCCCTGTCTTTGTTTGTTACTTGCGAAATCGAAGACTTATAAGTTTTTGTCATGTGTCGCTCCGAGTGTTTTTTTGATTACCCTGCGCTCGCGAAGCGAAAAGTGGGGTTAAGCATTCGGGTATGTACGTGTGCCGTACGTGTCTGCATTTTAAAAATTAATTTTCTCGCCAACCGTTGGTCCGATTGACATGAAACTTTCACCATAGGAGCGCCTCTGCCTGTATAATATTTTAAGGATCATTATGACGTCATAGGTCACATGGTACAGTCGCCATCTTTTAAAAACTTCGCACCTCTATATCTGAAACCACTCCATGGAAAAAATTGAAACATGGCTCATTGTAAAGAAATCAATATGGGGAATAGGTGTTGTTAACGATGACGTCATTGGTGCCATAATTATGACGTCATAATTCGCCAGGGACAACGCCTAGTCTGATCAGTTTGAAATGTATTGAGCGTGATCTATGCAACAATTATTTAGAGAATATAAATTTATGATGTCATCGCTCGCGTGATCTGGCAGCCATATTGGATCAAAGAAAAAAAAATTCAAAAACAGAAGAGTTGACTATGCAGGGTAAGTACTCTATGAATACCATCTAGTTTGTTTGTTTGTTTGCCTGTGAGTGCGATAACTCGCGAACGCTTTCATCTATGGTCGTCAAACTTTACCAGAGGATTACGAAAGACAAAAGAGGCTGTCAATGTTTTTTCACTATAAGGTCAAAGGTCAAGGAATATAAGGTCAGAGGTCAAGGTGCTCTCATTTGTCCGGGCGATATCTCAGTCATCCTTTGAGCTAGGAAGCTGAAATTTGGGTGCAATAGTGAACAAGTCCTTTGGCAAAACAGTATTTTAAATTTTTTGATGAATAAATTAATTGATTAATTACTTTATTATTATCGATTCATTAAGTACTTATTTATTTCCTTTCTCATCTCAGTAATACCCCAGGTACCTTTTGAACTAGGAATCTGATATGTGGACACGAGTGACCAAGTGGTTTGGCTACAAATGGCATTTTTGATTTATTGATTAGTCAATCGATTGTTTATTAATTTTTTCAATTAATTACTTAATTTTCAAACGGTTACAGATTCGGATGAAATGGTGGTTTAGGTATGCTATTAGAGAATTGATTAAGAAATTAATTATTTTACGATTACCATTTATTGATATTAATTGCACAATTAAACAATTAATTAATGACTCGATTTTCGTCATACCTGTCAGGCTACTGCCTAACAAACACCTTCTTGTTTGTCTGTCTGTCTGTGAGCAGGATATCTCAAGTTATGGACGGATTCGGACAACGGTGTGTGTGTGTGTGTGTGTGTGTGTGTGTGTGTGTGTGTGTGTGTGTGTGTGTGTGTGTGTGTGTGTGTGTGTGTGTGTGTGTGTGTGTGTGTGTGTGTGTGTGTGAGAGACAAATTGATTAGATTTTGGTCAGGCCCGGATGCAGATCAGGCCTATCGGTGGGATAGAAAACGTAAACTGCTCAGTCTGGTGGAGGTATGTCTCCACTGTGTCATTCTAGTTTTTCAAATAATATTCGTGTCTTCTTACTCTTTTTCTTATTCCCATAATTATTCCCACGTTCTTGTGCGGTTGGCCCGGGGAAAGCTTGGCCCAAGTCTTTCACAAACCGGCTGGCCAGGCCTGGCGTTCGGCTAAGGTTAGGGCAGGAATTTATAATTTGTTCAGGATGCTTGCGATAGCTCAACTACACTTCACGAAGGACACCTGAGAACTTTAAAGTCCATTAGCCAATGCTGGCAGGCGCTACAACCAGTTTAACCTCTATCCATAGCACGGCGCCCACATCGATGAATCACCCTGTCTGCCAAACACCGGGATGACAGTTTATATCTGGGTCAGGATTCGAACTCAGACAAACTTGGAGTCGAGTGTGCATACCTCGAGGCCATCCTGCAAGTTCACACTCCCTTCTGATCCGTATAGTCCGAGTTAGAACGTCTACCCAGCTATAAGCTGTCATTCTGGTATTTTCCATGCAGGCTGTGCATCATTATGAGCTCCATCCCTCGGATGGAAGTTTTTTTCTTGCAGTCGGGTCACGCAGTTTATTTGGGGAACATTAACGATCTCACGGTATCCTTTACGATGAATCGGTGAGTTATCACCAGCACCTAAAACAGATTATTGTAATTTATTGCCACTATCAATCGAACGTCAGACCTGGCCAGGGCGTTCGTGAAAATCTTTAGCCAAAAACGTTCCTTGTTGACTGCAGAAGGTTTGAATTATTGTCATTGCCAATGCAGTTGTCGTAGTTTGTATATGATCTGTAGAGTTTACTAATTTATTTATCTCCGCTTTGCTCCCCTGCAATGTTTCTTCCCAAGCACTCTGCAATTCCAAACCCTGTATTTTCCCTTATTTTATTACCTCCGCCACCGAAGGTGGATGGAGCCTGTTTTCACCCCTGTTTTTTTTTTTTTTTTTAACTAAATTGAAGATTCACAAGTATATTGGTTGGTCTGGTCTGTTATTACTGCCGGCAAGTATGTTGGTTGGTTGGTTTGTCTGTCTGTCTGTCTGTTTGTGTGCAGTACTACGTCTACTACATCACCATCGTTGCACATAGCATCGCCATACTTTACACACATATTTGCCTTGCCCTGGAATAGACTGTGCCCAATTTTTAACTCTCTAGGCCTAAGGTCAAGCTTAAGGTCACCCAAAACGTGAAAATCGTGACCGCAGCGTAAAGCCGGGGCGAGGCGGAGTGATACAGCGGAAGGATTCGACGGTTTAAATGAAGCCGCGATGATGCGGATTTTCATTGGGACCTTCATCCTGATTTCGTTACTTCCGCCACCAAAGGCGGATGGAGGTTATGTTTTCACCCCTGTCTGTTTGTCCGTTTGTTACTTGCCAGAACAGATTCCGGCAAGTATGTTGGTTGGTTGGTTTGTTACTTGCCGGAATTGATTCGCCGGAATAGATTTTAGGTGGTGAGGGGGCTTGAAGCCAGATTTTAATCTTACAGCCGCCATGTTGGTGCTCACCATCACTGCGATGCGAAGCAAAAGACGCCTCAGAGCTGTCACATTCACAATCGCTATGCCGTATGTACTCCCGATACGTGTTTCCTTCATTGTAAAAACTACCAAGTCAACAGTTAAAAGGATTTTGAGCCGATAGGTGTTACGGCCTTAGCAAGATCGATGGAGACAGTGATCTGTTAGCATATACACCACCCAAATAGCTATGTGGAATTCTCTCCTGTAGATATTAAACCCACGTCGTTTGAACTTTGGCAGAGGTCATTATTTACTTTTAATGATGTTTATATACGAATCAAACAGAAGATAGTTGGTTTTGGGCCGTCCTTTCCGCATACAGTATCTCTTGGGATTGTGAGTTGGAGAGATGACCGTGATGGCGGGGAGTGGTTGGCAAATCTATATATATAAAACACAGTTTGTGTGTGTGTGTGTGTGTGTGTGTGTGTGTGTGTGTGTGTGTGTGTGTGTGTGTGTGTGTGTGTGTAATGTTACCGATAGACTCCTAAACGGAGAGGCTTACGTGCTTGATATTTGACATAGACATGGCCATTGAGCCTGGGACGAACATGGCCGAACTCAAAATATTTGACGATCCATATTTTTTATTCATATTTACCTCAGCGCATTTCAGCGAAGTACCCGCTAATCTCAGCCGGTTCCAGAGCAGCTCGCTGATTCGCTCAGAGCGATCATGTGATGTTCCATTCCCGCCGCCAGACTGATTCGCTCAGAGCGATCACGTGATGTTCCATCCCGTCACACGTCACACGTTTTTTCACCTTTTATGCGATCGTGTTTTGTATCGATTTTGTGCGATATGAATTAAATGTCTTTGAAACAGCTGTGAAACGTCTTTCCACAACCCTTCCATAACCGATTGGAGCAGTTTATTGCCGCACAAAACGAGATCCGCGAAGCGAGTTGGTCGAGTCGTGCTGACCAAGATGGCGACACGGCGGCTTCACTTTTCACGGAGTATGAGCGTTCTATATATTTTCAATTTAGTGCGCCCATGATTTGTAGCATAGACATGACCATTGGGCCTTCACGGTGTAATTTGTGCGAGGCTTTTGTCCGAGTGAGCTTGAGTCGAGAGGGCGAATGTACGGGTTGGGAATGTACGGGTCTCCCTTCCCCCGCCCGGCAACGCCGGTACTGGAGGACGTCACAGGATCGGTGAGTCTCCAAAATCCGTTTCGTGCTGTTGCGAATATGCAGGACTATGTCCGATTGTTGTGCTGCTCTCCGACCATGAGAACTGCAACGTCATTGTTGACTGGCCATCCCCTTCCCTCCCCCTTCCCCCTCCCCCCTCCGTCCCCCCTTCCCTTCCCCCTCCACCCTACCCCCTCCACCCTACCCCTCCCCTTCTCCCCTCCCCCCTCCCCTTCTCCCCTCCCCCTCCCCCCTCCCCTTCTCCCCCCCTCCATTTTCCCCCTCCCCCTCCCTTTTCCCCCTCCCCCCCTCCATTTTCCCCCTCCCCCTCCCTTTTCCCCCTCCCCCTCCCTTTTCCCCCTCCCCCTCCATTTCCCCCCTCCCCCCTCCCCCTCCCCCTCCCCCTCTTCTCCCCTCCCCCCTTCCCCTCCCCCCTCCCCCTCCCCTCCCCCCTCCTCCCCTCCCCCCTCCTCCCCTCCCCCCTCCCCCCTCTCCCCCCCTGTCCCCCTCCCATCCCTCACCCTCCCCATCCCCCCCTCTTCTCCCCTCTCCCCCTCCCCCTCCCACTCTTCTCCACTCCCCCCCGTTCCCCTCCCCTTCCCTCGCCCCTCCCCTCCCCTCCTCCGCCCGGCAATGCCGGGTACTTCTGCTAGTCAAAAATAAAAAGTACATTCCAGCAAGTCCTCGGTCTCTGACCGATTTTTTTCATTCTTTTTGTTCATCTGTCTGTATGTCATTTGCCTACAGGTCACATTTTTACTCCGATCTTCATAAAACTTCATCACCTGGTAGAGGTAGTTAATGCTGGAAGCCTATTGGGTTCTTAGGTCAATAAGTCAAGGTCACATATCGTCAATTTTCAACCAATTCACATGATTATATATATATATATATATATATATATATATATATATATATATATATATTGTTACAGACGTGGCTTGGATGTTATTCACCGAGCGGTTTTGGGATGACCACGGCTGCACAAGATTATACTCGATATTATACCCGAACGTTGACTAGTCGCGCGATGCTAGGTCAATGAAGGAACAGACACACGGCTGGGATTAAAATGACGACACCAGGGATACGGTTCTCAAGACCTCCGGAGGAGATTATATTCGTTACGGAAGGTCAGATTACAGGGACGAGAGGTACAACATAGAAAGACAAGCACTTAGACACAATCTTATATTATTCCCAACAGACGACAGATAAACGGGACAAAGCTGACTCACACGGGGTTTGATGGCTAGGAAAGCGGGTATCGATGGCTCAAGGTGCACTCTTGGCTCAAGGACAGGATCGACCCGGTCCGGTCCAGAGATGCGGAAGGTTGCACAGCGCTCGAGGTGGCGTCTTTTCGTCTCAGGCTGGGGGCGCATCTGACGTCACATCCGGCGCGGGGCCGCGTATATCCGGCGGGGAGTGACACGCCCTCGGCTCGTTAGCTCCGCCTCGTGGAATCGGCACGTTGCTTCTCATTGGGTGCGTGCGGGGGGGTTACCGGCTCCGCCCTTGACGAGGAGCTGACAAGGAGCCCCTTTGTGGTAACCCCGTGGAGCGCATGGTCTGGAGCGCGTTGTCTGGAGCGCATTGTCGATGGCGGCTAACCGAGCCGGTGGGAGGACGCACACTCCCCCCCGCGCAGCGCCGTGCCCCTCTGTTGTTGTAGACGGGGAAGAAGATGGGAGGAGGTATGGGAAAGGTCCTAAACTCACTACTGGTGCCATATAATCACATTCTGGTGCAACGAAGAGTCATTATTAATGGAAACGAGGCCTTAACTGACATAGACTAAGAATAACTAGCAAGATGTCCGAAAGTTGTCTACGTGTGGTGCGGTGGACCTGGGCACGACATTTAATGGGGGAATAAGGGGAAGGTCGGCTCTACTGATTGTTGTTTACAGACAATGGGACTAGGGAATGGGGGATTGGGGATAGTTGGGGAGTATTGGGGAAAATAGGGGAATATTTACAAGCGGATATGGAGGCCAAATTCCATATTCGCAACAATATATATATATATATATATATATATATATATATATATATATATATATATATATATATAATTGGTATCTGTAATCTGGTTCTCCAACCTAATGAGCGAACGTCATGACGTCATCGCCATGCATGTCCGCATTGCCTGCAAGGCTCCAGAGGAACCATCCAACAGTGCGTCATTATGGATTATAAATTCAGATACTGTCACAAGTGCATGCAAAACTCACAGTTACCGACCTGGTTTCGCCCTTGTTGGGGCTTCATCAGTGCAACGCAGTGAGCCTTCCATACACTTGTAACTCTGAAAACCTTTCAGTTTTTATATCAGTCACTATGCGACCTTCATATCATCAGTGGGGAACCGCCAGCAAAGTGTCCCATACAGCTGCTGCTGCACCTTGCTGGGAGCGATAAGCACCGCCTGCCACACGGTAACATTATCTCTGGTATCCACTCATCATATGGAGTCGACCAGGCGGTGCTTATATATACCATATACCATATACCATATAAAATGCTCGGCTGCATCTGATTAAAACCTAAGATAAGATTAGTGCACATCGAGGGCGCGAAACCCGTTTAGAAAGCCACATCATCCCCAGGTAAAAGGTAATTGGACAGAGAACCCTGGGAGATATGGTCGACTAATTGGTGTTCATGGTTGAGTTAGCAACCTGCCAGATTGCAGAGTTATCCGCGCTCGGTGGTCTCAGGTCCGGTTGTCCGGGAGGAACCGAGGCTCCCCCTCATAATAGACCCTGAAACACGTGACCATAACAATCCACCGCATAAAACAGTCAGTTTTGTGTTTGTACAGATGTCTGTCCCCCTTCATAAGGGTCGGTTTTAAAGGCCAATTTTAACACAAATGTGTGTTCATTACAGTCTAAGACTGAGCTTCTAAGAACCAACTCCAAGACTGAGCTTTTAGGGTTAGACCCTTTAAAACACCACATACCCCCATTAGCCCTTCTGTCTGAGGGCCTTCTGGTTACCAATCAGAATCAAAAGCCCCTCTCCCCTCCATTGATAAACCACTTCAGTATTAAGCAAAATATAATTAATTTCAGTTCTGCTCATCTTGGTTAGTGGCAGAGAGACGAGTCCCACGTGGCAGAGTGACAAGTCCCACGTGGCATAGGGAAGAGTCCCACGTGGCAGAGAGACAAGTCCCACGTGGCAGAGAGACAAGTCCCACGGGGCAGAGACACGAGTCCCACGTAGCAGAGACACGAGTCCCACGTAGCAAAGAGACGAGTCCCACGTAGCAAAGGGACGGGTCCCACGTGACATAGGGAAGAGTCCCACGTGGCAGAGAGACAAGTCCCACGTGGCAGAGAGACGAGTCCCACGTGGCAGGGAGACGAGTCCCACGTGGCAGAGAGACGAGTCCCACGTGGCATAGAGACGAGTCCCACGTGGCAGAGAGACGAGTCCCACGTGGCAGAGAGACGAGTCCCACGTAGCATAGGGAAGAGTCCCACTTGGCATAGGAAAGAGTCCCACGTGGCAGAGAGACGAGTCCCACGTGGCAGAGAGACGTGTCCCACTTGGCATAGGAAAGAGTCCCACGTGGCAGAGAGACTAGTCCCACGTGGCAGAGAGACGGGTCCCACGTGGCAGAGAGACAGGTCCCAAGTGGCAGAGAGACGAGTCCCACGTGGCAGAGAGACGAGTCCCACGTGGCAGAGAGACGAGTCCCACGTGGCAGAGAGACGAGTCCCACGTGGCAGAGAGACGAGTCCCACGTGGCAGAGAGACGAGTCCCACGTGGCAGAGAGACGAGTCCCACGTGGCAGAGAGACGAGTCCCACGTGGCAGAGAGACGAGTCCCACGTGGCAGAGAGACGAGTCCCACTTGGCATAGGAAAGAGTCCCACGTGGCAGAGAGTCGAGTCCCACGTGGCAGAGAGATGAATCCCACTTGGCATAGGAAAGAGTCCCACGTGGCAGAGAGACGAGTCCCACATGGCAGAGAGACGAGTCCCACGTCGCAGAGAGATGAGTCCCACTTGGCATAGAAAAGAGTCCCACGTGGCAGAGAGACGAGTCCCACGTGGCAGAGAGACGAGTCCCACATGGCAGAGAGACGAGTCCCACGTGGCAGAGAGACGAGTCCCACGTGGCAGAGAGACGAGTCCCACGTGGCAGAGAGACGAGTGCCACGTGGCAGAGAGACGAGTGCCACGTGGCAGAGAGACGAGTCCCACGTGGCAGAGAGACGAGTCCCACATGGCAGAGAGACGAGTCCCACATGGCAGAGAGACGAGTCCCACATGGCAGGGAGACGAGTCCCACATGGCAGAGAGATGAGTCCCACGTGGCAGAGAGACGAGTCCCACGTGGCAGAGAGACGAGTCCCACGTGGCTGAGAGACGAGTCCCACTTGGCATAGGAAAGAGTCCCATGTGGCAGAGAGACGAGTCCCACGTGGCAGAGAGACGAGTCCCACGTAGCAGAGACACGAGTCCCACGTAGCAAAGAGACGAGTCCCACGTAGCAAAGGGACGGGTCCCACGTGACATAGGGAAGAGTCCCACGTGGCAGAGAGACAAGTCCCACGTGGCAGAGAGACGAGTCCCACGTGGCAGGGAGACGAGTCCCACGTGGCAGAGAGACGAGTCCCACGTGGCATAGAGACGAGTCCCACGTGGCAGAGAGACTAGTCCCACGTGGCAGAGAGACGGGTCCCACGTGGCAGAGAGACAGGTCCCAAGTGGCAGAGAGACGAGTCCCACGTGGCAGAGAGACGAGTCCCACGTGGCAGAGAGACGAGTCCCACGTGGCAGAGAGACGAGTCCCACGTGGCAGAGAGACGAGTCCCACGTGGCAGAGAGACGAGTCCCACGTGGCAGAGAGACGAGTCCCACGTGGCAGAGGGATGAGTCCCACGTGGCAGAGAGACGAGTCCCACGTAGCATAGGGAAGAGTCCCACTTGGCATAGGAAAGAGTCCCACGTGGCAGAGAGACGAGTTCCACGTGGCAGAGAGACGAGTCCGACGTAGCATCGGGAACAGTCCCACTTGGCATAGGAAAAGTCCCACGTGGCAGAGAGACGAGTCCCACGTGGCAGAGAGATGAGTCCCACGTGGCAGAGAGACGAGTCCCACGTGGCAGAGAGACGAGTCCCACGTGGCAGAGAGACGAGTCCCACGTGGCAGAGAGATGAGTCCCACTTGGCATAGAAAAGAGTCCCACGTGGCAGAGAGACGAGTCCCACATGGCAGAGAGACGAGTCCCACGTGGCAGAGAGACGAGTCCCACGTGGCAGAGAGACGAGTCCCACGTGGCAGAGAGACGAGTCCCACGTGGCAGAGAGACGAGTCCCACGTGGCAGAGAGACGAGTCCCACGTGGCAGAGAGACGAGTCCCACGTGGCAGAGAGACGAGTCCCACTTGGCATAGGAAAGAGTCCCACGTGGCAGAGAGTCGAGTCCCACGTGGCAGAGAGATGAATCCCACTTGGCATAGGAAAGAGTCCCACGTGGCAGAGAGACGAGTCCCACATGGCAGAGAGACGAGTCCCACGTCGCAGAGAGATGAGTCCCACTTGGCATAGAAAAGAGTCCCACGTGGCAGAGAGACGAGTCCCACGTGGCAGAGAGACGAGTCCCACATGGCAGAGAGACGAGTCCCACGTGGCAGAGAGACGAGTCCCACGTGGCAGAGAGACGAGTCCCACGTGGCAGAGAGACGAGTGCCACGTGGCAGAGAGACGAGTGCCACGTGGCAGAGAGACGAGTCCCACGTGGCAGAGAGACGAGTCCCACATGGCAGAGAGACGAGTCCCACATGGCAGAGAGACGAGTCCCACGTGGCAGGGAGACGAGTCCCACATGGCAGAGAGATGAGTCCCACGTGGCAGAGAGACGAGTCCCACGTGGCAGAGAGACGAGTCCCACGTGGCTGAGAGACGAGTCCCACTTGGCATAGGAAAGAGTCCCATGTGGCAGAGAGACGAGTCCCACGTGGCAGAGAGACGAGTCGCATGTGGCAGAGAGAAGAGTCCCACGTGGCAGAGAGATGAGTCCCACCCACGTGGCAGAGAGACGAGTCCTACGTGGCAGAGAGACAAGTCCCACGTGGCAGAGAGACGAGTCCCACATGGCAGAGAGACGAGTCCCACGTGGCAGAGAGACGAGTCCCACGTGGCAGAGAGACGAGTCCCACGTGGCAGAGAGATGAGTCCCACTTGGCATTGGAAAGAGTCCCACGTGGCAGAGAGACGAGTCCCATGTGGCAGAGAGACGAGTCCCACGTGGCAGAGAGACGAGTCCTACGTGGCAGAGAGACAAGTCCCACGTGGCAGAGAGACGAGTCCCACGTGGCAGAGAGACGAGTCCCACGTGGCAGAGAGACGAGTCCCACGTGGCAGAGAGACGAGTCCCACGTGGCAGAGAGATGAGTCCCACTTGGCATTGGAAAGAGTCCCACGTGGCAGAGAGACGAGTCCCATGTGGCAGAGAGACGAGTCCCACGTGGCAGAGAGACGAGTCCCACGTGGCAGAGAGACGAGTCCCACGTGGCATAGGGAAGAGTCCCACGTGGCAGAGAGACGAGTCCCACGTGGCAGAGAGACGAGTCCCATGTGGCAGGGAGACAAGTCCCACGTGGCAGAGAGACGAGTCCCACATGGCAGAGAGACGAGTCCCACGTGGCAGAGAAACGAGTCCCACATAGCATAGGGACGAGTCCCACTTGGCATAGGAAAGAGTCCCACGTGGCAGAGAGACGAGTCCCACGTGGCAGATAGATGAGTCTCACTTGGCATAGGAAAGAGTCCCACGTGGCAGAGAGACGAGTCCCATGTGGCAGAGAGACGAGTCCCACATGGCAGAGAGACGAGTCCCACGTGGCAGAGAGACGAGTCCCACGTGGCAGAGAGACGAGTCCCACGTGGCAGAGAGACGAGTCCCACGTGGCAGAGAGACGAGCCCCACCCACGTGGCAAAGAGACGAGTCCCACGTGGCAGAGAGACGAGTCCCACGTGGCATAGGAAAGAGTCCCACGTGGCAGAGAGACGAGTCCCACGTGGCAGAGAGTTGAGTCCCACTTGGCATAGGAAAGAGTCCCACGTGGCAGAGAGACGAGTCCCACGTGGCAGAGAGACGAGTCCCACGTGGCAGAGAGACGAGTCCCACGTGGCAGAGAGACGAGTCCCACGTGGCAGAGAGACGAGTCCCACGTGGCAGAGAGACGAGTCCCACGTGGCAGAGAGACGAGCCCCACCCACGTGGCAAAGAGACGAGTCCCACGTGGCAGAGAGACGAGTCCCACATGGCAGAGAGATGAGTCCCACGTGGCATTGGAAAGAGTCCCACGTGGCAGAGAGACGAGTCCCACATGGCAGAGAGATGAGTCCCACTTGGCATAGGAAAGAGTCCCACGTGGCAGAGAGACGAATCCCACGTGGCAGAGAGACGAGTCCCACGTGGCAGAGAGACGTGTCCCACTTGGCATAGGAAAGAGTCCCACGTGGCAGAGAGACTAGTCCCACGTGCCAGAGAGACGGGTCCCACGTGGCAGAGAGACAGGTCCCACGTGGCAGAGAGACGAGTCCCACGTGGCAGAGAGACGAGTCCCACGTGGCAGAGAGACGAGTCCCACGTGGCAGAGAGACGAGTCCCACGTGGCAGAGAGACGAGTCCCACGTAGCAGAGAGACGAGTCCCACGTAGCAAAGGGACGAGTCCCACGTGGCATAGGGAAGAGTCCCACGTGGCAGAGAGACGAGTCCCACGTGGCAGAGAGACGAGTCCCACATGGCAGAGAGACGAGTCCCACGTGGCAGAGAGACGAGTCCCACGTAGCATAGGGACGAGTCCCACTTGGCATAGGAAAGAGTCCCACGTGGCAGAGAGACGAGTCCCACGTGGCAGAGAGATGAGTCCCACGTGGCAGAGAGATGAGTCCCACTTGGCATAGAAAAGAGTCCCACGTGGCAGAGAGACGAGTCCCACGTGGCAGAGAGACGAGTCCCACGTGGCAGAGAGACGAGTCCCACGTGGCAGAGAGACGAGTCCCACGTGGCAGAGAGACGAGTCCCACGTGGCAGAGAGACGAGTCCCACGTGGCAGAGAGACGAGTCCCACGTGGCAGAGAGACGAGCCCCACCCACGTGGCAAAGAGACGAGTCCCACGTGGCAGAGAGACGAGTCCCACATGGCAGAGAGACGAGTCCCACGTGGCATTGGAAAGAGTCCCACGTGGCAGAGAGACGAGTCCCACGTGGCAGAGAGACGAGTCCCACATGGCAGAGAGACGAGTCCCACGTGGCAGAGAGACGAGTCCCACGTAGCATAGGGACGAGTCCCACTTGGCATAGGAAAGAGTCCCACGTGGCAGAGAGACGAGTCCCACGTGGCAGAGAGATGAGTCTCACTTGGCATAGGAAAGAGTCCCACGTGGCAGAGAGACGAGTCCCATGTGGCAGAGAGACGAGTCCCACGTGGCAGAGAGACGAGTCCCACGTGGCAGAGAGACGAGTCCCACGTGGCAGAGAGACGAGCCCCACCCACGTGGCAAAGAGACGAGTCCCACGTGGCAGAGAGACGAGTCCCACGTGGCATAGGAAAGAGTCCCATGTGGCAGAGAGACGTGTCCCACGTGGCAGAGAGTTGAGTCCCACTTGGCATAGGAAAGAGTCCCACGTGGCAGAGAGACGAGTCCCACGTGGCAGAGAGATGAGTCCCACGTGGCAGGGAGACAAGTCCCACGTGGCAGAGAGACGAGTCCCACATGGCAGAGAGACGAGTCCCACGTGGCAGAGAGACGAGTCCCACGTAGCATAGGGACGAGTCCCACTTGGCATAGGAAAGAGTCCCACTTGGCATAGAAAAGAGTCCCACGTGGCAGAGAGACGAGTCCCACGTGGCAGAGAGACGAGTCCCACGTGGCAGAGAGACGAGTCCCACGTGGCAGAGAGACGAGTCCCACGTGGCAGAGAGACGAGTCCCACGTGGCAGAGAGACGAGCCCCACCCACGTGGCAAAGAGACGAGTCCCACGTGGCAGAGAGACGAGTCCCACATGGCAGAGAGATGAGTCCCACGTGGCATTGGAAAGAGTCCCACGTGGCAGAGAGACGAGTCCCACATGGCAGAGAGATGAGTCCCACTTGGCATAGGAAAGAGTCCCACGTGGCAGAGAGACGAGTCCCACGTGGCAGAGAGACGAGTCCCACGTGGCAGAGAGACGAGTCCCAAGTGGCAGAGAGACGAGTCCCACGTGGCAGAGAGACGAGTCCCACGTGGCAGAGAGACGTGTCCCACTTGGCATAGGAAAGAGTCCCACGTGGCAGAGAGACTAGTCCCACGTGCCAGAGAGACGGGTCCCACGTGGCAGAGAGACAGGTCCCACGTGGCAGAGAGACGAGTCCCACGTGGCAGAGAGACGAGTCCCACGTGGCAGAGAGACGAGTCCCACGTGGCAGAGAGACGAGTCCCACGTGGCAGAGAGACGAGTCCCACGTGGCAGAGAGACGAGTCCCACGTGGCAGAGAGACGAGTCCCACGTGGCAGAGGGACGAGTCCCACGTAGCAGAGAGACGAGTCCCACGTAGCAAAGGGACGAGTCCCACGTGGCATAGGGAAGAGTCCCACGTAGCAGAGAGACGAGTCCCACGTAGCAAAGGGACGAGTCCCACGTGGCATAGGGAAGAGTCCCACGTGGCAGAGAGACGAGTCCCACGTGGCAGAGAGACGAGTCCCACGTGGCAGAGAGACGAGTCCCACGTGGCAGAGAGACGAGTCCCACGTGGCAGAGAGACGAGTCCCACGTGGCAGAGAGACGAGTCCCACGTGGCAGAGAGACGAGTCCCACGTGGCAGAGAGATTAGTCCCACTTGGCATAGAAAAGAGTCCCACGTGGCAGAGAGACGAGTCCCACGTGGCAGAGAGACGAGTCCCACGTGGCAGAGAGACGAGTCCCAAGTGGCAGAGAGACGAGTCCCACGTGGCAGAGAGACGAGTCCCACGTGGCAGAGAGACGTGTCCCACTTGGCATAGGAAAGAGTCCCACGTGGCAGAGAGACTAGTCCCACGTGCCAGAGAGACGGGTCCCACGTGGCAGAGAGACAGGTCCCACGTGGCAGAGAGACGAGTCCCACGTGGCAGAGAGACGAGTCCCACGTGGCAGAGAGACGAGTCCCACGTGGCAGAGAGACGAGTCCCACGTGGCAGAGAGACGAGTCCCACGTAGCAGAGAGACGAGTCCCACGTAGCAAAGGGACGAGTCCCACGTGGCATAGGGAAGAGTCCCACGTGGCAGAGAGACGAGTCCCACGTGGCAGAGAGACGAGTCCCACATGGCAGAGAGACGAGTCCCACGTGGCAGAGAGACGAGTCCCACGTAGCATAGGGACGAGTCCCACTTGGCATAGGAAAGAGTCCCACGTGGCAGAGAGACGAGTCCCACGTGGCAGAGAGATGAGTCCCACGTGGCAGAGAGATGAGTCCCACTTGGCATAGAAAAGAGTCCCACGTGGCAGAGAGACGAGTCCCACGTGGCAGAGAGACGAGTCCCACGTGGCAGAGAGCGAGTCCCACGTGGCAGAGAGACGAGTCCCACGTGGCAGAGAGACGAGTCCCACGTGGCAGAGAGACGAGCCCCACCCACGTGGCAAAGAGACGAGTCCCACGTGGCAGAGAGACGAGTCCCACATGGCAGAGAGATGAGTCCCACGTGGCATTGGAAAGAGTCCCACGTGGCAGAGAGACGAGTCCCACGTGGCAGAGAGACGAGTCCCACATGGCAGAGAGACGAGTCCCACGTGGCAGAGAGACGAGTCCCACGTAGCATAGGGACGAGTCCCACTTGGCATAGGAAAGAGTCCCACGTGGCAGAGAGACGAGTCCCACGTGGCAGAGAGATGAGTCTCACTTGGCATAGGAAAGAGTCCCACGTGGCAGAGAGACGAGTCCCATGTGGCAGAGAGACGAGTCCCATGTGGCAGAGAGACGAGTCCCACGTGGCAGAGAGACGAGTCCCACGTGGCAGAGAGACGAGCCCCACCCACGTGGCAAAGAGACGAGTCCCACGTGGCAGAGAGACGAGTCCCACGTGGCATAGGAAAGAGTCCCACGTGGCAGAGAGACGAGTCCCACGTGGCAGAGAGTTGAGTCCCACTTGGCATAGGAAAGAGTCCCACGTGGCAGAGAGACGAGTCCCACGTGGCAGAGAGATGAGTCCCACGTGGCAGGGAGACAAGTCCCACGTGGCAGAGACGAGTCCCACATGGCAGAGAGACGAGTCCCACGTGGCAGAGAGACGAGTCCCACGTAGCATAGGGACGAGTCCCACTTGGCATAGGAAAGAGTCCCACGTGGCAGAGAGACGAGTCCCACGTGGCAGAGAGATGAGTCTCACTTGGCATAGGAAAGAGTCCCACGTGGCAGAGAGACGAGTCCCATGTGGCAGAGAGACGAGTCCCATGTGGCAGAGAGACGAGTCCCACATGGCAGAGAGACGAGTCCCACGTGGCAGAGAGACGACTCCGACGTGGCAGAGAGACGAGTCCCACGTGGCAGAGAGACGAGCCCCACCCACGTGGCAAAGAGACGAGTCCCACGTGGCAGAGAGACGAGTCCCACGTGGCATAGGAAAGAGTCCCACGTGGCAGAGAGACGGGTCCCACGTGGCAGAGAGTTGAGTCCCACTTGGCATAGGAAAGAGTCCCACGTGGCAGAGAGACGAGTCCCACGTGGCAGAGAGATGAGTCCCACGTGGCAGAGAGATGAGTCCCACTTGGCATAGAAAAGAGTCCCACGTGGCAGAGAGACGAGTCCCACGTGGCAGAGAGACGAGTCCCACGTGGCAGAGAGACGAGTCCCACGTGGCAGAGAGACGAGTCCCACGTGGCAGAGAGACGAGTCCCACGTGGCAGAGAGACGAGTCCCACGTGGCAGAGAGACGAGCCCCTCCCACGTGGCAGAGAGATGAGTCCCACGTGGCATTGGAAAGAGTCCCACGTGGCAGAGAGACGAGTCCCACATGGCAGAGAGATGAGTCCCACTTGGCATACGAAAGAGTCCCACGTGGCAGAGAGACGAGTCCCACGTGGCAGAGAGACGAGTCCCACGTGGCAGAGAGACGAGTCCCAAGTGGCAGAGAGACGAGTCCCACGTGGCAGAGAGACGAGTCCCACATGGCAGAGAGACGTGTCCCACTTGGCATAGGAAAGAGTCCCACGTGGCAGAGAGACTAGTCCCACGTGCCAGAGAGACGGGTCCCACGTGGCAGAGAGACAGGTCCCACGTGGCAGAGAGACGAGTCCCACGTGGCAGAGAGACGAGTCCCACGTGGCAGAGAGACGAGTCCCACGTGGCAGAGAGACGAGTCCCACGTGGCAGAGAGACGAGTCCCACGTGGCAGAGAGACGAGTCCCACGTGGCAGAGAGACGAGTCCCACGTGGCAGAGAGACGAGTCCCACGTGGCAGAGGGACGAGTCCCACGTAGCAGAGAGACGAGTCCCACGTAGCAAAGGGACGAGTCCCACGTGGCATAGGGAAGAGTCCCACGTAGCAGAGAGACGAGTCCCACGTAGCAAAGGGACGAGTCCCACGTGGCATAGGGAAGAGTCCCACGTGGCAGAGAGACGAGTCCCACGTGGCAGAGAGACGAGTCCCACGTGGCAGAGAGACGAGTCCCACATGGCAGAGAGACGAGTCCCACGTGGCAGAGAGACGAGTCCCACGTGGCAGAGAGACGAGTCCCACGTGGCAGAGAGACGAGTCCCACGTGGCAGAGAGACGAGTCCCACGTGGCAGAGGGACGAGTCCCACGTAGCAGAGAGACGAGTCCCACGTAGCAAAGGGACGAGTCCCACGTGGCATAGGGAAGAGTCCCACGTGGCAGAGAGACCAGTCCCACGTGGCAGAGAGACGAGTCCCACATGGCAGAGAGACGAGTCCCACGTGGCAGAGAGACGAGTCCCACGTAGCATAGGGACGAGTCCCACTTGGCATAGGAAAGAGTCCCACGTGGCAGAGAGACGAGTCCCACGTGGCAGAGAGATGAGTCTCACTTGGCATAGGAAAGAGTCCCACGTGGCAGAGAGACGAGTCCCATGTGGCAGAGAGACGAGTCCCATGTGGCAGAGAGACGAGTCCCACATGGCAGAGAGACGAGTCCCACGTGGCAGAGAGACGAGTCCCACGTGGCAGAGAGACGAGTCCCACGTAGCAGAGAGACGAGCTCCACCCTCGTGGCAAAGAGACTAGTCCCACGTGGCAGAGAGACGAGTCCCACGTGGCATAGGAAAGAGTCCCACGTGGCAGAGAGACGAGTCCCACGTGGCAGAGAGTTGAGTCCCACTTGGCATAGGAAAGAGTCCCACGTGGCAGAGAGACGAGTTCCACGTGGCAGAGAGATGAGTCCCACGTGGCAGAGAGATGAGTCCCACTTGGCATATAAAAGAGTCCCACGTGGCAGAGAGACGAGTCCCACGTGGCAGAGAGACGAGTCCCACGTGGCAGAGAGACGAGTCCCACGTGGCAGAGAGACGAGTCCCACGTGTCAGAGAGACGAGTCCCACGTGGCAGAGAGACGAGTCCCACGTGGCAGAGAGACGAGTCCCACGTGGCAGAGAGACGAGTCCCACGTGGCAAAGACAAAACCATGAAAACAATTTCACCCCATTTTAATCAAATGGGATTTTTTTGTGATTTTATTATTGCGGAACCTCAGGAATTTTTCAACATATCAGATTGAAACTTACACATCCTGTACGTACACATGTGTGGTATATGTGTATAAAATCTGGTCAAAATTAGTCAAAGGTCAAGGTCAATGCCATCTAAAACATGTAAAACACCTATTAGGTGGCAACTCAAAAATGCATCACCCAAATTTCTTGTGCACAACAATCCTTCATGTAAAACGCTTGATCGGTCGAATTTTCCAAATTAACAAATTGCTGTTAAATTGCAAATTAACAAAACAAATAACAACTATTTATTTGGATATCTCAAGTATCTGCTATGTACGACATTTTTCTTGCTTGTCTGTTTGTGAGTAGGATATCTCAAAACATTGTGGACGGATTGGGTGTCGCAAAGAAGAATTGATTCGATTTTGTTTCAGGTCCGAATCCAGATCCGGCCTATGATTGGGAATGGGATACAAAACGTAAACTGTTCAGCCTGGCGGAGGTATGCTCTCTACCCAGAGCCATTATATTTTCTTGGAATGTAGCTGGCTCGAATATATTTTTTTTGAAACCCCCACAGTTACAAGCTTATTTAACTTTAATCAAACTTTCCTCTTTTCCTTCCTGGGACCTTTACTTGGGACCTTTACTTTACTTGTTTCTGCATCCATCTTGTCCACCCCGTGTGTTCACCCTAGTCCTCATTGTTCCTCGGTCACATCCCTTATCTTCGAAGTCTCTCTTTGTCCCTCCGCTTTCGTTTTGCTTCGTTGCGTCCTCATATAGCTCTTCCATGAGCCTCAACTCTCCACAAAAAATACTTCACCTCAAAGCTTTAAAACTGACAACCATCACTGCAACACTCCACCGATCTGGGCTTTATGGCAGTGTGGCCAGACGGAAGCCTCTCCTCAGTGAAAGACACATGAAGGCCCGCTTGGAGTTTGCAAAAAATGCACCTAAAGGACTCAGACTGTGAGAAACAAGATTCTGTGGTCTGATGAAACCGAGATTGAACTGTTTGGCTACCGTTTGGCCACTCTGCCATAAAGCCCAGATCGGTGGAGTGTTGCAGTGATGGTTGTCCTTCTGGATGTTTCTCCCATCTCCATACAGGATCTCTGGAGCTCAGCCAGAGTGACCATCGGGTTCTTGGTCACCTCTCTTACCAAGGCCCTTCTCCCCCGATGGCTCAGTTTGGCCGAGCGGCCAGCTCGAGGAAGAGTCCTGGTTGTTCCAAACTTCTTCCATTTAAGAATTATGGAGGCCACTGTGCTCTTGGGAACCTTCAATGCAGCAGAAATTTTTTGTAGGCTTCCCCAGATATGTGCCTCGACACAATCCTGTCTCTGAGCTCTGCAGACGGTTCCTTCGACCTCATGGCTTGGTTTTTGCTCTGATATGCATTGTGTTACATGCTCCTCCCCGACCCCCTGGTCACGGTATACCTCCGAGCCCCGAGCGGAGTCACGGCAGAAAAATGTGTTATTCTGTATGTCAAAGATCAATGGTGAAGCCACACCAATTGTTACCAACAAACAAATATTGTATTAAGATCACACAAGAACAACAGTACAACAATAATAGTAATCAAAAGTACAATCAATATATATCCTATGATGGTACCATCAGTTTCGTAATATCTAACTCACTGTTCTCCAAGTGAGTGAAACAAGAACATTCCCAATGTCTCTTTCCCGGCTTCAAGCCCACGTTGATTCCAGTTTCAAGCCAAAGTCGATCCCGGCTTCAAGCCAAAGTCGATCCACTCCAGCGATCGTCAGAACGATGTCCAATCGAGATCAGAATCCCATTCGAATGACAGTCGCAGTCACGCGGCCAAAGCTGCACAAAGGCGCCCTCAAGGCGACTGGGAAATCCAAAGGCGCCCTCCAGGCGACTGGGAAATCACACCCTCGGGTATGGACGTTTCACGGCTCACAGTCGGCGAACCTCAGATTTACCTTCAAAATCCGCGTTGAACGCCCACACACCAGATAAACGTCTGAATGCGGTGAAAACGGCTGAAGTGAAGCAAAGAAAAACCTTGCGCGACGCGCAAAGCACATGGGTCAAAATGGCCGACGGCCCGTACTCGAGACGTAACGGCACGACGAGGATTCTCTTCGGAATCAATCGCAAAACCTGACACGCAGGTGAATCTGTCACAGCGATAACAACTCTGTCGCAGGAATCCCTTTCCTGGGAAACCCAAAGTTCACTCGTGACCCTTGCTCGCCAATCTTCGCTCCAGACCGCAAAGCAACTATGCTTCTTGTCCGACTCCACTCGCTCCGCCTTCTTCTCTCCTCTTCCTCTTCTTCTTCGTCCGGTTCCGGTTTCATTTAAAACATTAACCTTTTTACCTTTTGAAAATAATAATTTATATTTCCCTCAAACAACAATAATAATAATAATACATGGAATCAAAAATGTTTACAGTGGATGAAAACCACAACAACGGAAGTGACGAATCTGTAACAATTGTCAGCTGTGAGACCTTATATAGACAGGTGTGTGCCTTTCCAAATCATGTCCAATCAATTGAATTTACCACAGGTGGACTCCAATCAAGGTGTAGAAACATCTCAAAGATGATCAAGAGAAATGGGAGGCACCTGAGCTAAATTTCAAGTGTCATAGCAAAGGGTCTGAATACTTATGTAAATGTGATATTTCAGTTTTTTATTTTTAATAAATTTACAAAACTTTCTAAAATCCTGTTTTCTCTTTGTCATTATGGGGTATCGAGTGTAGATTGATGAGGTAAAAAATGAATAAACGATTTCAGCATAAGGCTGCAACATAACAAAATGTGAAAAAAGTGAAGGGGTCTGAATACTTTCTGAATGCACTGTATATATATTTTTGGATATCCCAATCGCTGGAGATCGTGGCAGAGAGTGCTTGAAGTGGCATATATATATATATATATATATATATATATATATATATATATATATATATATATATATATATTGTTACGGAACCCAACGTCGGCCTATGGTTCCCCTTTGAGGGGGGATTAGTCCCCTCGCTTGTCACTGACCGACGTGGTCCCTGAAGCTGCACCGCGGCCTCCGGAAAGGCCGGTGAGCCGCTTCGTTCGCGACCGCGGTTAAGATGTTAATTTGCCGAGCGGATGGCAGCCGCGGCCCGAACCATTAACAAGACTAACCCGATCCTGAAACGTTGGCCAAATCATGCCACCGGTATTCAATTGGGAAAAGACAAAGACGACGGATGTGAAGAAGAAGAAGACAAGAAGGGTTTGCAATACGACTATAATTTCTTACTATTATTTACAACCAAAAGAAACCAAGGAGAAGGAAGGATAATAAAATAATGGCAGAAAGAGGGACGGACCAGAAGGACACAGTGAAACTTAGCTTACCTATGCAGTCTTAATTAATACCCAGGACAGAACAAACAAAGACGGACTCACATGAATGGGGAATTTGCAGGCAGGAATGATTGGAAGGAGGAATGGGAAGGTTCAGCTGGGGCAGATGGTTCGGGCTTGATCCCGCACGGGACGTCGGGCTGGGCCTCGACAGCCACCAATGCCACCGCAATCTGGTTCCCACGGGGTAACGGGTCGAAGCTGCCTGGTGGAGTCAACGCTGCTTGTGGAGCCAAAGCTGCTGGTGGAGCCAAACTGCTGGTGGAGCCAAAACTGCTGGTGGAGCCAACTGCTGGTGGAGCCAAAACTGCTGGTGGAGCCAAACTGCTGGTGGAGCCAAAGGTGCTTCTCTGGCTCACCTCAGGACGCGTCTCCCTTCTCTCTCCGAGGGCTCATCTGGGATCATCTGCCATCTCTGGCGCAACTCTTAGAACTTAGAACTCCTCTGCCTTTACCAAGCTCGTCTGGACTCTTCTCTCAAAGGCTTCCGCACGCGCTTATATAACGCCTCGGGCGATCAAGCCACCGGCCTCCAGGACACACCCATCGGTGAGCTCGCCTCGGCCCTGATTGGTGGGCACGGGCTCTCTGACTCCACCCTTGATGACGATGGGCGGGCACGCCCTTCTTCCCCGAGTTGGAGCACATGGGCAATGGCGGCGAATGCAGTTGGCAATAGAGGCTTTGGGAATGGGGATGAAAGGGGATCTATCTATTTGAATTCGGTGCAATGGAGTGTCAATTAATGGAAGACACAGCCTTAACCTACATAGAAGAAGGAAATAAACTACCAACAAGGAGGAAATCTATGATTGGCTAACGTGATTGTTTATGACCTAATTACGGGACGCACTTTGACCATTATACACAACTGGAGGAAGGAGGGTGATATTTTACAATGTACTACACAATAAAAAAACAATTCTCATATCCACAATATATATATATATATATATATATATATATATATATATATATATATATATATATATATATATATATATATATATATATATATATATATATATATATATATATATATATATATACATATATATATGTTGTTGATACGTGCGGTGAGTGGACATGGGAAAGAAGTGGTGCTAGCCCCTGGTCAGAGGTTGCCAACAATATTTGCTTTCATGGATGACCTGACAGTTGTCCAACAGTCCGCTGATGCAGCAGTAGAGGTACTGGGACGACTGGAAAGGTTGATGTGGTGGGCAAGAATGGGATTTAAAGCAAGAAAGTCGAGGAGTGTGGTAGTGACACAAAGAGTGATGGATAACATGCACAGGTTTGGGCTGGGAGGGGAGGTGGTTCCATCATTGGTGGAGGCCCCTGTGAAGAGTTTGGGAAGATGGTATACAGTGGAGTTGAATGATGTGGGAAGAGTGGAGGAGGTCAGAAACAAGCTTTTGAGAGGTTTGAAGAGGATTGATGGATGTGGTTTGCCAGGTAAGTTGAAGGTATGATGTTTGAAGTTTGGATTGATGCCACGAGTATTGTGGCCATTGATGATGTATGATATTGCGATTGGGCATGTAGAGAGGATGGAGGTTGTGGTGAGCGGGTTTGTGAGGAGGTGGTTGGGAGTGCCACGCTGTTTGACGAACATTGCCTTTTATGGTCAGGATGGAAAACTCCAGTTTCCCTTGACATCATTAACCGAGGGGTTTAAGGTGGTGAGGGTGCGGGAGTTCATGATGTTGCGGGATTCAAGTGATGCAGTGGTAAGGAATGCTCTCCCAGAGAAGAAGGGAAGTCGGAAGTGGAATGCAAGAGCAGAGGTGGACGAGATGGAGGAGCAGTTGCAACAGGAGGATGTCATGGGGATGGTACAGCATGGGAAGCATGGCTTGGGGTGGATGGAGCATGAGCGATGGGGAAAGGCATGTGTGAAAGAGAGGAGGAGGATGGTTGAGAGGGAGGTGAGAAGAAAGGAAGAGGAGGGCAGATATGTGAAAGCAGTCGGTCAGGCACAGCAAGGTGCTTGGACTAAGTGGGAAGGTGTGCAGGTGAGGATATTGAAGTGGCAAGAGATTTGGAGGATGGAGCCAATATTGTTGAATTTCCTGTTGCGGGCAACGTATGATGTGCTTCCGTCACCAGTAAACTTGAGATTGTGGGGGTTGTTGCAGGAGGAGAGATGTTATTTGTGTGGAGGTTTGGGAATGGTGCAGCATGCACTGAGTGCATGTTCAGTAGCATTGGCAGCAGGACAATACAGGTGGCCACATGATCAGGTGCTGGCGGTGGTGGTGCAGATGGTGCAACAAGAGGTGCTGAGGTCGAGAGAAAGAAGAGTGGAGAAGGAGACTGATGGGGGAGAGGTGTGGTTTGTCAAAGAGGGCCAAGTGGTAAGAGGTGAAAGGAGGAGGAGGTGGAAAGCAAGAGGGCTGTCAGATGCTTGTGATTGGCAGGTGGTGGCACACCTAAAGCCACAATTGGTATTCCCAGAGGAGATCTGTGTGACAAGGTTGCGGCCTGACATTGTCATTTGGTCAGGTGCAACAAGACAGGTCATCTTAGGGGAATTGTCGGTACCTTGGGAAGAGAACATGGAGGAGGTGCACGAGAGGAAGAGAGGAAAGTACAGTGAGATGGAGGCAGAGTGCCGGGAGAAGGGTTGGCGAGTTTCGTGTCAGCCATTTGAGGTGGGGTGTAGAGGGTACATTGGCAATTCCTTTTCTGCATTTCTTGCTAGGCTGGGAGTGTGTGGGACAGAAAGGAGGATGTGTGACAAGGTGGCCCAGGTTGCCTTGAAAGGCTCATTTTGGATATGGAGGAAGTTTATGGAGGCACGTCGAACGGTGTAGGTTGGTTGTGTTTGTTTGTTTTTTTGTTACAATTATTATTTCTTATTTTGTGTATATGAGTGAGTGGGTGAGGGTGTGTGTTTTTGCATGAATTAATTTTTGCATGAGTGTGTGTTTTTGTATGTTGAGTGGAGTATGTTGTAAGAGTAGGTGGTTGGTTGGTTGGTGTTGTGTGTGTTTGTGTATGTGTGTGTATGGGTGTGTATGTGTGTGTATGAATTATCTGGTGTGTTTGGTTGGTGAGTGGTGAAGGGTATAAAGGTGGGTGTTTGAGTGTTCCACCGTGTTTGTTTGGTGCTGTGGATTCTGGATGCGGAGGTGTTGTTGTTGTTGTTGTTGTAGTCTGCGTTCGCACTGGCTGGGGGTGGGGGTATGTACGCATCCAGGTGTAGTTGCTACATGTGGATGTGTATGTGCCCCTGCTGGCCCACCTTAGCTGACCGTATCGAGGTTGAAGGGCCGAAACGGGATGACGCTGAGGACCTCGACTGAGGACCCGGTCAGTGCGGCACACTTGTGACCAGGTGTGTTTTGATCTTATATATATACATATACAGACTTGGCATTTAATATGGAATTTTTTTTTTCTTGACTTGGGTTTACTTTCTGAACTCAGTATATCAATCTGGTGAGTTTCTTTTACCCTTCGGTGATGCCTTTGTTGAAAGAACCATGTCACTGATTGTCTTTCGCAGCAAAAAGTCAATAACAGGATAATATCACAGGTGGCGTGACAAAATGTAAGGACAGGTACATTTGACGATTGGCTTCACAATCGGGTATATAAGGGTTGTTGCGTTCTGTTTTAGTGGAAAACAACTGCTGCACGTCTACAAAAGTTATTGCCGCTTCCTCTGGAGATGGTCCGTCAACTTGACAATGCTGTTTGTCATGGAGTGGTGGCTTTACGAAATTCTGGCATGAAATCTTAGTAAAGATTGCATACTTAGTAAATCTTAGTTAAGATCTTAGTGACCTTAGTAAGTTAAGTGCTTGTGATGAAATCTTAGTAAAGTAAAGATGAAGTAAATCCAAAGGAGTCTATGACACAGACATACTCTCGATCTCTGTCCCACCTCAAACCAAAGGGAAAACAGGACTTAGACTTTGAAAGACTTGTGAAACAGATAGGTTTTGAGGGAGGTTTTAAAGGCAGGAAGAGAGTCAACATGTCGAGCAGAGGTGCAGCAAAGGAAAAGGATTTCTCGCCAAACGACTTGGTGCTGGTGCGCGGCGGCTCTGAGGTCATATAGGCTATGAGCCGAGGGGTCGACCATGCTCAATCAGAGGGAGGATGGCTAACAGTTATTTTTGGCAAGGCCAAGGTCCCTAGTGCTGAAAAAAATGTGATAGCAGTGTGAAACTCTTAGCCGTATCTGTGTTATCATCACATTTGTCAGATCACCCATTTATCGCTTTTCGGGTCATTTTTCCCGCTTAAGATTTAGGGGGTGGGGTTAGTTTTTTGGCTCTCAAATAATATCACGTGTATATATCAGCTAGTGTGGTATATCAGGTAAAAGGTTATTGAATTACCTTTCAAATGATGTATAGAAAGTGCCTGTGTGATCTATAGTAACCTCTTTATAATGATTATTAAAACATAATTATTTCCACCAACTCTCAAAACTTCATCACAAAATCCCCAATTTTAGGAACAAAAATAGGCAAAAATCAAAAGGTATGTAAAAGGTATGTTTCGATTTGAGACACACATACAGTATAATTAGAGTCAATATCCTCACACATATGATCATGATGTGCTATGAAATTCAATGCAATATGTGTAGACATGCTAATAAGAATGTTGTCATCAATGTCAATATTTTCATTATATTTTAGGTGATTTGCAACCATGACAGCGGTGCACGACATCTAATGTATTTCTCTTTGTAGATTTGTTGGTGCAGAATACATTTTTAAGCAACTATAGCAACTGATGCTAATTTGTAGTAGTGGTGGTGGTGGTGGTCTCATTCGATATTATGTGTCTTTCCAGGTGAGACGGTGGTGGTGATATTGGTGGTGGTGATATTGGTGGTGGTGAAACAGAGTGTACCGCAGATAGACAATTGAACAAATACTTGCAATGGAGATTGCGATCACTCAGAAAGTTCCCAAGGACGTTTGTATCATTCATAAGCTATCGTTAGATGTCAAACCAGAAGATCCGCTCATAAGCCCTCAAACATTCGATTCGTGGACTACATTGCTGGATGCGGCCAAAATACGGAACCATGCACCCATTCTCGACCTTGCTCAGTCGCTGCCAGAGAAGGAGATTCCCCGAGTATTCTACCACAGGCAGTGCAGGAGCGTGTTCACCATGAAGCGAGATTTGGAAGCACTGAAACGAAAAGCTGAATCCAATTTAACCGACGATGCTGCTGCAACATGTTCAGCGAGCAAGAGACAAGCCAGAAGGGCATCTTCGGAATCACGCATCTATGAACCGGATTGTATATTCTGTGGAAAGACCAAGTGGTGCAAGGGAACGTCATCCCGTGAAAAGTTGAGCAAGGCTGTTGATCTGAGAGCAGATGAAACACTGCGAAACAGCGCCGTGCGTAAATGTGACACGAAAATCATGGCTGCCACAAGTAGAGACATTGTGGCAGCTGAAGCACGATACCATTTCTCTTGCTACAGAAGTTACACGAGACCAAGCACTAAAGATGCACATGACAGAAACACGGCCGCCACAAACGAATCTGACTACACTGAAGTGTAGTGTAGTTGAACCTGGCACTACCAGGTTCAACTTGAAATCTGGAGCAGTGAAGCGCTACTATGTCACATCCGAACACAGGAGTGCGTTTCTCCGCCAGATGAGGGAAATGGTGAATGTGAGCAACACACACGTACAACACGCGGATCTGCAGCAAACACGGATCAAGAAAGATGAGGACGCTGTATCATCACTGATAACTCTGATCCAGAGTTGGGTGAACCCATTCACTATGGCCAGCTCTCTCATCAGTATTTCCACCGCACGCGCAGCCCCTCCAAATATTGCCAAGGATCTGGAGAAAGCATGGGAAGTCGGACACAAGTGCTACACAAACTTCAAGATTGAGCGACTTGAGAGCAACCCACCAATCAAGAAATTCCACGACCCGTTGCAACTGAACAAGCTGAAGACTTTCAGCAACCTCACTAAGAAGAAGGAATGCAGAAGCAATGGCAGGACAGTAATTCTTCAAGCAGACAGAGCTCTATTTGGTATAATTATCGTGATGGCACAGGGCCGAGATCTTCACATGGCAGAGGTGCTATCTCATCCTCTAGGTCCCTTGCCATGGGCCCTGGCGACACCCGAAGGCCTTCTACGGAAAACCAACAAAGCTGCCCTAGCCACGGCCTTGCAAAAGACTGTGACCCCGGCTGAAAGGATACCCGACAATTCGGCAACAATTATTGACGGGATGCTCCTTATACAGAAGGTGGCAGGTGATCAAACTACATTTGCCGAAGTGGCCATGATTGTCCTATCCATGGCCCTGAAGGATGGATGCAGTAGCCAGAGGATCGATGTCGTCTTTGACACCTACAAGGAGACTTCCATCAAAAACAGCGAACGGTTAACCAGGGGGGAAGAACTTGGACTTGAGCTGAAAAACATCACGGCATCTCAAATTGTAAGGCAATGGCGCAAGTTTCTCAGCTATGTTGGGAACAAGTCAAGTCTTATCATGTTCCTGGTCGAAGAGTGGAAGAAACCAGAGTACATCAGACGCCTACAGGGAAAGGTTCTCTTTGTAACATGCGATGACAAGTGTTATCAGATCACATCTGATGCTAGCCAAGAAGTAGTGGCCCTGGAAAGCACACACGAGGAAGCAGATGGTCGTCTGTTCTTGCATGCTGCCCATGCTGCCGCACATGGATACCAGTCTGTGCTTATTAGCTCAGATGACACCGACGTACTTGTCATTGGCTTGGCATTTCATACCAAGATTCATGCCAAGTTGTTTCAGAAATGTGGCACCAAAGCAAGGGCTAAAATCCTAGACATAGGGAAAATAGGAAAGTCAGTCGGCACAAATGTATGTCAGGCCCTAATTGGAATGCATGCCTATACCGGATGCGACACAGTCAGCACGTTCGCTGGACGAGGAAAACTGACTGCACTAAAACTCATCAGAACCAACAAAGATGTGCAGGATGCATGTACACAGCTGGGAGAGGACTGGGACGTCAGTGAGGAACTGATGGATAAATTGGAGAACTTCACTTGTCTCATGTACGCACCGAAGTCGGGGACAGTGAAGGTGAATGACTTGAGATATCACCTGTTCTGTGCCAAGAGGGGAGAGATCGACAGTCACCAGCTACCTCCGTGCAAAGACTGCTTAACCAAACATGCACAGCGAGCCAACTATCAAGCCGCTATTTGGAAGAGGAGTCTCAAGATGGATCCAGCAGTACCGAGTCCAATCGGGAAAGGATGGCACTGGGATACCCAGGATGGTCGCGTGCAGCTGGCAGTCGACTGGATGCAAGGACAGCCCGCACCACAGGCGGTTCTGGATTTACTGGCATGCACCTGTTCGAAAAGATGCACACTACCCATGTGTGTCTGCATGGCCAGTGGTTTGAAGTGCACAGACATGTGCAAACTCACCACATGTGACAACCAGAGAGTGTATGGTGAGAGTGATGACAGTTCGGCAGAAGACGATGAAGAAGACGACGACGATGACGAGGATAACTTCTGAATTGTAGAACTGTATGGAGAAAGATCATGTACATATGTGTAACAAATATGGTGTACGCTGAATTGATAACTCGTGTACTTTATGGTATGATGTCTATAAATATATGTTGCTTAAATAGAAAGTACATTGTTTTCCTTTGGTTTACTTTATGTATAGCTGGTAATATAAGAGAACCATACAACACTACAAGACTAAAAACGTTTGCATGAATATGATGTAAATTATCTCGCCAAGTTAGGGTACATCAGGATACAAATACATACATATACATGGAGTAGGTTAATCATCACATGCATCATACGTCTGTGGTATATTCAAGAACACCACATACAGTTTGGTCATAATGCCTTCATATTTTTAGAATTAGACATTTCTGACACCAATTTCAGTACTTTTTGGCCTATATATGGCTGACATCCCAATATTATATATACTATTTTTAGACCAATAATGGTATACAAACTATATACATGCTGTCGGTCAAAAATCGTAAAATGTAAATCAATATATCATAAGAGCGGAAAGATATACATTTATGGATTTTAGGTCATGGTTACAGCAACTACTGTATATTGGATTTTCTCATCTTTATCAAGGTGTATGAGATTTAAGGCCCAAATTTGACTTTAATCATACTGTGTGTTTCTCAAATTCAAAAATTCATTTAATATCCGCCAAACTGAATTTTTGCCTAATTTTGTTTTTATTGGGGATTTTGTAATAAATTTTTGAGGGTTGGCGGAAATAATTATGTTTTAATGATCATAAAGAGGTTACTATATATCACACAGGCACTTTCTATACATCATGTGAAAGATAATTCAATTACCTTTCACCTGGTATACAACACTAACTGATACATATAGGAGATATTATTTGAAAGCCCCAAAACGAACCCTACCCCCTAAATCTTAGGTGGAAAAATTACCGAAAGCATTATTGGGGTGGTCTGACAAATGTGATGATAACACAGATACGGCTAAGAGTTTCACACTGCTATCACATTTTTTTCAGCACTAGGGTCCCTGGCTTTGCCAAAAATAACTGTTAGCCATCCTCCCTCTGATTGAGCATAATGTCGAAAATTTGAGGGTCTGGCTCATAGCCTAATAGAGTCGTCGCTTGAACGAAGCCGTCGCCGAGGTACATAGAGAGTGAGCAAATCGGAGAGATAGTGAGGTCCCGCTCCACACAATGATTTATAAATGTAAATGTAAAGGTTTGAGGTAAATGTACCACGTCCGTCATCATATCTATCTATGGATCTACAAGTTGTGCGTGGAATATACTATGTGTGTCCGATGAGGACCACAGTATTGTTTGATTATCTTCTTTGATATGTTATTTTTAGTTGTGGAGATGAGGGTGCCATTGCATTTTTCATGGCGGCATCGCGATGCTGGTATAGGCCTAGGTATTAAATTACATGGAGGCATCAGGGAGGGGAAGGGGGACAGAGGGTCGGGGTGGGGGTTTCCCAAGCAAAGGTTTTGCACCCAAAATAAATAAATAATCGTGGACTATCGGATACAGGTGAGGCCTGAAGTGGGCAGGCAGATTGCCCTTTACCTGAAGTAAATTACATGGAGGCATCAGGGAGGGGAAGGGGGACAGAGGGTCGGGGTGGGGGTTTCCCAAGCAAAGGTTTTGCACCCAAAATAAATAAATAATCGTGAACTATCGGATACAGGTGAGGCCTGAAGTGGGCAGGCAGATTGCCCTTTACCTGAAGTAAATTACATGGAGGCATCAGGGAGGGGAAGGGGGACAGAGGGTCGGGGTGGGGGTTTCCCAAGCAAAGGTTTTGCACCCAAAATAAATAAATAATCGTGGACTATCGGAAACAGGTGAGGCCTGAAGTGGGCAGGCAGATTGCCCTTTACCTGAAGGTCATTAATGACGTGGCTGGGTGTTTTAATCAACAGGTGACCTGCTAAGTCTCCCATCTGAACCCTGGGTTCATAATTTGAGGAAACCAGGTTCAAATCCCATATACCACGTTTGTCCATTGTCATCTATTGTCCTTGTAATTAATGGAAAAGTACACTGATGTCTGAATGTCCTTTTCCTGCATGTCATTAATATACAAGAATGTAAAATATATAAAGCTGTCCAATAGGGATATAATGGTTTATTTGGACTTAGTTCGGTTACAAGATTGATGTTCATGGATACCCATGGCAAGGCAACCCATGGACACCATAAGAAGGGAAATGACCAAACAGGAAAGGAGAGAGAGAAAAGCGGAGAAAACACTGCAACCGGTAAGTAAGAGGATTGGGTTGGGAAACCTTATTTGGGGTAACTAGAAGGTATTCATAGAATACTTACGCCGTGCGCAGTGCATTTGATTTACAATGAGCCATGTCTCAATTTTTTCTATTCAGCGCTTTCGAAGATATAGAGGTGCAAAGTTTTTCGGGTTTTCCAAGATGGAGGCCGAACCACGTGACCGATAACGTCATAATTATCAAAATAAAATTCTACAGGTGGAGTTGCACCTATTGTGAAAATTTCCTGTCAATCGGACCAACGGTTGCATAGAAAATCACATTTATTCTGTGCGGACAAACAAACAAACAGACAAACAAACAAACAGACAGAAAAACAAACAAACAAACAAACAAGAAGACGTCATGCGGAGCACGATACTTGCAAAATACGCCCCCCCCCCCCTCCCCAAGAAAAAAATTCCATTGATACAGCAAATTGTCCATTTCATCAAGATTAAAATTGACAATCTTGATCAAAGCTCGAGCTTGATCAAAGCTCGGGCACACCTGAGCTCCTCACCACATACAAGGCTTTCATCCGCAGCTCAATGGCATACTGTTCTCCCCTATGGGCTGGTGCTCCTGCCTCACACCTAGCTCGGCTTCATGCTGTTGAAACCAAAGCTTTCAGAATCATTGGAATCTCCCGCGATGAAGCTATCTCTGAGGGCCTTTCACTCACTCACCGCAGGCAGGTAGGTGGACTTTCTGTCTTCTACCGACTCCTCTCCGGCCTTGCTCCCCCAGCTCTCTCTGTGCTCTGTCCCCCAAATATTCCTACAGGTCGCGCAAGATCTGCCAGCAACCCTCTGATGGTTAAACTGCCGAAATCTCGGCTCTCTGCTCACCTTCACTCTTTCATTCCTCTTTTCTCCCGCCTCTGGAACAAACTCCCACACTCACTTCAATCCCACTCCTCCCTCCAGGTCTTTAAAACAGCTGTTCACCACCATCTCTTATCTTCCCCCATCCAAAACCTTGATCTTTTCTACCCCCACTAATTCACCCCAGATCCACCTTGTTTGAAATTCCAACTTCTTTCCTGGAAGTCCTGGCAGTGTCCATATGTTTTATACCTCTCCCACCCCCCCCCCCCCCTTCCCATGCCTCCCTCCCCAAAGCCCTCTCCCTCCCACAGTTCTCTCGATGTCTCCATGTCTCTCGGTCCCTGCTCTCAAATGTTGTTTGTGTCCTTCCCCCTCTCTCCCCATCTTGTCTACCGCTCCCGATGTTATTTGTTTTATGTGTCTGTTTGTCTTTCTGTGTGATTAATGTTCGCTCTTTCACGAGCCTCGATCTTGTATACAAAAAAAAAAAAAAAAAACAGGAGGAAAATTGACGATTTCTCAGATGAAAATGATGCTTTTTTAAGGTTGACCTTGAGTTGACCTTTGACATTTTGCCCTCAAAAATAGTTGGTTTCCCTATTTAGTGACTCAATGTGCAAATGCTGTTCTAAGTCAATCGGATGAAAATTGATGGTTTTTTCAGATAAAAAGTGATGATTTTGGAAGTTTGACCTTTAGTTGACCTTTGACCTAAAATAGTATGTTTCCCAATTTAGTGACTCGATATGCAAATGCTGTTCAATTTTCAAGTCAATCGGTTGAGAATTGACGGCTTTTTAGATGAAAATCTCACACTCTCACACTCTCACTCTTACGATGTCTCTCCGAAAAGACCGACTGGACAACCCTCCCATCCACTTTCTGAATAATCCTCTCCAAGAAGTTCTGTCACTCAAGCTTTTGGGTCTCACTATCTGCCATGATCTTTCCTGGGAAAACCACATTTCCAAGCTGGCCTCCAAAGCCAGTCGCCGACTGGGCATCCTCCGTCGTGTGAAGTCCTTCCTTGGCACACCTGAGCTCCTCACCACATACAAGGCTTTCATCCGCAGTTCAATGGAGTACTGCTCTCCCCTCTGGGTTGGTGCTCCTGCCTCACACCGAGCTCGTCGTCACGCTGTTGAAACCAAAGCGTTCAGAATCATTGGAATCTCCTGCGATGAAGCTAACTCCAAGGGCCTTTCACTCACTCACCGCAGGCAGGTTGGTGGTCTTTCCGTCTTCTACCGACTCCTCTCCGGCCTTGCTCCATCAGCTCTCTCTGGGCTCTGTCCCCCAAATATTCCTACAGGTCGCACAAGATCTGCCTGCAACCCTCTTATGGTTAAACTGCCAAAATCAAGACTCTCTGCTCACCTTCACTACTTCATTCCTCTTTTCTCCCACCTCTGGAACAAACTCCCTCACTCTCTTCAATCCCACTCCACCCTCCAGGTCTTTAAAACAGCTGTTCACCACCATCTCTTATCTTCCCCCATCCAAAACCTTGATCTTTTCTACCCCCGCTAATTTCACCCCAAATCCACTTTTTTGAAATACCAACTTCTGTCCTGGAAGTCTTTGGTGTCCTTGTGTTTTATACTTCTCCCACCCCCCCCCCCCCCCCTTCCCCCGCCTCCTCCCCCCAAGCCCTCTCCCTCCCACACATCTCCCTGCTCTCAAATGTTGTGTTTGTGTGCTTCCCCTTCTCTCCCCATCTTGTCTTCCGCTCCCTCTTTTTATATATTTTGTTTGTCTGGTTGATTTGTTTGTGAAATAAATGTTAGCTCTTTCACGAGCCTCGATTCAGTATACAAAAAAAAAAAAAAGGTGTTTGTTTGTATGTCACCCTTTCACTGCCAAACCATATAGCACTGAGAGTCCCCAACTTTTGGGTGTAGTTACTTCAGAATTTGGGCAAGGTTTTAAGCTACCACACGTTGGGTTGGCCTCACAACCTGTTTTGAGGCCACCAGAGGCTGCTATAAAGTGTATATTGGGATGTGTGGTCAGACAATGATGTTGCCGGCCTACAGGCAAAAGGTAACCACCATGAGGCCAATAACTCCATAGCTTTTCAATATCCAACACATCCCGACCTCTCCTCTCTCCTCCCCACCAGGATAAGCACACCCAGCCGGGCAATGCCACGTACCCCCTCTAGTACTAAATAAAACAATGCGCCCCCAGAACTACGACAACTTATACAGATAATGGCATACCCCATTCACTCAAGAAGGACAAGACAGAGGGAGGAGACCATAAGACAAAAATAAACTTTGTATATATTGTTGCGGTTTTGGGAAACCACTAAAAAGTAATGGCAACCACCATACAGGTCCCTTAGAATAGTTATTTAATAGCAGACCATTATATTAGCCCCTTCCTCTTATTCCGGGTTAGTATGTCTTTATGCGTTGGGGAAGGGAAAGTCAGGCCCTCCACTCATAAAGGAATAATAAACCAGGCAGATGCACAAAGATTGCATCTATTTGTAGTGAACGTAGTAAGGCGTAGAATAAGCTAAGTTTGTGCCTCTCGTCCCTTTTTCTTTCCTATCGATAAGTTTCTCTGTAAATATTTGTAAATAAATCAAATCGTTAAATGTTTCCTTTCTCTCTGTCCGTGAATGTCTTTTCTTCCATTGGTCCGCCATTGCTCGCACCCAGAGTAGTGATCGGCCGTAACAAAATTGGCATTCGCCCGGCGGGTACCATCAGTTTTGCTCGGCTGTCTAAATTTATATCCAGGAACAAAAGAAAGTGGTACACTGCCGGAGGGAAGGTACATAGGTACGTTCCCCGATTGGGACCGTCACGTGGTACAGGGAAGCTATCGCGCGACGGACCAATTGGCATTCGTAGTTGTTGGTTCGCAACCATTTCATTTAATCCGGATGTTTGCGTTGATTTTAACGATTACTGGAATGAACAATAAAGTGACTGACGATATTGCATCAAGAAAAGTGAAATGGAAATGTAAAATAACCAATCGGCAGCTTTTCAAACACAGGAAGCATACGTGTGGAGCAGAAATCTTGATGCACATCCCCCCTCACCCCTGCCATGTCTGCTCCATAAATGCTCTTTCCCTCACTTACCTGTCCCTTCGATGACCTCCCATCACCTCTCATTTATTTTATCTTTTTATTTTATTTAGTGCCCTCTCCTTATCCCTACGATACACACATAATAAATAGATTTTCCCCTCCTAGCAACAGTCCAGGAAGCTATTATGCTGTCGATGTATTTCCTGGTTTTTTTGCAAATGCAAGTAAAGTAAACGAGTTTGATGTGCGTGATAAGCGTAATATCGGTCGGATGTATCTTAGTATAGGGGCTGGTTGGGAGGGGTTGGTTGCTAAATTAAGAGAATGGAGGATAGGGAACTCGGAGGAGTACGGAGAGAAGAGAAAGAAGTTTAGAAGGACGTCGGAGTAAGGAGAGGGAAGAGGGATCACCTAGACCAGGGTCAAAATGTTGCCAAACTTGAGCGGGTAATCGGTGGCCCCCTAAGTACAATATTTTGAAGAAAAGGCCAAAAAGTTGGGCAAATAGATATTTTGTTTCAAAGCAGGTGAGTGAGAAAGGGAGGAGGTACCGAGGAGCAGCGGATTGATGTTGTCTCAAACGTATCTATGTTAAGGGCCTAGCGGACGTTGATCGACCAGTTCAGCTAAGCTTGGGTAAGGGGGTTTTGTCTGCAGGCACACAATGCTCCATTCATCACATTTTCTATTTAGTGTTTTTTTGGCTCCAGTCAGCATTTGTGTTAATGTTTAACCGTTCCCTTCTATATACCCCATCGTCGCGTTCACCTCGTGTTTGAACAACTTTCTTTCCTTTTAGAGTTTGCGTTCCCGGGGTCATCAGGAGGCTTCGATCCGCAGGTTCTCGGCTGTAGATGGTGCGTTTATGAAAGAAGACAGCAACGGTATGAAAAGAATTCGTTCGATGTGATTTACACGCTGCACAGTTTCATATAAACAACATGTGGGATCAATCACTTTGTTTATAACGTATCCCTATGATATATTCTCATGGCATTAAATATGGCCGCTCGTATATCACCTGCGAGGACGTCAACAGTTCTTCTCTGCAATTGAGCTGATGTAATGAACCTTTCAATCAATCAAATGCACCTTACAGTTAGTTTATAAGTAACACCAGGGTTGCTCAAGTGGTCTATTGGCAAGTGTTGGGCCTGCTGGATTGCCATTACCTTCCCAGCAGTCAATTCGGGCACGGATTTTAATACAATGTGTTTGCTCAGTGTGTCGGTGATATCTCACCTGCTTTTCACAAAAAAATTTTTTTTAATGATCTTTAATGTCAACCCTCTTATCTTGCTGTCAGACGAGACCTCCGAGGGATGGACACTCACATTGATGGATCATTGCCCTGCATGTGAAATACCCGGATGACAGTTTATCACTGGGTCGAGATTTAAACCTAGGCCAGATAGCTGAAAGACAGGTGTGCATACCTCTAAGCAATCCTGCCAGCTGGAATGCATCTCTTAAATAATTTTGAATTAATTTTCGTTTCAGTCTATGAAGTTTCTTCACATGACACTGTAAGCCTGGTGTTGGATTATTGCTTTGGGTGGCTAGCGTAAGATCTTATGGTCTTGTGTTTGAGCACCTTTGAGAACTAATGGTTACTGGTAGCATGGGGCACTGCATCACAGGCACAGCCATGCTTCCAGAAAATGTTGCATATGAAACAATAACAACAACAACAACAACAACAACAACAGGACACAGTTACCCTCATTATCACCACCAATGAACCCATGCTTTAATTTTTTTTCTTAAAAAGTAAAGAAGGCAGTGTTTATAGGGTCGGTCACATCTGCAAATGTGCACCCATTCCAACGAAACCCAGAAGATGATTTCACCAGATTGAGGATCATGCATGAAGCATAGGTACGTCCTTTTTACCTATCGGTTGGTGTGGTGCCTGTGGAGTGATATCTGACAATGTTATGGAGACACCAGACAAACCTTTAAAGAACGTAATTGTATGAATTATGGCTGATCAACAAACGGGTCCAAAAATTCACCCCAGTGGAGTCGAGGATGATGAAAGATCAGTGGGAGAATGGAACTAATGGAGGGCTGATGCACTTAGACATTAAAACTGGATGCTTGGCTCCAGTGGGCATTCAGTAATGACAGAAACAGTCATTTGAAACCATTAACTTAATTTCCTTTACGAGCACCACTGACTTGTGAGTGTGTGTTTGTGTGGTGGCTTTTACCAATGTGGTACATATAAGCTTAGAGTTACTTTTCTTCAATGTGCCCATCTACATACTACGCAGGTAAAATGGTGGAATTTAACCTCCTTACTCAACCCCCTAACCATTTGTCCTCAATAACAATGATTGTGTTTCCTTGATTAATACCCCACACTCTTATCCTTTTCTCTCACCCTGACTCCTCGTCTCCTAATTTTCTCATCCCCTCTTCCTTTTTCCAATTTATTTGTTTTCCTATTTTCCCCACCACCACCCCAAACTGCCATTGCACATCTCCGAATCACCCCCTTTTTGGAACAAATTTCCGTGACCCCCTTTCCAATAGCTCATTGCTAGTTTGGTGCTTTGAATTGCGAGTTCTTCATTCTTGTAGTGATTCTGATGTACCATACTCTATTACTGTACGTGCTGCCGAAGCAGTTTCTTGGGAGGTTTGCCATTGCCTTGCCAACAGTAGTTGGTGCAGGAATTTGTAATTTGGTCATGGTGCCGGTGATAACTCACCTACTCTTTGCGAAGGACACCGTGGGATCTTTAACGTCCAGCAACGAATGCTGGCTGATGGGATACCCAGGTTAACGTCCATTCGAGTGGACACATTGATGAATCGCCCTGCCTGGGAATCACCAGGACGGCAGTTTATAGCTGGGTCAGGATTCAAACCCAGGCGAGGAGGCGAATGTGTGCACCTCTAAGCAATCCTGTCAGCTTGATTACCTTGTATGTATTGTGTGTTATATTTTGAGTTCTAATTGTCCATGCTGTGGTAATGGTGCACTGATCTGTTTGGAGAGACCCAGCACTTGCTTCATTGGGGGCCTCACAGGAGACATGGAGAGGATGCATGAGCCCAAGTTTGCAAGATGTAACAACGAAATAGACACTAAAAGGCTCTTATTATCCCCTATCCTCCTTCCTGTTCCCCTCTGTTGCACCTCCTTTGCTCTAGGCGGAGGGACGGGTGTTATACGCCAGCACGCGAGCCCAAGCGCAGTACAAGGGGCACTCTGAGCCAAAGCTGGGACAGAGGTGGATTGAGGTGCATCCCGAAGCTCTCTAGCTGAAAGGGTAGCAGGAGGTGATCGTTGGGAAATCATCGCAGCAGCAATGGCGGTCCAGGTGGGACCTGGAGGTGCGCAGGTGAGCGCGCATGAAAATTAAACATGTGTTTGTTTGGCACATGAACTGCCTGCTTCCTAGATGCATGTCGGTAATGTTCGGTATGTGAACCAAGCTTAGTTTTACCTTTCTGATGTATAGATTACCTGTAAGGTAACCTGTTAAAGATTCAAATCCTACTAAGTATCTTGCTAATAGAAAAGTACCTAATTTTTCAGCATGAATGTTAAATTCTCTGATTAAGTCCAAAGTTAAGTCAAAAGTATCACCCCTGAGTTGTTTATCATGCAAACATGTTCCAATTGACTGGTTATATGTGATCTGATACAGGTTTATTTATGGGCAACTCTTTATCCCGGTTAACCGTATGATTTGTTTTATATTTAAATGGTTGTTTCATTTTCTAACATCGTTTTTCCATTTCGCGCTTTTAGATTTTGCTTCAAAACCAGAAGCGCTTTAAAATAAGTTGATTTATTGATAAATTAATTGAAAAAAAAAAAGCCGCAGAATGTTTGAAGATATTCCATTAATGATGTTAAAAACTTATCAGAACACCATCGATGATATATGATGTCCTCCTTGGCATAAAGAGCAACATGGCATTTGTGAATCATATTAATTATGTGTTTAAAAGAGCCTTACTGCACAATTAACATTAATACAATCAAAATGTGTATGAGAGCAACATTTTCGGAAAATTACAAGTCAGGTTGAAAAGAAAATTAGGATTTCTCATTTCCTCTTTAAATGACACCCAGAGATTATGATTTCCTCATTTGTGTAGCATCTTAGGTCTGAATTTATATTTCCACATATATATCAGTGTGGCTATTAATTTTGCAACTTAAAAATATAAAAAAACTTGCGAAGACCCTTTTTTGCTGTCTTTAGTACGATAAATGTATTTGGAATGGTACACGAATGTTTGTGTTTACATGAAATGTGAGGCTTTCAAAGAGTTATATGACAAAATACTCACAATGGTCCAGGACATCAGAAAATGAGGTGTGTGTGTGTGTCATTGGTTGTTATCTCCAAATGCGGGTTTCAGAAGGTGGAATGGAGCCCTCCCAGGTGTCGATGTATGCACCTTCGTGTGAGGGTGTGCCATTGATGTATATCTCCACGTGCGGGTTTCAGAAGGTGTGACAGAGTCCTCCCATGTCTTGAAGTATCCACCCCCGTTACAGTAAGGGATCATGATTCATGGACCAGTTTATGAAGTTTTCTTATTCTCAAACTTTTGTTCCTCGGACAAAGCCTCGGACAGCTTCCAACTAAAGTTCATTTGTCATGATATTCCCAGGAATGTTTTTAAGATCTCTGCAAGGTTCCTTTTTATTATTCCTGTTGCTCCAATAATCACTGGTGCAATGTTGGCACTCTTCAGCATACAGGATCTTTTCGTTTCATTCTTGACGTCTTGATATTTGGTAATTTTCTTGATTTCTGCGTTATTTAGGCCAAAATCGCTGGGTACTGACACCTCAATTAGTAATGCCTTCTTTTATTTTATGGACCTCAGGACTATATCTGGTCACACTGCTTTGTTTTCTATGTTCACGCTTGATGGGATGATTAGGTCATATGTAAGCATTACTTCCTTGTTTTCATTGATTGCTTTTGGTTCATGTTTCCATGAGTTTTCTGGAGCTGGGATATTGAGACTTTTGCAGATGTGTCAGGGGATTACTCGACATACTTTGTTGTGCCTTTGGGTGTACAGCTGCTCTGACATGAGTTTTTTTTACATCCTGATAGGAAGTGGTTCTTACTTTCTGTTTCTACCTTGCAGAACCTACACTTTTCCGATTGACTCAGTCCTGCCATCTTTCTAAATCTATTGGTGTAGTGTCCTTGGTCTTTGGCATTTATAATGATTCGTTCTCCATCCCAGTTGAGCTGACCTCTTCTTATCCATTCCAAAGAGCCTTCTTTGTCTACTCCCAATCTGTCCAATTCTTTTTTTTTATACCCTCCTGCTCTTTTATCATTTTCTCAGTTGTCGGTGTATATCTGTTGATATTTCGTTTCATATTTTTCTTTCTTCTTTTTTGCAGTTGTTGGGGTTGTCCTCATTGCTGTTTCGGTTTCTTGTGTGACATCTTTCATTCACAGCTATTTTTGGAAATTATTTGCTCGGTGGGTTAGGGATACTTTCTCTGGTTTGTTGTCTTCGTGTTTGCTTACAAATTGGATTCGGTAGTCTGTTGCACTTTTAACATTTTGGCCAATCCTACAGTTGTCATTCTGTGCGCTTGGTTGAGCTCCATCAGGCCTCAACTTCCTTGTCTCGGTTGGTACATTTAATTATCGGGATGCATTGATTTCTGTAAAACATTTTGTGGATGGTGAGGAGTTTCCTTGTTTTGATATCCACTTTATGATTTCTTATTGTTGCCAGTTTATTATTCTGCAGCTGTAGTGGATCACTTGTATTGGGAGTTGGTTTATGGCTTTGATTTTGTTCCTTGGAGAAAGGTATGTTTTCAGGATCAGCTTCGTTCTCTGCAGGCATTCTTTGGTAATTATTTTGCGCATTTGTTTGTGACATATGAGTATTTGTATGATGCTTTTGTCTAGCTCCTGCATTGTTGTATTTTGCCAATTGTATGTTGTCCATTTTTGTTGGTCTACCTTGTGTGAATGTATGCTTGGCACACTTATCCTGGCCAAATTCCATTTGAATGTCGTCAAAGTACTGTTTCACTAATTTGAGTTGTTCTGTCAATTTTTCATAGTTTGGTGCAAAGAGTTTTAAATCATCCATATAAAGTAGATGTGTCACCTTTTTGTCTCTTTGGACATTCTCTTATTTTATGTCAGGATGTATCCATGTCCTTGCTCATTAATGAGGTTGCTCAGTGGGTCCCAAGCCAGGCATAACAGGATGGGTGAAAGGCTGTCTCCCTGGAAGATTCCTCGACGTATCTTCACTCTTGGCATTTCGATCTTTCCTTCTGAATGCTGTGATATGGTAATAGTTACAAATGCTGATAATCCAAAGCTCAATTGCATTCTCTATCCATTTCATTATTTGGGGGTTGATCTTGTACTATTGCATGTATTGTATCATCCATGAATGTGGGACACTATCAAAAGCTTTTTTGTCATGTATCCATGCTGTGGATAATTTTGTCCTTCTTGTGTTGCAATTTTCAAGTATAGCCTTGTTTAGTCAGAGGTGGTCTATCATTCCGGAGCATCCTCTTTTACATCCCTTCTGTTCTGCCTCTCGGCCTCTTTCTTGTGTTAGGTGATGGTATATCATTTCTATGATGATTCCCAAAAGGAGTTTGTACGTTTTTGGCAGACAGGTTATTGGTCTATACCTGTGTGAGGTTGTTGGGTCTCTTCAGACTTTGGAGGAGAAAAGTGTTACCTACTGTGAGCCACTCATCCAAAGTCTCCTCCCCTTGGATAAGTTTGTTGAATGCTAGAGCGTAGTGATTGTAGAGAGCATCTAGGTGTTTAACCAGAAGTTTGGAATTCCATCTAGGCCTGGGCTTTTATAGTTTGGCATTTTTGCTAGTTGTTTTATTTTCTCTTCATTAAATATCTCTGGAGGCATTTCCTTTAGATCTTGTTTTTCTTCTTCCAAGTTTTGGATCCAATCCACCTCTTTGTTGTATTATTTTGGGTCCTCATAGATTACTTTCTAGTAATTTTCAAGTTTATCTTTCTCAGGGAAATTTGACACATCTTGCTTTTGTTTCCCTAGTTCTCGGGAGAATCTTTTCAGGTTATTTTCAAATATGCGGTTCTGTTTTCTCTCTTTGTTGACTTTATTAAGGTTAAAAAAAAATCTTTCTTGCGATCAAGTCTATTTGAGTTTTCTTTCAGCAGCCATTACCTCTCAGTTTTTATTTCCAATTTTGTATATGTTTTTTTATTTTTTGGATTCTCCTCATTAGCTTTGGGCTTCGATTTCCTTCGATTTCCTCGGGTTTCTGCAGAGTGCACATGGTCCACCATGAATCCAATTCTGGAGAAACTTCCAAAATCCAGAATCACTGCTCCACTCGTGTTCCTCTTTTATCCCACCTGTGGAACCAACTTCCACATTCTCTTCAATCTCATTCTTCCCTCCAAGTCTTTAAGACAGCTTTTCACCACCATCTCAGATCATCCCCTACCCAAAACCATGATCTTCTCTAACCTCATTACCCCTCCCACCCACTGAATCCTAAGCCCACCTTATTCCAAACTCCAGTTTTTCCTTCTTTACAGTTTGTTTCTGCATACATCTTGTCCACCCCAGCCATCCTTCCTACCCCTCATTCCTCCCCACACTGATTTATTGGCCCAAGTCTCCTATTTTGTCCTTCAACTCTGCTGTTAGTGTTTCCTCCTCTCTCTACTGTTCCTTTTGGTATGTTGCATCCTGATCCATTCAGTGCTCTAGCTCTTACATGAGCCTCGACTCTGTATAGAAAATAAAGTTCAAACAAAAATTTTAAAATGGCTCAAGCAAAAGAAACAAAAACACCCTGGTGTTTCTGAAATGGTTTATTGGGGTGTGTTCTGCTGGCAAGCAGCTTGCTATTGCTTGCTATCGCTTCCAAGCGAGCCATTCCGGATCGAACACTTTTCAAGCCGCTCGTCTAGCCACTCAGCAAGTGATAAAGAGAGGTGCTTCGTTATGTTACCAAATATGGCCGGCATAGTCGGATTGAAAATGATATTACAAACGATGAAATGTTCAGAAACATATTACTCCTGTTATGCATATATTCATAATATTATTGAAATGTACAGTTCATACTTCTTTTGTTACTTCTACTTTTCATCCCTATTTTTTAATCATCATACGAAAATACGCAATTTGGTGTCTGTCTGACGATTTTTGACCGCGATACATTCGATCCTTACTTATCCAATCTCAACCAAACTTGTCAGGTAGACTACGGGTCACACGATGGAGGTTGTAGCGATTTAACTTCCCCTCCATTATAAAGGTGTTTTCCCCGTTAAAGGTGTTGCGTGTTTTTTGTTTTTTTTGTTTGTTTTTGTATACAAGATCGAGGCTCGTGAAAGAGCGAACATTAATCACACAGAAAGACAAACAGACACATAAAACAAATAACATCGGGAGCGGTAGACAAGATGGGGAGAGAGGGGGAAGGACACAAACACAACATTTGAGAGCAGGGACCGAGAGACATGGAGACATCGAGAGATCTGTGGGAGGGAGAGGGCTTTGGGGGGGAGGCATGTGAAGGGGGGGAGGCATGTGAAGGAGGGGAGGCATGTGAAGGGGGGGGGGTGGGAGAGGTATAAGCATATGGACACTGCCAGGATTTCCAGGAAATAAGTTGGAATTTCAAACAAGGTGGATCTGGGGTGAATTAGTGGGGGTAGAAAAGATCAAGGTTATGGATGGGGGAAGATAAGAGATGGTGGTGAACAGCTGTTTTAAAGACCTGGAGGGAGGAGTGGGATTGAAGGGAGTGTGGGAGTTTGTTCCACAGGCGGGAGAAAAGAGGAATGAAAGAGTGAAGGTGAGCAGAGAGCCGAGATTTCGGCAGTTTAACCATCAGAGGGTGGCTGGCAGATCTTGTGCGACCTGTAGGAATATTTGGGGGACAGAGCACAGAGAGAGCTGGGGGAGCAAGGCCGGAGAGGAGTCGGTAGAAGACAGAAAGACCACCTACCTGCCTGCGGTGAGTGAGTGAAAGGCCCTCAGAGTTGAGGTGTATATTTGTGTTAAGATAGCTTTATCATGGTGTTTTAACAAACCGCTTCTAATAACAAAAGTAACAACAACGCTCATGATAATATCATCATATTAATGCTATGACAAATCGATATTAATACTTATAATATCTCCCCTCCCCAAGGGGTTTTGGGACATGCAATATTGTCCTCCCTCCCCCTTTACCCACCTCGACACCCTCCCGGAAGTTTATTTTCTTTATCGGGAATTTAGAATGGTGAGGCATGGTCTGATCTTTTCAATGACCTGATCTAACCTAAGTAATAGTAATAATAATAATTGGCAACTATAATAAGGATAATAACATGACTCCTCCTGCCGCTCCCGTAGTGAGTGGGTGCACTAGTATCTACAAATGTGCAAAACCCCTCCACCCTCAACCCAAAATGCAGTGGTAGATCCATAGATAAACTTGGCAGGTGCTATCCTTCTGACTCCCCATTTATTTATCTTTCTTACCTTTTCCTCTTTCTCGTACTCTGTAGCCACTGATAAGACAAGAAAATGTTTTTTGAGGAAGTTTGGAGTCATTGCCTCCAAGTAAGAGGATCGATTAAAATTGAAAATGGCGGCCTGGACAGCAGAAGCCCGAGTACCACGATAGCACTGTTTATTTTGTGTACCGCCATGTTGTTAATCAGTGCCGAGGATTTCGGTCTGAGCACTCCATTCCGTTCCAGTGCTAGCTTAACGCTCTGAATCAAGCGAGCTGCTTGACGAGCGGTAACCGAACGACTTGCTAAAGGAGCACGTCCCTGGTGTTTATTATTTCGACCTGTGCTTTATTTCAACAAAACTGTTCTCCATCCCACTCCTATCCTTCCTCCTCCACTCTGAAATTAATTAAATAAACCCATTTACTGAATGAATGGGTTGTGCATAAAGTACAAGCATGTTTGGCCTTGGGGAGAGAAGGGGATGGGGGGGGAGAAGAGGATGGGGAGAGAAGGGGATGGGGGGGAGAAGAGGATGGGGGGGAGAAGGGGATGGGGGGAGGGAGGGGCAGAGGGGGGAAAAGGGGGTAGGGGGAGGAGGGAGGGGGGAATTGGGGGAGAAGGGGTAGGGGAGGAGGAAGGAGGGAAGGGGGAGGAGGAGGGGAGGCAGGGGCTGAAGGGGGTTCATCACCTTTTCGTTAAATATATGCTGGTGAATGTGGCGTTCATCCCGTTTCTGCATTAAGTGTGATGCCGAACAGGAAGAAGAAGAAGCCGTATTAACAACTTCGTACACTTCCGGAATTGTTTGATTTATTTGTGTTCAAATGTCTGGTGATTGTTTTGTATTTATTTATGCGAATGTGTACTTGTATATAACTGTCATTAATAAAAAGGCTTCGGCACTATCGAGCGATTTTTTTTTTTAACTCCAAAAAACCGATCTTTTTTCTTCCAAAAAATTTTTATTTGCCCAAAACACTCCCAGGCACTCACTGATGAACCTCTGAAAGTTTGACGAAGATCCGTTCAGCCATCTCTGACATCTCTGAAAAATGGCTACACACAGACAGACAGACACACACAGAGACCAACAGCAGACCAACATACGTAGTAGATTAATTGCAATTTCAAGTTGTCTTTTTTGGGTAAGAGAAGCTAATTTGCCATCCTTCATGCAATTAATATTTTATACAAATTCTCTTTGAAAACGTACCATAGGATATATTTACTTTACAAAAGCAATGCGATCCAACGACACAGTTTGTTTAACACCTTCTCTAAACAAAGGTGTACTCACTGATCTGGCACCCTCCGTGTGAAGCAACAGCGTGAAATACCGATGAGCATTTATTTATTCCATTCTGACATTCCCCGTTGGCAATTGTGCTTGTTTGTGAATAGTAAACTCCAGCTTTCTTCCCTTTTTGACCATTATCCAAGAGTAAAATGTGCGTACCTGGGGTGATTGTCTGGATAATCACCGAGATGTCTCATGCCCCTTGCTGGTGTGCAAGCGTCTTAAATAGTTCGTATAATGGACCCCGAAGGCTCCTGTAGTGATCCTACAATGGAAAAGGAATGCATGAATGAATAGGTTGCAAAGCCAATAAAAGAGTTGAATTAATCGAGGGTGACTCACAAGCATGGAGGTGGAGAGCGTACAAACAAACAAACAAACAAATGAAAAATCGGTCAGAGACCGAGGACTTGCCGGAATGTACTTTTTTATCGGCCATTTAGGACAAATATGGCGGCCGAACCACGTGATAGATGACGTCATCATTAACATATTTTATTCCCCATGGAGAGTTCTTTACAATGAGCCATACCTCAATTTTTTCTGTTCAGTACTTTCGGAGATATGGAGGTGCAAAATTTTTCGGTTTTTCCAAGATGGCGGCCGAACCACGTGACCGATGACGTCATCGTTTGGGCACAGTATATTAGAGGGCAAGACAAATACATGTGCAAAGTTTGGCGATTATACGTGCAACGGTGTGGACGTAGTGCTGCAAACAAACAGACAGACAGACAGACAGACAGACAGACAAACGAACAGATCAACATACTTCCGGCAAGTAACAAACTTGAAAGTCAGAAATTAATTTGGTACCAGTCACAACATTTTCAAAGAGGTGACAGATCAATGTTGGGTTTCCACATAAGTTGATATTTGAACATTTCGAAGTCTACAAGAGAAGATGGTAATTGAAAAGATATGAGAAAAGGATTTCACAGATGATAAAAAGGAGAAATAAATAAAAGGGCCAAGACGGCCAGAGCTGCCATAGAATAAATGAACACGAAAAGACCAGGCCTCGTAATAAATGAAGAGCTCGTATCAAAACGAAGTTCCATTTCATTTGATTGGTCCTATAGATGAGTCGTAGCTCATGCTCTCGGATCGCAGGTTCAGTTCCCACATATTTTGAGTTTGTCCGTTATCTCATAATGTCCTTGTAATTTAAGTAATCGATATTTTGTCTTCTCATATCGTTGTCCTGTACGTAATAAATGTACAAATTCCTTCATGGGTCTTGAGACGCTAAAGGATCACTGCAAAACCATAAGAATCCATGTATTCATTTTGATTTGAATTGAGAGCGTTGGTGCTGCCGAAGCAATTCCTTCGGGTTACACAGGGTAGTTTGCCATTGCCTCCAAGCATCGTTTGTGCTCTATCCTTTTGAATGCTGAATGGCAAGTGAGGAAGCAGCACGTACAATTTTTCAAGTCTTTGGTATGACTCGACTGAGGTTTGAACCACTGACCTCCCAGACTCCAGAGCAATGCACCACCGAGCCTGGTTATATATACTTCGTGCTCGTGCAAGTATGGTGGAGATTTGACACTTTCCTCTTTTGTAAACCCTTTATCTCTCTTCCCTTCTCTCTTCTACGAGCTTCCTTTTTCTTCTCTCTCGACTCCCATACACTCGACTAACTATCCCTCTTTGTTTTTGATCACCCCTCTTTTTTTCTCAAATCCTCCCCCACCCCACCTCAAAAAGATGGCCCTTTATAATGGCAAACGTAGACTTTAACTCATCAAGGAATATTAGAGTTAGACAGGTGGACTCTGGCTTCAAGACGTTACATTTAATATACGCTCTGCCATAAAAATACCAAACATGTCGTATTGATGATGTAACTGATGAAGGGCTATTCCAGCGTTCATTCCAAGCGATGTTTTGGTAAGAGTGATGTGCAGAACACCTTGATTGCAAGTTTCCACATGATGTAATTACCTCCACCACCGAAGGTTGATGGAGGTTACGTTTTCTCACCCATGTCTGTCTGTCTGTCTGTCTGTCTGTTTGTCTGTTTTTGTCTGGTTTTCAACAGGATGTCTCAAAAAGTTGTGAACGGATTCGGATGAAATATGGTGGGGAGGTTGAGTATGTGACAAGGACGAAATGATTAGATTTTGGTGAAGATCTGAATCTGAAATTTTAAAAGTGGTTCCTCACCATTGAGAGAAAGGGCAAAAAGCGATATATATCACGATATCTCAAAACGTTATGGATGAAACTTCGAGGACAGATGGTGTGTGTGTGTGTGTGTATGACAAGGACGAATTAATTTGATTTGGTGAGGATTCGAATATGCATCCGGATACGAGAATTTCTTAATTTTTAGGTGATACTTCATTTGCGGCATTCGGTAGAGCGCATAGCACTACAAGGCTGAACAGATTACGTTTTGTATCCCACTGATGGGCATGATCTGGATGCGGACATGAATCAAAATCGAATTGGCTTTTTCTTGTCACCGAACCAACTCATCCACCTAGTTTTGTCTTAACGCGTGCATAACTTTTCTTGAAATATCCTCCTATATACCGTTTTTGGCCCCACACCTGGTGTTGGCTTAGCGGTTAGGGTGCCGGCTTGGGATCCTAGGATCCTGTGTTCGAATCCCGGTCGATCGCTGAATTAACGCCAGGGGGGTTGACTCAGCCTGTCATCCTTCCGAGGTCGGCAAATTGAGTACCAGCTTGCTGGGATGAATGATCATGGTGTGTACCCCGATTTAGAATAGGTACACCGTATCCCTGCGCATCGTAAGAGGCGACTAAGGGTTGGCGTCAGGAAGGGCATCCGGCCATAAAAACATTGCCTCAAACAGGGAACCGTGATTGTCATGGGGCCCGCAAGGCTAACCCCCACTCTAGCGGGGAAAATGGCCTTAAAACGATCATTCATACCGTTTTGGCCCCATCTCTTCTCTCAATGGTGAAGAATCACTTTAAAAATCGTAGTATTCTGGTCCGGATCTTCACCAAAATCTCCTGATTCCGTCCTTGTCACACACCCAAATTGTCCACCAAATCTCGTCTGAATCCGTCCACAACATTTTGAGATGTCCTGCTTACAGACAAATAAACAAGAAGACGTCATGCGGAACACGATACTTGCAAAATCAGCCCCCCACCCCCAATAAAAAATATTCCATTGATACAGCAAATTGTCCATTTCATGAAGATAAAAATTGACAATCTTGATCAAAGCTCGGGTCAACAGGAAGAAAAGTGACGATTTTTCAGATTAAAAATGATGATTTTGGAAGGTTGACCTTGAGTTGACCTTTGACCTTTTGACATCAAAAATAGTTAGTTTCCCTATTTAGTGACTCAATGTGCAAATGATGATCAATTTTTAAGTCAATCGGATGAAAATTGAGGATTTTAAAAACTTGGCCTATGTTGACCTTTTGGCCGATGTTGACCTCAAAAATACTTGGTGATTGAATTCAGTGACCAGATGTGCAAGTCCTCTTCAAATTTCAAGTCAAATGGATGAAAATTGAGGATTTTAGAAATTTGGCCTATGTTGTCCTTTTGGCCTATGTTGACCTCAACAATACTTGGCGGTTGAATTCAGTGACCAGATATGCAAGTCCTTTTCAAATTTCAAGTCAATCGGATGAAAATTGAGGATTTTAGAAATTTAGCAAAGTTGGTGACCTTTGTTGACCTTTTGACCCCAAAAACAATAGGCTCTCAATTGGGACGACATATACAACTTGGTGAAGTTTCGTGACGATCGGTTTAGAATTGTGACCTGTGGGTCGGTGACAAACAGACAAACAGACAGACAGAACCACAAACGCAACCGACCAATATACTTGAAAAATCTTCGATTTTGCAAGTAACAAACAGACAGAGGGGTTGAAAACATAACCTCCTACTTTTGGTGGCGGATGTGGCAATCCATTACAATGCCATGCCAGAAAATGAGAGGAATCAAATCATTGGACACCTTCCATTAGCCATGCTTCAAGGTTATTTAATGCGAGGAGAGGAATGGTTAAGGACCTCAGAGGATGTTATCAAGCCAATGGAATCAACGAGAGATATGCCAAGAAGTTGATAGCCCAGGATAACTCAGGATAGCTCAGGACCAATACATTTGCACAACCCATCTCAGGGGCGTACCTAGAAAAAATTTAAGGGGTGTTCACTTGAGGTTGAGATGTTCACAGACGGCCAAATCTACCACCACCATTAGAGATCATCAGATGGTCATAATAACGGACAATATAACCACTGGAAGTTTGGCTTACTTGGTGAAGTAGTTCAGAATTGTACTGTGCTTTGCTGTAGGAGATGATCCGGAAAATGGTGCCTTTGGCTAAGGAGCCAAATCTGAACATTGCATCTCAGGAATTAACACAGAGCTAGCGGGAAAAGGTAGCGTTGCTCGGCTCAATGGCTGGGTGAAAGCAAAAGACGCACGCCACTACTGTGTTTGTAATGATATCTCGCATGACGATCACATGACAAAAAAAATGGTAATGACGGAGGGGAGTGGAGGGTGGATTCACATGCACTGTGTGAACCCCCCCTCCCCCCCACCCCCCCCCCCTGGATCCGCCCTTGCATCTATGAAATTAGATGCAAACTGTCCAGAGTACTGCAAACACCCCCTAGCCCGAGCAGGATTAGTGGCAACACCTTCTTGAGGTGTTTCCGTGATGCAGGAATAAGGATTCTCCGTGATGCTCGTCATCCTGTTCAGCATCCAAGACATGCATGTTGACACATCCAAGCATGCTTGCAGTGGACATATCAGCACCCCCGATTTCCCTAATTATTACCTAATTAAATATGCAATATGCAAATTTATGTATTTTTCAGAGAAATCCACAGCTCTGATCTACAATTCTGGACATTGCATACATGAGATTACATGAAAAGTGCATAATGTAAAAACAACACCGATAGTCTAACATAAACAACGGTGTAGCCAGGCTTCGATCTGCTGAGTGGAGGATCTGCTGTACCCCTGTCATGTGACCAGATCCACAGCTCTGGTTGGTGGACGTTTGTGAGGGACATACAAACATACAACGGATGGACAGACAAACGCTGTTCCAGCCAGCATTGCTCTATGGGCTACACCATAAAAATATGGCTACAGAACGATATGACCAATGATGTCATCAATTTTGTTTTTCTCGACCAATTTATCCCGAGATCGCGCTCAAGAAATTTCATACTGATCGGATCAAGCGTTCTACTTGTTGATTTATGATGTCATAACGAAGGCACCTATGACATCATCATTAACATATGTTATTCCCCATGGAAAGTACTTTCAATCTCGCCACCTTTCCATTTTTTCCCATGGAGTGGTTTAGAAGATATATAGGTGCAAGGTTTTTCGTTTTTTCTCAGATTGCGCCAGTACCACGTGACCTATGACATCATAATTATCATTAAGAATTATACTGGAGGAGGCACTCCTATGGTAAAAAATTTAGTATCAATCGGACCAACGGTTGCAAAGAAAACTAATTTTAAAAGGAATAAACCTGCAAAATGCCTGTGGAAGGGACGTACATACATACATACATACATACATACATACACTACCGGGAAAAAGTTTTAGAACACTTCAATTTTTCCGGTTTTAATTGAAATTTACACAGTTTAATGTCTCGATGTACAATCTCAAGCATTTGGGTCTCACTATCTGCCATGATCTTTCCTGGGAAAACCACATTTCCAAGCTGGCCCTCAAAGCCAGTCGCCGACTGGGCATCCTCCGTCGTGCGAAGTCCTACCTTGGCACACCTGAGCTCCTCACCACATACAACGCTTTCATCCGCAGCTCAATGGAATACTGTTCCCCCCTCTGGGCCAGTGCTCCTGCCTCACACCTAGCTGGCTTCACGCTGTTGAAACCAAAGCTTTCAGAATCATTGGAATCTCCTGCGATGTAGTCAACTCCGAGGGCCTTTCACTCACTCACCGCAGGCAGGTTGGTGGTCTTTCCGTCTTCTACCGACTCCTCTCCGGCCTTGCTCCCCCAGCTCTCTCTGGGCTCTGTTCCCCAAATATTCCTACAGGTCGCACAAGATCTGCCAGAAACCCTCTTATGGTTGAACTGCCAAAATCAAGACTCCCTGCTCACCTTCACTCCTTCATTCCTCTTTTTTCCCGCCTCTGGAACAAACTCCCACACTCTCTTCAATCCCTCTCATCCCTCCAGGTCTTTAAAACAGCTGTTTACCACCATCTCTTATCTTCCCCCATCCAAAACCTTGATCTTTTCTACCCCCGCTAATTTCACCCCAAATCCAGTTTTTTGAAATACCAACTTCTTTCCTGGAAGGCCTTGGTGTCCTTGTGTTTTATACTTCTCCCACCCCCCCCCCCCTTTCCCCTGCCTCCTCCCCCCAAGCTCTCCCCCTCCCACAGATCTCCCGATGTCCCTGCTCTCAAATGTTGTGCGTGTGTACTTCCCCTTCTCTCCCCATCTTGTCTACCGCTCCCTCTTTTTATATATTTTGTTTGTCTGTTTGATTTTTTTTGTGTGTGATAAATGTTAGCTCTTTAACAAGCCTCGATTCTGTATACAAAAAAAATACAAAAAAAACCCCTGAAATTAAGCATAGAACAAATAAACAATTGGAGATAAAAAAGAAATCATAGAATCATTTTGTTTAACAAAATTTAATTTGATTTTTTGACTCGGCAAAGTAGCCACCTTTTGCAAATATAACCGCCGAACACACTCGTGGCATTCTTTCGACAATGTAAATCAAATATTGTTCGGGAAGTTCTTCCCTACACTGTTGCAGAAGTTCCCACAAATGTGTTGCACTTGTAGGTTGCTTTGCTTTCACCCTTCTGTCCAGTTCATCCCAAACCAGCACGATGGGGTTTAAGTCTGTAGACTATGCTGACCATTCCATGATTTGAAGCCTACCGTCTTGTTCTTTTCCTCGAAGGTAGTTTTGACATAGCCTGGAGGTGTGTTTAGGGTCATTATTTTGCTGTAGGATGAACCCATGACCAAGTAGATGTATACCAGAGGGTATTGCATGGCGCTGCAAAATGCTGTGGTAGCCCTTTTGGTTCAGGGTGCCAGTCACTCTGTGCAAGTCGCCGACTGTGGAACCAGCAAAAGAACCCCAGACCATCACGCTTCCTCCTCCATGTTTGACAGTTGGTGTCACACACTGAGGAACCATCCTTTCGCCTACTCGACGGTGTAGAAAAACCCTGCGTGATGAACCAAAGATTTCAAATTTTGATTCAACGGTCTATAAGACCTTCTTCCAGTCTTCAGTAGTCCACTGGCGGTGCTTCATGGCCCAGGCAAGCCTCTTTCTCTTATTTTGCAATCTTAACAATGGCTTTCTTACTGCCACTCGACCTGTCAAACCTGCAGCTCGAAGTCTTCTCTTCACAGTTGAAACTGAGACTTGCTTACTTCGACCAGTGTTAAGCTGTGCTTGAAGCTGTTGTCCTTTGAGCCACCTATCATGCAAGCTGTTGACTCTCAGAAACTTGTCTTCTGATTCTGTTGTGGCTTTGGGTCTGCCAGACCTCTTCCTGTCAGAGTTTCCTCCAGTTTCCAATATACTGCTTCCTGCAGTGCAATATTGTCCAAATAATGCTTAAGAGGGTGTAATTACAGTCTGTTCCAATACTGCTTTTATACAGACAGGAGGTTTGTAATCAAGTAATCAGCAGAGGTTGGGACACCTGTAGGAATTGTTTGCATCAACTTTCAAGGCTTAATTTAATTACATTGCTGCAGAACACCTGTAAGTTGTTAACCCATTACTTGTTCCTTGAAGAAGGCCTTTTTTACAATATAACTGTGCAATTTACATTCTTTTCCCGTTTTTGCTAACCTAAACTTTTTTTTAACCTCGAGCAGTTTACTGCTTATCTTTGTACCATTTCAGGATATTCGCTGGACAGTAAACTGCGTAAATTTCAATAAAAACTGGAAAAATTGAGGTGTTCTAAACCTTTTGACTGGTGGTGTACATACATCCATACATTCATTCATTCATTCATACATTCATACATACATGCATACATACATACATACATACATACATACATTCATTCATACATACATACATTCATTCATACATACATACATTCATTCACTCATTTATTCATTCATTCATTCATTCATTCATTCATTCACTCATTCAAACATACATACATACATACATACGTACATACATGCATACATACATACATACATACATACATTTATTCATACATACATACATTCATGCATACATACATACATACATACATACATACATTCATACATACATTCATACATACATTCATTCATTCATTCATTCATACATACATACATACATACATTCATACATACATACATACATACATACATACATACATTCTTTCATTCATTCATTCATACATACATACATTCATTCATACATACATACATACATTCATACATACATTCATACATACATACATACATACATACATACATTCATACATACATTCATACATACATTCATACATACATTCATTCACTCATTCATTCATACATACATTCATTCATTCATTCATACATACATACATTCATTCATACATACATACATACATTCATACATACATTCATACATACATACATACATACATACATTCATACATTCATACATACATACATACATACATACATTCATTCATTCATTCATTCATTTATACATACATTCATACATACATACATTCATACATACATACATTCATACATACATACATACATACATACATACATTCATACATACATACATTCATACATACATTCATTCACTCATTCATTTATACATACATTCATACATACATACATACATACATACATACATACATACATACATACCGGACAGTCAGATGCTGTACCAGACAACATTGCCCTACGGACTACGCTGTAAAAAATGTTTCTCAAGCTGAAAATTATGATGTTCAATCATGATGTTCGACTATTCAGACACTCTGTACTTTCATCTCAACCTCACTTTGCACCAAACAAAAGTTACTCACAAACTTTCTCCAAAAATGAAATAATAACAGATTCCTTTCTTTATTCCCTGATGCATCCCATCTTCTGTTAAGTTTTCAAAACATGTCCTACATATATATGCAATTAAGGCTTTAGGCCTGTCACATGCTTATACGTAGAATTGTTCAAATGTGCGTGAAAATTTACTGATGTCACATCACAGGATAATCATATATGTATACAGTTAAGTGAAACTTCATTTTGTTAGATCACAGCAATGTCCTGGTGCACGTAACACTTATCTACATGTCTGTGTCCTACATACACATGTGCAATAATTACAGTTTTAGTAGAACATGTTATTATTCATTGTCATGTGACACCTGAACGGTGAGTCCGATTTGAATCTAGAATCTACGTGCGTGAAACGTGCGCAAGAGTCTAGCGGAAACCATCATGAAAGGAGAATTCCAAATCCCCAGCTGTTTGCCTAAAAATCGCGAAAAATGTCGAGAGGGGCACAATGTATTCGGGTTAAAGCAAAATGTTCACATGCAGTAAAACTATTCAAAATTCCAGCCCATGGGTTGAATTGCGAGTTGACAATCTTATCTCATTAGTGCCCTTTCCCATTTTGTAACCACCTTGAGTTGCCAATTGGTACCAGTACTAATTGAGTACCAGTTCACTGGTAATTCCCTGTGTGTCGCAAGAGGCAACTTTTTATTATTATTGTTATTATTATTTTTAGCTGCGACGAGCAGCTCTATGAGAGGACCGCGTTGTTGTTCTTGTTGTTGGGGTGCCTTTTTGAATAGCGCATGCGCATACACTCGGACGTGCGTTGGTATGAGGTAAGAACATCGCGGACTAAAATCGCGATTTGTTTGAAGAATCCAGAATAAATTTAGCAACAAAGACAACATGAATGTTTTCATATCAATCTCGTTTCACAGAACTTGACACAAATTCGGTGTAATTATTGAATAGCGCATGTGCATACACTCGGACTTCCCCTACTGACCAAGCCCGTTTCAAATTATCCCTCTGCCACCCAGAATTAACATTAATAAATAACATTAATGAATTAACATCAACAGAAATAACATTCACGTCCATACATTATATGTAATCAGTTGATGAAGCATGTTGCGTCGCAAAACAAAGGACAAGACCAGAACTGAAAGACAAAAAGACGCGAGTGCATGCGTATAATTTAATGACTGGTCGAATTTGGTAGCGCATATTGCAACGGATATCCTCATGATTCTACACGTCGCAGCTGGTGACCACACTGTGGTCATTTTTCTCTTGTTTGTATACAAGATCGAGGCTCATGAAAGAACTAACATTAATCACACAAAAAATCAAACAGACACATAAAACACAAAATAAGGGGAGCTGTAGACAAGATGGGGAGAGAGGGGGAAGCACATAAGTACAACATTTGAGAGCAGGGACATCGGGAGATCTGTGGGAGGGAGAGGGCTTGGGGGGAGGAGGCGTGGGAAGGAGGGGGGGACTAGCAGGGTTGGTGGCTGGAAGGGCATCCGGCCATAAAACATTGCTTCAAAAAGGGGACGACTGTGCCCGAAAAAGGCCAACCCCTGCTGTGCGGGGAAAAATGGCCTCGAAAGGTGGTTCTTGAGTTGCGAATTGGCAGATCCATGAGGCTGCTGTAAATGAATGAAAGAATGAAAAAGTGAGACATTAGCTTGATTGTGTGAAGCAAATCATTCTGCACGAGACTGGTGAGCTTCATGACGAGGTATCAAAGGTTTCAAAATCAAAAGAAAATTCTGATTCGTTCATTAAATTTTGTCGATTATAAGAAGACCGTCCTTTCAGGTATATTATATATTTTTTGTGAATCTAGAAACGTAGCTGAAAGTGTAAGGACACATAAACTTTAAATTACCAACATAAGACTTTGCATATAAAAAGGAGGTGTCAATACAAATAACCATTGTCAGCAAGTATTCATGTTTCTCATATGTTTTTACACCATTTGTACAGAGGTGGCTACAGAATCTTGTTCTCAGATTGAACCTTTACTCCCCACGGCGTATCTAACTTTGCTTTATACTCGACTCTCACTGTATGACAGAACTCGAACTCGATTCTCTCGAAGACAAAGGAGCAAATGAAGGCGTACCGCAACGAGTGTTTGCACACGATGAGCACCACACCATACCCACGGTCAGGTATGTCTGCACATAACTCCATTTCATGACATTTCCATGACAGCCCAGAAATGTATTGATTACTCTTAAGTGACTTATTATTGGTCTAAATATATTACCAATTGCATTTTATGAATTCAGAAACTTCTGCTGAATGTAATTAACAAAACAAATTGAAACTGATGATGGAACTTCATTATCATGTAGTTGGGAAATTTGACTTCAACTCCAAAAATGACAACATTCTATTTCTAGTTGTACGTCTAGCTGCATTGATCGTTTTTCCAATTCCACTTTTCTTGCCCACCATCTCCCCCATCACTCGTTTATCTCTCCCTGCCCGTTTCAATTAACATTTTGCAAACAATTTCGTTGAGTTTTACGCATTTCTATTTTGGAAACCAACGTGTGGATTTTTCCAGCCATTTCCTGTGACTGTCCTTTACCTATGACACCCCTAGGGCCATTTTGCAATCGCACATTTGAAAACTTCATCTGCTGGCCAGACGGCTTTCCTGGACAGATGGTGAACGTCAACTGTCCATGGTACATTCCTAAAACACCCAGAGGTTCGTCCCCGTACTCTCAATCTTTCCTTGTTAGGATTTGCTCATTTGCTAATTAAACTTAAGATTTTGATGCAAAGACGCTTTCAGCAGCCAGGCTCATTTCCCTAGCAGGTTTTTGAGTTGTCACGCAAGAGGATAGGAATGAAATGAGGTTGGCTTGAAATCTTAGGTCCTAGACATTTCAGTAGTTTCCAAGGAAGGAGCTGCGCTCTCTTAAGCAAACCCAGCCTGAAGTCCAAAAATGCATACAAAGTAAAGTGGGGTCAAATTGTTTCCCACATTATCATCATCACAGGAGCCATGCAGTTTGATGAGTATCTGCTGCTGATAATCCCACATCTCTCGGATGGATTGTGTCACATAATTTGAAGAATAATCAAAATAATAATCATAACTTGTTGTCATTGGCAATTTAAATGTATTTAGCTTGCAAGCAGCACTATTGTACATGCTTTTTTTTTGCAACTCTTTAAATGTTTAAAGCCAGGAAAATGTACTACTAATGCCAATTCAGTGGAATAAAAATGTGAAAGTGTTCCACATGGAAATAAATGTCAAGATTCTGGAATGCAGGGCCAGAAAATTGGCAATATTAATTCTTATTTATACGCAATTGACTCCCTTCCCTGTCTTGCTTTTGCAAATGTTTTGACGCTGAGGTTTTGAATCCCTGATATGCAGAAGGGATTTTCTTTTAGTTATGTTGGAGCTTATGAAAACAAAAACAGAAATTACAATAATAATGTGATTGGTAATGTTTATGAGCTTTTCTTAATTGTTTTGCCTCCTTTGGTTGTTGGAATTTAGCCATTTTTAAATGAAAATGATGCGCAATCATATCAACAGCAAATTATATATTATTGTTGCGGATATGGGATTTGGCCTCCATCCATATCCGCTTGTAAATATTCCCCTATTTCCCCAATACTCCCCAACTATCCCCAATCCCCCATTCCCTAGTCCCATTGTCTGTAAACAACACTCTGTAGAACCGACCTTCCCCTTTTTCCCCCATTAAATGTCGTACCCAGGTTCACCGCATCTCACGTAGACAACTATAGGACATCTTGCTAGTTATTCTTAGTCTATGTCAGTTAAGGACTCGTTTCCATTAATTCTGACTCTTCGTTGCACCAGAATGTGATTGTATGGCACCAGTAGTAAGTTTAGGACCTCCCAATACCTCCCCACAATCTCATCTCCGCATCCTCCCATCTTCCTCATGAAACTACAACAACAACAACAACTACAACAACAGCGGGGGTGGCGCGGCGGCGGCGCGGGGAGTGTGCGTCCTCACTCCGGCTTGGTTAGCCGCCATTGCCCATGTGCTCCGACGGGGTTACCACACAGGGGCTGACTGTCAGCTCCTCGTCAAGGGCGGAGCCCGGTAACCCCCCCGCACCCAATAAGAAGCGGCGGACCGATTCCATCTGGGGCGGAGCTAACGAGCCGAGGGCGTGTCACTCCCCGCTGGATATACGTAGCCACTTACCGGAGGTGACGTCAGATGCGCCTCAGCTACGAAGGAGAAACAGACGCTACCTCCAGCACGACGATACCTCCCCGCATATCTGGACCGGACCGTGTGGATCCTGTCCCTGAGCCAAGGTGCACCTTGAGCCATCGATTCTGCCCTTCCTTGCCATCAATCCCTGTGTGAGTCAGTCTTGTCCCGTTTGTCTGTGGTCTGTCGGGAATTAGATAAGACCGTGTATAAGTGCCCACCTTTCTGTGCTGTACCTCTTGTGCCGTGTAATCTAAAACGTTCTGCATATCCCATATTATATCCTCCTCCGGAGGTCTTGAGAACTGTACCCCTGGTGTCGTGTCATTTAACCCAGCCGTTGTGTCCTTTCCTTCATTGATCTAGCGTAGCGCGATTCGGCCAACGTTCGAGTATAATCGGGTAACTTGTGCGAACACGGCGGCCATTCCGCTCAGCCCAGCATAACATCTTAATAAGTCGTGTCCGTAACAATTGGTTGTCAGGAGTTGGATTCGGACCTGGGACTAAATTCATTTAGCCCAAATTTTGGAACACCAATTGTACTATTAGAGTAACAATTGGTGTCGGGAAGTGGGATCGGTCCCGGAGCGCGTTTCACGCGCTCGAAATTATAACAGCGAAATTTAATTGTGTTTTACAAAAAAAAAAAAAAACTCGAATTTTGAAAGTCACGCTATGGCAGACCAAGACGGCTGGGTTCCGGTAGAGGAGAGTGAGGCAGGGTCGATCCAGGACCAAATTGAGGGACATGAGGAGAGCGAAGCAGTGAGGGTAGCAGGGTCGCAAAATGGCGTCGTCGCGCACGAGGTTGCGGGCGCGCAAAATGGCGCCTCGCACATGGCCACGGCGACCGCGCCCGCGACCGTGGTAGCGCCACTGGTAGATTTGGACCTTTTTTTCATACAAATGAAGGCCCTTATGGCCCAGAATAGTGAGCAAATGAGGGCTGATAGTAAGCGATTGGGTGAGCGATTGGAGGGCCAAATGGGGGTAATGAGGGACGAAGCGAGGGCTCAGAGTGAGCAATTGGGGGTAATGGGAAACCAAGTGGGGGTAATGGGAAACCAAATGGGGGTAATGGGAAACCAAATGGGGGTAATGGGGAACCGGATGGATGCTCAGGGTGAGCGATTGGAGGGCCAAATGGGGGTAATGAGGGACGAAGCGAGGGGTACCGGTGAGGGATTAGACAAGAAATTAGAGGGGTTAGACAATGGGATAGAAGGGGTGAAACATGGGTTAATGGGGGTGGAAAATAGAATGGCTGCCCAGGAGAATCAGATAGAGGGAGTGAAAAATGGATTAGAGGGGTTAGAAAACAGTATGGAAGGCAAATTGAGGGACATGAGGGACCAAGCGGAAAGGGAAGTTAAACAAATGGGGCAGCAGATAGAGGGGGTCAGAATGGGGGTAGAAACTAAACTGGATGCTCACAGGGAGGAAATGGAGCAGATGAGGGTGGCATCTGGGCAGGAGATGCAAGTGATGGGAGAGGAGATCAGAAGAGGTGTGAGTGAGGAGGTCGGAGGAGTGCGCGAGGAGGTGAGGCACTGTAAGGAGCACATGGAGAAGGAGGTGAGAAAGGGGACTGTAAAGTTACAAGGGGGCATAGAGGACCTGACGCAGGAGGTGGAACAGCTGATGGTGGGACAGACTGAGTTAGTGGAGCAGGTACAAAGGAACACTGCGGTACTAGGAGGGTTAAAAGCGACACAGAAAGAACTAAAAGACGACTTGATAGCGACGAAGAGGGAATGTCAGATGGTACGTGAGGGACTGACAACGAGGTTGGACGAGGTGACAGAGGTAATGGAGACGAAGGACCGGCAGGTGAGGACGCACATGGAAACGGTCAAGGTAGCCTTAGAGGATGAGCTTGAGGAGACGTACCGGGACATAAAAGAGGTGAAGCAGAAATTAGAAGAAGTGGAAGAAGGGGTGAGCGAAATTAAGAAGCGACGGAGAGAGGATAAGAAAGAGATAAAAGAGGAGGTAAAAGAATTGGTCCAAAGTCTGTGTTTGGATCGTGATGATGTGCTCATTAACAGGATGAGGGATTCGCAGGTGATGGAGGAGAAGCGAAGAGGAAGAGGACCCGGTGTAAGTGGTGACCAATATGGTCGTGCGTATGATGCGCCAGGGGATTTAATGAGCTTGGGGGTCGAGATGGACCCGGGTGTTCGTGAGAGGCCGTTGGTGAAGTGTGCGACAGGTCTGGTGTGCGAAAAAGGAGGTGTGCGAGAAAGTCCGACTCTGGGGTTTGTGAGGAAAAAGTGCGTGCCAAGGAGTGAGGGTGCTGTCGAGAGTGAGTCGGTCGTAGCGCGTGTGCGAGGGAGCACATGGAAGCGCGGTGTGGTAAGTGTTACAGAGGGTGTGACGGGAGAGTGTGCGCAAGAGTGTGCGCGAGAAAGGTGTGTGACGGACAGGTGCATGGGGAAAGAGTGCGCTGTCAAAGGCAAGGAAGAATGCACGCCTGTGGTGAGTGTTACAGAGGGTGTGACGGGAGAGTGTGCGCAAGAGTGTGCGCGAGAGAGGTGTGTAACGGACGGGTGCATGAGGAAAGAGTGCGCTGTCAAGAGTAAGGGTGAGTGCGCTGTCAAGAATGGAGGTGAGAGTAGTGAGAGTGACAAGGAGCGTGAGTTGGTTGTGACAGGTGAGCGAGGATGTACACCTGGAATGGAAGGATGCACACCTGGAATGGTAGAGCGTGAGTGGGAATGCACGCTGGAATTGGTAGTGAGGCACGTGGTTGGGTGTGCGAGTGAGAGCACACCTGTGATTGTCACAGAGGAGGTGACCGAGGAGGGGGCGCGAAGAGGTGTGTTGGTGAGGTGTGCGAGCGACGAATGTGTGCCAAGGTGTTCGGTGGTCAGGTGTGTGACCAAGTCGGTGAGCGGAATGAGGGTACCTGGGTGTGTTAGAGAAGGTACGACGAGGAGCATGGAAACGGCTGCATGTATGGGCACGAAAGGGGTAGCGTATGCTTGTAAGCATCCAGGTGAGGCATCGACGGTAACCGGGTTAGAGGTTAGGTCGACTTTTAGCCGAAGCGGGCCCTCGGTGCGTGCCGGGCTTCGCGTGCCGCGAGAACCAGCGGGGATCCGAGCCACGGCGGGTTCGAAAGGACCGCCGTGCGCGATCCACGCTGGGCCTCGTGTGGAACGGCCGCGTCCGGGCTCCACTAGGCGGAGCGGGCAGCCCGATAGGAAGGGTCGTCATGGCGACCACTTTCTGTTGAGACGTGCCGGCAGGTCGAGGTCGGGACATTGGATGGCTCCACGCCAAGGTGGTGCGTGGGGTCTCGGGCCGGGTAAGCCCCCGTCCCTGCCCCGAATGCGGGACGTATCCAGCCGCTGGCACCAAACAACCCGCATTCATTGCTCGGCTTTACGAAGCCGGGCTTTGGACAGGAATTGGCGCACCGAGAGGCATTAGTGAGTAGACTGTGTGATGAGGTTAGTGTTTTGGACCCAAAATTAGAAAAAAAACAAAATTTGATGATTGGCAAAGGATTGGCAGTAATGATTGGCAGATGATGGGTAGTGAGTGGCAAATTTTTGATTTGTTGAAATTTGATGTGCAAAATTGGTAGTGGGAGATGCCCGATGTGGTGGGATGGCAACTCTGTCATCCCTCACAAAGATGGGGCAAAGGAGCAATAGATTATGGGGTGTATGGCAGTGAAAACTAGCCCGGGTGGGTTAGGATATTGATAGGGACCTAGAAGATGACAGTAGGTAACGTTAAGTTTAGTTAGTGACTGATACCTGTAGAGGGGACGCAGGCAGATTAGTGTGGATTATAATGACGAGGGAGCGAAATAGTTTAAAGGGACGACTGGGAAGCGCAAGTTTCAGAGGGGAGTAGTTAGATGAGATGATGCTGTGTGAGAGCTGGACAGGTGTGTAGAGCAGTGTATGAGTAGTGAGTGTTGTGGATCAGCGCGAATGCGCTTGGGGAGAGAAGGGTGCAGGTGGCACCAGGTGTGAGAGCACAGGTGTGCAAGTGCAGGTGTGTGGAATACATGGAGTGAGAATGGTGGAAATTGTGGAGTGGAGTGGATGGTGCGAAGGTGTGAATGGGGGAAGAGTGGACCCCCATCACGGATACCCGGGGCGGGTAGTGTAAGTGTTAGGTAGAGGGTATAGGTAAATTGTGGTTGGATATTGGCATTTGTGGTGCGGTTGCAGAATGGTGTTGTGGATGGGTGCATTAGTGTTGTGGAAATGGCTGGGCGTGTAGCCTGTTAGTATGTGTAGTTGGTTTGGGCACTCCACCACTGTGAGGATGTCGGCCAGGTGAGGCCGCAGGTGGGCTCTGGGAGCCGGTAGAGTTGTGGATGGGGCCCGAGGATCCGCAGGACGGACCCGGGTAGCCCAGTGCCAGAGAGGGCACCGAGTGGGGAGAGCGCCAGAGGGCCTTCCCCGGGTAGTTAGGTTAGGGTAAGGAGCAGGTAAGCTCGGAGGCAACTGCAGTGGTGGAGGTGTGCAGGTGGGTAGACCTGCTGGGAGAGCTACACGTCGCGGCCCAGAAATTGTGCGAGGGCACCGGGAGATGAATCGGGGGAGTGAGACCCCAAATTGAAAAGCACCACAGTTTGGTCAATGGGAATTGGTTTTTAGAACCCATAGTGTAAGAGGGCCAATGGTTTGGCAGGAGAAAGACCCCGGGTAATGTAAAGTTGTTAAAGTCATTTAGGAAACTAGGGCATGCCCGTACTATATATATATCTAAAATTATATCCCCCCCCTCTATTTACATGAAATGGTTTGGTCCAGCGAACGGCTTGCGTGAACGGAAAGCGAACGGCTTGCGAGTACGGTGACAATCCCCCCCCTCTATTTACATGAAATGGTTTGGTCCAAAGCGAACGGCTTGCGGAGTTTGGTAAATAAATCGCCATAGCTCGGTAACTACTTCTCCGATTAATATGAAACCTTGAAAAGGCACATCCTCGGGTCCCCAGCAATATACCTGGCAAGTTTCAAGTATATCGGACCCGTGGTTGTCGAGAAACAGCGGTCACAGACAAACGACACACACACACACACACACACACACACACACACACACACACACACACACACACACAGACACACACACAGAGATTACTGGAATTATAGATAGATAGTTAGGATTGATGAACCTGTCGCACCATACGCAGCCACTTACCTGAGGTGATGATGATGACTCCACACCTGTGTTTTCTTTGTTCTGTGTGCAGGAAATGAGAATTGCTGTGTGGATTTGTGAGACGCATCACGACGTGGATGAGACATTGGGGTGATTCCATTTCTCCCTCCTTAGGAGGGACTGATGATGAATTGGTGATGGCAAATTTTGATGAGAGTTGGAGATGGCAAATTTTGATGAGAGTTGGAAATGGCAAATTTGATTGGTTAGGAGGGAGAGAAGACGAATTTGGTTTATGGGAGGAACAGGGAAGACAGTAGGGACGTTGTTGATTTGTAAAATAGATGTTTATGGGTAGTGTTGTGTTGTGTGGATACAGTAAGGGGTAAGGGAGGGGCAATGTAGGTTACCTGGTGGGGGGGGGGGTGGGGCGTACGGTAGGAACGTACCTGTCTCACCTGGTTCCCATGTGCCCCCAGTGTGCATTACCTTATATTGCATGCACTTTTGCGCCCTTACCACCTTACTCACTTGTCTTCTTCTTTTGTCTCCCACCTCCGAGGATCTGGCTTTGGGGCAGAGAGAGAGGAGAGAGAGGTGGTGGCTCCGCAGTTGTGGGCCTGTACTTTCGCTGCTTGCTGCCGGGATCGATACACCATATGGACCGCAATTTTTGTGGCCGCCCACCATGGACCACAGTTCTCTTGCGGGCAAGCACCACCCGTGGATGGACCCCTGGGTCAACGTGGCACCTACGCCATACAGGTGAACCACTTTTAGTTGGCCCCCTGATGGCCACAATAAAGAAATGGACGCGGTTGGCGCCTTTCTTTATTTTTGAAAGAAGCCAGAAGGCCAAGTGCACCACATGAAGGCAAGACCAGCGGCAGAACATCGGCCGGCTGCGACACCACCGGTGATTTATGAACATTTTATTGGTGCACCGGATGGTGCTGACTGTGTTAAGGGGTGGTGCTTTTGGTGCTTGGATGGGGTGCTCTGCACATTATTAAAGGCCGTAGGGCCACAGAGCACTCGTGGGTTGGTGTATCGATGCTGGCATGCGTGCTCTCTCTATGCATAACATCTGCATGTGTTCCTCCAAAAACAGGTCCTGGATCGTAGTGTAAATATCAGTGTAGTCTGGTGTAAATAATGCTCCCTACCGGCTGTATGTTTAGTTTGAGGATTCTTTCCGCGATTCGGTTATCCTGTGGGTGTGTTTCTGTGAGGAGAAGGGTGCAACGTCGCAGGGGGACATATTTACTCATTTGTGAACATCTGTAAAACTGTCGCACTCAGGGTTGAGTTAATAGTAGAGGGAACTACATCTGAGTGCCACACTAAAGTAGGTAAAAATTTATCGGGTCGGGACGCCCCGAGGTAGAGAAGGGTGCAATGTTGCGGATATGGGATTTGGCCTCCATCCATATCCGCTTGTAAATATTCCCCTATTTCCCCAATACTCCCCAACTATCCCCAATCCCCCATTCCCTAGTCCCATTGTCTGTAAACAACACTCTGTAGAACCGACCTTCCCCTTTTTCCCCCATTAAATGTCATACCCAGGTTCACCGCATCTCACGTAGACAACTATAGGACATCTTGCTAGTTATTCTTAGTCTATGTCAGTTAAGGACTCGTTTCCATTAATTCTGACTCTTCGTTGCACCAGAATGTGATTGTATGGCACCAGTAGTAAGTTTAGGACCTCCCAATACCTCCCCACAATCTCATCTCCGCATCCTCCCATCTTCCTCATGAAACTACAACAACAACAACAACTACAACAACAGCGGGGGCGGCGCGGCGGCGGCGCGGGGAGTGTGCGTCCTCACTCCGGCTTGGTTAGTCGCCATTGCCCATGTGCTCCGACGGGGTTACCACACAGGGGCTGACTGTCAGCTCCTCGTCAAGGGCGGAGCCCGGTAACCCCCCCCGCACCCAATAAGAAGCGGCGGACCGATTCCATCTGGGGCGGAGCTAACGAGCCGAGGGCGTGTCACTCCCCGCTGGATATACGCAGCCACTTACCGGAGGTGACGTCAGATGCGCCTCAGCTACGAAGGAGAAACAGACGCCACCTCCAGCGCGACGATACCTCCCCGCATATCTGGACCGGACCGTGTGGATCCTGTCCCTGAGCCAAGGTGCACCTTGAGCCATCGATTCTGCCCTTCCTTGCCATCAATCCCTGTGTGAGTCAGTCTTGTCCCGTTTGTCTGTGGTCTGTCGGGGATTAAGATAAGACCGTGTATAAGTGCCCACCTTTCTGTGCTGTACCTTTTGTGCCATGTAATCTAAAACGTTCTGCATATCCCATATTATATCCTCCTCCGGAGGTCTTGAGAACTGTACCCCTGGTGTCGTGTCATTTAACCCAGCCGTTGTGTCCTTTCCTTCATTGATCTAGCGTAGCGCGATTCGGCCAACGTTCGAGTATAATTGGGTAACTTGTGCGAACACGGCGGCCATTCCGCTCGGCCCAGCATAACATCTTAATAAGTCGTGTCCGTAACATTATTTTATGATTCACAATCCTTAGGACTTTTGTTCTGATAGAAAGACAAAAAGGATTTGAGAGGACAAGGATGTGGGGAGGTGGCATGGGGGAGATAAGGGAATGGGAATGGGAGGGAGTGACAATCCAGGTTTTAATGGCTTAAAGTTGTTACAGGTACAGGTGCCCAGGTGCCCATACTTGCAAATGTATGCGGAGTCTGTATGCTGTGCAACATTAGCAGCTGATGTGATTGCGTCAATGGTTGGACGAATGTGGTGTGTGGTCAAGCACAACCTCTGGTCCCCTACCCACCTGGCGGTTTGTCAGGGTGGTTAGAATCCCACTCTTGACAAGTGTTTTGATCGCGGGATCTTAAGCACCCCAACGAACCACCAGACGGGTGGGCGAGGAGATCGAGGTTGCAGTGTATGCCCGTAATTTGGTGCAAGTCGCCAGAGGTTTAGGAACCACGCGTTGTTGGTGAATTTCCCTGGCAAAATGGCCGAGGCGACCGTGACAGGCATCCCGCTTCGAATATGTCACCTAAAATGCGCTAGTTCCAATTTACTTGTGTACGGGATTAAAGCCAATTGGACTGTACTCTACAGAGCCCCAGATCCCGATACAGAGAAAATTGGGATTTTAAGGGTTGTAGGAAAAGAATTCCAGAGGTTTACCGCTGTTTATGCAGCGTCTTTCACATAACCTTATTTAACACGTTACATTAGTGATTCATGCCTGTTCTTTGTGTCCTTAAAACAGTCAGTTTCATGTTTGGAATGACCAACTTTGTTTGACTGCCAGATGCCAATTGGAATTCTGTTGTTCCTTGATCACAAACTGATGTTTGCAGGCAGTAGGACGGACAGACAGACAGACAGACAGACATGTGAATCAATTGCTTAACCCTGCTTTTTGCTTCGCTTGTGTGCGATAATTACCATTACTAATGCAGAATATTCAGTTGTCACACCTTTCTGTGTTATACTAACTGTCTTCGTAACTCACTGCACGGGCTAAATAACCATTATAAAGGAGTATGGTGTGTATTTGGCAGAAGTAATCAAATGCAGGACCCGGTTCACATTAACAGTTAAAGGCCAAGTGCCACCACTTCTTGTATGCAATATGGCTTCATACCCCTCTGTTTTTAGCCGGACATTCATCCTGCTGAATTGTGCAATTTGCAAACTAAAAAAACATAAACATTTGATGTTTAGGATGAGGTAGACTTGGAAGCTAAGATTCGAGATGAATTGTGTGGAGTCATTTGAAGGCAAACGCAGATTGCACCGTACTTGTGAGCCATTGTATGTTGTACTACGAGTATATTCTCGAATCTGGTATGTCTAACAACCTGAGTTGTTAGGGTTAGGGTTAGGGTTAGTTGTTAGGGTTAGGGTTTGGGTTTGGGTTTGGGTTTGGGTTCGTGTTTGGGTTAGGGTTAGGGTTAGGTAGGGTTAGATAACGAGTGTTAAAGCAACAATACAGTCATCCTCGACTGCAGATGTGGAAGCTTTTTGTTGTGCAGGTGGCGGACCCGTTTTGCTTTTGGCGTATGCATTGCCTGGATTATTGAATCCAAAGTAGATTTGTTGATCTGTTTATAGTTGCACCGCTAACCATTGAGAGAGATGGATTGAGATAGATCATCACTGCCTCAGGATAGGAGACCAAAGTCTTATTAGCTGGATTTCTTCCTCCAAGATTTGTCAGCGTTTGTGAATTTGTGCCCATGGTTCCTCGAGGGGCTTCATTTTAGAAGTGGCTCTTGAACTAGAATTTGATTGTAAGTTATTTCATTCAGGCAAGGTAGGTCTCGACATATTTGTGATCATAAAACGGTGTTCAAATCCCTCAGATTCTTCATCATTTTCTCTAAGACTTGAGATGTTACAACAAATTAATTAATAACTTGGGGTCAGGTATAGCTTTCAGGTGGATGGGTTTATCAATCATGTGTGTGCACCTAATTTATGCCATGATGCAGATGATACGACACTACAGATCTTAGTTGCTTTATTCATTATTTTAAAAGGTTTTGCGAATCAGTTTTAAACTGCTATGTCTGCTTTCTATTACTTTATGGGCAGAAAGTGTACATCCTCTTGAATCACGTTTACCTGTGGGTTAGTCATTTCCCAGGCAATGCATATATGCGGAGAACGCAGTTTAATAAAAACGAGTGTTCAGCTGATGGATATTGAGTGATCCTGAGCACATTGAGCGAAATTGATTTGAAACGTGATTTGCTATTTTAATTATGTTGGAACATTTTAGTACATTCACTCCATTCGTTTACCTTGTTGAGAAATGCAATGCTTAGTTCCTGTTACGTTAATCCTATAATGCCATGCTATGTTGTTTTTGCATGGAAATTTATTATTAATTGTTTTGTTTTTTCCCTTTCCTGAGTTAGTGTAATTTTAAACAATTAAAACTTCTTAAGACAGATTTACGTGAGTTTATCATTTCAGTTTGCTGATGCTTCCGTGCCAAACCTGATCTGCAATCGATCATTCCATTGGCTACTATCATGCTGCAATATAAATATGGCGTATGTGTTGGTAGGTTTCATCTACCCGTCCGAGAGCATTTGACCAAGGAAGCTGAAACATTCAGGAATGGATGAGGACACCTTGAAGTTGAGCCTGTGCAAGTTTTGTTTGATTCCATCAAGTTAAAAAAAGAAAAAAAGAAATTCACCCATCTTGGCATTTTCCCTTTTGGGGATGAGCGGATTGTAATTGCAATTACCTGAGCTATATAACCACAATTTTACTATAATTCCCCAAATGTTCGTCCGTCCGTCTGTCCGTCCGTCTGTCTGTCTGTCCGTCCGTCCGTTCCCAGGTACCGCAAAAACAGCTGAACTGATCGCAACGATATTTTGGGTGGGTAATCCTGCGACCCCCTGGAGTAAAATAGGCTATATTGTTTTTCCAATTTCAGCTTTGGTCTCCAGCATTTTCAGGTTTAGACTCCCGCCTAACGTTATTGTCCCAGGTACCGCAAAAACGGCTGAACTGATCGCAACGATATTTTGGGTGGGTAATCCTGCGACCCCCTGGAGTAAAATAAGCTATATTGTTTTTCAAATTTCAGCTTTGGTCTCCAGCATTTTCAGGTTTGGACTCTCACATAACATTATTGTCCCGGGTACCGCAAAAACGGAAGCAACGATACACCTCCATGCCCGTGGGATTCCCACGGGTGACCCCACTAGTGATATATAATAAGCGATACGCATGTTTTTGCTTCATGTTTTTATGTTTTTGCATGACAACCTGGGTTTTTATCCTCACGCTTTTCCAATGATTAATAATTATCCCCATGCTTATTATAATCGGCTCCGCTTGCCTGTCCGTCCGTTCATCACGCTATCCCCTCCTAAATGGGTATGCAGAAATTCACCAAACTTGGTAGTTATGATCATCACATGTCATGAAGATGCAAGAGCAGTATCATTTTTGGCCCTGACCTCTGGGGTGGGGTCAAATACCAAAAAATGCAATTGCGGGCGCATTTTAAAACTTTTTAAAATGAAACTTTGTATATGCAATCAACTTTGGGGATGCATGAAAAATGCAACGATTTTTTGAATGCGACCCCCGGTTCATGTCCCAGGAGGACTTGGGGTCACTGGGGTCAAAACATGACACAAAAAAAATTGAACTCAAAATTTGATATTGGGCCATGCGTTCCTGGTTGAACCTTTTGCCATGCTTCAACATTGCTTCAGGTGGGAAGTTTGGGGATTTGCGGTTTTGTTTTCATTGTGTTAGTGGCAGGCAGGTTAATGGCAGGCAGGTGAGCGGCAGGCAGGTTAGTGGCAGGCAGGTTAGTGGCAGGCAGGTGAGCGGCAGGCAGGTTAGTGGCAGGCAGGTTAGTGGCAGGCAGGTTAGTGGCAGGCAGGTTAGTGGCAGGCAGGTTAGTGGCAGGCAGGTTAGTGGCAGGCAGGTTAGTGGCAGGCAGGTTAGTGGCAGGCAGGTTAGTGGCAGTCAGTTGAGTGGCAGGCAGGTGAGTGGCAGGCAGGTGAGTGGCAGGCAGTTAGTGGCAGGCAGGTTAGTGGCAGGCAGGTTAGTGGCAGGCAGGTGAGTGGCAGGCAGGTGAGTGGCAGGCAGTTAGTGGCAGGCAGGTGAGTGGCAGGCAGGTTAGTGGCCGGCAGGTTAGTGTCAGGCAGGTGAGTGGCAGGCAAGTTAGTGGCAGGGAGGTTAGTGGCAGGAAGGTTAGTAGCAGGCAGGTGAGTGGCAGGCAGGTGAGTGGCAGGCAGTTAGTGGCAGGCAGGTTAGTGGCAGGCAGGTTAGTGGCAGGCAGGTGAGCGGCAGGCAGGTTAGTGGCAGGCAGGTTAGTGGCAGGCAGGTTAGTGGCAGGCAGGTTAGTGGCAGGCAGGTTAGTGGCAGGCAGGTTAGTGGCAGGCAGGTTAGTGGCAGGCAGGTTAGTGGCAGGCAGGTTAGTGGCAGTCAGTTGAGTGGCAGGCAGGTGAGTGGCAGGCAGGTGAGTGGCAGGCAGTTAGTGGCAGGCAGGTTAGTGGCAGGCAGGTTAGTGGCAGGCAGGTGAGTGGCAGGCAGGTGAGTGGCAGGCAGTTAGTGGCAGGCAGGTGAGTGGCAGGCAGGTTAGTGGCCGGCAGGTTAGTGTCAGGCAGGTGAGTGGCAGGCAAGTTAGTGGCAGGAAGGTTAGTGGCAGGAAGGTTAGTAGCAGGCAGGTGAGTGGCAGGCAGGTGAGTGGCAGGCAGTTAGTGGCAGGCAGGTGAGTGGCAGGCAGGTGAGTGGCAGGCAGTTAGTGGCAGGCAGGTTAGTGGCAGGCAGGTGAGTGGCAGGCAGGTTAGTGGCCGGCAGGTTAGTGGCAGGCAGGTGAGTGGCAGGCAAGTTAGTGGCAGGAAGGTTAGTGGCAGGAAGGTTAGTGGCAGGCAGGTGAGTGGCAGGCAGTTAGTGGCAGGCAGGTGAGTGGCAGGTAGGTGAGTGGCAGGCAGGTGAGTGGCAGGCAGGTTAGTGGCAGGCAGGTTAGTGTCAGGTAGGTAAGTGGCAGGCATGTTAGTGGCAGGAAGGTTAGTGGCAGGAAGGTTAGTGGCAGGAAGGTTAGTGGCAGGAAGGTTAGTGGCAGGCAGGCTAGTGGCAGGCAAGTTAGTGGCAGGCAGTTAGTGGCAGGCAGGTTAGTGGCAGGCAGGTTTGTGGCAGGAAGGTTAGTGGCAGGCAGGTTAGTGGCAGGAAGGTTAGTGGCAGGCAGGTTAGTGGCAGGCAAGTTAGTGGCAGGCAGGTTAGTGGCAGGCAGGTTAGTGGCAGGAAGGTTAGTGGCAGGCAGGTTAGTTGCAGGCAGGTTAGTGGCAGGCAGGTTAGTGGCAGGCAGGTTAGTTGCAGGCAGGTTAGTGGCAGGCAGGTTAGTGGCAGGCAGGTTAGTGGCAGGCAGGTGAGTGGCAGGCAGTTAGTGGCAGGCAGGTTAGAGGCAGGCAGGTTAGTGGCAGGCAGGTTAGTGGCAGGCAGGTTAGTGCAGGCAGGTGAGTGGCAGGCAGGTTAGTGGCAGGCAGGTGAGTGGCAGGCAGGTTAGTGGCAGGCAGGTTAGCGGCAGGCAGGTGAGTGGCAGGCAGGTTAGTGGCAGGCAGGTTAGCGGCAGGCAGGTTAGCGGCAGGCAGGTTAGCGGCAGGCAGGTTAGCGGCAGGCAGGTTAGCGGCAGGCAGGTTAGTGGCAGGCATTTCCTGTTGGTCAGGATGCTTGTAGCAATAGCTGGTGTGGCATTGCTTCCTGGTACCGACTCCAGTGATGGGATCTGATCTCGACTTAATGTTTTGTAGGGTTTGACGAGTTCACCCTGGGGAAGAGCTGTGGCCCCCTGTTGTTTTGGGAACCTACTCCTATTGATAAATGGTCCAATTGTATGGCAATGCATTCTGACCCCGTTGGGGTTAGAATGTGTATGTTTGATTGACCATGTACTTCAGCCTTTGGGCAGAGGTGTGTGTGTGTGTGTGTGTATGTATATGTGTGTGTGTGTGTGTGTGTGTGTGTGTGTGTGTGTGTATATATATATATATATCTGTGTGTGTGTGTGTGTGTGTGTGTATATATGTGTGTGTGTGTATATATGTGTGTGTGTGTATATATGTGTGTGTGTGTGTGTGTGTGTGTGTGTGTGTATATATGTATGTGTGTGTGTGTGTGTGTGTGTGTGTGTGTGTATGTATATGTGTGTGTGTGTGTGTGTGTTTGTGTATATATATATATGTGTGTGTGTGTGTATGTGTGTGTGTGTGTGTGTGTGTGTATATGTGTGTGTGTGTGTGTGTGTGTGTGTGCATATATATATATATATATATATATGTATGTATGTATGTATGTATGTGTGTGTGTGTGTGCGTGTATGTGTGTGTGTGTGTGTGTGTGTGTGTGTACATATATATATATATATATATATATATATATATATATATATATATATATATATATATATATATGTATATATATATTGTTGCGGATATGGGATTTGGCCTCCATCCATATCCGCTTGTAAATATTCCCCTATTTCCCCAATACTTCCCAACTATCCCCAATCCCCCATTCCCTAGTCCCATTTTCTGTAAACAACACTCTGTAGAACCGACCTTCCCCTATTTCCCCCCTTAAATGTCGTGCCCAGGTTCACCGCATCTCACGTAGACAACTTTCGGACATCTTGCTAGTTATTCTTAGTCTATGTCAGTTAAGGACTCGTTTCCATTAATTCTGACTCTTCGTTGCACCAGAATGTGATTGTATGGCACCATTAGTAAGTTTAGGACCTCCCAATACCTCCCCGCATCTCTTCCTCATGGAACAACAACACCAACAACAACAACAGCGGCGGCGGCGCGGGGAGTGCGCGTCCTCACTCCGGCTTGGTTAGCCGCCATTGACCATGTGCTCCGACGGGGTTACCACGCAGGGGCTCGCTGTCAGCTCCTCGTCAAGGGCGGAGCCCGGTAACCCCCCCCGCACCCAATAGGAGCGGCGGACCGATTCCATCTGGGGCGGAGCTAACGAGCCGAGGGCGTGTCACTCCCCGCTGAGCATGCGCAGGACGTGGGAGGTGACGTCAGATGCGCCCACACCACGGAGAGAGAAGACGCCACCTCGAAGCGCTGAATACCTCCCCGCATCTCTGGACTGGACCGAGCTGTATCCTGTCCCTGAGCCAAGGTGCACCTTGAGCCATCGAATGCCTGCCCTTCCTTGCCATCAATCCCTGTGTAAGTCAGTCTTGTCCCGTTTGTCTGTGGTCTGTCGGGGCTAAGATAAGACTGTGTCTAAGTGCCCATCTTTCTGTGCTTTACCTCTGTACCGTGTAATCTACCCGTTTCTGCATCACCAATATTATATCCTCCTCCGGAGGTCTTGAGAACTGTACCCCTTGTGTAGTGTCATTTAACCCAGCCGTTGTGTCCTTTCCATCATTGATTTAGCATAGCGCGACTTAGTCAACGTTCGAGTGGAATCGGGTAAACTGTGCGAACACGGCGGCCATTCCGCTCGGCCCATCATAACATCTTAATAAGTCGTGTCCGTAACAATTGGTGTCGGGAGGTGGGATTGAACCCGAAGCGCGCTTCACGCGCTCGAAATTATTAACGGCGAAATTTGATTTTGTTTTACAAAAATAAAAACCCGAATTTTGAAGGTCGCGCTATGGCAGATCAAGACGGCTGGGTTCCGGTAGAGGAGAGTGAGGCAGGTTCGATCCAGGACCAAATAGAGGGACAAGAGGAGAGCGAAGCAGTGAGGGTGGCAGGTTCGCAAAATAGCGTCGTCGCGCACGAGGTTACGGGCGCGCAAAATGGCGCCTCGCACATGGCCACGGCGACCGCGCCCGCGACCATAGTAGCGCCGCTGGTAGATTTGAACCTTTTTTTAATACAAATGAAGGCCCTTATGGCCCAGAATAGCGAGAAATTGAGGGAGGACATGGGGTCCAATAGCGAGAAATTGAGGGAGGACATGGGGTCCAATAGCGAGAAATTGAGGGAGGACATGGGGGCCCAGATCGGAGGGTTAGGGAGTAGAATAGAGGGATTAGGAAACAAATTTGAGGGATTAGACAATAGATTAGGGGAAATACAGGAGGGGTTAATGGGGGTAGAAAACAGAATGGCCGCTCAAGAGAATCAAATGGAAGGGATGCAAAAGGGGTTAGAGAAGTTAGAAAACAGTATGGAAGGCAAATTGAGGGACATGAGGGACCAAGCGGAAAGGGAAGTTAAACAAATGGGGCAGCAGATAGAGGGGGTCAGAATGGGGGTAGAAACTAAATTGGATGCTCACAGGGAGGAAATGGAGCAGATGAGGGTGGCATCTGGGCAGGAGATGCAAGTGATGGGAGAAGAGATCAGAAGAGGGGTGAGTGAGGAGGTCGGAGGAGTGCGCGAGGAGGTGAGGCACTGTAAGGAGCGCATGGAGAAGGAGGTGAGAAAGGGGACTGTAAAATTGCAAGGTGGTATAGAGGAGTTGACGCTGGGAGTAGAACAACTGACAGTGGGACAAAAGGAGTTGGGGGACCAGGTAAAGAAGAACACAGCGGTAATAGAGGGTTTAAAATCGACACAGAAGGAGATGAAAAAGGACGCAGGGGTAATTAAAAAAGAGTGTCAGACGGTACATGAGGACCTGACGAGGAAAATGAACAAAGTGGTAGAGGTGATGGAGGTTAAAGAGCGGGAGGTGCGGGAGCACATAGAAAAAAATAAAGTGGAGTTAGAGGAAGAACTTAAAGGGGCGCACGAGGAGATGAAGGAGGTGAAGCAGAAATTAGAAGAAGTGGAAGAAGGGGTGAGCGAAATTAAGAAGCGACGGAGAGAGGATAAGAAAGAGATAAAGGAGGAAGTAAAAGAATTGGTCCAAAGTCTGTGTTCGGATCGTGATGATGTGCTCATTAACCGGATGAGGGATTCGCAGGTGATGGAGGAAAAGCGAAGAGGAAGAGGACCCGGTGTAAGTGGTGACCAATATGGTCGTGCGTATAATGCGCCAGGTGATTTAAGAAGCTTGGGGGTCGAGATGGACCCGGGTGTTCGTGAGAGGCCGTTGGTGAAGTGTGCGACAGGTCTGGTGTGCGAAAAAGGAGGTGTGCGAGAAAGTCCGACTCTGGGGCGTGTGAGGAAAAAGTGCGTGCCAAGGAGTGAGGGTGCTGTCGAGAGTGAGTCGGTCGTAGCGCGTGTGCGAGGGAGCACATGGAAGCGCGTAGTGAGGAGTGTTACGGAGGGTGTAAAGGGAGAATGCACGCCTGTGGTGAGTGTTACAGAGGGTGTAACGGGAGAGTGTGCGCGAGAAAGGTGTGTAACGGACGGGTGCATGAGGAAAGAGTGCGCTGTCAAGAGTGGAGGTGAGAGTAGTACGAGTGGCACAGAGCGTGAGTTGGTTGTGACAGGTGAGCGAGGATGTACACCTGGAATGGAAGGATGCACACCTGGAATGGTAGAGCGTGTGTGGGAATGCACACTTGAGTTGGTCGTGAGGCACGTGGTTGGGTGTGCGAGTAAGAGCACACCTGTGATTGTCACAGAGGAGGTGACCGAGGAAGGGGCGCGAAGAGGTGTGTTGGTGAGGTGTGCGAGTGACGAATGTGTGCCAAAGTGTTCGGTGGTCAGGTGTGTGACCAAGGCTGTGAGTGGAATGAGTGTACCTGGGTGTGTTAGAGAAGGTATGACGAGGAGCATGGAAACGGCTGGATGTATGAGCAAGAAAGGGGTAGCGTATGCTTGTAAGCATGCAGGTGAAGCATCGACGGTAACCGGGTTAGAGGTTAGAACGACTTATAGCCGAATCGGGCCCTCGGTGCGCGTCGGGCAGCTTCGCGTGCCGCGAGGACCAGCGGGGATCCGAACCACGGCGGTTTCGAAAGAACCGCCGTACGCGATCCACGCTGTGCCTCGCTTGGAACGGCCGCGTCCGGGCTCCACTAGGCGGAGCGGGCAGCCCGATAGGAAGGGTCGTCATGGCGACCACTTTCTATTGAGACGTGCCGGCAGGTCGAGATCGGGACATTGGATGGCTCCACGCCGAGGTGGTGCGTGGGATCTCGGCCCGGGTAAGCCCCCGTCCCTGCCACGAATGCGGGACGTATCCAGCCGCTGGCACAAAACAACCCGTATTCATTGCTCGGCTGTACGAAGCCGAGCTTTAGAAGGGAATTGGCGCACCGAGAGGATGTAATAAGTAGACGGGTGATGATGATAGTAGTGATTTGATACGAAATTTATAATAGTGGGTAGAATTGGCAGTAAATGGAAAATTTTTGAATTGGTTGGAATATGGACGAACAAAATTTATAGTGAGAGACCCCCGATGTGGTGGGATGGCAAATCCACCATCCCTCACAGGGAAGATGGGGCAAATGCGCTATAGTTTATGGGGTTGATGGCAGTGAAAACTAGCCTGGGTGGGTTAGGATATATCGTGTGTAGGGATCTAGCGAAGATGACATTAGGTAACGTTAAGGTTTAGTTAGTGACTGATACCTGTAGTGGGGACGCAGGTAGTTTAGTGTGGATGATAATGACGAGGGAGCGCAATAGTTTAAAGGGACGACTGGGAAGCGCAAGTTTCAGAGGGGAGTAGTTAGGTGAGATGATGCTGTGTGAGAACTGGACAGGTGTGTGGAGCAGTGAGTGTTGTGGATCAGCGCGAATGCGCTTGGGGAGAGAAGGGTGCAGGCGGCACCAAGTATGAGTGCACAGGTGTGCAAGTACAGGGGTGTGGAGTACATGGAGTATTGGAATGAGTGGTGTGGAGAGAGTTGGAGTATGTGGTACGGAGTGGTGTGCATGGTGCGAAGGTGTGAATGGGGGAAGAGTGGACCCCCATCACGGATACCCGGGGCGGGTAGTGTAAGTGTTAGGTAGAGGGTATAGGTAAATTGTGGATGGATATTGGCATCTGTGGTGCGAGTGGAAGAATGATATTTGGATGGGTGCATTAGTGTTGTGGAAATGGCTGGGCGTGTAGCCTGTTAGTGTGTGTAGTTGGTTTGGGCACTCCACCACTGTGAGGATGTCGGCCAGGTGAGGCCGCAGGTGGGCTCTGGGAGCCGGTAGAGTTGTGGATGGGGCCCGAGGATCCGGAGGACGGACCCGGGTAGCCCAGTGCCAGAGAGGGCACCGAGTGGGGAGAGCGCCAGAGGGCCTTCCCCAGGTAGATAGGTTAGGGTAAGGAGCAGGTAAGCTCGGAGGCAACTGCAGTGGTGGAGGTGTGCAGGTGGGTAGACCTGCTGGGAGAGTTACACGTCGCAGCCCAGAAATTGTGCGAGGGCACCGGGAGATATCGGGGGAGTGAGACCCCAAATTGAGAGGCACCACAGGTTGGTCAATGGGAATTGGTTTTTAGAACCCATAGTGTAAGTTGGCCAATGGATTGGCAGGGAAAGACCCCGGGTAATGTAAAGTTGTTAAAGTCATTTCGGAAATAGTTAGGATTGATGAACCTGTCGCACCATACGCAGCCACTTACCTGAGGTGATGATGATGACTCCACACCTGTGTTTTCTTTGTTTTGTGTTGCAGGAAATGAGAATTGCTGTGTGGATTTGTGAGACGCATCACGACGTGGATGAGACATTGGGGTGATTCCATCTCTCCCTCCTTAGGAGGGACTGATGATGAATTGGTGATGGCAAATTTTGATGTTGAGTTGGAGATGGCAAATTTTGATGGGAGTTGGAAATGGCAAATTTGATTGGTTAGGAGGGAGAGAAGACGAATTTGGTTTATGGGAGGAACGGGGAAGACAGTAGGGACGTTTGTTGATTTGTAAAGTAGATGTTTATGGGTAGTGTTGTGTTTTGTGGATACAGTAAGGGGTAAGGGAGGGGCAATGTAGGTTACCTGGTGGGGGGGGGGGGGGGGGGGGCGTACGGTAGGAACGTACCTGTCTCACCTGGTTCCCATGTGCCCCTAGTGTGCATCACCTTGTATTGCGTGCACTTTTGCGCCCTTACCACCTTACTCAATTGTCTTCTTTTGTCTCCCACCTCCGAGGATCTGGCTTTGGGGCAGAGAGAGAGGAGAGAGAGGTGCGGGCTCTGCAGTTGTGGGCCTGTACTTTCGCTGCTTGCTGCCTGGATCGATACACCATATGGACCGCAATTTTTGTGGCCACCCACCATGGACCGCAGTTCTTTTGCGGGCAAGCACCACCCGTTGATGGACCTATGGGTCAACGTGGCACCTATGCCATACAGGTGAACCATTTATAGTTGGCCCCCTGAAGGCCACAATTTAGAAATGGACGCGGTTGGCGCCTTTCTTTATTTCTAGGGAAGCCAGAACACCAAGTGGGCTCGAAGGCAAGACCAGCGGCAGAACATCGGCCGGCTGCGACACCACCGGTGATTAATGAACACTTTATTGGTGCACCGGATGGTGCTGACTGTATGTATGGGGTGGTGCTTTTGGTGCTTGGATGGGGTGCTCTGCACATTATTAAAGGCCGTAGGGCCACAGAGCACTCGTGGGTTGGTGTATCGATGCTGGCATGCGTGCTCTCTCTATGCATAACATCTGCATGTGTTCCTCCAAAAACAGGTCCTGGATCGTAGTGTAAATATCAGTGTAGTCTTGTGTAAATAATGCTCCCTACCGGCTGTATGTTTAGTTTGAGGATTCTTTCCGCGATTCGGTTATCCTGTGGGTGTGTTTCTGTGAGGAGAAGGGTGCAACGTCGCAGGGGGACATATTTACTCATTTGTGAACATCTGTAAAACTGTCGCACTCAGGGTTGAGTTAATAGTAGAGGGAACTACATCTGAGTGCCACACTAAAGTAGGTAAAAATTTATCGGGTCGGGACGCCCCGAGGTAGAGAAGGGTGCAATGTTGCGGATATGGGATTTGGCCTCCATCCATATCCGCTTGTAAATATTCCCCTATTTCCCCAATACTTCCCAACTATCCCCAATCCCCCATTCCCTAGTCCCATTTTCTGTAAACAACACTCTGTAGAACCGACCTTCCCCTATTTCCCCCCTTAAATGTCGTGCCCAGGTTCACCGCATCTCACGTAGACAACTTTCGGACATCTTGCTAGTTATTCTTAGTCTATGTCAGTTAAGGACTCGTTTCCATTAATTCTGACTCTTCGTTGCACCAGAATGTGATTGTATGGCACCATTAGTAAGTTTAGGACCTCCCAATACCTCCCCGCATCTCTTCCTCATGGAACAACAACACCAACAACAACAACAGCGGCGGCGGCGCGGAGAGTGCGCGTCCTCACTCCGGCTTGGTTAGCCGCCATTGACCATGTGCTCCGACGGGGTTACCACGCAGGGGCTCGCTGTCAGCTCCTCGTCAAGGGCGGAGCCCGGTAACCCCCCGCACCCAATAGGAGCGGCGGACCGATTCCATCTGGGGCGGAGCTAACGAGCCGAGGGCGTGTCACTCCCCGCTGGACATGCGCAGGAAGACCGAGGTGACGTGAGATGCGCCTCAGCTTGAAGAGAAACGGACGCCACCTCCAGCGCGACGATACCTACCCGCATCTTTGGACCGGACCAGGTCGATTCTGCCCCTGAGCCAAGGTGCACCTTGAGCCATCGACTACCTGCCCTTCCTTGCCATCAATCCCTGTGTGAGTCAGTCTTGTCCCATTTGTCTGTGGTCTGTCGGGGCTAAGATAAGACCGTGTCTAAGTGCCCACCTTTCTGTGCTGTACCTCTTGTGCCGTGTAATCTAAACGTTCTGCATACCCCATATTATATCCTCCTCCGGAGGTCTTGAGAACTGTACCCCTGGTGTCGTGTCATTTAACCCAGCCGTTGTGTCCTTTCCTTCATTGATTTAGCATAGCGCGATTCGGCCAACGTTCGAGTGTAATCGGGTAACTTGTGCGAACACGGCGGCCATTCCGCTCGGCCCATCATAACATCTAAGTCGTGTCCGTAACAATATACTGTATATATATATATATATATATATATATATATATATATATGTGTGTGTGTGTGTGTGTGTGTGTCTGTGTGTGTGTGTGTGTGTGTGTGTGTGTGTGTGTGTATGTGTGTGTGTGTGTATATATATATATATATATATATATATATATATGTATGTATGTATGTATGTGTGTGTGTGTGTGTGTGTGTGTGTATGTATGTGTGTGTGTGTGTGTGTGTGTGTATATATATCTATATGTGTGTGTGTGTGTGTGTGTGTGTGTGTGTGTGTGTGTGTGTGTGTGTGTGTGTGTGTGTGTGTGTGTGTGTGTGTGTGTGTATATATATCTATCTTCTATATATATAAAAGAAAGTTTTTGTTTGTTTGTCTGCACGCGCTAATCTCCTGAACGGTGAAAGATTGGAGGAAACCTCTCATACAAAAAATGTCTGGACGGGCCCCGGGAAGGTTATTGGCTAGGTTGCGAGGCCGGTCGAGGTTCGGCCTCACAGGAGCCAACAGGGAGGGTGCATCCAATATGGAGTAGGACTTTGATGGATGGAAATTCGTCTCCATCAACTGCGCAGAAACAATCCATGAATGTGCTTGGAAGCGTGTTGTTGGGCTTCCTTCTCCAAAACACCTGCCAGTCTCTAAGCTCATTTATCAGTCCAGCTGGATGTTCCATGTCGTTTTTCCAACGCAACACCTTCTGATGTAGGGCTGGAATGTCCCAGGTATCGACGATTATTGCAGCTGGCATCAGCAGAAACAGATCACTACCTTCCCGATTTTCAGCACAGAATCGGGTGTCTATTTCCTGGCTGAGGTGGTCGAGAAATGGAATGCACATGTTTCTGAGGTAGAAGAGCAAGGGAGTATCATCACCTGTGTTTTACCAAAGTTTGTTCCTGGCATTTAAAAAATCGGGGTCTAAGGTGGTCTATGGGGGGCTTGCCCCCCAAAATAGGTATTTGCTTTCTTCTCTGAAACTACACACACAATTTGGATGAAACGTCACTACAGCCTTCATCATCCATGATGTACCAAAGTTTGTTCAAGGCATTGGATAAATTGGAGTCTGAGGAGGAACACGGAGTGGGAGGGGGGAGTGGGTAGCCCCCCAAAATTGGTATTTTTTTGTTTGTTTGTTTAAAGTCTTATGATTATGTTCGTATGATTCCACATGCTGCCCTGTCTTCTCACAACCATTGAAATGGGTTTAAAATACTGTTGTGGATCTCCGCGCCGGCCTTTTCCCCTTACCAAGGGGGGATTAGTCCCCTTGTCTTTGACTAGCCGACGGGACTCGGGACCGATGACGTCTTTCCCGGACAGCGCGAAGTAGGGTCGTAGGACTAATCACTATTACCTAATTACTCGCGCTGACTGGAAACGAGGAAATAAGCCCTCCCGAATCACGGGTGTTGGTGGAAACGCCGAGCGGTAGCGAACCCGTGACCCGAGCCGTTATCAATGACTAAAACCCGATCCAAGCGGTTCGTAATCGTGCCACACTTACCCAATGGAGGAAATCACGGAAACGGTCGAATTTGGAAGAAAGGAATAACACGATTTATTTACACTTTGTACAATAATCAGAAGAAGAATAAACAGTGCAGTCTTAAACAGTCTTACCTTATCCCAAGACAAACGGGCCCGTTCACACACAGACACTCACATGGGGATTGCAGATGAACAGGTCAGCACGTCCAGGAATGGCATCCGGACAGCTCTTCCTCCGGTCCCCAACTCGCACCGCGAAGAAGATGGATAAAGACGTCAGGAGCTCTCCACGTGTCGTTTTCGCGCACGGGATTATTACAGGGTGAACGGTAGGGCTGGCTTTGGTGGTTACACTTGCGGCTGCGTACGTAATAAGCAAATAGTTCAATATGCGCTTCTCAATCAAGGGCTCTCGACACTGTCGTGTGCACGCCGGTCCTCTGAGTTCTCCTCACACGAGTGCTCCGGATCAGTTCTCTCCAACACAGTTCTCTCTCAACTCTAGCGCCTGCCTCTCCCTTCTCATAACTCCGTATGCATGCGAGTCCTTGCAAGTCTTGTTCAAGGGATTTGTGCGCTGGCTTATATAGCTTTGCCCAGCGAACCCTCTCGAACTTACTAGACGCTCTTTACCATGCCCTATCAAGCCATGCCCTCTCAGCCCTGGTTGGCTGGTAGCCCTTACCGTCACAGCCTCTGACGCGCTGCTTGACGCGGCCACACCTCGACCTCGCGCTCCTCCCTCTTCCTAGGCCTACGTCGTGTCATTTAACTAGTTCGAGCGAACTAAGGGCAGCGAATGCTGCTGGCAGCCAAAGCGCCACACACGGAGGGGTCAGCCAAAATGGGGCGCGGGATCGAGTTTGCCCATAGATGTAATTAGAGGGTGGCCGCAAAATGAAAAGGACCTAAGCTCATTTCTTTACACAACGCAGATAGTACTAGGGAAATGGCCTACTTTTACACATACTATGACATAACTAATACTCTAAGTGGGCCTACGTGTTGCTTGTGGACTAACTATGGGGGGCAAACCTTTAACCTTTAATGATGTCATATTGACAATCTCAAAACCGCAACAATACCTTTAGTCAGTGCAGTATTCTGTTTATTCTACCAGGTGAGCGCCAGGGGTATTGCCCCTATGTTTTACCACTTGAGCTTTTGTCATCAAATTTTCAACAAACCTTTATTATGCAAAAATGGAGAAGATGAATTAATAATTGGGTCAAAATGTCAAAAGGCAAAGTCACAGTAAGTACAAATAGCCCTTATTGGCTCATCTGCTGCTGCACACCATGAGACGGCTGGGTTTTGTAATCGCCTCCGTGTTTCTCTATTTTGTCCGCTTGCATTTTGAGATGCTTTCTAGTTTACCAGTTGAGCTTTTGTCATCAAATTTTCAACAAGCCAAATAACGAGAATGTGAAGAACGCCAATTAATAAGTACTAGGGCATGCCCGTACTATATATAAGCTAGGACGTGCCCGTACGTGGGTGCCCGTTCCTTGCCAAAAAAAAAAAAAAAAAAAAATTTGTGTAGGGGTGTGTGTGTGTAAACATCCTAGGGCGTGCCCGTACGTGGGTGCAAAAAAACATGCGTGCAAACAACAACAAAAAAAAACTTTGAAACCACGTGGCAGTAACGACCACAGAACCCCCCCCCCTCTATTTACATGAATGGTTTGGTCCATTCGCAACGACCACAGAACCCCCCCCCCCTCTATTTACATGAAATGGTTTGGTCCAAAGCGAACGGCTTGCGGTGTTTGGTAAAGAAATCGCCATAGCTCGGTAACTACTTGTCCGATTAATTTCAAACCTTGAAAAGGCACATCCTCGGGTCCCCAGCAATATACCTGGCAAGTTTCAAGTATATCGGACCGGTAGTTGTCGAGAAACAGCGGTCACAGACAAACATACACACATACACACATACAAACACACATACACACATACACACAGAGATTAATGGAATTATAGATAGATTACTTTTTTTAAGCTTTTGTTTTCTTCAAGTTTAATTTGAGTACAAAGCAGACGTGGATAGGCTTTGCATTTTGGGATGCTTTATAGTTGTTGTTTTTTCTTTACTTCCTTCTTGTTCCTTAACTTTTTTTATTCTGTTTCTGTATTTTCTCTTTTATTGTACCAGTCAGCTTTATTCACATTTCTAATTATTTTAATTATTTAATACGACATTATTACACTGATTTATCCTGAGGCGCATGCGATTTGGTCTCTTCCGAAGACAGAAGCCTCTTCCAGAAGATTGCTTTGCACCGAACAGGCAGAACAGGCAGAAGAGAAGCAAGATGGCGGCCAAACATGTATTACTCGCGCTCATGATGGAAGAATTAGACAAAGATGACACTACATCACAAGTTGATGCAAATATCCAGATTGTGTTTTCACTTGCAAGTTTTGCTGCGTAAGTATTAAACCAGCAGCGTTTCTCCGTGACTGAAATTAGGCGAGGCCATTTTGTTTTCGAAGAGCCCGCGCCTCTTCTGCTGGATGACGGGAAGAGGCAGAAGAGCTTCCGAGAAGAGAAGAGTCCAAATCGAACGACCCGGAAGAGTCTTCCGGAAGTCTCCTCCTCTTCCAGAAGTGCAAATCGCACGCGCCTCTGATTTCGGTGATATGAATCCTGATTTCACCTCACCAATTCTCAAAGGGATGGTCGAGGCGATTGTAATTTGTCAATTGGCCTGTTAGTCAGGTTCACTATGTTAACAAATATAATTTCGTTCAAAATTTTGGTAGATTAGCAAAACGATACATTTTTGGAATATTCAGAGCATGAGGAATCCAAAAATTAATGTTTACCTTTGCGTAGACACCTTTGCGAAAATGACACTCAGGACAGTGATGAAGATAGTCAGGTTCACTTTGTTAACAAATATAATTTCTTTCAAAAATTTGGGATTAGCAAACCTGTACATTTTTGGAATCTTCAGAGCATGGAGAATCTGAAAATCAATGTTGGCATTTGCACAGACACCTGCATGGCCGCCATTTTGGATTTTGAAAATGGCCGCCATAAAATACATATTTTGCGCGATCTCGGCTTCTAGTCAACCTAGAGACTTAATTAAATATGCTAATCCTATGTTTTCTGGGTCAAGGAATCCAATAAAGGCCTCAAAATAGTGCTCAGGGTTATAGAAAAGCAACAAACAAAGGTAATTGAAAACCATTGTCTTTATATTTGTGATATAACTGTATTACATAATACATGATATTGCAAGTCCTTTGAAGTTATAGGTTGTTATAGGAAGTTATAGGTAGTATCAGATTGAACTATAAGTCCTATACACAGGATCTACGAGGTCTATAGCGTTCAGGAATATGCGTTTACAGATCTTCATCACTGTCCTGAGTGTCATTTTCGCAAAGGTGTCTACGCAAATGTAAACATTAATTTTTGGATTCCTCATGCTCTGAATATTCCAAAAATGTATAGTTTTGCTAATCTACCAAAAGTTTGAACGAAAAAACATAGTGAACCTGACTATGTGTACCAGTGAGTATATGTGTGACTGTCTCCGTGCAGATCTACTTTAATTATAAACTGTTCATTCTCAGATCTACTGTAATCTATATACCTAGGCGAGGCTCTGAAGCGTTAAATGCTCTCTCTTATTGCGTTTGAATTTGGTGGATTAATTCATATCTTCTTCTGCCTCATATTCTTCTTTGTCATAATATGTTATTCTGATATACCGCATACCTTTGCTTATCTAACTTTTGTTTTGCTCCTCATTTTAATTTTTGCATTACACGTCTTAGTTGCTCTTTGCCCTCACAAAACCCACTCTTACTTACAAATGTTCTATATTGTTACGGACGCGGTTAAGATGTTACTTTGACCGAGCGGTTGGTATGACCGCGACCGTTACAGGATCCCCGATTGGCCCGACTCCCCCAACGTTGACGAGATCGCACCACAGATATTCAATTTGGAAACCTCTAAAGCGACCGAAAGAGAAGGAAGAGAGAAGAAGACAGAGTACGGAGGAATAACAGGATTTATTATACACACAAGCAAAAAGAAGGAGCGATCAAAGTTATTTACAAGCAATGGATGGAAGAAGCAGTCACACAGTGAATCGTTAGCTTATACTAGTCAATTTACTTAACCCCAGGACAACGATTAGGACAGACGACGTTCACACTTACACGGGGGATATTGCAGGCAGGTATGGCTTGAGGATGGATGGTTGTTTTTGGGAGGCAATGGAGGGTCCAGCGTGGATTGCTGCCTGGCGCGTCCTTTTCGTGGCCTGCGGCCCCTTAGCTGCCCTCTTAGCTGCAGCGCAGCTGGTCGCACGATGGCTCGCACACACCTGCTCGTTCAGGCGTCTTCCTTCTCCCCAGCAACGACGAGCGACAGCAAGCAAGAGGACGGGGTCAGAGCAAGAGCAAGAGGGTGGAGTGCGTCCCGCGGCGGCTTATATTGGCTTCTCACCGAACCTTCGCGCACTTTCTCGGGGGTTCCCGCTCCGCCCTCTCTTAACCAAACCCCTTGTTCTGGGTTGGATGAGCGGGGCCGACTTACTCCTCCCCCCTATGACGAGGGGGGCGACCCGTCTTCTCTAGCCACTCCCCTTGTTCGTAATGACCACAAATGGCGAAAACCCGTCAGCAGCTGCAGGTAAGGCGCCGTCACGTTGCACAGCAGTTCAGTACTGCAATAAACGGTTGCTGTCAAAGCTCAAGTGGGGGAATCCCTGGCACTTGAGCTGCCATGGATCATCGGAGGGGCCTACGCTTTATTTCGTTTGATGCAATGCAGAGTCAATCTAGTGGGAAACACATATTTAGCCTACATAGAATAAGGAAATAAACTATTTAAAAAGATATATCGTGGCCTGTGTGTAAGTTTCATGGAATTAACTAGGAGGACGGCTGCGACCATTATTTACATTACGAGGGTGTTACACACAACAAAACCATACTTTTCACATTTGTTACACTTTCTCCAAAATTGTTACACTTCTCAAAACCGTTACACTTCTCAAATTCGTTCCACTGCACCCTCCTTTCTTCAGGCCCAATTCTCGGGCCTACAAAACTTTAACTTAGTGTGACACGTAGGTGTAATTCCCTCTACAATTAACCTGACCCTGAGTGTGACAATCTTAAAACACAAATAAGTATGTCCCCCTATTGCATTGCACCCTGTCTAACAGACTCAAGCCCACAGCTAACCGAATTACGGAATTGTTCTCAAACTATACATTTACGGTGGGGAGCATTATTTACAGTGACGTTATTTCTTATTTACAACGCAACCCAGGACCTGTGTTTTTTTTTTTCTTTTTAGGGAACAAGAAAAAGAAATTCCTGTTGGGAGGGAGGAGACAACACGCATTGCATCGATGCACCAGTACCAATACCACCAAAGCACCCAAAAGCACCACCAAGCACCCAAAAGCACCACCAAGCACCAAAAGCACCACTCGATGCACAGTCACCACTGTTCATAATAAACACAACACAACAAAACAACTGGTGGTGGTCTTCTCTTTCTCTGCTGGGCCGATGTTCTTCCCGACGTCTTCTGGCTTCATGCGGCCTACGAGGTCCGCAAGCAAGATTCCCTGGCCACTATGGCCGGTCTCCAACAGAGGTGCCCTGCCCCAGAACCTGGGGTCCATCAAGTGGTACTTGGCCGCAGAACAGCGGTCCATAAAGTGGTACATCAACGCAATGCATGCTGGTTCTGAGAATCTCGTGCGCACAATGGCCATCTCACGCATGCTCCCCTCGGCGCCCAATGGCGCACAGGTCCTCAAGTGGGAGACAAAAGGGGGGAAGACAAATGAGCGAGGGGTAAGGTCACAAGGGTACACGTCAATAAAGGCAATGCAGGGTGAAGTGCGTACGGAGAGCGAAGTGAGAAAAACTCGTCCCTACCGTACGTCACCCCCCCTGTCACCTACACTACCCTTGCCCTTACCCCATATTTACAAGAATTTACACCTTTACAAATTCGTCACTACGTCTTGTCTTCCCCATCTTTCCCTTCTACACCAAATTCGTCTCCAATCCCTCTACTTCAAAATTTGCCATCACCAATTCATCATCAATCCTCATAAGGAGGGAGAGATGGAACATCAAAGCACAATGTCACACCCACGTCATGATGCGTCTCACAATCCAAACATTTGCATCAATGAAAAATAATAAAACATGGCATGGTGTGGAGTTACCTCATCTCAGGTGAGTGGATGCAGATGGTGCAAGGAGACTCCAATCCTAACTATCCTCTAAATGACCTTAACACTCTTTACACTACCCGGGGTCTTTCCCTGCCAATCCATTGGCCACTTACACTATGGGTTCTAACAACCAATTCCCATTGACCAAACTGTGGTGCTTCTCAATTTGGGGTCTCACTCCCCCGATTCATCTCCCGGTGCCCTTGCACAATTTCTGGGCTGTGACGTGTAGCTCTCCCAGCAGGTCTACCCACCTGCACACCTCCACCACTGCAGTTGCCACCCGAGCTTACCTAGCTCCTCACCCTAACCTAACTAACTGGGGAAGGCCCCTCCTGGCTCTGTCACCCCACTCGGTGCCCTCTGGCACTGGGCTACCCGGGTCCGTCCTCCGGATCCTCGGGCCCCATCCACAACAACTACTACCGGCTCCCAGAGCCCACCTGCGGCCTCACCTGGCCGACATCCTCACAGTGGTGGAGTGCCCAAACCAACTACACACACTAACAGGCTACACACCCAGCCATTTCCACAACACTAATGCACCCATCCAAATACCATTCTCTCACCCGCACCACAGATGCCAATATCCAACCACAATTTACCTATACCCTCTACCTAACACTTACACTACCCGCCCCGGATATTCGTGATGGGGGTCCACTCTTCCCCCATTCACACCTTCGCACCATCCACTCCACTCCATTGTTTCCACCATACTCACTCCACGACCATCCATTCCAATACTCCATATATTCCACACTCCATGTCTTCCACACAACCATTTATTCCATACACCTGTTGGTGCACACCTGTGCACTCACACCTGGTGCCACCTGCACCCTCCTTCCTTCCTGGACCATTTGGTCAACACCACACGCAATCACCACTACTCCCTCATACACTGCTCCACACACCTGTTCAGTTGCACACCTGTGCAATCACACCTGTTCAATCCTCAAACACTCGGCATCATCTCATCTAACTACTCCCCTCTGAAACTTGCGCTTCCCAGTCGTCCCTTTAAACTATTGCGCTCCCACGTCATTATCATCCACACTAAACTACCTGCGTCCCCACTACAGGTATCCTTGTCACTAACTAACCTTAACGTTGCCTAATGTCATCTTCTAGGGCCCTACACACAATATCCTAACCCACCCGGGCTAGTTTTCACTGCCATACACCCCATAAACCTAGTGCTCCTTTGCCCCCCCTCGCCGTGAGGGATGGTGGATTGCCCATCCCACCACATCGGGGAGGTCCCACTATCAATTTTGCTCGTCCAAATTCAAACCAATTCAAAAAATTTCCATTTACTGCCAATTCTACCCACTATTATAAATTTCGTATCAAATCACTATCACTATCACTATCACCATCATCACAGTCCACTATATCCTAGCCTCGGTGCGTCGTGACATCATTAAACTCGGTTTGTAAAGCCGAGCAATGAATTCGGGTGGTTTGGTCGCCTGCAGGTTGAATCCGTCCGGCTTTCGGTTCAAGGGAGGTGGTTTGGTTGGGCCGAGGTTCCACGCACCATCTCGGCGTGGCACCTTGCGGTCCCGGGCCCGATGGCTCAATCTCCCCCGGTCGGAACCCCGTCCCCACGAGGGGGCACCGTTCCGCCTCCTCCCACTCGCCCTTGAACCGGACCGGTCGCCTCGCCCGCCAAGGCCCGGACTCGACCGTGCGGGGCGGGGCCAAGCCCGAATCGGCAACGACGCTTCGAAGAGAAACGACGCAGCTTCGATCCGCGCCGGGCCTCGCATCCAACAAAGGGCTCCTCGCACCGAGTGCTCGCATCGGCTATCCGTCGCTCTAACCGCTAACCCGGTTACCGTCGATGCTTCACCTGCATGCTCACATGCATACGCTACCCCTTTCACCCTCACCAAACCCGGCGTTCCAACGCCGTCCGTACATTCCACCAACGTACTCCCTGTTACACACCACACCTCTTGCGCACACCTCGGTCCACACCTCTCCTCCGTTACGTCCTCCGTAACACTCACCATGGGCGTGCACTCTGGCATCCACCCACTAACGCGCTCACATGGGCTCTCCCACACTCGCGCTACCATCAACTCAGGTGTGCTTCCTCGCACACGTTCCCCCACCACTTTACTCTCCGTGTCACACTCCATACACCCCGACGTGCATTCTCGCTCGCACTCGGATTCACTCCCACACTTTATAGCACACCCACTCGCCGACGCACACTTTTTCCTCCCACGCGTGCCATTTCCACTCACACGGGACCCTTCACCAACGCCCGGGTGCCATATCGATCCCAATCGCGCGACAATTCTTTTGTCGCTAAACATCCTCTTACAAAATCTCCCCGCACAATACACAGCACGTCTCACCTTCGGGGTTCTTCTTCCTCCCTGCACCAAAACCTGCAAACTTCCATTCGGGTTAAGCACAGCATCGTGGTGTGAGCAGGGACTTTGCACATTTTCCATTTCTCCCTGCAATTCCCGGGCTACCTCCGTCATCTCTTCAATTTTAATTCCCAGCACTGCTTTGTCTTTGTTCCCCTCGACGACCGTTGGCTTTAATAAAATTCCCTCTACCTCATCGGTCGCCGGCTTTTCCAAACCCCGTGTCGCGATTTCTACCCCCGTCATTGTACCCGTGCTTTCCTCCGCTTCGCTCAACCGGCGCTTCTCGACCCGCGTTACCTCCTCGTGCACCCCTGGGACCCTCTCGCCCACCATGCGGTCTCTGTCCCTCTGCTCCATATCGGCCCTCATTCCGTTCGTTTTTGCATCAATTTTGTTTCCCAAGTCATTTATGAATTGCTCCCTCATCTCGGCCATAAGGGCCTCCATTTCAGCCATAAATGATTGCACGTCTTCCACCGTTGGTACAAAGGGCGCGGCTCTATTTGGTGCCGCTGTAACCACGTGCGTGAGGCCGCCATTTTGTGCACCTGATACACCCTCAACCACCTCATTGCTCCCCTCCATTTGATCCTGGGTTACCCCTAACCCGTCTATCTCCCCCACCGACATCCGATCGCCTTGATTGTCCATGGCGCGATCTCAAAATTCGGGTTTTATAAAACAACGCAATTTCGGCAGCTCGTAATTTTGACCAAATATTTTTTTCCTACACGTTTTAAAAATTTGGTTCGGGCCTCGTATCCCACTCCTAGACACCAATTGTTACGGACGCGGTTAAGATGTTACTTTGACCGAGCGGTTGGTATGACCGCGACCGTTACAGGATCCCCGATTGGCCCGACTCCCCCAACGTTGACCAGATCGCACCACAGATATTCAATTTGGAAACCTCTAAAGCGACCGAAAGAGAAGGAAGAGAGAAGAAGACAGAGTACGGAGGAATAACAGGATTTATTATACACACAAGCAAAAAGAAGGAGCGATCAAAGTTATTTACAAGCAATGGATGGAAGAAGCAGTCACACAGTGAATCGTTAGCTTATACTAGTCAATTTACTTAACCCCAGGACAACGATTAGGACAGACGACGTTCACACTTACACGGGGGATATTGCAGGCAGGTATGGCTTGAGGATGGATGGTTGTTTTTGGGAGGCAATGGAGGGTCCAGCGTGGATTGCTGCCTGGCGTGTCCTTTTCGTGGCCTGCGGCCCCTTAGCTGCCCCCTTAGCTGCAGCGCAGCTGGTCGCACGATGGCTCGCACACACCTGCTCGTTCAGGCGTCTTCCTTCTCCCCAGCAACAACGAGCGACAGCAAGCAAGAGGACGGGGTCAGAGCAAGAGGACGGGGTCAGAGCAAGAGGACGGGGTCAGAGCAAGAGGACGGGGTCAGAGCAAGAGGGTGGAGTGCGTCCCGTGGCGGCTTATATTGGCTTCTCACCGAACCTTCGCGCACTTTCTCGGTGGTTCCCGCTCCGCCCTCTCTTAGCCAAACCCCTTGTTCTGGGTTGGATGAGCGGGGCCGACTTACTCCTCCCCCCTAAGACGAGGGGGGCGACCCGTCTTCTCTAGCCACTCCCCTTGTTTGTAATGGCCGCAAATGGCGAAAACCGGTCAGCAGCTGCAGGTAAGGCGCCGTCACGTTGCACAGCAGTTCAGTACTGCAATAAACGGTTGCTGTCAAAGCTCAAGTGGGGGAATCCCTGGCACTTGAGCTGCCATGGATCATCGGAGGGGCCTACGCTTTATTTCGTTTGATGCAATGCAGAGTCAATCTAGTGGGAAACACATATTTAGCCTACATAGAATAAGGAAATAAACTATTTAAAAAGATATATCGTGGCCAGTGTGTAAGTTTCATGGAATTAACTAGGAGGACGGCTGCGACCATTATTTACATTACGAGGGTGTTACACACAACAAAACCATACTTTTCACATTCGTTACACTTTCTCCAAAATTGTTACACTTCTCAAAACCATTACACTTCTCAAATTCGTTACAATATTTATCTTTCTGAGAGCCATGTTGTCTTTGAAAATGGCTGACGATAGGAAGAATCTCCCAAGAATAGTTGTTGATATAAACTTTTGCACTGCTCTTTTTCACCGTTGTTTGGGAGGCTGGTTGTAAACATCTTTATCCTCCTTTTCTCCCAGCAGTGAGTGATGGCCATGCATTTCGTCAATGCGGTACTGATGGTAGCTGGCTCTGGGACGTCGAGACGAATGCAACATGGTACAATTTAATGGAGTGTTTTGACAACAGCAGCCAGGTGATTTTAACCTTCTAAGTGCTGTACAGCCTCACACCATGTGACACCACATCATTTCCTGTGTTAACATCCTGTTTGGCATAATTTGCCAAATACAGCGGCCCGTCTTACATTTATTTTACCTATAATGTTGTGGATTTTTGCTTGATCTCCCAGGGATGATCAGAATTTCCAATTCGAAAATCCATCGTTCCTCAGGATTCTGGTTTCAATCCGATTCCACTTCGGGTTTCTTTAAAATATGTGGTTCTCAAATCACAAGCTGGATTCTTGTGTGAAGTGTTTTCATTCAAGTCTTGGAAATCCTTCCTGACATACTTTCTTGCAGCATGACCATTTTGGGAATATAATGCAACTTCTGAATGACATATGCACTGTGGGATACTCGCTGTCCTTGTCTTCCTTGCTACTTGCTTCCATCATCCTTCTTGTCTTCAGGCAAGTGATTTAAACATTCCTTGCGATCCATTGCTTCTCTCATCCTAGGCAGATCTATAGATTTCAAAAAAGGTGGGGAGGGGCTGGGCAGTGGGGAGTAGGGGGGGGGGGGAAGGTGTGGCCATACACCACCTTGTGAATCTTCCAATATTAGATTATTTGAATAGAGAGAGTGACAGTGAAAGGGGTCTTAATGTTGAAAAATTCTATTGTAATGATTTTACAGAGAGCTGAGGCATCACGCTGTCACTGTCACCCCTATGATGTCATTTCTGGGGACCACTTTGGCCAAGTAATAGACAAAATCATCAAAATAAAGGTGAAATATTCCATCCCAGACCTAGCAGCACCACATTGGAGCAAAGTTTATCCCTCTATATAGGTGCATTTCCTGAAATCGGTGAACAATGTAGGTTTTATCCATGCTCTGTCGTCATGGCATCACCGTCAGGGCAAAAGTTGAAAGGTGGATCACAGATTCTATTTGGAGATGAAGGACGTGTTAGCTGTGTTGTTTTAAACTGTGCTTACAGTTAAAAGAAGTAAAAATTTATTTTCCACTTCCACTAAAATGCCATTAAATCATAATGAATCATACGCCATTCATCACTTCCACCAACGAAGGTGGGCAGAGGTTATGTGTTTTTGACCCCTGTCTGCTTGTTTGTCAGTCTGTCTGTGAACAGGATATTTCAAAAAGTTGTGCACGGATTCGGTTGAAATTTGGTGGAGAGGTTGGGTGCGTGACAAGGACGAAATGATTGGATTTTGGTGAAAATCCGAATCCGGCTATTTGAATATCTTAAACTAGAGCGGCACTCGGTAGAGCGCACACCTCCGCCAGGCTGAACAGTTTGTTTTGTATCCCAATGATAGGCCGGATCTGGATTCGGACCTGAACCAAAATATACTCGGCTTGTTCTTGTCACCGAACCAACTCATCCACCAAGTTTAGTCATAACTTGTCCATAACTTTTTCAATATCATGTAATATATCGCTTTTCGCCCGATCTCTCAATGGTGAAGAATCACTTAATAATTAAAATTAAATAATTCTCATATCCGAATGCATAGTCAGATCTTCACCAAAATCGAATTGATTAGTCCTTGTCAAACACACAACCTCTACACCAAGTTTCGCTCAAATCCGTCCACAACTTTTTGAGAAATCCTGCTATGTATCGTTTTTGGCCCTATCTCCCAATGGTGAAGAATCACTTAAAGAATTCTACTAGCCGGATCTGAATCCGGATCTTCACCAAAATCTAACCCTTTCGTCCTGGTCACATATGCTACATCTCCGCCAAACTTCGTCATAATCCGTCCGCAACTTTTTGAGAAATCCTGCTATGTATCGTTTTTGGCCCTATCTCCCAATGGTGAAGAATCACTTAAAGAATTCTACTAGCCGGATCTGAATCCGGATCTTCACCAAAATCTAACCCTTTCGTCCTGGTCACATATGCTACATCTCCGCCAAACTTCGTCATAATCCGTCCGCAACTTTTTGAGAAATCCTGCTATGTATCGTTTTTGGCCCTATCTCCCAATGGTGAAGAATCACTTAAAGAATTCTACTAGCCGGATCTGAATCCGGATCTTCACCAAAATCTAACCCTTTCGTCCTGGTCACATATGCTACATCTCCGCCAAACTTCGTCATAATCCGTCCGCAACTTTTTGAGATATATTGGTCACAGACAAACAGACAGAGGTGAAAACATAACCTCCTTTTTGCAAGGAGGTTATGCAAGGGCAAGCATCTTTGGTGGTGGAGGTTAAATAATGATTCTTCACCATTGAGAGATATGGTCAAAACGATATATATATATATATATATCATGATATCTCAAAAAATTGTGGACGGATTATGACAAAACTAGGTAGACGAGTTGGATATGTGACAAGAAAAAGCCGATTCGATTTTGGTTCAGGCCCGAATCCAGATCATTGGGAGACCAACCATAAACTGTTCAGCCTGGTGGAGGTTTGCTCTCTACCGAGTGCTGTTCTCGTTACGATATGAAGTTGGCATGTTGTGTTGATTAAGTTAATTTAATTGGTGGAATTGCACGACTAAGACACATTCATTTGAGTCCAATGTTTATCAGCGTTTTGCCATCAATTATATTTTGCTCGTTGTTGTTTTTTTTTTTGTTTTTTTTTGTTTTTTTTTACTGCTAGTTTTTAAACATTATATAATACTAATCAATTTGCTATTGAAGTACTGCAGTGAAATTAAACTGACTGTGTTTGCAATGAACAAATGAAATGTTGCACTGACATTTTAATCTCAAACCAAATATCAGAATTAAAATTGATCAATCACGAATATTGTTTCAGTACTGTGACTTTATTTCGTGAGATGTAAAAGCGAGACTGTTTTTAATCTCAGAATTCAAAGAAGAGAAGTCATGTAAACATCACTGTAAATATGACTCAATAATGAAATGTCGACTTTAATGCAATAAAATTGTTTGAGGGTTTTCAAATATAATGCGTTCACTTTGTGTCATTAGCAACACGTTTGCCAGTTATTTTTTTCTTCCTTACCTCATTATTTCTCCTTTCTTTCCTTGAAAATTAAGGGAAGGTGTCGAGACTCGTTGGAACCCCATATCCACTTTTGGTTGTTTATGTATTCTCAAAATATTAATTCAATTTTTTTAATCATTTGCTCTCTCTCGATCACAGCAACATAATTTACTTTGGCATGTCCCTTTGCAATCATTTTGCTCTTCACATATGTTTTTATGCCTCCGCTCCTGAAGGTGGCCTGAGGCATTATGTTTTCGGGTTGTCCGTCCGTCCTTCCGTACGTCCGTCCTTCTGTACATCCATCTGTCCGTACGGGCTAAACCTAGTTTTTCTCAGCAACGACATGTCTGATTGAGCGAAACTTTCAGGGTAGGAGTGACACCCATGCAGAATGTTTTTCTTATGATAAATGTGATGTCATAGGTCACGTGGTATGGCAGCCATCTTGGATTAAATGCAAATAATAATAAATATATTTCTCAGAAACCGCTGAATGGAAAAATTTGAAACTTGGCACATTGTCAAGTACTCCCAATGGGGAATAAAAGCATGATAATGATGACATCATACGTGAAGTGGTATACCAGCTAAAAATGTTTTAATCGAATTCCTTATCCTAAAAAAAATCTGAAATTGCATGCACATGATCTATGACCCATTTGTATTGAAATATTAAATTTATGATATCATAGGTCACATGGTTTGGCAGCCATATTGGATTCAACCTAAAACCTTTAAAATGTCTTCTCCCAAACTACCAAATCGATCGACTCAAAACTTTACATGTGTCATTGACTAGGCATGGCGATTAAAAGATGATCACGAAAGCATCATTGGTCACATGGTGTGGTAGCCATATTGGATTGAAGGAAAATATTAAATAATTATATCTCTGAAACCACTTTTTTTTTCTTTCTTTTTTTTGTATACTGAATCGAGGCTCGTGAAAGAGTTAACATTTATTTCACAAACAAATCAACCAGACAAACAAAATATATAAAAAGAGGGAGCGGAAGACAAGATGGGGAGAGAAGGGGAAGCACACAAACACAACATTTGAGAGCAGGGAAAAGTGTGGGAGGGAGAGGGCTTGGGGGGAGGAGGCGTGGGAAGGGGGGGGGGGGAGAGGTATAAAACACAAGGGGACCGAAATTAGCGGGGGTAGAAAAGATCAAGGTTTTAGATGGGGGAAGATAAGAGATGGTGGTGAACAGCTGTTTTAAAGACCTGGAGGGTGGAGTGGGATTGAAGAGAGTGAGGGAGTTTGTTCCAGAGTGGGAGAAAAGAGGAATGAAGGAGTGAAGGTGAGCAGAAAGTCTTGATTTTGGCAGTTTAACCATAAGAGGGTTGCAGGCAGATCTTGTGCGACCTGTCGGAATATTTGGGGGACAGAGCCCAGAGAGAGCTGGGGGGGGGGGGGCAAGGCCAGAGAGGAGTCGGTAGAAGACGGAAAGACCACCAACCTGCCTGCGGTGAGTGAGTGAAAGGCCCTTGGAGTTAGCTTCATCGCGGGAGATTCCAATGATTCTGAACGCTTTGGTTTCAACAGCGTGAAGATGAGCTAGGTGTGAGGCAGGAGCACCAGACCAGAGGGGAGAGCAGTATTCCATAGAGCTGCGGATGACTTACCCTGTCAATGCGAAATTTTACAAATATCATCTAACACCACTGTTGCATATAGTTAGAAAATGATGACATCGTATGTCATGTGGTTTGGCAGCCATCTTGGATAGAAAAATGAACCATATCCGATCAACACGAAACTTCACAAACGTGATCCCCTCCCCATACATATGCAGAGTGTACTTTTTTAAGGTAATATGTCACATGGTTTGGCAGCCATATTAGCTTGAAAGCCGATATTTAAAAAAATCCCTTCTCTAAAACCGCTTCACCGATCAATGTGAAACCTGTCACGGCTGGTTAAAATGTGATACTTGAAAAAAACCAATGAAGGGATTTAAATCAAACTTGTTTATTTTAAGGACAGTGAATGAGGGCATTTACCTGTTGTGGGACTATGTGGAGGCATATTGGCGACACAGTCACATTTTCTCTAGTTTCTCCTCTAAAATTTTGGCCTGTCTCTCCACTCGCTAACTCTTCTTTGACATCTTCCATTGTGGTTGACATTACATTCCATGGCAAGATGATATATGAAATTAAGGTTACTTGACAGAAATTTGTGTGACTTCCTTTCCATTGCAGGCGTTTGCACTGCACGAGGAATTTCATTCACTTGAACTTGTTTGCATCATTCATGCTTCGTGCCCTGTCCATGATTTGGAAGGATGCAATGATATCCCAGAAATACCGACAGTTCTGGAAAGAGTTATCTTCGGATCAGGCATTGGAGCATGCAGAGGTAAAAGAGGTATGGATGAGGATTACAGTGAAAAACAAACAAACACATGGATCATCACCAATTTATTGGAGATACTTGGGGATGAGGTGATTGGGGGGGTAGGGGGGTGACATATTGGGGGAGAGGGGCAAAAGGAAATTGAGACAAAAGTGTTTATTTTCATTTTGTCTTATGAAGCAATATGAGATGTGCTTAGATGCTGAAGATTATTTTCATTTTGGCTGATGAAGCAATATGAAAGGTGTATGTATAAACGATGAAGATTGTTCAAACAAGAGGAAAAAAAGCAGAGTCAGGACACAGAGCATTATGATGAACACAAAATGGGATTTGAGAAGGCAATGAAGTAAAAGCTAAAGAGCAGTGGTTCCCAATTTTAGGGTCGTTACGAGATTATAAAAAAATGGAGTTGTGAAACCACCTGGCAAGGTGCTTTTATTTATTTATTTATTGTGTTATAGCAATAAGGGGAACACTGTAGTACTGCCACAACTTCAAATTCTTCCGTTTTGTATTTCCTGTGTGTGAAACTCACCTTCGAGTCAAACTTCCTTCCCAGGGATGTCACCTCTTTAAACAGCTCAGCTAGCCCTGTTCTCACCTATAACATGGCCCTCCCACTTCAATACTAGCTTCGGAGATGCGGAGTGCCACCTCTCCCATGAAGCCAAATTCAAGCGGTTGTGTTGTAATGCTTAAGTCCATCCAGGTCAGTAAACACATGATGAAATTTAGCTTCTGAGTGTGTAACAGTTGTTATGCTGGCATATTTCCAACAGAAAAATGTTCATCTTGTGTGTGTATGATGTTGAGGTCACAACTACCTGAATAGGATCACACTTTGAGGAAGTTTTGGAACCCCTGCTGTAGAGGGTATAGGAATTCTGTTGCATGATAATAATTATTTAATCGAAAAACATGGTCACAGACTGACAGATTGTAGTTTATTTTTGCTGCAAAAATTAAATTTATTGACTTTGAGTATGGAAAAGGATTTGTTGAGATATTAAATCACTTTGCACTCCAGGAATTCATGAAATGACGGAAGATGCACATAGATGTTTTGCATGCTTTGGATAGTGTATACAGTCACGTGAAAAAGTAAGTACACCCCACGTAAAGTTTTGACTTTTTCAACATATTTCAACATACAGCTATTTGATCTTCATTTCAACAATATTGATAGATAAAGGTGATATAATATAACAAATATCATGAAACATTTACATTTTGTTGTCCATTGTACAATTTAAATAAACATAAATGCAAATTTGGCATGTGGAAAAAGTAAGTACACCCTTGGCTCTAATAGGTGGTATTGCCCCCTTTGGCAGAAATAACCTCAGGTAGGCGTTTCTTATAACTGTCTAACAGTCTCTGACATCGACTGGGAGAAATTTTTGCCCACTGCTCCATGCAGAATTATTTCAGCTGTGCGATGTTTGAGGGGTTTCTTGCATGCACAGCTCGTTTCAAATCCCCCCACAACATCTCGATGGGATTTAGATCCGGGCTTTGACTTGGCCATTCCAGAACCCTCCATTTCTTTCTTTTCAGCCATTCCTTGGTGGATTTACTGGTATGTTTAGGGTCATTGTCATGTTGCAAGGTCCACCTTCGGTTGAGCTTCAACTTTCCGACAGATGGCCTCACATTATCCTCAAGCACCCTCTGGTACAATGAAGAATTCATAGTGGATTCTATGATGGTGAGCTGCCCAGGCCCTGATGCAGCAAAGCTGCCCCAAACCATAATATTTCGACCACCATGCTTTACAGTTGGTATCAGGTTCTTGTGGTCAAATGCTGTCTTTGGTTTTCGCCAAACATGTCTTCTGGTACTGTGGCCAAATAGCTCTACCTTTGACTCATCTGCCCAGAGCACATTGTTCCAGAAGTGCTGGTCTTTGCCTAGGTGTTTATTGGCAAACTTTAGTCTTGCCCTGATGTTCTTTCTGGACAGCAAAGGTTTCCTCCTGGCACACCTCCCATGTAGATCAAATTTGTGCAGCCTCTTTCTAATGGTAGACTCGTGCACTTTCACATCAGCAATGGCAAGAGCTACCTGTAGGTCCCGTGATGACATTCTGGGGTTCTTAGAGACTTCTTTCAGCATCGTGCGGTCTGCTCTCGGGCTGAACTTGTTGGGGCGGCCTGGCCTGAACAAGTTGGCAGTTGTTTGGATTCTTCTCCACTTGTAGATGATCTTCCGGACAGTCGAATGATTGATTTCAAATTGTTTGGAGATCTTTTTAAATCCCTTCCCAGACTCGTAGTCATCTATAACCTTCTTTCTGAAGGCCTCAGAGAGCTCTTTTGATCTAGGCATGGTGACGCCGCACACTTCAACAACAAAGAGCAAACCAAACTAAATGTCTGAGGTTTAAGTAAGACAGGTTCCTCCAAGATTCTCTAATGTGTTCTAATCATTTGCACCTGAGCTGGTGCACCTGATTCTAATTTTAGGTATTTGAAGTAGTGATAAATGTAGGGGTGTACTTACTTTTTCCACATGCGAAATTTGCATTTATGTGTATTTAAATTATACAATGGACTGAAAAATGTAAATGTTTTATGATATTTGTTAAATTATATCACCTTTATCTATCAATATTGTTGAAATGAAGATCAAATAGCTGTATGTTGAAATATGTTGAAAAAGTCAAAACTTTACATGGGGTGTACTTACTTTTTCACGTGACTGTAGATTTGTGTGTCATTGCTTTAAAAAGTATTGGGATGAATCCACTAGTTCTTGGAAGCTAATTAGTGTCGAGCCACATGGTTAGTACTTGAACGGGGGACATCCATGCATGGAAGCGTGTTGTTGGCCGAGTGATTGCAGGATCTCGGGTAGTAATGCATTTCATCTGAGCTGTCTGGCCCTATATATTTTCTGTAGAGACGAATTCAACTGATATTGAATCTTAAATCATGGCACCTGATTCCTGGAGAAGCTGACTGTCCCATTTGCATTAAAGATCCCACAGAACTCCTCAAAACGAGTGTGCCATTGATTGCCTCTACTCTGGCTAGATTGTTTGTCTGGACATGTAAAGGTAAAAGGATGTGGATATTGTTAGGTTCAGTGAATTGTAAGAATGGGGTTAACAGCTAAAATTGGGATTAGTACCTGGAACAAAATTAATTTGATAGATCAAGTTAATGGGTTGTGGGTACAGGAAAGGCATGATGTGCCAAATGGCCTCCTCTTGTGTCCTTGTCTTTGCACTTAAGTAATGTTATTCTCTTTCAATGAAGTTCCATGAATTTTGGGTCAATGTTAAAGAATACAAAGATAACAGATCGGTAAGATTAAGCACAAAGGCAGAGAACTTGGGATTTGATGGTTTATGTGCAAGCAAAGAGCAGGGATGGAGGTTTAACCTACTTATGAGCAGATGGATTGCAAATACTAATCCAGACACCATGATATAGCTTCCATTGGTACGAATGTCCAGGTTTCATACAACACGAGAGTCATGTGTCAAAATTCACAAAATTTTGTTCTCGGCGACTAAACAGACACCACTCATTGGCTTTGCTAGTGGGGAGGGTGACTGTGACTTCCTGCCAGGACTAAAAACAACACCTGGCAAACGGCGGATGAGCTTCCGTGGGGAGCCAACGGCCAACCAGTAAGGAGATGGTGTCTCTTAAAAATACCCATCCGGTTTGGACCGGTTCAAGTCATCCCAAAGACTTTAAAAATGGCACGTGTTGCTTCCTTGCTTGAAAAGGATAGAGCACGGACAATCTCCATCGGTTTGCATCCATGGGGAGGAGGGAATTCCTCTTGAGGAAATGCCCCGCTGAGTACGGTGAGAAAAGCAACACCATTGTTATGACGTCACTGGTACCCAGAGTATCCTGGGAAGTGACGCTAGTGACGGCACTTCCCCCAAGTTCAGTGGCTGTGTTAAGTGTTTGTTTTGTGTGTGTGTGTGTGTGTGTGTGTGTGTGTGTGTGTGTGTGTGTGTGTGTGTGTGTGTGTCAGCTTTATTACGAGCCTTAGCCAAGTATTATAAAAAAAAAAAGTGGAATTTCAGCAACATCCCAATTGTTTCACATAATTGCATTTTATTGCAATCAAGTACATCTCTAGTTGCATTTATTGTTTAATTCATTATCCATGAATGAATATTTTCTAATACAGTGAGTGATAACCTGGTTTGTGCGAAGGATCGGTTCTTGCAATAACAATTTCGCACAGACTTAGGGACAGAGAGAGAAGAGAGGAGGGAGATGGGAATGGCGGAAGTCAGAAAGATTCAGAAAGAAAGAAAGGTCAGAAAGAAAGAAAGGTCAGAAAGAAAGAAAGGTCAGAAAGAAAGAAAGGTCAGAAAGAAAGGTCAGAGACGTTTCTTTGCTACAGGTCCAAAAAAAAAAGTTTACATACACGACTATGTGGAGAAGTTGAACAAAAGCTTCACTCTCTCAACCCATAAGGAATGTTGATGCATCTTCAAAGCATTGTTTAAAAGCTTTTTACTAATGCTAAAGGTTTACGACCTAAATCACATGTCCACATGATGTCATGCATTCACTTGCCCTCACAAGTCTGGCCAATACTGTGGTTAAAATAGTATTTGAGTTTAAAGGAATAACAAGATGTCGTTATCAGATGCAATGGAGAAAAACAAAGATCATACGGGAGGGAAACCACCGTGCCAAAAGAATGTTTTTTTTTTTGTGAACACTGCTTTGAGTTTGCTCAGTTCAAATGTAAAACATAAAATTACTACAATTTCTCTAAACGTCCAAACTTCACAAGTATTTTAACTCGTCTGAATTAAGCCATCTGGAACACAACAGCTACCTGGTTTGAACACAGCTACCTGGTATGGAATGTAGTATAAGCGATTTCCAAATGTAAAGTAAAGAACAACCAAAGTTTACTTCAACAAATTATTTCATTTGACCTGTTTTTTCTACAACTTATTTCACCATCAATTCCACAACATTAACTATGTCAAGTTTTCTGGAACCGGAACGCGTATACTGTTGTGATGGACACTGGTCAAAATTTATGTATTTGCGACAAGTGTTTTGGAAGGAAGGAATATTCAAACTCTACAATTTCAAGAAGAATGTGACGTCATTAATACATTTTAATCAGAATAAGTGCAAAAAAGGCTTCACCTCTTTACTATTGACTAGCCGAAACCCGTGGAACATCCACGGAAGGGAGGATGTGGTGTATGGATAGAGTGTACCATTATGGATGGCATAGGGGATTTGCTTGTCCGAGTAAGAGTTAGGAAGAAAGATGAGAATGAAGAGTGCGTATATGAACAACGATCGCCGACACCGGCACAAATGCATGCTCTGGATTGTCCACTCAGTGGACGGCTTGCTTTCGCCTTCGCCTGTCCAATCAGCGGACGGCTTGCTTCGCCTTCGCCCAGCAGATGCCAATACGATGGCGTCGTAATATGGCGTCGTATCGGCAGTTAATCGGATGCTTTTGGGCCCCAACGACGGCTAATTCAGATTTTTCGAGTATGGCTGTACGTGATAAACAAAGAGCGCGGTTCGTAGATCGTAAATCCATTAGTGCCGTGGGCATCGGGTCACTGGGTGCGGCGTAAAAGGGATAACAAAGTCGAGTCCTTACGCTATTATTATATATACACAAATAATTAAGTTAAGCACCCCTACACAACGAATTAAGGTAAGCACCCCCTAATATATATTCTTTGTGTATATGTATACATTGGCATATATTCTAAGGTATGTGAGATCAAATAATGATTGGTATGACATTAGCAATTATCCATTGATGAAATTGAGTGATCAAAGTGAAAAAAAGTGATTGGTTGAGTCAGTGATCCGATCACGTGGGTCCTACACACGTTATTGACGCAAAGATCGCTAGAGGTCTTCTCAGAACAATGACTGTACGTTAGAAAACATAAACGTCATCCACACTGTCCGTGATGGACCTATAGCTCCATACTTAAATTGAGGTGAAAATATGCCTAAAATTCCCAAAAAATTTCACCTTAAATTATTCAGAATAAAATATTGAAAACGGCATGATTGTTATGTTTTTATGTGACCATAATATCACTTCTCCAGAAAATATAGCAATATCATGGGTATATTACACTGTTTTGACGACAACAAACTTGTAATGTGCGAGGTTGTAAAAAAACGGGGGGGTGCTTAACTTAATTCTTTGTGTATAGACTAGCCAAAACCCATGGAACATCCACGGAAGGGAGGATGTGGTGTATGGATAGAGTGTACCATTATGGATGGCATAGGGGATTTCCTTGTCCGAGTAAGAGTTAGGAAGAAAGATGAGAATGAAGAGTGCGTATATGAACAACGTATTTATTGCAATCTACTTGAATGACAACGCTACGATATACTTTTGAAAATATCACGTACCGTCTCGAAGTCAATGCCATCCTTTTATCTCTTCGTATACAACTCACTGATTTCTACCTTATCGTGAACAGGGTAAAGCCTACTTTGATAATCATGAACGGTGGCAGATGCAGGAGTTGGTGAAACGAAGGGGGGGGGGGGGAGTTGGTGAAACGAAAGGGGGGGGGGCTGATCATGACCTACCCTACGCCACATGGCCTACGCCATTTGTTGAGATCATGGCCACAACGGAAACACAACTGGATAGGTTGGGCCTAGGCCTACGCCTATGTTTCATCACTCGGCGAAGTACACTTTGTTTTAAGCTTTCAGAAGCTGAAGCCTTGTTATTTATTGCTTTATATGATACTGATGGGCTGCTGATCGGTTTCACTTCGTCGTAATCACAGTATATGGAAGAAATTATTGTAAACCCACCTGATGAGGTTAGCGTACACCGCGATCGATGACACCGGCACAAATGGCGGAATGCATGCTCTGGATTGTCCACTCAGCGGACGGCTTGCTGTGCGCCTTCACCCAGCAGACGCCAATACGATGGCGTCGTAAGATGGCGTCGTATCGGCCGTTAATCGGATGCTTTTGGGCCCCAACGTCGGCTAATTCAGATTTTTCGAGTATGGCTGTACGTGATAAACAAAGAGCGCGCGCGGTTCGTAGATCGTAAATCCATTAGTGCTGTGGGCATCGGGTCACTGGGTGCGGCGTAAAAGGGATAACAAAGTCGAGTCCTTACACTATTATTATATAGATAACTATATTATACCGTGACAGTTTTTTTTTTTTTTTTTTTTTTTTGTATACAAGATCGAGGCTCGTGAAAGAGCTAACATTAATCACACAAAAAGTCAAACCGACACATAAAACACAAAATAAGGGGAGCGGTAGACAAGATGGGGGAGAGAGGGGGAAGGACACAAACACAACATTTGAGAGCAGGGACATCGAGAGAACTGTGGGAGGGAGAGGGTTTGGGGGGAGGGAGGAGAGGTATAAAACATATGGACACTGCAAGGACTTCCAGGAAAGAAGTTGGAATTTCAAAAAAGTGTATCTGGGGTGAATTAGCGGGGGTAGAAAAGATCAAGGTTTTGGATGGGGGAAGATAAGAGATAGTGGTGAACCGCTGTTTTGAAGACCTGGAGGGAGGAGTGGGATTGAAGAGAGTGAGGGAGTTTGTTCCAGAGGCGGGAGAAAAGGGTAATGAAAGAGTGAAGGTGAGCAGAGATTAACAGCGATTAACAGTTAACAGCGATTAAGATACATAATGAAGAAATGATGAGATTTTATTGGTCTGTTGGGCTGACAGGATGGCCTAGAGGTATACACACTCACCTCTGAGCTGTCTATCCTCGGTTTAAAATCCGGACTCACATATAAACTGCCATCCCGGTGTTTCACAGGCAGGGTGATTCATCAGTTTGTGCCGTCCCTCATCCCTCCAATGGATGTCTGCCGGCATTTGTCAGTGGACGTTAAAGATTCCACTGTGGCCTTCGTGAGGAGTTGGCAGGCTATCGCCGGCATCCTGGCCATATTCCAAATTCCTGCCCTAACCAGTAGAGGGCACTATCAGCAGCTCAGCCAATGATGCCATCCTCCATCCTTGTACTGCACACAAACAAAGAATTATATTGGTCTGTTCATTAACAAAATAAACCGGTGTGGTTTCAGCCAATTTTCGTTTATTTTCAGCACACTTACATATTTATTGGTGTGGTTTCAGCACATTTCCATTTTTTTTCAAATAAATAACCACTTGTTCTGTAAACTCAGAATTGATTGCATATATTACACAACATAAGACATGCCAGATTCCTAAATACAAAACATTATTATCAGTTTTCTTTTAACTTCTCCAGTTCTGCACAACGAGGAGTTATCGCTAATTTGTCATGTTGGTATTATGTTGAGAGCATCCCGAGTGGATGATTCAGTGTCCACTTACCAAGTGCTGTGCTGCATTCAACAAGGAGGGTTAGGAGGCTGCATGTTTTTGTGAATATTGATTCTGAAGAAGTTGCTGCTACTTTTACGAGTAAGACTTTTTGCCTATTGTTGCAATTTCGTCTGTATAATCCACCACGGAGTAGGAGGCAGTGAACTAGATTGTGATTCTGTATTCAGTTTACAATGAGACAAATAAACAAGTCAATCAGATGGAAATTGAGGATTTTAGGGATTTGAAAAGGTTATCGACCTTTGGCCAATGTTGACCTTTTGGCCTATGTTGACCTTATGACCGATGTTGATCTTATGACCTATGTTGATCTCAAAAATAGTTGGTGGTTTAATTCAGTTCGCTGATATGAAAATCCCATTCAAATTTCAAGTCAATCGGATAAAAATTGAGGATTTTAGGAATTTGAAAAGGTTGTTGACCCTTGGCTTATGTTGACCTTTTGGCCCATGTTGATCTCAAAAATAGTTGGTGGCTGAATGTAGTTTGCGGATATTCGAATCTTATTAAAATTTCAAGTCAATCGGATGGAAATTGAGGATTTTAGAAACTTGAAAAAAGTGGTTGACCTCAGGCCTATGTTGACCTCAAAAATAGTTGGTGGCTGAATGTAGTTTGCGGATATTGAAATCTTATTAAAATTTCAAGTCAATAGGATAAAAATTGAGGATTTTAGGAATTTGAAAAGGTTGTTGACCCTTGGCTTATGTTGACCTTTTGGCCCATGTTGATCTCAAAAATAGTTGGTGGCTGAATGTAGTTTGCGGATATTCGAATCTTATTAAAATTTCAAGTCAATCGGATGGAAATTGAGGATTTTAGAAACTTGAAAAAAGTGGTTGACCTCAGGCCTATGTTGACCTCAAAAATAGTTGGTGGTTGAATTCAGTTCGCTGATATGCAAATATTATTCAAATTTCAAGTCAATCGGATGGAAATTGAGGATTTTAGGAATTTGAAAAGGTTGTTGACCCTAGTGTTGGGCTAGTCCCTGGTGTTGGGCTAGCGGCTAGGGTGCCGGCTTAGGATCCTAGGATCCTGGGTTCGAATCCCGGTCAATTGCTGAATTAACGCCAGGGGGGTTGACTCAGCCTGTCATCCTTCCGAGGTCGGCAAATTGAGTACCAGTTCACTGGTAATTCCCTGTTTGTCGTTAAAGGCGGCAAAAAGGGCTGGCGTCAGGAAGGGCATCCGGCCGTAAAACATTGCTTCAAAAAGGGGACCGAAAAACAACAACAACCACAGTTCCCGAAAAAGGCCAACCCCCGCTTGCGGGGAAAAATGGCCTCTAAAGGTGGTTGACCCTTGGCTTATGTTGACGTTTTGGCCCATGTTGATTTCAAAAATAGTTGGTGGCTGAATGTAGTTTGCGGATATTCAAATCTTATTAAAATTTCAAGTCAATCGGATGAAAATTGAGGATTTTAGGAATTTGAAAAGGTTGTTGACCCTTGGCTTATGTTGACGTTTTGGCCCATGTTGATTTCAAAAATAGTTGGTGGCTGAATGTAGTTTGCGGATATTCAAATCTTATTAAAATTTCAAGTCAATAGGATAAAAATTGAGGATTTTAGGAATTTGAAACGGTTGTTGACCCTTGGCTTATGTTGACCTTTTGGCCCATGTTGATCTCAAAAATAGTTGGTGGCTGAATGTAGTTTGCGGATATTCGAATCTTATTAAAATTTCAAGTCAATCGGATGGAAATTGAGGATTTTAGAAACTTGAAAAAAGTGGTTGACCTCAGGCCTATGTTGACCTCAAAAATAGTTGGTGGTTGAATTCAGTTCACTGATATGCAAATCTTATTAAAATTTCAAGTCAATTGGATGGAAATTGAGGATTTTAGGAATTTGAAAAGGTTGTTGACCCTTGGCTTATGTTGAACTTTTGGCCTATGTTGATCTCAAAAATCGTTGTTGGCTGAATGTAGTTTGCGGATATGCAAATCGTATTCAAATTTCAAGTCAATCGGATGGAAATTGAGGATTTTAGGAATTTGAAAAGGTTGTTGACCCTTGGCTTATGTTGACCTTTTGGCCCATGTTGGTCTCAAAAATAGTTGGTGGCTGAATGTAGTTTGCTGATATGAAAATCCTATTCAAATTTCAAGTCAATCGGATAAAAATTGAGGATTTTAGGAATTTGAAAAGGTTGTTGGCCCTTGGCTTATGTTGACCGTTTGGCCCATGTTGATCTCAAAAATAGTTGGTGGCTGAATGTAGTTTGCGGATATTCAAATCTTATTAAAATTTCAAGTCAATCGGATGAAAATTGAGGATTTTAGAAACTTGAAAAAAGTGGTTGACCTCAGGCCTATGTTGACCTCAAAAATAGTTGGTGGTTGAATTCAGTTCGCTGATATGCAAATCTTATTCAAATTTCAAGTCAATCGGATGGAAATTGAGGATCTTAGGAATTTGAAAAGGTTGTTGACCCTTGGCTTATGTTGACGTTTTGGCCCATGTTGATTTCAAAAATAGTTGGTGGCTGAATGTAGTTTGCGGATATTGAAATCTTATTAAAATTTCAAGTCAATAGGATAAAAATTGAGGATTTTAGGAATTTGAAATGGTTGTTGACCCTTGGCTTATGTTGACCTTTTGGCCCATGTTGATCTCAAAAATAGTTGGTGGCTGAATGTAGTTTGCGGATATTCAAATCTTATTAAAATTTCAAGTCAATCGGATGAAAATTGAGGATTTTAGAAACTTGAAAAAAGTGGTTGACCTCAGGCCTATGTTGACCTCAAAAATAGTTGGTGGTTGAATTCAGTTCGCTGATATGCAAATCTTATTCAAATTTCAAGTCAATCGGATGGAAATTGAGGATCTTAGGAATTTGAAAAGGTTGTTGACCCTTGGCTTATGTTGACGTTTTGGCCCATGTTGATTTCAAAAATAGTTGGTGGCTGAATGTAGTTTGCGGATATTGAAATCTTATTAAAATTTCAAGTCAAAAGGATAAAAATTGAGGATTTTAGGAATTTGAAATGGTTGTTGACCCTTGGCTTATGTTGACCTTTTGGCCCATGTTGATCTCAAAAATAGTTGGTGGCTGAATGTAGTTTGCGGATATTCGAATCTTATTAAAATTTCAAGTCAATCGGATGGAAATTGAGGATTTTAGAAACTTGACAAAAGTTGTTGACCTCAGGCCTATGTTGACCTCAAAAATAGTTGGTGGTTGAATTCAGTTCGCTGATATGCAAATCTTATTCAAATTTCAAGTCAATCGGATGGAAATTGAGGATTTTAGGAATTTGAAAAGGTTGTTGACCCTTGGCTTATGTTGACCTTTTGGCCTATGTTGATCTCAAAAATAGTTGGTGGCTGAATGTAGTTTGCGGATATTGAAATCTTATTAAAATTTCAAGTCAATAGGATAAAAATTGAGGATTTTAGGAATTTGAAATGGTTGTTGACCCTTGGCTTATGTTGACCTTTTGGCCCATGTTGATCTCAAAAATAGTTGGTGGCTGAATGTAGTTTGCGGATATTCGAATCTTATTAAAATTTCAAGTCAATCGGATGGAAATTGAGGATTTTAGAAACTTGAAAAAAGTGGTTGACCTCAGGCCTATGTTGACCTCAAAAATAGTTGGTGGTTGAATTCAGTTCGCTGATATGCAAATATTATTCAAATTTCAAGTCAATCGGATGGAAATTGAGGATTTTAGGAATTTGAAAAGGTTGTTGACCCTTGGCTTATGTTGACCTTTTGGCCTATGTTGATCTCAAAAATAGTTGTTGGCTGAATGTAGTTTGCGGATATGCAAATCGTATTCAAATTTCAAGTCAATCGGATGGAAATTGAGGATTTTAGGAATTTGAAAAGGTTGTTGACCCTTGGCTTATGTTGACCTTTTGGCCCATGTTGGTCTCAAAAATAGTTGGTGGCTGAATGTAGTTTGCTGATATGAAAATCTTATTAAAATTTCAAGTCAATCGGATGGAAATTGAGGATTTTAGAAACTTGAAAAAAGTGGTTGACCTCAGGCCTATGTTGACCTCAAAAATAGTTGGTGGCTGAATGTAGTTTGCGGATATTGAAATCTTATTAAAATTTCAAGTCAATAGGATAAAAATTTAGGATTTTAGGAATTTGAAAAGGTTGTTGACCCTTGGCTTATGTTGACCTTTTGGCCCATGTTGATCTCAAAAATAGTTGGTGGCTGAATGTAGTTTGCGGATATTCGAATCTTATTAAAATTTCAAGTCAATCGGATGGAAATTGAGGATTTTAGAAACTTGAAAAAAGTGGTTGACCTCAGGCCTATGTTGACCTCAAAAATAGTTGGTGGTTGAATTCAGTTCGCTGATATGCAAATATTATTCAAATTTCAAGTCAATCGGATGGAAATTGAGGATTTTAGGAATTTGAAAAGGTTGTTGACCCTAGTGTTGGGCTAGTCCCTGGTGTTGGGCTAGCGGCTAGGGTGCCGGCTTAGGATCCTAGGATCCTGGGTTCGAATCCCGGTCAATTGCTGAATTAACGCCAGGGGGGTTGACTCAGCCTGTCATCCTTCCGAGGTCGGCAAATTGAGTACCAGTTCACTGGTAATTCCCTGCTTGTCGTTAAAGGCGGCAAAAAGGGTTGGCGTCAGGAAGGGCATCCGGCCGTAAAACATTGCTTCAAAAAGGGGACCGAAAAACAACAACAACCACAGTTCCCGAAAAAGGCCAACCCCCGCTTGCGGGGAAAAATGGCCTCTAAAGGTGGTTGACCCTTGGCTTATGTTGACGTTTTGGCACATGTTGATTTCAAAAATAGTTGGTGGCTGAATGTAGTTTGCGGATATTCGAATCTTATTAAAATTTCAAGTCAATCGGATGGAAATTGAGGATTTTAGAAACTTGAAAAAAGTGGTTGACCTCAGGCCTATGTTGACCTCAAAAATAGTTGGTGGTTGAATTCAGTTTGCTGATATGCAAATCTTATTAAAATTTCAAGTCAATTGGATGGAAATTGAGGATTTTAGGAATTTGAAAAGGTTGTTGACCCTTGGCTTATGTTGACCTTTTGGCCTATGTTGATCTCAAAAATAGTTGTTGGCTGAATGTAGTTTGCGGATATGCAAATCGTATTCAAATTTCAAGTCAATCGGATGGAAATTGAGGATTTTAGGAATTTGAAAAGGTTGTTGACCCTTGGCTTATGTTGACCTTTTGGCCCATGTTGGTCTCAAAAATAGTTGGTGGCTGAATGTAGTTTGCTGATATGAAAATCCTATTCAAATTTCAAGTCAATCGGATAAAAATTGAGGATTTTAGGAATTTGAAAAGGTTGTTGGCCCTTGGCTTATGTTGACCTTTTGGCCCATGTTGATCTCAAAAATAGTTGGTGGCTGAATGTAGTTTGCGGATATTCAAATCTTATTAAAATTTCAAGTCAATCGGATGAAAATTGAGGATTTTAGAAACTTGAAAAAAGTGGTTGACCTCAGGCCTATGTTGACCTCAAAAATAGTTGATGGTTGAATTCAGTTCGCTGATATGCAAATCTTATTCAAATTTCAAGTCAATCGGATGGAAATTGAGGATCTTAGGAATTTGAAAAGGTTGTTGACCCTTGGCTTATGTTGACGTTTTGGCCCATGTTGATTTCAAAAATAGTTGGTGGCTGAATGTAGTTTGCGGATATTGAAATCTTATTAAAATTTCAAGTCAATAGGATAAAAATTGAGGATTTTAGGAATTTGAAATGGTTGTTGACCCTTGGCTTATGTTGACCTTTTGGCCCATGTTGATTTCAAAAATAGTTGGTGGCTGAATGTAGTTTGCGGATATTCGAATCTTATTAAAATTTCAAGTCAATCGGATGAAAATTGAGGATTTTAGAAACTTGAAAAAAGTGGTTGACCTCAGGCCTATGTTGACCTCAAAAATAGTTGGTGGTTGAATTCAGTTCGCTGATATGCAAATCTTATTCAAATTTCAAGTCAATCGGATGGAAATTGAGGATTTTAGGAATTTGAAAAGGTTGTTGACCCTTGGCTTATGTTGACGTTTTGGCCCATGTTGATTTCAATAATAGTTGGTGGCTGAATGTAGTTTGCGGATATTCAAATCTTATTAAAATTTCAAGTCAATAGGATAAAAATTGAGGATTTTAGGAATTTGAAACGGTTGTTGACCCTTGGCTTATGTTGACCTTTTGGCCCATGTTGATCTCAAAAATAGTTGGTGGCTGAATGTAGTTTGCGGATATTCGAATCTTATTAAAATTTCAAGTCAATCGGATGGAAATTGAGGATTTTAGAAACTTGAAAAAAGTGGTTGACCTCAGGCCTATGTTGACCTCAAAAATAGTTGGTGGTTGAATTCAGTTCGCTGATATGCAAATCTTATTAAAATTTCAAGTCAATTGGATGGAAATTGAGGATTTTAGGAATTTGAAAAGGTTGTTGACCCTTGGCTTATGTTGACCTTTTGGCCTATGTTGATCTCAAAAATAGTTGTTGGCTGAATGTAGTTTGCGGATATGCAAATCGTATTCAAATTTCAAGTCAATCGGATGGAAATTGAGGATTTTAGGAATTTGAAAAGGTTGTTGACCCTTGGCTTATGTTGACCTTTTGGCCCATGTTGGTCTCAAAAATAGTTGGTGGCTGAATGTAGTTTGCTGATATGAAAATCCTATTCAAATTTCAAGTCAATCGGATAAAAATTGAGGATTTTAGGAATTTGAAAAGGTTGTTGGCCCTTCGCTTATGTTGACCTTTTGGCCCATGTTGATCTCAAAAATAGTTGGTGGCTGAATGTAGTTTGCGGATATTCAAATCTTATTAAAATTTCCAGTCAATCGGATGAAAATTGAGGATTTTAGAAACTTGAAAAAAGTGGTTGACCTCAGGCCTATGTTGACCTCAAAAATAGTTGGTGGTTGAATTCAGTTCGCTGATATGCAAATCTTATTCAAATTTCAAGTCAATCGGATGGAAATTGAGGATCTTAGGAATTTGAAAAGGTTGTTGACCCTTGGCTTATGTTGACGTTTTGGCCCATGTTGATTTCAAAAATAGTTGGTGGCTGAATGTAGTTTGCGGATATTGAAATCTTATTAAAATTTCAAGTCAATAGGATAAAAATTGAGGATTTTAGGAATTTGAAATGGTTGTTGACCCTTGGCTTATGTTGACCTTTTGGCCCATGTTGATCTCAAAAATAGTTGGTGGCTGAATGTAGTTTGCAGATATTCGAATCTTATTAAAATTTCAAGTCAATCGGATGGAAATTGAGGATTTTAGAAACTTGACAAAAGTTGTTGACCTCAGGCCTATGTTGACCTCAAAAATAGTTGGTGGTTGAATTCAGTTCGCTGATATGCAAATCTTATTCAAATTTCAAGTCAATCGGATGGAAATTGAGGATTTTAGGAATTTGAAAAGGTTGTTGACCCTTGGCTTATGTTGACCTTTTGGCCTATGTTGATCTCAAAAATAGTTGGTGGCTGAATGTAGTTTGCGGATATTGAAATCTTATTAAAATTTCAAGTGAATAGGATAAAAATTGAGGATTTTAGGAATTTGAAATGGTTGTTGACCCTTGGCTTATGTTGACCTTTTGGCCCATGTTGATCTCAAAAATAGTTGGTGGCTGAATGTAGTTTGCGGATATTCGAATCTTATTAAAATTTCAAGTCAATCGGATGGAAATTGAGGATTTTAGAAACTTGAAAAAAGTGGTTGACCTCAGGCCTATGTTGACCTCAAAAATAGTTGGTGGTTGAATTCAGTTCGCTGATATGCAAATCTTATTCAAATTTCAAGTCAATCGGATGGAAATTGAGGATTTTAGGAATTTGAAAAGGTTGTTGACCCTTGGCTTATGTTGACCTTTTGGCCTATGTTGATCTCAAAAATAGTTGTTGGCTGAATGTAGTTTGCAGATATGCAAATCGTATTCAAATTTCAAGTCAATCGGATGGAAATTGAGGATTTTAGGAATTTGAAAAGGTTGTTGACCCTTGGCTTATGTTGACCTTTTGGCCTATGTTGATCTCAAAAATAGTTGTTGGCTGAATGTAGTTTGCGGATATGCAAATCGTATTCAAATTTCAAGTCAATCGGATGGAAATTGAGGATTTTAGGAATTTGAAAAGGTTGTTGACCCTTGGCTTATGTTGACCTTTTGGCCCATGTTGGTCTCAAAAATAGTTGGTGGCTGAATGTAGTTTGCTGATATGAAAATCCTATTCAAATTTCAAGTCAATCGGATAAAAATTGAGGATTTTAGGAATTTGAAAAGGTTGTTGGCCCTTGGCTTATGTTGACCTTTTGGCCCATGTTGATCTCAAAAATAGTTGGTGGCTGAATGTAGTTTGCGGATATTCAAATCTTATTAAAATTTCAAGTCAATCGGATGAAAATTGAGGATTTTAGAAACTTGAAAAAAGTGGTTGACCTCAGGCCTATGTTGACCTCAAAAATAGTTGATGGTTGAATTCAGTTCGCTGATATGCAAATCTTATTCAAATTTCAAGTCAATCGGATGGAAATTGAGGATCTTAGGAATTTGAAAAGGTTGTTGACCCTTGGCTTATGTTGACGTTTTGGCCCATGTTGATTTCAAAAATAGTTGGTGGCTGAATGTAGTTTGCGGATATTGAAATCTTATTAAAATTTCAAGTCAATAGGATAAAAATTGAGGATTTTAGGAATTTGAAATGGTTGTTGACCCTTGGCTTATGTTGACCTTTTGGCCCATGTTGATTTCAAAAATAGTTGGTGGCTGAATGTAGTTTGCGGATATTCGAATCTTATTAAAATTTCAAGTCAATCGGATGAAAATTGAGGATTTTAGAAACTTGAAAAAAGTGGTTGACCTCAGGCCTATGTTGACCTCAAAAATAGTTGGTGGTTGAATTCAGTTCGCTGATATGCAAATCTTATTCAAATTTCAAGTCAATCGGATGGAAATTGAGGATTTTAGGAATTTGAAAAGGTTGTTGACCCTTGGCTTATGTTGACGTTTTGGCCCATGTTGATTTCAATAATAGTTGGTGGCTGAATGTAGTTTGCGGATATTCAAATCTTATTAAAATTTCAAGTCAATAGGATAAAAATTGAGGATTTTAGGAATTTGAAACGGTTGTTGACCCTTGGCTTATGTTGACCTTTTGGCCCATGTTGATCTCAAAAATAGTTGGTGGCTGAATGTAGTTTGCGGATATTCGAATCTTATTAAAATTTCAAGTCAATCGGATGGAAATTGAGGATTTTAGAAACTTGAAAAAAGTGGTTGACCTCAGGCCTATGTTGACCTCAAAAATAGTTGGTGGTTGAATTCAGTTCGCTGATATGCAAATCTTATTAAAATTTCAAGTCAATTGGATGGAAATTGAGGATTTTAGGAATTTGAAAAGGTTGTTGACCCTTGGCTTATGTTGACCTTTTGGCCTATGTTGATCTCAAAAATAGTTGTTGGCTGAATGTAGTTTGCGGATATGCAAATCGTATTCAAATTTCAAGTCAATCGGATGGAAATTGAGGATTTTAGGAATTTGAAAAGGTTGTTGACCCTTGGCTTATGTTGACCTTTTGGCCCATGTTGGTCTCAAAAATAGTTGGTGGCTGAATGTAGTTTGCTGATATGAAAATCCTATTCAAATTTCAAGTCAATCGGATAAAAATTGAGGATTTTAGGAATTTGAAAAGGTTGTTGGCCCTTCGCTTATGTTGACCTTTTGGCCCATGTTGATCTCAAAAATAGTTGGTGGCTGAATGTAGTTTGCGGATATTCAAATCTTATTAAAATTTCAAGTCAATCGGATGAAAATTGAGGATTTTAGAAACTTGAAAAAAGTGGTTGACCTCAGGCCTATGTTGACCTCAAAAATAGTTGGTGGTTGAATTCAGTTCGCTGATATGCAAATCTTATTCAAATTTCAAGTCAATCGGATGGAAATTGAGGATCTTAGGAATTTGAAAAGGTTGTTGACCCTTGGCTTATGTTGACGTTTTGGCCCATGTTGATTTCAAAAATAGTTGGTGGCTGAATGTAGTTTGCAGATATGCAAATCGTATTCAAATTTCAAGTCAATCGGATGGAAATTGAGGATTTTAGGAATTTGAAAAGGTTGTTGACCCTTGGCTTATGTTGACCTTTTGGCCTATGTTGATCTCAAAAATAGTTGTTGGCTGAATGTAGTTTGCGGATATGCAAATCGTATTCAAATTTCAAGTCAATCGGATGGAAATTGAGGATTTTAGGAATTTGAAAAGGTTGTTGACCCTTGGCTTATGTTGACCTTTTGGCCCATGTTGGTCTCAAAAATAGTTGGTGGCTGAATGTAGTTTGCTGATATGAAAATCCTATTCAAATTTCAAGTCAATCGGATGGAAATTGAGGATTTTAGAAATATAAAAAAAGTGGTTGACCATCCGTGTGGTTTCACGTATTTTCATCATGTATTTTTCCAGGGGAGCCAGAAAGGAACATTGGCCTATGTTGACCTTTTGATCTCAAAAATAAATAGGATTCTGTCGGACCACCAACTCCACCATTTGGTGAAGTTTTGTGAAGATCGGTTTAAAATTGTGACCTGTAGGCAAGTATAAGTGAGTGGAAAGACAAACAAACACACACATAAACAAACACACAAACACTCCCAGACCCGGAGTGGACGCTCTAACCATTGCGCCACCAAGTCTGGTACTCAGTTTAGTTTATTGAATTACACCTTTGCTAAAGTCTCTCCATGTCTGAGGCAGGTTTTAAGAATATACAAAATTTAATACAACACACAAAACATAGCGATAGGAGAAAGCTTGTATAAAACAACGGGCAGAATCGCATTAAAAGGTATAGAAAAGGAGGAAAAGTTGTTTTTTAAAGGTGTGAAAACGAAGTTACAAATGTGTGAAGCTGAATAAAGAAGTTTACTTGGAAGCAGATTTATTAGCCGGAAATTGAAACCGGTGAACCATAATTTTGTCAGTAGCTCAACCACCCTGTTCCCCACCCCCAATGTGCATGTAACAGTCAGGTGCCAACTTACAATTCTTGTGAATGGTACCAAAGACTGCATTTGAAAAATCTTCATGAAATGTTAAATTTGCACAAACATACAGTGAGCGCTTTGATGCATTCAGGCCACAGTTCTGCGACCATGAGTACCAAGTTGCAGCTCTTCGTTGGCTCGTTATCTCCATCTGACTTCACTCGGACGTCCTAGATCAACCTCCATCATATTTGTCCTGTCATGAATGCCTTCCTTCTTGGCAATATTGGAATCATCGTCGCACTTTTTATTGCAAAATAAGTCAATGGTATCGAACTGCTTCGCCATGATTTCAAAGCAAAATGAAATACAGCGCTCGAAGAGCTAGCGGTCATCTTTTTTCTGCATACACATCTCCTTAAGTCGATGATCCATTCACGTTGAAAATTAGAAATAAATTTTAAAAATCAATTTTTCGGTGTAGATGCCGGTGAAGAGGAAATTTTCGAATAGGAATTAATTATTATTTTATAATTAAATATAATACTCTCCGAGATTTTTCTGAAACAATACGGATCTGAGAATGGTGTTTTTTTTTTTTGCTGAGCCCATCAGTGCCTCAGATTACCAACCCAGGTAGTTTATGACAGATTGTATCAAATTTAAACACAATAGTTCAACTGGGGAGGAGGAAGTGGAGGGGGATATTCAACGTAAAAACAATAGTTCACCTTGGGGGTTTGGGGGATCAATAATTTAAGTCTGCCAAAAAGCAGAATTGCCCGTCAAAAAAGGTAGAGCGACAGGCTTCGGACTGACAGTATACTTGTAAGAAGTGCAAATAAAAACACTTGCAACAGAAGATTTGGAATATAAGGAAAACAAAGACACAGGAAGAGGCCATTTGGCTCATTTGGAATTTGGAATACTAGGGCATGCCCGTACGTGGGTGCCCGTTCCTTGCCAAAAAAAAAAAATAACGCAACCCGTACGCTCTACCCCGCCCGTACGCCCGTACGCCCGTAAACAAAAAAAACAACGCTCTTCGCTTCCGCCCTTCGCTCTGACTGAATTGGGAGAAATAATGCGCATAAGAAATCGAGAAATTATTATTTTCTCCGGAAGAAATCGAATTACGAACCGTAATGGCGCACGCGGTCGGCTCGGCTCGCTCTCACATCGGCCACGCCTACGCAACAACGCGTTCTGTGATTGGCTGCCGGAAGTGCAGTCTTCACTGTCCGGAAGGTCGCAAATCGCAGTTACGATGAATCGCAAATTAGTTTTAATTAGTTTTAAAACATAGTTTAACGGCAACATAGTTTTCCAACGTGAAATAAATGAATACGCTCTCAAATGTGCCGTCCGAGGCAGAGTCTGTTCGCCACGTTCGGCACACGTGATAGCTCGCTGCTCTCTGATTGGTTGAATCGTTTTTTGGACATAGCTCGGTAAGTAATTGTCCGATTAATATGAAACCTTGAAAAGGCACATCCTCGGGTCCCCAGCAATATACCTGGCAAGTTTCAAGTATATCGGACCCGTGGTTGTCGAGAAACAGCGGTCACAGACAAACATACATACATACATACATCTATCTATAATTCCAGTAATCTCTGTGTGTATGTTTGTATGTTTGTATGTATGTATGTATGTATGTATGTATGTTTGTATGTTTGTCTGTGACCGCTGTTTCTCGACAACTACCGGTCCGATATACTTGAAACTTGCCAGGTATATTGCTGGGGACCCGAGGATGTGCCTTTTCAAGGTTTCATATTAATCGGAGAAGTAGTTACCGAGCTATGTCCAAAAAACGATTCAACCAATCAGAGAGCAGCGAGCTATCACGTGTGCCGAACGTGGCGAACAGACTCTGCCTCGGACGGCACATTTGAGAGCGTATTCATTTATTTCCCGTCGGCAAACTATGTTGGCGCTATGTTGGCGTTAAACTATGTTTTAAAACTAATTAAAACTAATTTGCGATTCTTTCGCTTTGCGATGCGATTTGCGATTGCGTTAAACTCGCTCGGGCGTTAAACTATGTTTTAAAACTAATTAAAACTAATTTGCGATTCATTCGCTTTCCTGCGCTTTGTGCACGCGATGGCGATTTCTTTACCAAACTCCGCAAGCCGTTAGCTTTGGACCAAACCATTTCATGTAAATAGAGGGGGGGGATTGTCACCGTACTCGCAAGCCGTTCGCTTTGGACCAAACCATTTCATGTAAATAGAGGGGGGGGATTGTCACCGTACTCGCAAGCCGTTCGCTTTGGACCAAACCATTTCATGTAAATAGAGGGGGGGGATTGTCACCGTACTCGCAAGCCGTTCGCTTTGGACCAAACCATTGCATGTAAATAGAGGGGGGGGGATATACTTTTAGATATATATATAGTACGGGCATGCCCTAGTACATACAAACATACAAACATACAAACATACAAACATACACACAGAGATTACTGGAATTATAGATAGATAAGGATAAGAAATACACAGGAAAAGGCCATTTGGCTCATTTGGAATTTGGAATATAAGGATGAGAAAAACACAGCAAGAAGCCATTTGGCTCATTTGGAATTTGGCATATAAGGATAAGAAAGACACAGGAAGAGGCCATTTGGCTCATTTGGAATATAAGGATAAGAAATACACAGGAAAAGGCCATTTGGCTCATTTGGAATTTGGAATATAAGGATAAGAAAGACACAGGAAGAGGCCATTTGGCTTATTACCTTCGCAAAAGCGGAAGGTTATGTTTTGATCGCTGTGTATTTATTTGTATGTCTGTGTGTGTGTGTGTGTGTATGTTATTCGCATAACTCAAAAAGTATTCAACCGAATTGCATGAAATTTGGTGGGATGATTGGTTATTATACGGGACACATTTGATTAGATTTTGGGAGCAATCGGGTCAAAGGTCAAGGTCAAGGTCACGAAAAGGTCAAAATCGTATTTTTACCATAGCGCGGTCAATTTTTATCCAATTGGCATGCAACTAATGCCAAAATGTTCAGAATTCAATGCCCGATCTTGTGATATACGACATGACCCAGTGAAGACATTACCCTTGTTAGCGGTTGGGGGTCAAAGGTCAGGGGGGTCACGACCTTGCAAAATGTGCGTTTTTTGTCATAACTCGGTCAATTCTTATCCGATTTGCATGAAATCAGCACCAAACTGTTCACTGTTCTGTTCCCTACACTCCCATGCCAAGTACAGAACAGTAGCTGCGGCGAAGGTATGCGCTCTACCGAGTGCCCGTTCTAGTTTGGTATTTGGAATATAAGGATAAGAAAGACACAGGGAGAGGCCATTTGGGTCATTTGGAATTTGGAATATAAGGATAAGAAATACACAGGAAAAGGCCATTTGGCTCATTTGGAATTTGGAATATAAGGATAAGAAAGACACAGGAAGAGGCCATTTGGCTCATTTGGAATATGGAATATAAGTATAAGAAATACACAGGAAGAGGCCATTTGGCTTATTTGGAATTTGGAATATAAGGATAAGAAAGACACAGGAAGAGGCCATTTGGCTCATTTGGAATTTGGAATATAAGGATAAGAAAGACACAGGAAGAGGCCATTTGGCTCATTTGGAATATGGAATATAAGGATAAGAAAGACACAGGAAGAGGCAATATGGCTCATTTTGAATTTGGAATATAAGGATAAGAAAAACACAGGGAGAGGCCGTTTGGGTCATTTGGAATTTGGATTATAAGGATAAGAAAGACACAGGAAGAGGCCATTTGGCTCATTTGGAATACTAGCAATGGTACCCGCCCTATGGGCGGGGCTTCAATTGGGAAGCCCAAATGAAAAGGCAAAATATCAGAAATTGAAGGCTTTTAAAATTTTTAACGATTCATATAAACTTCCGTTGAATCATATCACACGCAAGTCATCAAAATCTAAACAGTACATGGCGCCCATTTTGAAAAAAGATTAAATTCTGCAAAACGGAAGCGGCCGCTACACGTCTTTCTCAGTCGCAAGTTTATGTGTGAAGAGTGCGCGCCGAATCTGTAAAACGGAAGCGGCCGCTACACCTGTTTCTCAGTTGCTTTGCACACGCTGCCATGTTACTTTGGAGCCGCACGTTTATATCGGAAGAGTTCGTCAGGAGTCGATCTACTCTCTCCTTGTACATAGAATTTCAACAAATCCAAATCACTGCTCATATCGGTAAATATTATTCCATAGTGTTTGGAAAAACCTGGAAAATTGGAAAACTTAGAAAATCGGGAAAAAATTGGAAAAACAATATAGCCTATTTTACTCCAAGGGGTCCCAGGAATACCCACCCAAAATATCGTTGCGATCGGTTCAGCCGTTTTTGCGGTACCTTTGAACGGACAGACAGACAGAAGGACGGACGGACATTTGGTGAATTATAGTAAGATAAAGATAAGAAAGACACAGGAAGAAGCCATTTGGCTCATTTGGAATTTGGAATATAAGGATAAGAAATACACAGGAAAAGGCCATTTGGCTCATTTGAAATTTGGAATATAAGGATAAGAAAGACACAGGAAGAGGCACTATTTGGCTCATTTGGAATATAAGGATAAGAAAAACACAGGAAGAGGCCATTTGGCTCATTTGGAATTTGGAATATAAGGATAAGAAAGACACAGGAAGAGGCAATTTGGCCCATTTGGAATTTTGAATATAAGGATAACAAAGACACAGGAGCAGATCTGTGCCATATCAACACTCCATTCATTTAGTCTATCAATTTAATCATCGTCTTTTCACTGATGCCATTCTTCATATTCGATTAATCTAACCTAACATCCACATGCTTATAACTAAGTTATAATAACGCTAATACTTTCACTACTTTCAAATCATGCACTTCATCATCTTACTATAATTCACCAAATGTCCGTCCGTCTGTCTGTCTGTTCGAAGGTACCGTAAAAACTGCTGAACCGATCGCAAAGATATTTTGGGTGGATAATCCTTGGATCCCCAGGAGTAAAATAGGCTATTTAGTTTTCCAAATTTCAGCTTTAGTCTCCAGCATTCTCAGGTTTGGACTCCCGCATAACATTCGCGTTCGCATAACGTTCATTGTTCTCATTGTGACGATGTTGCTTTCCCGGGTGCCGCGTGATCGGTGCAGCCGTTTGTGCGGCACCCGGGAAAGCAACATGTCTCCATCGATCGCTAACCGATCGCTGTCTCCATCGATCTTGCCAAGGCCGTAACAGCTATCGGCTCAAAATCCTTTTAACTGTTGATTTGGTACAGTTACACGTATCGGGAATTTGGTACACGTATCGGGAGTACATACGAAATAGTGATTGTGAACACGATTATCGATCACGATTCACGATCACGATCATCACGATCATAGTGTATCGATCACGATTTGAAACACGATGGAATAATATTTACCGATACGAGCAGTGATGTGGCTTTTATTGAAATTCTAAAGATACTGTTTAGATTTTGATGATTTGCGTGTGATATGATTCAACGGATGTTTATATGAATCGTTTAAAATAAAAAAAGCCTTCAATTTCTGATATTTTGCCTTTTCATTTGGGCCTCCCAATTGAAGCCCCGCCCGTAGGGCGGGTACCGTTGCTTGTGCACATAATACACTTTTGCTCCAGTGTATCCCATTAGAAAAGTGAGAATAAATATTTATTTATTTGTTCTTACTTGGTACACAGTTGCATAATGTTATCCTGTGGGTCTACTGTATAAATGCTTCTGAAAATAATGGGTCACCTATACATTTCCTATACACAATTTCACCTTTACATTTTTCTGTTGGATGATGTCGACGTTTTTATAACACTTTAAGAATGTGAAACTTTTCTGAATACAACCAATAAATTTGCTTTTCACAGAGGAATTTTTACTCCAAAAATTATCCAATCATTTACTCAATAAATGTAACATTCTCTCCACAATCATTTTACTATTTTACCGAGATTTATATTGGTTTTTATTTGAAAATTATTCCAGACATTACTGTCAATAAATACTTGGTTGTGATTGTGATGATACTGAAGTGTTGTTAGTTAAAGATGACACAGAGCTATGGCCTGACGTATTACAGACTGTAATATGTTGATCGTGTTGGGCCTGTGCTTAACAGAAACACTCTCCCAATGGTGTTAACAGAAAAGAGAACGTTTTGACATGGAGTGGCAGAAGAAGTAGTGCGTTGAGGCATAATGAGTTGAGCAAATTAGGATAAGCAGCTTGTTGTGATAATTGACTTTGCTTTTGTTGAATGTGTTCTCCTCTGAGAGTTGAGCCCTGGCATGTCATTGTGTATAGAATAGGCTGTACCAGAAGTGATAAAACGATGCTAGGGCTTTTGTTTATTCCAGACAGTAGATCCAGCTGTTGTGCTCACCGTGTCAGATTTTAGTACAAGGTCTTTGCTTAACAAATGAAAACCTCTTCTTTTATCTCAGGATCCAGCCATCTGCAAGCTCACGGCGGTGCTGATGCATTATGGTGTCACTGCCAGTTACTGCTGGCTCCTTGTGGAAGGCCTCTATCTTCACACGCTGCTTGTCATGTCTGTAGTCTCTGGAGCACGCCTTCTGCGAGCATTTGTTGCTTTTGGATGGGGTGAGACTTGTATTTTTGCTGCTCACATATGATCTTTCCTCATATATGTCAACCTACTACTACTACTACTACTACTACTACTACTAATACTACTACTATTATTTTAGCAGCCCCAATGATTCCTACCTTCTTGTGGGGTCGGTCAGGGAAAGCTTTTGGCCCAAGCCTTTCATGAACCAGTTGACCAGGCCTCACGTTCAACTGTCGTTGAAATTCAACTGGGCTGGAATTTGGAATTTGTCTAGTCTACCAACGATAACTTGTCTACTCTTTGAAAAAGAAACATCGGGTTCCTTAACATCCACGAGCTAATTCTTGCACATAGGACATACAGCTTAACTACCTGAAAGACGGTGAGCTTTGTGACGGAATTCCCTTCCTGTGAAGCACCAATCCGACATTTTATAGTCAGGTCGGGCATCAAATCCAAACTATGCAGATGAAAGGAATGTGCCCCACCTCCCTCGTTTATATAAATGATTCAGTAATATTTTGACCTGTTAACCTCACCAGGTTTTGTATTTCTTTATTTATTCCACCATACATTCAATCCCTGATTTATTCTGATTTAATCTAAATATTTTTCATCACTTTTTACCACTTCATTTTATTATTTTGGCTTCCTGGTTCATCATTACCTATGCCATCAAAGGTGGATGGAGGTTATGTTTTCACTTCTGTCTGTCAACAAGTGAAAAAGTTCACATTGAGCGAAGGGTATCAAAACTAAATAAAATAATTTTAAGTTTAAAAAACGGATACAGAAAGGAAGCCAAAACCATAGAAATTTTTTCTTTTAATTTCACATTACAACTGCCAAAATTATTGATGGTCAATCATTCATGTTTTGGAGGATAAAATTATTTTGGAGAAAAAAACCGATAAACATCGTGACATTTTCATTGGGGTTTTAGCTTATACAGTCACGTGAAAAAGTAAGTACACCCCATGTAAAGTTTTGACTTTTTCAACATATTTCAACATACAGCTATTTGATCTTCATTTCAACAATATTGATAGATAAATGTGATATAATATAACAAATATCATGAAACATTTACATTTTGTAGTCCATTGTATAATTTAAATAAACATAAATGCAAATTTCACATGTGGAAAATGTAAGTACACCCCTACATTTATCACTACTTCAAATACCTAAAATTAGAATGAGGTGCACCAGCTCAGGTGCAAATGATTAGAACATCATTAGAGAGGATCGCGGAGGAACCTGTCTTATTTAAACCTCAGACATTTAGTTTGGTTTGCTCTTTGTTGTTGAAGTGTGCGGTGTCACCATGTCTCGATCAAAAGAGCTCTCTGAGGCCTTCAGAAAGAAGTTTATAGATGCATACGAGTCTGGGAAGGGATTTAAAAAGATCTCCAAACAATTTGAAATCAATCATTCGACTGTCCGGAAGATCAACTACAAGTGGAGAAGATTCCAAACAACTGCCAACTTGTTCAGGCCAGGCCGCCCCAGCAAGTTCAGCCCGAGAGCAGACCGCAAGATGCTGAAAGAAGTCTCTAAGAACCCCAGAATGTCATCACGGGACCTACAGGCAGCTCTTGCCACTGTTGATGTCAAAGTGCACGAGTCTACCATTAGAAAGAGGCTGCACAAATTTGATCTACATGGGAGGTGTGCCAGGAGGAAACCTTTGCTGTCCAGAAAGAACATCAGGGCAAGACTAAAGTTTGCCAATAAACACCTATGCAAAGACCAGCACTTCTGGAACAATGTGCTCTGGACAGATGAGTCAAAGGTAGAGCTATTTGGCCACAGTACCAGAAGACATGTTTGACGAAAACCAAAGACAGCATTTGACCACAAGAACCTGATACCAAATGCAAAGCATGGTGGTGGAAATATTATGGTTTGGGGCAGCTTTGCTGCATCAGGGCCTGGGCAGCTCACCATCATAGAATCCACTATGAATTCTTCATTGTACCAGAGGGTGCTTGAGGATAATGTGAGGCCATCTGTCGGAAAGTTGAAGCTCAACCGAAGGTGGACCTTGCAACATGACAATGACCCTAAACATACCAGTAAATCCACCAAGGAATGGCTGAAAAGAAAGAAATGGAGGGTTCTGGAATGGCCAAGTCAAAGCCCGGATCTAAATCCCATCGTGATGTTGTGGGGGGATTTGAAACGAGCTGTGCATGCAAGAAACCCCTCAAACATCGCACAGCTGAAAGATTTCTGCATGGAGGAGTGGGCAAAAATTACTCCCAGTCGATGTCAGAGACTGGTAGACAGCTATAAGAAACGCCTACTTGAGGTTGTTTCTGCCAAAGGGGACAATACCACCTATTAGAGCCAAGGGTGTACTTACTTTTTCCACATGCGAATTTTGCATTTATGTTTATTTAAATTATACAATGGACTATAAAATGTAAATGTTTCATGATATTTGTTATATTATATCACCTTTATCTATCAATTTTGTTGAAATGAAGATCAAATAGCTGTATGTTGAAATATGTTGAAAACGTCAAAATTTACATGGGGTGTACTTACTTTTTCACGTGACTATAGCTTCCATGGTATAATTAATCGCCATTGCTGGGGAGTTTCCATTGGAAGATTATATCAGATAAGAGTTGAATTTGCCAACTGCACATGAAAATAAATTTTAGTAGAATCCACTAAAACAGGTGCATTCATCAAGAGTTATTGGAAATAAACTATATTACCTAAAGTATTGGGACTACACACTGGTCCTTACTTCGACTGACACCACACCATGTCATACTGTTGTGGTTGTTAGGAATTTTTGCTTCTATCTCCGCATCTTCCCTTCTGCTCCTCACAGCCTGATTTTTAAACAAATATGACCTTTTCATAGACGAAAATCAAAAGGTTCTGGTTAGTCTTGACTACTACTGTAATAGGGCTTGATGACTTCAATGTCTGGGTCCACAAATCCTGCTCTATGAATTGGTCTTTATGAAAAAGTCCACAAAACACCCCTAAAAGGTGCCAAGTCTGATCAACTGAACCAGATCGGTCTTCTTCTAATAATCGGGGTAATGTTATCCAGAATTGCAGCTGACATTGTCATTCTTCTTCTCTAACCATCACTGAACATCACCTTTTATCCTAATCGATCACTGCTTCATTTGCTATCACAGAAATGGATGAATATTTCAAACCACCGGCATTACGTCAATGTGGTCTCAAGAGAGCCCTCATCACTGCTCGCTCATGTCTTCACCAATTGGCATCCAAACCCTCCCAACAGCTGACTAATACATTTCCTTCGCAAACAAGTAGTGTATCATATTTGATTGCATTTCCTCCTTTGCGCTCCATTTTGAGACTGGAATCTCCAATGGCAACACCTTGGACCATTCTCATTCTTTTTATTGAAACAAAGTGAATGATCTCTATTCTTATCTGAAAAACTCTTTTACTGTACCTTCCTCGTTGCAGATAACTCCGCTGTATGCAAGACAGCTAATACCCCAATAATAGGCATGCTGTGGTTGCATCTCTTTCACCTCACATAGGAAAACAAATATGTGTTGGAAAAGACCAAAAGCTATTTAGTTACCCAGAAAGTTGCCTTCAACCCAAGTAAGTCTCATATTCTTACTTTTTCATTCCAGAAATAACTTTTGAAGTCCATCTTTTATTTTTCTTTAATCAACTTGTGATTTTTATGGCATAGCCCATAGGGCAAAGCCGTCTAGAACAGTGTTTGTCCGTCCGTATGTATGTATGTATGTATGTATGTATGTAAGTATTTTGTCCCCTCAAACATATACCAATTCAGAGCTGACGATCTGGTCACATGACAGGGTGATGTGATTATGTCTGACGTCATTACGGCAGCTGATTCTCCATAGTCCACACACCGCCATTTTGATTTATATGCCGTTCATGCCAAACATATCGTCGAACCTGTCATATATCACAATCGCCATGCTCTACCTTTACGTTTTTCATTCAGTGTGAAACACAAACAAACCGATTGTTAAAATGATCATCAAATATCGAAAGCATCGGCGCTACGTCTCTTGCAACAATACGGTACGTTTACCCATTAGCTCTTACACGAGCCTCGATCTTGTATACAAAAAACACCCCCCAAAAAACCCCTTGTGGGGTATAATCTAGATTACAGTAGATCTTCCCTCAGTTCTGTAAGTAAAACTTACCTCACGGATGTCTGGATTTCTCCAAATTTCTTTGTTTAATGTTATAAACAGCATTAGCGACTGTTTAAAAAGCTAAACATATGTGTTTGTGGTTTATAATATTTTACAAGCCCGGCTTCGCCTATGTTAGACTTTCGGTCTTGTATAATGAAGCTTTGCAACCTTTCCCGATCATGACCTGTTCATTCCAAGCTGCCTTGTAGAGCCAGACATTGACTGGGCATATTTTGACAAGAAAGGTCCTTCCTTAACACCTCGTACCATCTCACAGCATGTAAAACATTTGAACACAGTGCAATGGAATTTGCTCCGCATTATGGATTGTGGCTCCTAAATCCTCTCTCACCCTCTTTTACTTGGCCAAAAAACTTTGGGTATTATTGACATTTGCCAACTGAAAGCAGAAGCACTGGGCTTGTCGCTCTTTCACAGTAGATGGGTTTGTAGCCTTCAAGGCTTCTACCACCTATCTCCAAATGAGCTCTTGTCCTTTCCCATCTGAGACATCCAACCCTTCTTAGCTGTAGCAAATCATAACTTTCCCTTTACACCCTCTCAAATTCCAAGCTCTCTACTCACCCATAAACTTTTATCCTTTAATTCCCCACCTTTCATATTGCTTCCCAATCTTCATCCAGTCATACTTTTCCTTCTTGTGTGAAAGAATAAAAGTACAATCACCATCTCGTATATACTCCCATGTGGTATATTACGCTCTGTCATATTTAAGTCATATTTACTCGCTCTACCAGGTGGGCAGCGGTTCAGAAGCGAGGATCAACTAGGTAGTTTGGATGTGGGATAAATGGAGGGGAGAGGAGTTGAGGTGGTGGAGATGATGCATCAGCATCATCATCATCATCATCATCATCATCGTCATCATCATCATCATCATCATCATCATCATCATCATCGTCATCATCATCATCATCATCATCGTCATCATCATCATCATCATCATCATCATGTAGAGATGATGCATGATGATGGAAATGATGTGTGTGTGTGCAGGAGACCAAATGGAAAGGGGACAGGGTGAGGAGGTTGGTAGGAGGGTACGATTTGCTGCATGCAGAAGGGGATGGAAGGAGTACTGTTGTACGAAGAGGAGGTGTACAATAAGTTGGAAGAGGAAGGTGGGAAGAATGATCTATAAATTGATAAGGATGAGGATAGTAAGTACATTGACAGGTGAGGAAGGGAGGGGGGGGGGCTCAGTATTGCATGGGGCACTCATGACAGGTGTTAAACGTTTTTATATCCAGCTAGAGTAAAACCTGGGCAGGTTGCCATTCGATCATTGGGTGCGGAAATTTATACTGAGTGGCCTTGGGCATTAACATGCACACCATGCAGTGAGGACAATGCAACAAGGTATTACCCACTCCATCACCAAGCTGTTCTGTATGAAATCATACAAATATGAAATGTAATCTTCTCTCCCGCAACAATCGCTGAAGGGCATTGAAAAAATACAGATTCTCTTTTGTAAAAAAAAAAAATTAAAAAAAAATCTATTGTGTGAGGTTGCAGTGTCCAAATTTCCAAGTGTTGCTTCTCATTCTACAGGAACACTGTTGTTCATTTCCTGCTTCTCACAGTCCATCCGCATCATCTGTAGTTGGAGAGGAATATTGAAATAGTCGTTCTGCAGCTGCAGTTATTAAGGCAGGCAATTACATTATTTTTCTAATTCTCTGTCACGAAGTGTCAACATCTAGCGACCAGTCCCCTATCACTTCTTCAGTTCTTTGTGGTTAAAGGTGATGGTGGAAAAGTCAGATTCCTTCACCACAAATTTGGACTCGTGTTCTTATTGGGAAATAAAAATGTACTTAAGATAATGTTATTAAATAACCAATTTTATGGAATCATAAAACATCTGACAATTGATAATAAATGTTTTACAAGCAATTCATTAAAATTGCCACTTGTCGTGTTCACGTTGTCATGTTCTCAGAAGGCTCGTATCGCATTGCAGTTTCATAGTTACCATGGCTATTAGTATATTTATATTACATCTATTCATCATCTGCTTTCCTTGTGCATATCTCTCTTTTTACTTTTCTACCCACAGGTACACCAGTACTGTTCATCACACCCTGGATTGTGCTTAAATACCGATATGAGAACTACAGGTATGTCTGGCGATACACTTATCCATTCACCTGCACACCTTTATTCATTCACTTAGCAACTCTTCCATACATTCATTTCCTCCCTATTTAAAAAGGGACCTTATATCCATTTGCCATATGCAAAAATGATGGGATTTTTACAACCCATACTCCCCCTCTAGCTCCATATTCCAATAACACGTTCCCCTTTATCCTCGCTTCTCCCACATTAGTTTGGGCTCATCTACAAATTATGTACAAATAATTTTCCAGTAACATTAACCTCTACGCCCACTCTTCCTGTCTGCTCAACATAAGCATTGTAATAAATATTCTCACGTCCATGAGTACACTATGGCATCATGACTCAGCAAATGTAGCATCCTGCTTCCTTAAAAAAAAAAAAAAGAGTCCATGGACTTATAGCTGGTTATATGAACAAACCTGCTTTAATCCTCTGACCTGTCTGTATTATTATTCACAAAGAACAACCCTCACAACTGAACTGAATATGAAGTACAGCAATTGAACAAGCTAATAATTAAAGATAATAGTGAGTAACTAAGGGGAAAACCCATAAAAATGATGGGTACACAAACCTCAACTCAACACAGAGGATTACAACACGCACAAAGTTATTGATTACATCCGATTAATTATTTGCAATTAGGGAATGGGAAACGGGAACGAGTCGAAACAGGATTCTAAACGTGAACGGGTTAACATGTTAGGCGGATTTATTTGATGTGCTTCAGGTGTTAATGCGAAATGCACAAACATAGTGTATAAGCACAGCTTTGATCGCTTCCGAAATAATAAAAATAACGCGGGCAGTGTATAGGCACAGAACGCTGGCTTCATTGCTCGATGCCTCTGGGCAAAAACAACTTGTGTTAAGTAATGAAGCCAATACATGGCTATTTCTTAAGTGCATACACAATACTATTAATACATTGTAGTGCGGTGCTATGCGCACGACTTGTCTTGCCAATAAAGGAAGCAACAACGTATGTAACCACAAGTGTCTTTATTCCACGGATCAAACTATAGCACTCCGTGCTCGGGGCTGTGAGCCCCGTGTATATCCCGAGGCCACGCCTACCCCTCGGGCGTGGCCGACACCCTCCTGGTGTGCGGAATGATGTCATCGCGCCAGCGAGCCATCGTGTCCGCCACACGCGCCCCCCCCAGAATTCCCGCGCACCTGAAGGGTCAGTTTGCGGAGCAAACGGATGACCCGGCCGAAGCGCCCTCTGGCGGCTGGCGGCGTCTAGGATGCCGGGAACCGGCTGCCCCTGGGATGGGTGCGGGAGCGGGGGGCGGCATGCCGGCGGGGTCGGGCGGTGCCGGGGGTCCGCCCGCCGGGGGGTGGCCCTGACGCGGGGGCTGACCCACCGGCGGGGGGTGGTCCACGTCGAGGTGGGCCGGTTTGAGGCGGTCCACGGACACGCGGTCAGGAGTACCGCCGATGTCCAGGGTGAAGTGCTTCGCCCCGGTCTCCAGCACGTGGAAGGGCCCGTCGTACGGGGGCTGCAGCGGTGTCCGGTGGGCGCCGTGTCGGACGAACAAGTACTCCGCCGTGCGAAGCTCCTGGGCGACGTGTGTTGGCGGGCGCCCGTGGTGCGCCGTCGGCAACGGGGCGAACCTCTGGGCGGTCTCCTGCAGCGCGGAGCACTGCTGCGCCGCGGACCATGGTGCCGTGGAGTCGGGGAGGAACTCGCCCGGCACCCGCAGCGGTTGTCCGAAGACCAACTCCGCCGCGGATGCGCGCAGGTCGTCCTTGGGCGCCGTCCGGAGGCCCAGCAGGACCCAGGGGAGCCTGTCGAGCCAGCCGCCGTCGCGGAGGGTGGCCCAGAGCGCGGCCTTTAAGGAGCGGTGGAAACGCTTGCACAGGCCGTTGGACTGGGGATGATAGGCCGTGGTACAGTGCAGCTGGACACCGAGCCCCTGCGCGACCGCCCCCCAGAGCTCTGAGGTGAACTGGGGGCCGCGGTCGGATGAGATGTCTGAGGGGGCGCCGAACCGGGCAACCCAGGTGGCGATGAACGCCTGCGCGACGTCCGCCGCTGTCGTCACCGCCAAAGGCACGGCCTCCGGCCACCGGGTGGTGCGGTCCACCATGGTGAGGACGTGGGTGAAACCGCGCGAGGGGGGCAGAGGTCCCAACAAGTCCACGTGAACGTGGTCGAACCGACGTTCGGGCACCGTAAACGGGGCCAACGGGGCTTGGGTGTGGCGGTGCACCTTCGCGCGCTGGCACACGAGGCACGTCCTGGTCCAATCGCGGACAACCTTCCGGAGGCCATGCCAGACGAACTTGTCGGCGACCAGCCTCTGGGAGGCCTTCGTGCCCGGGTGGGACAGGCCATGGATGGCGTCAAAAACCCGGCGCTGCCAGCCCGCGGGCACGATGGGGCGAGGCCGCCCGAGGGAGACGTCGCACAAAAGGGCCGTGCCCGCGCCGTCGAACGGCACCTCGGTGACGCGGAGGCCCGTGACGGCAGTCCGCAAGGCCTGGACATCGGGGTCGGTGGTCTAGTCCGCCGCCATCCGGGCATAGTCAATGCCGAGGTGGACCGCGTGGGCGACGGACCGGGAAAGGCAATCCGCCACCGGGTTGTCCTTCCCCGTGACGTGCCGGATGTCCGTTGTGTACTCGGACACGGCCGAGAGGTGACGCTGCTGCCGGGCCGACCACGGCTCGGCGACCTTGGCCATCGCGAAGACCAGGGGCTTGTGGTCGACAAAGGCCGTGTATGAACGGCCCTCGAGCAGATGGCGAAAGTGCCTGACCGCCAGGTGAAGCCCGAGCAACTCGCGGTCGAAGGTACTGTACCCGCGTTCGTGCGGGCGAAACTGTCGGCTGAAAAACGCCAGCGGTTGCCAAGCTCCACGCACCCATTGCTTGTGCACCGCGCCCACCGCGCAGTCCGACGCGTCGGTGGTGAGGGCGATCGGTGCATCGGGCGCCGGGTGCACAAGCATGGTGGCGTTAACCAGGGCGAGCTTCGCGCCCGCGAACGCCGCGTCCATCTGCTCGGTCCAAACGACATCACCTTTGCCCGGCTTCCCCCGGAGGGCCTCGTGCAGGGGGCCCAGGAGCTGGGCGATGCGGGGCAGGAAACGGTGGTAAAAGTTCACCATGCCCAGGAACTCCTGGAGCCCCCTGATCGTGCGGGGGCGCGGAAACCCCTTGACCGCCTCCACCTTTGCTGGTAAGGGGATGGCCCCGTGCCTGGTGATGCGGTGCCCCAAAAAGTCGATCTCGGCGACGCCGAACCCGGCACTTGGCAGGGTTCACGATCAGGCCATGCTGGACCAGGAGTTCGAAGAGCGTGCGGAGATGGCGGAGGTGCTCTTCACGGGACGCGCCTGCGACGAGGATGTCGTCCAGGTAGACATAGACGAAATCCAGGTCGCGCAAGACGCTGTCCATTAGACGTTGGAACGCCTGAGCCGCATTCTTCAAACCGAAGGGCATCCGAAGGAACTCGAAAAGGCCGAATGGCATAATGATGGCCGTCTTCGGGATGTCCTCCGGCCGGACGGGGACCTGGTGGTAGCTGCGTATGAGGTCCACCTTAGAAAAGCAGGACATTTTCGCCAACCGGGCGGAAAAATCCTGGATGTGAGGGACCGGGTAACGGTCGGGGTGATGGCATCATTGAGGCGGCGGTAGTCCCCGCACGGCCGCCATCCCCCGCCAGGCTTCGGCACGATGTGTAGCGGGGACGCCCAAGCACTCTTGGAGCGCCGCACGATGCCCAGCCGCTCCAGCGTAGCGAACTCCGCTCTCGCCACCGCGAGCTTCGTCGGTTCGAGGCGGCGGGCCCGGGCGTAGACCGGTGGCCCAACGGTGGGTATGTGATGTTCCACCCCGTGCTTGACATCCACCGCCGAGAAGGTGGGCCGCGTGAGGGCCGGGAAGCTGGCGAGGAGGCGGGTGAACTCGTCCGCTGCCGGGTGCGTACAAACCAACCTCGCCGGGATCGGACCGCTCAGCAAACCGCTTGGCGAGCCGCTCGGTGAGCCGCTCAGGGAGCTGCCCAACGAACTGCTCAGCGTGCAAGCCAGCGAGCTGAACGTTTCCGCCTGGACGAGGCGCCTGTTCTTTACATCCACCAACAGCCCATTTGCACACAGGAAATCCGCACCGAGCAATGCCATGGGCACGCTGGCGGTTACGAAAGTCCATTGAAAGCGTTGCCCTCCGAACCGCAGGGAGAGGCAGTGCTTCCCGAAGGTGCGTATGGGCGTACCGTTGGCTGCAAGCAGCGCGGGGCCCCGGCCCGCGGCTCGCTTGTCGGATGTGGAGGCGGGGATAACGCTCACCTGTGCGCCCGTGTCGCAGAGGAAGCGACGCCCAGACAAGGTGTCCGTGACAAACAGGAGGCTGCCGGAATGGCCGAGGCTCAGGGCCGCTACCGAGCGCCGGCTTTGTAGTTTCCCGACTTGCCGAAGGAGCACGGCGGGAAACAATTCCTCGCCTTCTGGCCAAACCTGGTGTGGAAATGGCACCAGGTTTGCGGCAAAGGCGGAGGCCGCGGTTTTCGCAGTGGTGGTGGGCGGGGCGTGGCTGCGGCCACGCGGTGTGCATCGGCCTCGAGATCCACGAGGTGTGGTGCATCAGCATCAGCGTCAGCCCCGGGATCCGCGACGGCCGCACCGAAGCTCGCCCGTGTGTCACACGCCGCGAAAAACTTGTCGGCCTCGACGGCCAGCGCGCGGGGTTCCTTTATCTTGGAACCGGCCAACGCGAGGCGTACCTGGGCCGGCAGCTGGCGTAAAAAGAGCGCTCGGAATAAAAAATCCGGTGCTTTGTCCCCCAGTAGCGACAGCATGTGGTCCATTCGGACCGATGGTCGCTTGTCGCCGAGGTCGGGAAGGTCCAGGAGACGGTCGGCCCGTTCGTCCTCTGTGAGGCCGAACGTGGCGATGAGGCGACGCTTGAGCGCCTCATACATGTGGTCGGCCGGTGGGTTCCGCAGGACGGACATGACTCGGGCGGCTGTGCCGGGCCCGAGGGCGGTGATGACGTGGAAATAGCGCGTCTCGTCCGCCGTTATGCCACGAAGCTGAAACTGGGCTTCGGCCTGCATAAACCATATCTCCGCCTGAGCTTCCCAAAACTCAAGGAGTTTCACCGCTACCGCGTTGCTGCTCGTCATGGCGCGTTCTGTAGGTCAGCGTCGGCTGAACTAGTCGAGGTCACCAATGTAGTGTGGTGCTATGCGCACGACTTGTCTTGCCAATAAAGGAAGCAACAACGTATGTAACCACAAGTGTCTTTATTCCACGGATCAAACTATAGCACTCCGTGCTCGGGGCTGTGAGCCCCGTGTATATCCCGAGGCCACGCCTACCGCTCGGGCGTGGCCGACACCCTCCTGGTGCGCGGAATGATGTCATCGCGCCAGCGAGCCATCGTGTCCGCCACAACATCATGTTTATATGGCTTTGATAGAACCCAATCCACTGGGCTATGTTGGAATGATCCTATAGACCAGAATGCTTGAAGCCTGGGGCCTACACAAACTGTATGCCTCAGAACGCCTGTGACGCAGATGGGCTGCAACGTATTGACATTTGATGATGCTTTTAACAGTCGCTTTTGGTCTTTTTTACACTGAAGAGAAACTTATAGGGAAGGAATGGCGATTGTGAATATAACACTTTTGAATATGTCTTGGGCCTAACAGAGCAGCAAAATGGCAGACGTATGATTTTTTTCAGGGGTGGAGTCAGGACAGCTGTTCAGCTGTAATGAAATGGTTGTAATGAAATATACAAGCACATTTTGAGGTTCGGCTAATTATATATAAAGATGGTATATGTAGTGCCAAATGAAATTCTATACTATTGAGTACTATAGAAAATGTATATGTGTATGTTCCATGCCATGACTATGTACCATGCTGGTCTTTCCAAATAATTCTGTGATTGTCATATATAGGGTCTCCCAGAGAGGCCACAAGAGTGTTCGGTTGGAACAATTTTAATGGGATGAAGAGGGACGGGATGGGAAGGATGGACTGGAAGGACTTTGGAGGCCTTTCAAAAAAGTGTGATATACTTTAAAGTTTAAAGCATAAATACCCAGAAGCAGATGCATACTACACTGCAGTAGGTGTTTTGGGGGTATTGCTATATCGCCTTCATAACTGTTTACAATATGAAAAGAGATTTGTACTTTTTGATTAGAGTGTATCTTTGAGCTGGCAGGATGGCCTAGACCTAGAGGTCTGCACAGTCACCTCTAAGCTGTCTAGCCTAGGTTTGAATCTCGGCCCAGCTAAAAACTGTCATCCTAGTGTTTCTCAGGAAGGGTGATTCATCATTGTGTGTGCCGTCTCATGGATGGACGTTAAACTGGGCGTCCCGTCTGCCGGAAATAGTTGGTGGATGATAAAGATCCCACGGTGTCCTTAACAAATAGTAGGCGAGCTATTGCTGGTACCTTGAACAAATTCCAAATTCCTGCCCTAACTTAGTCGATCGTTATGCCTGGCCAGCTGGCCATTCCCAAATGAACATGGGAATAATTGTGACTGTTTAAGAATAAGAAGAAGAAGTTGAGAGTATTCAACAATCCCACCCCATCCTAGTTCATGTTTATTCACATCTTCTGCTCTCTGTCCCAACACCTCCCCTCCCTCCATCCTTCTCCAATGGAATTTCACAATTCCCACCAATCTTCAATGAACTCCATAAGCTGTTGGATGCAAAATGACAACATGAAGTTTTGGTGGATAATTCGTCTGCCAATCATGATTTCCATTGTGGTGAGTGACACCTATGCACCCCAGCAGGCTCCACTTGACAACTATTTAGTACTCACACAAATCCACCATTCCTACTCCTATCCCCTCTCCACCTCCCTCTCAATTCCCAGTCCGTCTTCGACCATTCTTGCATTCTAACTGACCTTGCCTTTTCAATTTTCCACTTAGGATTAACTATGTTGAACAAAAGATGTATTTTCTTAATCTTTTATACACCCCCCAGCCCCCCTATTTGAATAACATTCTTCAATGGCTTTAGGAATCCAAGGTTGCACTTACGAAGACCTATTTAGTCAACATAATGATAAACCTTGCAGTCATTCCTGTTACAGTGCAGAACTTTCTACCTGCAAAACTCAGCTACATCCTAAACCTTTGTGCTTTGCATTTTTTTCTCATCCTGTGTTGCCTGATAATTATATAATTATATGCAGCCAAACGATGTATAAATTGGAGATGTGCCATGCATGACACCTCATATTCTTCATTCAATTATTATTGTCAAACTATAATTACTTTCAGAACTAGATGGTGTTCATAGAATACTATTCATGCACAGTCAACTTGGCGCAAGCCAACTCTTCTGTTTTTGAACGTTTTCTTCCTTTGATCTAATATGGCTGCTGACCACGTGAGCGATTACATCATAAATTTATATTCTCTAATATAATTGTTGCGTAGAAGCCTGGTGTTGGCTTAGCGGTTCAGGTGCTGGCTTGGGATCCTAGGATCCTCGGCTCGTAATCCCGGTCGATCGCTGAATTAACACCAGGGGGGTTGACTCAGCCTGTCATCCTTCTGAGGTCGGTAAATTGGGTACCAGCTCACTGGTCATTCCCTGTGTGTTGCAAGAGGCGACTAACAGGGTTGCCTGCAGGAAGGGCATTCGGCCATAAAACATTGTTTCAAAAAGGGGACCACGGTGCCCGAAAAAGGCCAACCCCTGCTCTGCGGGAGAAAATGGCCTCTAAAGGTGGTTCTTATAATTGTTGCGTAGATCACGCTCAATACATTTCACACCAATCACCCTGTCGAATTATGACGTCGTAACGTCAACGTTAACAACACTTTTTTTTTTCTTTTTTTTTTGTATACAAGATCGAGGCTCGTGAAAGAGCGAACATTAATCACACAGAAAGACAAACAGACACACAAAACAAATAACATCGGGAGCGGTAGACAAGATGGGGAGAGAGGGGGAAGGACACAAACACAACATTTGAGAGCAGGGACCGAGAGACATGGAGACATCGAGAGAACTGTGGGAGGGAGAGGGCTTTGGGGGGGAGGCATGGGAAGGGGGGGGGGTGGGATATAAAACATATGGACACTGCCAAGACTTCCAGGAAAGAAGTTGGAATTTCAAACAAGGTGGATCTGGGGTGAATTAGTGGGGGTAGAAAAGATCAAGGTTTTGGATGGGGGAAGATAAGAGATGGTGGTGAACAGCTGTTTTGAAGACCTGGAGGGAGGAGTGTGATTGAAGTGAGTGTGGGAGTTTGTTCCAGAGGCGGGAGAAAAGAGGAATGAAAGAGTGAAGGTGAGCAGAGAGCCGAGATTTCGGCAGTTTAACCATCAGAGGGTGGCTGGCAGATCTTGTGCGACCTGTAGGAATATTTGGGGGACAGAGCACAGAGAGAGCTGGGGGAGCAAGGCCGGAGAGGAGTCGGTAGAAGACAGAAAGACCACCTACCTGCCTGCGGTGAGTGAGTGAAAGGCCCTCAGAGATAGCTTCATCGCGGGAGCTTCCACTTATTTCCTATGTTCTTTACAATGAGCCATGTTTCAATTTTTTTCCATGGAGCGGTTTCGGAGATATAGAGGTGCAACGTTTTTTTGTTTTTTCCAAGATGGCACCTGTTCATGAAGTTTTACGTTACCACGTGGCCTATGATGTCATAATTATCAATCAAATATTCTACAGGAGGAGGTGCTCCTATGGTGAAAATTTCGTGTCAATCGGACCAAGAATTGCAGAGAAAAAAAAATTAATGCTGGTCCAATCAAGCGTTATACATGTCGAAGTATGACGTCATAATTAAGGTACTGATGACATCATCATTAACATATCTTATTCCCCATGGGGGGAACTTGACAATGAGCCACGTTTCAATTTTTTCCCATGGAGTGGTTTCGGAGATATAGAGGTGCAAGGTTTTTCGATTTTTTCAAGATGGTGCCTGTACCATGTGACGTATTAGACGATGGATTTATGGAAAAAGGCCATGTATAAGCTTCTGGGTGCAATTTTTGGGTAAAAGTTGGGAACCTCACTTTTTAACATAATTAGGGTATGCTGAATTCGATTAACCCGGTTCCCAAGCCGAATTTTGAGTTTTTGAATTTTGAGTTTTTGAGTTTTGAATTTCCCACTTCCCACGTGCACAATGTGAACATCTTTGGATGATGTCAGGTACATCAAAGAAACGGCGTTACACACCAATTGATGCTATTTTAAACAATTTACCGAGAAGTTTGTCCACAGCACTGCCACCATTTCATGCATTAACTGGGTGGGACACCACCTCCTATTTTGCAAATCACACCAAACGAACATCATGGGAAAGTCTTCAAAGAGCACCATAAACTGTTGAAGAACTTGGGCATTGGTGAACTCACAGAGGAGACAATCAAATCTGCAGAAGCGTTCGCCTGTCGAATATATAATGTGCACAGAACAACCTCTGTTGATTCAGCACGACATATGTTGTTCTCCAAGACTAGTAAACCAGAAGCAATGTCACCGACAAGTGATGCTCTTCATTTCCATTTGATGCGAGTACACTATCAAGCCATGGCATGGAGAAATGCTCATTGTGCAATACCTGACCTTCCTGCACCTGTGGAAATGGGATGAAACGTGGTGATTCAGGACGAGAGCCTATTCTGATGTCACCGAGTCCAATCCCAGAAAGTTGCCTCGAGATGATTTGTTGTGCATGCCAGAAGTAATGCAAGACTCGACGCTGCAAATGTCGCTATTCATAGATGAGGTGCACATCAATGTGTGCCTGTCAGCAACAGAGTGATGATCAGATCCCTTGTATGAATTTGATGTAGTTTGGCAAAACAACATGTGTGACATTCCTGAATGTTTGTGCTGCATGGCCATGTATACTTAATTTTAGAATAAATGGTTGAATGAAACATCGTCTTATTAAAACAATTTCCCATTTTATAGTGTCCAATTTCAATATCAGTTTGAATGTCTCTTTCAATATGTCGCCAACCATAATATAGACTACACGGATTTATGAAAAAGGCCATGTATAAGCTTCTAGGTGCATTTTGGGGTAAAAGTTGTAAGGTTAAAGTAAAAGAGTTGCATGTATATTGTATATACATGATATATAAATGCTTGTTCAAAGAAATTGTCCAAAAATGGCAATTTGGCGGCCATTTTGTTTATGCTAAATAGAAGGTCAAAAACTCAACATTCGGCTTGGGAATCGGGTTAATCGAATTCAGCATACCCTAATTATGTTAAAAAGTGAGGTTCCCAACTTTTACCCAGAAATGCACCTAACATTCACATTTCTCAGAAATCCGTCTAGTCTATGATGTCATAATTATCATTACAAAATTTTACAGGAGTCGCTCTTATGGTACAAATTTTGTGTCCATCGGACCAATGGTTGCCGAGAAAATGAACTTGAAAAATGCAGACTCGCCACACATACGCACATACGTACCCGAATGCCTAACCCTGTTTTCGCTTTGCGAGCGCAGGGTAAATATACCTTTCTTGAGGTATGTTTGCTTAGCAAGGTATAATAGTTATTCATGCAGATGCAAAGCATAATCTACCAAACCTAAGCAACATTAATTAGAAAGTAGTCACATGAGGTTATTGCTTTACCTGCCCCTGTTTTGTGGATGCTGAAGGTAGTAAATATGTGATGCAGCTATCATATTTGTGTTGGAACCAATCTGTGGATCGGTCCCATCGGCCGATGGGTCTGACCCGTTTGGCGACCCATCTGTGGATGCACGAGAAATGACAATGCAGACCCATCGGTCGATGGGTCTGCGCCATCTGCGGATGTGTTGTTCACCTTGAAGGAATGTGTATGCATCAATGGTGGATGAGTTAACCTAACCCTAACCCTAACCCTAACCCTAACCCTAACCCTAACCTAACCCTAACCCTAACAACCCTAACCCTAACCCTAACAACCCTAACCCTAACAACCCTAACCCTAACCCTAACCCTAACAACCCTAACCCTAACCCTAACCCTAACCCTAACCCTAATCATCAGCACCTGCCACTCTCTACCCTGCCACCATTCCCCTCCGCCATTATCAGAAGAACACCTAATGTTTTGTATGAATGTTGAGTATGTTATGTAAAGCTTTACTAAAACTGCCATGTATCTGTTAATTACAAAATGTATTGACAAAATGTATAAATAGATGGGTAGAAATAGATAATAAAACATTTAAAAATCATCTCTGTTAAATTCCTACCACATGTAATTCCAATGACTGTGTACCTGATTGAAGAGCACCATTCTGTCAACACATTCCTTCAAGGTGAACAACACATCCGCAGATGGCGCAGACCCATCGGCCGATGGGTCTGCATTGTCATTTCTCGTGCATCCACAGATGGGTCAGACCCATCGGCCGATGGGACCGATCCACAGATGGGTTCCAACATTTGTACTACACTATACCTGTCCTACTCTCATATCATTTTCCGGGTCTTGTGACGGTTAAAACAGATGTGCAGCTTGTTTAATGATCTCAGCACATGTTCGAGACAGCCTGGAAGAACACAGAACCGAGCTGCATGATTTTGATTCCAATACGCAGTTTGCAATGAGTGCTTTACACAAACATCAGAGCACTTGATAGATTAATTATTGATCCTAAATTAATCAAAGAGAAAAAGCAAATGATGGTAGTCAGAAAAGAAAACAGAAAAAGACAAAAAAATTAATGAGATAAACAGCAGCGTCGACTAAGTTCCATTTTCATAGAACAACACAAATGTAATTTCGATCTGGCTGATGAAGAGCCAAATTTCTATGAAACCTGCTGTGGCCTTACCTGAATTGGTGGATTTTCTCCACCATGCATGCTGTTTCCTGTTTAAATGTTCTTTATCTCTGCTTATTTAGTAGCAGCAATCATTCCACAAGATGGTTGTTTTTGCTTCTCTGTTGTTTTTTCTTAATTTGACAGTTTTTCTTTTCATTCTGTGCATATTCTTTACTCTGAGTGGTTTCCTGTAACGTAAACAGTATGATTTAGCTATACTGTCAAGAGATGTAGAAGATTAACCAAATCTCCAAAACCCCCAACGTCTCAGACCATTAAATATAGTGATCTTGCAGATAACTACGAAAAAGGAAACCCTCAAGATCTCACTCTTGCATGAGCCTCGATTTTGTATCCATGACAAAATATTAATACCAAATTAACAAATGATAATGAGGGCTGCCTTTTCATCTCAAAAAGTGGGAAAACATCCAAAATGAGAACAGCACTCGGGAGAGAGCATACCTGCGCCAGGATGAACAGTTTACGTTTTGGATCCCACTGATAGTCCAGATCTGGATCCGAACCTGATCCTAAATCTAATCAGCTTGTTCTTGTCACCTAACCAACTAATCCACCTACTTTTGTCATGATCCGTCCACAACTTTTTGAAATACTATAAGCTACATGTCGTTTTTGGCCCTATTACTCAATGGTGAAGAATCACATTAAAAACCTTAGTATCTGGATTCGGATCTTCACCAAATCTAATGAATTTGTCCTTGTCACACTTCCAACCCGTCCACCAGGTTTTGTCTGAATCCGTCCATAACTTTTTAGAATATCCTGCTCACAGACAAACAGGCAGGGGTGAAAACATAACCTCCACCCACCTTCAGTGGCAGATGTAACAAGTAAACACAGCCTTAAGAAAAATTTGATCACACATGGCTTTCTCGGAAAGTGTCAACCCAAGGGTGAGGTAGATCTGTGTGATACTTTAAAAGCATGAGTGATCTGTGTAAAAACCCTGAAGCATATACATGTTAACCACTAAGCTTGAGCAGGTGTTTGGTGGGTATTGCTATCACCTTCAAAACTGTTCACACTATCATAAAGGATTTGTACTTTTTAATTGGAGTGTATACACCATTCCCACCTCACCTAAGTATGTTGATTTTTGCCACCAGCAATCTCTTGCCTCTAACCCTATTAATGCACTTGTGTCTGCAGATAAACTTTTTCATCTTTATGTGGATCATTTCTGTTGTCATCTCCAAGCTTAGAGCACATCAAATGTGCAGAATAGACATCAGGTGCAGGTAAAGACCTATTTATCTACGCATTCCATTACAGTGCAGATTTTGAGTGCGGGGGATTTTCACCTGGAGAGATTTTTCACCCTTTTCTCTCTGTTTCACCTGTAGAGTGAAACAATTGGGTTTTCAGGGCTGTGGGACAATGCCACAGAGCAAACAATGAGAAACTTTTTTCACATTTCATGTCTTTTACATGGGAAAGCAAATGTTGGAAGAATTTTTATTTGGGTTCAACTGTGTGTGACAACTCTTCCATAAATTTTACCTGTCCCAATAATTCATTGTACAGTATATACTCTAATTAGTATTCATATATTTTATAATAACCCTGCTTTATATTTAATGGACATGTCAAGAGTTCTGGTCTGAAATGGATAATAATGATAATAAAAACAATAATTAGAGCGACGTCGATGGGGCACCATCGAAAATCTCCACGCTTCTCATCGAAAAAGTTGAAAGATGGCATAAAGTTCCACCAGGATCGACCCAATATTAAATTTAAAGTTTAATTTTTTTTTGTTTTGAGCCATAATACCCTAAATCCCCACCCCCAGGGGTATGATTTTGGCACAAATCGTTACATATTGCATCTTTTCCCAATGTTGATTGCATACTTGGAATGGATTGCTCCATTAAAAAAAAAAAAAAAAAATACACAAAGTTTCATTAAAAACGTTTTAAAATATGCCCGTAATTGCAGTTTTTGTAATTTGACCTTTTGGCCATGCCCATGGGGTGGGGCAAAAATGATACTGCTCTTGCATCTTCGTGCCATGTGGTGATCATAACTACCAAGTTTAGTGAATTTCTGCACAACCAGTTAGGAGGAGATAGCGTGACAGACAGATGGAGCCAATTACAATATCCCCTCGTTTGGTTTCAAAAAGTGTGGGGATAATAATACAGTATATTATTATCTTTTGGGTGAAAAAAACCCCTCAATATCTAACATTGCTCATCTATGCTTTAAGAGAATAACATGATACATTGCAAAACTTGTAAAACTTGTAAAACTTAGCCAATTGATTAACTATTTAATTTTTTTAGGATTATTATTTCTTTATTTTTTATTATTAATTATTTCTTTATTTTCTTTCTCATCTGGGCAATATCTCAGGCACCTTTTGAGCTGGGAAGCTAATATTTGGACATGACAGTGACCAAGTGATGTGGCTATAAAGGATATTTTTCATTTACTGATTAATCATTTAATCGATTAATTATTTATTGATTAATCAATTAATTATTTGATTTTTTATTAATGACTTATTTAATTAAATTTCTAAACGATACATCTTCGGATGAAGCACTAGTGGTTTAGTTATGCTATTAGCCAATTGATGAAGAAAATATTTTGTGATAATCTTTTATTGATTTTAATTATACAATTAATCAATCAATTATTGTATACCTCTCCCTCCCAATGCAGTCTCCATGAGCTGCACTGCGGTATTGCCGGGGGCCGGAGGCGTCCCGGCAATGCCGCGCTGTAGGATATTTAATTATTTGGCATGGGGGCGGTGTACTTTGAATGTATCTTTACTTGTTGAGGAATATTTTTATGTGAAACATCTCAGGCCATATATTTACTAACATGTAAAAACTGTACATCTAAGTATGTGGAGGAAATTATACAGTAATGAAACTCATGGTCAAATGCTTCTTTTTCTTTTTATTTTTGTATATAAGATCGAGGCTTGTGAAAGAGCTAACATTAATCACACAAAAAGTCAAACCGACACAAACCGACACATAAAACACAAAATAAGGGGAGCGGTAGGCAAGATTGGGAGAGAGGGGGAAGGACACAAACACAACGTTTGAGAGAAGGGACATCGAGAGAACTGTGGGAGAGAGGGGGCTTGGGGGAGGTGGGAGAGGTATAAAACATATGGACACTGCAAGGACTTCCAGGAAAGAAGTTGGAATTTCGAAAAAGTGTATCTGGGATGAATTCGCGGGGGTAGAAAAGATCAAGGTTTTGGAAGGGGAAAGATAAGAGATGGTGGTGAACAGCTGTTTTAAAGACCTGGAGGGAGGAGTGGGATTGAAGGGAGTGGGGGAGTTTGTTCCAGAGGCGGGAGAAAAGGGGAATGAAAGAGTGAAGGTGAGCAGAGAGCCTAGACTTTGGCAGTTTAACCATAAGAGGGTTGCTGGTAGATCTTGTGCGACCTGTAGGAATATTTGGGGGACAGAGCAAAGAGAGAGCTGCGGAGCAAGGCCGGAGAGGAGTCGGTAGAAGACAGAAAGACCACCAACCTGCCTGCGGTGAGTGGGTGAAAGGCCCTCGGAGTTAGCTTCATCGCAGGAGATTCCAATGATTCTGAAAGCTTTGGTTTCAACAGCGTGAAGCCGAGCTAGGTGTGAGGCAGGAGAACCAGCCCAGAGGGGGGAACAGTATTCCATTGAGCTGCGGATGAAAGCCTTGTATGTGGTGAGGAGCTCAGGTGTGCCAAGGAAGGACTTCGTACGACGGAGGATGCCCAGTCGGCGACTGGCTTTGGAGGCCAGCTTGGAAATATGGTTTTCCCAAGAAAGATCATGGCGGAAAGTGAGACCCAAAAGCTTGAGCGACAGAACTTCTTGGAGAGGATTGTTGGGAAATTAGATGGGAGGGTTTTCCAGTCGGTGTTTTCAGACAGACATCGTAAGAGTGTGAGATTTGTCAGGATTGAAAGACATGTTCCACTTTTTTGACCAGTCTGTGATTTTGTCCAGGTCTGCAGAGAGTGAGGAGGCTGCAGACTGCCGATCTGAGGGATGAGGAATGGAGCGGCAGAGAGTGGAGTCATCAGCAAAGAGATCGGATTTTCCAGAGAGTCGGAGAGATCATTGATGAAGACCAGAAAAAGCACAGGGCCTAGAACACTACCTTGGGGAACTCCACCCAGAACAGGAAGGGGCAATGAGAGAAATCCATTCAGGGCCACACGTTGACTACGACCAGAGAGGAAGTCCGCAAGCCAAGCGTGGAGATTTACATGGATACCAAAGGAGGAGAGTTTGGTGAGCAGAGCTGGATGCCAGACCGTATCGAAGGCACGTGATATGTCAAGGGTGACAGCTCTGATTTCCTGTTTGGCATTGATTACCTCCATCCATTGTTGAGACAGCAGAAGCAACATGTCCAGAGTAGAATGACCTGGTCTGAATCCAAATTGATGATCGGAGATCAAGCCATTGGAGAAGAGGAAGGATTTGATATCCGAAGCAATGATGGATTCCATGACTTTGCTGATAATTAGGAGCAGGCTGATTGGTCTGTAGTTGCAAGGATCTGTTTTTGCACATTTTTTGTGTAAATCGGTCATGTTTGCTGATTTCCAAGATGCTGGTAGATGACCTTGAGAAAAAGAGAGGGTGAAGAGAACAGAGAGAGGGTGAGATAGAGCGGAAGAGCAGGATTTTAGGACTCATGGGCTGATGCCGCCTGGTCCAGTTGCAGAATCAGAGTCGAGGTTTGACAAAAGTTAGATAAATCTTCATTAGATAAATCACTCAATTTACTACATATGAGTGAAATAATGTTGAGTATAGTGTCCAAATAAATGAAATAATTCTGGCCTGTAGCAGACTCGTGTATGAGAAATAATTTGATATAAAATGCAAAAAAAAAAATTTTTTTTTTTTTTTTTGGATGGAGAAATAAAGACCTTTATATCCATCCATATGATCTACATTAAAAGAAAGGGAGACGAATAAATGCGTAATGTAAGTCAGGTTATCCTGACGCTTGTGGGTTTCGCCGAGAGAGGTTTTTGACTCAAGTCTTTCATGAACCGCCCGGCCTGGTCTGACGCTCGATTGAGTAGTTGGGGCAGGAATTTGGAATTTGTTCGTGGTGCCGGCTATAGATTGCCTATTCTTCTTCACGAAGGACACCATGGGATATTTAACGCCCGCCATGTAATGCCGGCAAGTTGGGATGCTAGTTTAGCGTCCATAGGAGGGACGGCGCACACACTGATGAATCACCCTGCCAGTGAAATACCGGGATGACAGTTTATAGTTGGGTCCGGATTCGAACCTAGCCTAGAGGAGAATATGCGTACCTCTCGGTCTAGGCCATGCTGCCAGCCCAATGCAAATCAGGTTATAATGCTTATTTTAATCATATACAAATATTTCGTGTCAAGAGGACAATAATCATTGACTTGAATTGTCACTAAACGAACTAAAGAGTTCCTAGAACACAATACCCCGCACAGTGTTTAGGTATATACAGTATTGTGCTTCAAATCAGAAAGCATGTTTGGATATCGTATCGTGTGGTTGCACCGAGGAGTGTCTCATGATGTGGTGCAGGTGCCCAAAAATTGAGATTAGCATGCACAGAAGGTTGCTGATGTCCCCCCCAAAAAAAAAAAATCTTAATCCTACCAGTACAGGAATATTCAAGTTGTGTGGACAACAGTAAGTTTTAACAGCAAATTATTTTTGCCAAGAGAGTTAAGTATCGAGTTGGAAAGAGAAGGGTAAATGGTTGCATTTCTGATGGCGATTACAGAAGATTTCTGTAATTCATAGTTTCGTAGCAGTGGGTAGAACAGAAGGAATGAGATGAAAAGTGGAAAACACTCTTGTCGAAATGGCGAACTTGCGAGATTTCTCAAGAGTGTGACGATGTTATAATGGGTCCTGGCACAATGTCACAGCAGGTGTACCACGAGGCATGATGAACGAGAATGCTGGAAATGCAGATAACCACCGGGAAATGTGACAGTTTAAGAACTACAGGGTGTCCATAAAGTCCCTGTGCAACTTTTAATGTAAACATGATAGAAACAAACCGTAAATGGTCCACGGAAGTTATCGGTACCCTGCGCATGTGTAGCGAAAAGTGGGGTTAAGCAATTGGTTCCATTTGTCTGTCTGTCTACAAACGTCAGTTTGTGATCGTGACTTTGGATCTGAAATTGTCCCGACCGCACATACACACAGAGGAGTTAGATTAAAAAAAATTTTTTTAAATCTCTGTCTACCTGTCTGAGTAGTGTCTACCTGTTTGAGTACCAGTTCACTGGTAATTCCCTGCTTGTCGTTAAAGGCGGCAAAAAGGGTTGGCGTCAGGAAGGGCATCCGGCCATAAAACATTGCTTCAAAAAGGGGACCGAAAAACAACAACAACCACGGTTCCCGAAAAAGGCCAACCCCCGCTTGCAGGGAAAAATGGCCTCTAAAGGTGGTTTTTGTGTCTACCTGTCTGGCATTCAAACAAAATTAAAAATCATTCCAAACAGGAAACTTCGGATTTACGGTAAACTGGTATGGTTGTACGGTACTTCACATTGCTCATTTGCAGGCGGATAGATGTTGTTTGCTGGTATCGTTTTTCATGACGACACAGGTTGGGTGAAAATGCCTTTGAAGGAATACTTTGTAAAATGGGACGTTTACTTTGAGAGCCCTTTTGTGTGTGAAGGACCACATATTTGGTCCCAGAGAGGGAATAACCACTGAGCTTGAAACGATCACCGGCCGAGACTTAATGGCGGAAACGTCATGCGGGTTGAAATTTTCCGTTGCTGTAAGTGGAGCCAGCTATGTATGATAATAATAATAATCGTAATATGAGTTCTCCTGGAAGGAACTTCAACACAGGAGTCCATTAGGCCCATCAAAGCCTGTGCTATTGGTACGGTTGTTGCTACGGTTGCTACGCTATTGCTACGGTTGTTTTTCGGTGCTCTATCCCTTTAAATGCTGCGCATCAAGCTAAAAAGCAGCTCGTACTATTTTAAAAGTCTTTGGCATGACTGGGCCGAGGTTCAAACCACCGACCTCCCAGAAACAGAGCAGGTGCTCTTACTATTCCACCACCGAGTCTGGCTCAAATGGATGTTCAAGCTGTCTTGCTGTCAGGCACGACAGATGCATCACTCGCAATAACATTCCCATTACTAAAGGCGTGTGTTATCATGGAGTTGAACCTGGTGCCCATTTTTGCTGACTTCCCATCCAAACTAAGTAATGAATACGCAATTCCCCGAAACACCGCACTACCTACCATATGGAGGATTCATTTTTATGCGTCTTGGACAAGGTGCGTGGAATAATAACCTTGAACTGTGTACCAAGTGAATGCACATTTTACTGGGATTCGGTTCCAGATTTGGTGTGCTGGTTGCTTCATTACTCTGAGGTGTGGCAAGGGAACTGATCCAATGGTCCTGTTTTTATTTTAAGGCGAGAACATGTGATTTGCAAGAGCACCGGCAGACAATTGGCTCCTCTTTTTGAAAGGCACCATATAGTTTATAACACTTCACAATCAAGACGTCATGCTTCAAAGCACCGAGACGACAGTTTGTTGTTATTGAATTCAAATTTGCCAGAAGGAAAATTGCAAGTCTGCTCCTGGCTTTTTGGGGCAGTTTGATAATGCCATTTAACCAGGAGAAGTTATGGTCGATGCTTACAGGCCCAGGGGTATTGGAAATTTTATTTCTGGAAGCCATGTTTTGATTTGTGATTTGGTGAGCTGACCTTTCAATCATGCGTGCATGTGTGTGGCCATGGATATTGGTAATTCAGGCTTGCAAAATCAACCTTGACCCTCATTCCTCTACTGGGAGCGCACGGAGTCGTGTTCGTTTTCCTAACAGAGGAACATGCCGTGGGCACATTGCGCTACATCAAACTATATTATGAACTCTTCTTTGCGTCCATACAGGTAGGAACCATGACCATCACGTTTTGCTTTCTCGATTTCACAGGTTCCATGTTTGCTATGATTTAATTTTGGTGTCACGATTCCTTCATGTTTCTGAACGAGGGATGCTCAAGTTTGTTTGTCTACACATTTTTTTTGCAATGTCCTACTGAATGTGATCTGGGATTTTTATTTGCTATGGGGAATGTGCCTGCCATTTCCTTTTTATAGGCATTATTTCATTCCTCATCTCAACTAGTTATCTAAGGGTATTTAAGTATCAACCATGCAGTGTGAATTATCGGCACATGTAGACACGACCAGGTGGGGCAAGCAGATTACCTCCTCCCTCTATGTCGGACGTTTGTATGCCAAATGGGTTTGTACCAACATTCCAATAGTGGTATCGTAAATCTTTTGAAACGAGCTTTCTCGATAGGTTTCAGAAACTTAGTATCAAATTCTTAAAATGGCTGACTATATCTGGATTTTAACTCACATCCACTGGAATGCCAGTCCAGTGTCCAAAACACATGGTCACCATCCCCACTGCATGTCTTATTCTGGTTTCTTAGTTAATATTTTGATAACCGTAACAAAGTGAAAAATGTTCGTTTTTCAAGGTTGATAAAATGTATTGTTTTATAAATTACGAGCGAGGTACCCATGCTACGCACGGGTGAGAAGCCAAAAGCAAACAAACAATGCGGAAACGGTGAATGCTAAACCAGGGAACCGATAAATTCCTTCAGTCGAACGACAGACATGGACAGCAGGTTCGTGAAGGACTTGCACAAAAACGTGCCCGTCTGAATGGTTCTATCCCCAGTTAATGGCGAATCTGCATATGGCGAATCAGCGAATGTCACGATTAGGCAGTAGAAACCCTCATGTCATTTCCTCATTCATATTTAAACTCAATATCTCTATTTTCATTCCAAACAGCATCATTCCAATAATACATTAATACTATAACAAAATACCGTGGTAAATCACGATTGTATCGAGATATTATCAAACCAGATCATTATCGTCATGTGTTCACCTCCGGATTCGGGGCAGGTTCGTGTCGAGTTAATTTCAAAATCATAATTTCATTGAGGAATTTATGAAACCTCCTACCTACCTCACAACATCCGCTGGGATCCCAAAACGTTCCACAGGAGGTTTGGCAGGACTAGCCCCAAAACTGAGGGGGTAGTTTGGGGATGGACGGACGGACACTCCTGTTTTATAATATAAATTAGCTCACCTGGACTTTAGTCCGGTGAACTTATGCGATCAAGCAGTGTCTTTAGGTATAAGTCAGTGAGTGAGTGAGTCCGTAAACACTTCGGTCATTATATCACTTGAACCAAACGCACGCTTTTGATGAAACTTGGCCACAAGCTTCATATCTGATGCCTAACGAAGGTGGATTGACCGCATCAAAATCTGCGCTCATTGTGGGGGTCGATCAAATATAATTGGCAGGTGTGGAGGAGAATTGGAGGAACAAGAGTTGAGGGGGACCACAGGTTTAGCAACAACAAAGGTCTTGATATGATTTCTTGATTGAACTTCTATTTTGCTGAATTAAATGTGGATTAAGCACAGCAGTGGTTTTGGTGACAATGTCTGATATCTGAACCATGTTTTGACGTGTGCTCTGCAGGGACTTCTTGTTGCTGTTCTCTACTGTTTTATCAACAGCGAAGTGAGTGGCATATGTGTGCGCTCATTAACTGCCCCGAGAGATGTGCAACGCTTCACTGAAATTATATCTTTACACTCTTAAAGCTTGTAAACTTGGTGTATTTACTCATAGACAGGCATGGCTATGGAGAATATAAGTTTATTTGTTTTGGGTTTATAAATGTACCATGATGAGAGGGGAAGTTGACGTAGTGATGTTGCGCTCATTTGAGGACATTTGGCACTCTTTCAAAGTGTCACGATGATTCGACATGCTATGTGGGCTTCGTCTCTCTGTAAAAGCGGATATTTAAAAATAAAAATTTTTGTATACAAGATCGAGGCTCATGAAAGAGCTAACATTAATCACACAAAAAGTCAAACCGACACATAAAACATATAATAAGGGGAGCGGTAGAGAAGATGGGGAGAGAGAGGTGGAAGGACACAAACACAACATTTGAGAGCAGGGACATCGAGAAATCTGTGGGAGGGAGAGGGCTTGGCGGGAGGAAGCATGGGATTGGGGGTGGGGGGGGGGGGGGTGGGGGAGGTATAAAACATATGGACACTGCAAGGGCTTCCAGGAAAGAAGTTGGAATTTCAAAAAAAGTGGATCTGGGGTGAATTAGCGGGGGTAGAAAAGATCAAGGTTTTGGATGGGGGAAGATAAGAGATGATGGCAAACAGCTGTTTTAAAGACCTGGAGGGAGGAGTGGGATTGAAGGGAGTGGGGGAGTTTGTTCCAGAGGCGGGAGAAAAGAGGAATGAAAGAGCGAGGGTGAGCAGAGAGCCCAGATTTTGGCAGTTTAACCATAAGAGGGTTGCTGGCAGATTTTGTGCGACCTGTAGGAAAATTTGGGGGACAGAGCACAGAGAGAGCTGGGGGAGCAAGGCCGGAGAGGAGTCGGTAGAAGACAGAAAGACCACCAACCTGCCTGCGGTGAGTGAGTGAAAGGCCCTCGGAGTTAGCTCCATCACCGGAGATTCCAATGATTCTGAAAGCATTGGTTTCAACAGCGTGAAGCCGAGCTAGGTGTGAGGGAGAATAGTATTCCATTGAGCTGCGGATGAAAGCCTTGTATGTGGCGAGGAGCTCAGGTGTGCCAAGGAAGGACTTCGCACGACGGAGGATGCCCAGTCGGCGACTGGCTTTGGAGGCCAGCTTGGAAATGTGGTTTTCCCAGGAAAGATCATGGCAGATAGTGAGACCCAAAAGCTTGAGCGACAGAACTTCTTGGAGAGGATTGTTGAGAAAGTAGATGGGAGGGTTGTCCAGTCGGTCTTTTCGGAGAGACATAGTAAGAGTGTGAGATTTGTCAGGATTGAAAGACATGTTCCACTTGTTTGACCAGTCTGTGATTTTGTCCAGGTCTTCAGAGAGTGAGGAGGCTGCAGACTGCCGATCTGAGGGATGAAGAATGGAGCAGCAGAGTGTGGAGTCATCAGCAAAGAGATAGAGAGGATTTTCCAGAGAGTCGGAGAGATCATTGATGAAGACCAGAAAAAGCACAGGGCCCAGAACACTGCCTTGGGGAACTCCAGCCTGAACAGGAAGGGGAGATGAGAGAAATCCATTCAGGGCCACACGTTGACTATGACCAGAGAGGAAGTCCACAAGCCATGCATTCGGGATTTCCATGGATACCATAGGAGGAGAGTTTGGTGAGCAGAGCTGGGTGCCAAACCGTATCGAAGGCACGTGATATGTCAAGGGAGACAGCTCTGATTTTCTGTTTGGCATTGTGGACCAGTGGACCACCATCCATTGTTGGGACAGCAGAAGCAGCATGTCCAGAGTAGAATGACCTTGTCTGAATCCAAATTGATGATCTGAGATCAAGCCATTGGAGAAGAGGAAGGATTTGATATCCGAAGCAAGGATGGATTCCATGACTTTGCTGATAATTGGGAGCAGGCTGATTGGTCTGTAGTTGCAAGGATCTGTTTTTGCACATTTTTTGTATAAAGCGTTGATGTTTGCTGATTTCCAATATGCTGGCAGATGACCTTGAGGAAAAGAGAGGGTGAAAGAAACAGAGAGAGGGTGAGATAGAGCGGAAGAGCAGGATTTTAGGATCCGTTGGCTGATGCCGTCTGGTCCAGTTGCAGAATCAGAGTCTAGGTTTGACAAAAACTTCTCCACCTTGTCAGGAGAGAAGGACACAGAGTCCAGGAGCAGTTGGGGTCGACTGGGTAAGGTGGGTACAGAGAGAGATGGGTTTGGGACACAAAAATTTTTAGGCAAACACAGAGTTGAGGCATTCGGCTTTGTTACGTGCGATGTCAACTGTGTAGCCATTTGAGGTAAGGGAGGGGATGGAGGGGGAACAAACACCAGAAACGGATTTGACCAGACGCCACCAGGATTTGGAGGAAGGAGATAGGTTTGATTGTTCATTCTTGAGTGTGGAGAGATCGTGCTTCCTGGCACGCCTGAGGGCAGATACACACTTGTTCCGAGCTTGATGGAAGGAACTGAGATTGCCTTCAGTTGGATTAGCCTTCCAAGAGGCAAAGGCAAATTGTTTCATGGCAACTGCCTTACCACAATATTCAGTGTACCATGGACGGGAGGAAGGGTAAGACAACTGAAGACGAGATGGGATAAATCTGTGCATGAGAGAGAGCAGTTTGCTTTGGAAGAATTCCCAGGAAGAATTGATGTCAGAGGCAGTAGAGATGGGAGACCAGTCCAGATGATTGATGGCTGCTTGAAGAGCCTGAGTGAAAACAACTAGAAAAGTCAGCCTGAGTGAAATGCCAGACTCCTCGACACTGAGGAGGCTCTCTGAGAATGGCCAGAGAGATGTCCACTTTAACAAGCACATGATCAGAAGAACCGATTGGAGCAGAAGAAGAGCGGCAGACCTTTGCAGGGAAGTTTGTCATAACCAAGTCTAGAAGAGAAGATACTCCATTGACTGAGATCCGTGTCGGGAAATTGACAGATTGTGTCAGTCCCAATGAGTCACAGAAGTCCTTTGCTGAGGTGCCATGGCTGGTGAGAGAGGAACCCACACCCAGCCAGCTGGCATGATGACATTTGAAGTCGCCACATATGAGTAAGAGATAGTTGGGATGAGTGGCTAGAAGTTTGTCCATGTTGTCAGACAGCGAAATGTAAATGGAGTCATCATTGTTTGGAGGACGGTGCAGAACACATATGAACAAAAGGTGGGAGTGAAGAGGAAGCCGTAGCCAGATGTCCCCCTGAGGGTGAGGTGGAGAGAGGGCAGTGCAAGGAGAGTGAGGAAGACAGTTTTTGATAAAGATAGCAAGCAACCCCACCACCAGGACGAGGCTCAGGTCTGTCATGCCGGAGGAGGGAGTAACCAGGAAGAGATATTAAGGAATCAGAGACATCTTGAAGGAGGAAAGTTTCTGTTAAGCAGATCAAGTCTGGATTGTCAGAAGCAACCTGAATGGAGAGATCAATCAGGTTTGAGCGAAGGCCCCGGATGTTTGAGGTCCATACCGTTAATGAAGAGAGAGGGGGAGCATCGGGTGCAGGACAGGGGAGGGGAGTGGTAGGGTAAGATGAAGGATGAGAGGGGGAGGTAGGGAGAGCAGTTGATTGTGTGTCAAAGATTACAGAAGAGTTACAAGAAAGGGAAGGATGAGGAGGACGAAAGGTTTGATGGTGATGGGATGAGGCACAGTGAGGGGTTGTTTGAGGAGGGTTGAGGAAAGTAGAAGGTTGGGGGAGGTGGAGTTATGAGATAGAAGGGAGACGAAATGGGGAGGAGGCAGCTTTGAGGAGGAGGGGGGAGTGGGGAGAATTGGAGGGGAGGGGTTGGGGGGGAGTTTTGAAGGGGAGGGGCAAGGGGCGAGATTGGGAGGGGAGGGGGAAGGGGGAGTTTAGAAAGTGGATGATTAATGAAAGACGAGCATTGATAACAAATTGGGTTCATTGTGATTTTCAAGTCAGAGATCCGTTTAAGAACGATAGAGGAGGGGTGGAATGAAAGTAAGTTTAGAGCATGTAGTGAGGAAGAATATTGTAAGAGATAGAATTTTTTTTTTTTGAAATGGAATGAGTTGAAGAGGAAATTGAAAAGAGCCTTTTAAATAGGAAGAAAAAGAGCGTGTTGTAATTTACCACTGAATAAAACACTGCAGGGGAAAGTTTAAACATATTTAAATAATATTTCAACAGAACCGTGAAGAACAATATTATATTCACAAAATACCAACGGGGAGAGGGCCTACAGGGACAACCACAAGTCACGTGAACAGGGCAAAAGGTGGAAGACAAGGAGATAATGGGGGCGGGGCGACACAGCGCACGTGGACAGAAGCACATGAAACAGCACACGTGGAGCTAAGGAAATAAATGTTTTGGGGTTTTTTGGGGGGGTTTTGGGGGGGGGTAGGGGGGGGGGCAATTTAAAACGTTAGACAAAGAGTAGATGTTCGGGGGAGAAGGGAAAAATCTAAGAACCAAGCAAAACTCGAAGTAAGGAACTTAAGTTAACAACTACCGATGGGGGTAGCCTCAGGGTACAAGCCCGCACACGCGGAGAAAACAGAACACGATTAATTAATTACGAGTTACAGGAAATTCAAACCAAAACTAACTAGAAACAAACAATAACGCATCGACGATGAAATAAGGAGTGGAAATTTGACAAACACACGAATGGAAAAATAACTTCACTTTTGATGCCCGGAGAGAACAAAAGTCGCCACGTCGATCAAGAAACCGGAAGCGGAAATTTTGAAAACCGGAATTTGAACGAGCATTGCAGATGTTTGCTATTTCTACAGGTACAGGCGGAGTTCCGGCGTCACTGGCACAGCTGGAGATCAGAACGAACACGTAATCGGCGATCCAGCAGCGTCCGACCGTTGAAGACGACCACCTGTAACGAACGAAGTCAAACTCATGGAGAACGTACAGACAGCACCGATGTCTGAGCAAATGAACACGGAATATAATTGCTAATCGAGGCTGGACTGTTGCCCTATCACCTGGACCTGAGGACCACCATGTCTCGGGATTTCTGTAGCCTCCCGGAGGTTTCATTGGTCTGTGGATGTTGAAACTTTATTTATACTGAAACCCTCTAGCCATTCCTTTATTCCCCACACACAAATGGGATAAGAAATTATTTTTCATCCACAATCATCTATGTTTGTTTGTTTTCTCTTCAGGTCTTTTTTGGCCTTGTCAGACCAAGTTGAAGCCTAGCCCAGCTCTTCCTGAGCGTATTTATTGCTACCTGTATAAAGAACAAGATCAGCAGGCAACTATCAGGGATGCCTCTTCGCGGTGGTTGTATTTCCCAACACAAGTCAGGGGCCAAATCTTCCCCATTCTTCCCTGTTGCCTGGATTCGTCAGGGCAGCTTGGTCATGGTCAGAGTGCTGATCGGACCCCATGCACCGGCCCTTTCCATCTTGTCTCTGCCTCTCTCTCTCTCCCTCTATTTCTATCTCTCTCTCTCTCTCTCTCTCTCTCTCTCTCTCTCTCTCTCTCTCTCTCTCTCTCTCTCTCTCTCTCTCTCTCTCTCTCTCTCTCTCTCTCTCTCTCTCTCTCTCTCTCTCTCGATCTCTCGATCTCTGGGTCGCTCCTGCAAGATCAATCGGCTGTCTCCGTGTTGCAGGTTTGTTCGAGAGAACTGTCTGGGGCTATACAACAAGAACAACAACAACAACAAGATCAGCAGCAATGAGGTTCACTCCTTGATTAAAACACAACTCCTGTCAATTAATTGCTGCAGAGCCAAGTTTGTGATCACCCACCATGTCAGGAGTTTTTTTCTTCAACATTACCACAACAGTTTAGAATAGGAACTTCCTGGAATCCCATTCCGTACCAAGGATATACTTCGTAATAAAATGCAGAAAGCTGAAGTTTAAGCAAGCACAACCATCAATCTGAACAAACTTCAAAAATACAACACATAACTGAAAATGTGAAATGGAACATTTTATTTTTTACTTTACGCTCCCGTGGACCTGCGCTATAGGGGATGAAATGTTAAATTCTTTTAATAACTCATGTTGTGATGGTTCTTGCAATGCTGCTTGGTGGTTTATTCTGTTTTTACATATTTAATTGCACTTTCGATAGGTTTAAACCTCTTTGTGCATTGGTAATTGTGACGTCACGACAGTGTTTATTGAGTAACAGAGTGCTTCGTTGGATTACCCTCACTGGCATGGGTTTGATTACCATGGTTGCTTGGCAGACATTTCCACATCCTGTGATGGAGTAACGACCTGTCCAGATTTTGTTGTTCGTCATGGAAATGTTCACAACTCGTCATGTGCAACTCAATGCTGTCAATAGTACAGGCTACCACTATCTCCACCACTATCCACTTACTACATGATACTAGACTTGCATTTCTTTATTCTGGCCATATTGTAAGTCACCACGACAAAGATTTATTTATTTTCTTGAGCACCGTGCATGACAGGTGAATATTATTTCAAAGGCAAGTCAGTGGGGATTGCTTGAAGTTATGATATGGATCATCGAGATTATTTTACCTAAAAGGTTCATCCGGTTAGGATTGGGGGGCAGGGGTGGTGGTAACTTTAAATTATGATTTCAAAAAGGGGGGCGATCGGTTGAGGAAAAGGGGCAGATAACTGAAAGAAGATTGGGGGAATTGGGGAGGAGAGGATGACATGTTGATTTTTGAAGTGGGGGAAGATCAAAAATTCCATTGCTTTGCATATGTAATATGTGGATTGCCATGAAAAGACAAGGCGTCCCATTTTCAATCTTGAATAGGTAGCGTCCCCTAGTGAAGCAATCCGCCAATATACAGTACAATTAGATAGTAAGGTTAATTCAATATAAAAATGCAATGTATCCACCAGGAAATCGTGCAGAGACCTAGAGCTCACAGGCTGGTTTGGCGTCCACCTGACGAGAGCACCTTTCAGTGTCAAAAAGGCAAAATTGCAATTTGCTAGGTACCCTCATTGACCGCTGCAGCAAGAGTTACAGGTGGAAATGTGTCATCAGATGTGACTCAGCACAACATGCTTAAGTCCAAATGTTAATGCAAAAGAATCATGGCTGTGGCCTCTTTTGAAAATCAGTGCGCACATGCATGTGTATTTTCATACACCTGGAGGCTTTGCGTATACCTTTACAGTGCCAATGGTGAAGACAGGATTCGGCCTCGAATGACATTGCTCCGGCCAAGTGTTGTTATGATGTCCCTTTGCTGTTTCCATTCCCACGGTGCTACATTTCCAGCACTTCAAAGAGAGTTGTGAAACTCAGCTTGCTGGGTCAATTACAACTTGTCCCATTGCTGAACACACCACTTTCACACACACCAAGCACAGATCTTCTGTGGTGAATCAGGGGCCATCTACATATTACATACATAAAAATGGTGGAACTCTTGAGTCCTCCAACTCCTCTGCACCTCTTATGTCCAATACACCCTTTTCCTGACAATCTCCTCCTAATAGCTCCTTGTCCTCCTCATATCCTATATCTTTGATGTGATTTGCCATAGATGTGACCTTTTTACAATCGACATGACCATTGCATACTGCCCCTTGTGTGTGTGTGTGTGTGTGTGTGTGTGTGTGTGTGTGTGTGTATATAGGGGTCCATGCCACTTTTTATGGAGATTTTCCCTGATCCTCCCCCAACCAATTCCTTTTTAATGTGTACCAAGATGTCGAACTCTGGGTAAGATCACGTGAAGTTTTAAATCCTAAATCATCACATTTTGATGCTTGCATATTTGTCCAGTTAAGTTTTTTTTTTTAGCAATTTGTGATTTTCAAGTAGTAGTGAAGAACCCATCCTTAAGGAGAGGTTAATTCCCCCAGAAAAGGTATATCAGTATAACAAGCAAAACAAAGCGACACTTCTCAAATTATATTCAGTATGATTTGTGCAAATAGGAAATGTAATTGAATTCCATGAAATTGCATTTTGTTGAAAGGTTCTGCTCGAGATAGCTTGTTGTGGGGCTGTGGGGACTAATATAACAGGGGGGAGTAATGTTTTTTTCCACTCCAACTGAATATTTTTCTCGATGTCAATGCATAAACTTCTCAGATACCGCAATTTGTTCAAATTTATAGAGGAAACCATCGACTGCATGGTCCTTGAAAAACTGTTTGATTACAGGAAGGAAGTTTCCCATTCTCTCCCTTTTACTATGAAGAAAAATACCAGTATCAAAGCTAAGACTTGACTTACATCACATGATCTGCAAAAACCCATTGTCACTGACCGTTGCCATCGTTACCATTGTTACCTAAAACCCCAATTAAGGGGTTGGGATGTATTTTTAATTATATAATATATTCGATGGTCAATACGAAGATATTTGAGGAACTTGGACACAGGAGGGGGCCATTTGGTCCATCATGTCTGTGCTTCATCCAAACTCCATCAATTTCAATCGATCTATCCATTCATCGTCTATGATACGAAACCCAACCTGAAACTAAATATGCTGTGTTATGTCAAAATAGAACACAGGAACAGTGATCCAAACCTTCAATTAAACTCAAACTATTTATGCCGTCACAATGCAGCAGTACTTGCACTAGGTGCATAATGGCACCATGGTTCCGGTTCCGGTACTTGAGCTTTGGTCGTGCTGATTTTCGCTTCTGCCGACTTACTCAAAGACGACTTTTCTAGTTGTTTTTGTCACGTTTTACTGTTATTTTGCCTGTCTCCATGTTTACTGTGTGCTTTTTTCAGAGAATTCAGCAGACTTTTCATACCAGGTTATTTGAGGCCTAACGTTTCCTAGTTTGTCTCCACGATCGCTTTTTATTGTTTTCTCTCTATTACCTTCAGACCCTTTATTTTCTCCTAAATCCCCTAACCTCTCATTCAATTGCTCCCAATTATACCCCCTGTTTAACTGTTTTTCTCTTTACATTTCCCACTGATTTGGAAGGTTTTCACCATGCATCTTCACATTATTTTCTTCAACCTTTTGCTTTACTCTATCTATCCCTCTTCAACCTAACCTTAAAAACAAGGTAATTGCTTCCACCATACCAACCAACTGCTTATACATCTCCATGATTTACCTAGACCTAGAGGGTCTTCACGGTGCCTTTTAAAATGTTTCAACTTCCTCTTTCTTCCATGCTGAATTCTCTATTCCATTATAATTCATTCCTCTTTTTCCCCTTCAAAAGGCTGCTTTCAAATCATTCCACCACTTCCATTTCTTCATTTCCACATTCTCTTCACTCGCCTTTATTCCAACCCTTCCTCTAACATTCCAACCCTTCAAAACCATTTGCTCCTCGCAGTGCCTCCTCTTGTTCTCATTACCCAACCTACTCTAATCCTTCCTCTCATCCTGCCTCCTCTGTTAGCAAGACTAACATCTCCTCTGATGACCCAAACAGTCTGGTGTTTAACATCTGTGTGCTCCATTCCAAACTTACAGATATCTCACTCTCTCAATCAGTACACTCATTCCTCAACATCTCCCTCATGCTCTTCTTTCCTCGCCTCACCCGTCCCCCTCCTCCCATGCCTTCAAATCTTGTTCCTCCCCCTGCCCGGTCCCATCTTCAACATACCACTATCCAGTCTCATCCTCCCCTCTCCCCACCATCTCTCATCATCTCCCATCCCTCTCAAAGCTTTCCTCTCACCCCTCTCCTAAGCTCACCGTGCACCTGTCTTCCTAAAATCTCCCCCCTCACGCTTATGCCTATTATCTCACTACTCCGCTTCAAATCTCCCACTTGCCCCCCCCCTTCCCCCCCCCCTCTGTAATTGTTGCCCATCACACATCCACAAAGCTGCTTCCTTACCCCACTCTTTCTCCCAACTCTTTTCTCTACCTCCTCCAATCTTCTACTTCCCCCTGACCTCTCTCATATTATGCCTCACTGTTCCTCATCCCATCACCACCTAGCCTTTTGTCCTCCTCCTCATCCTGCCCTCTTTCCGAACACTTTTGCAATCTCCAACACACTGTACACAGCTCTACCTACCTCCCCCTCTCCTCCCTCGTCTTATCCTCCACCCCCCACCGTCCCCTCTCCCCACTGTCCCCTCTCTTGTTCCCAACACCTCCTCCTCTCCCACTCTTCCTTAATGGTACGGACCTCAAATATCATAAACATCCTCAAACATCAAATACATACTTGATGGTATGGACCTCAACTGGCATGATGACAATTTTAATTGCCTTAGCTCAAACTTGACAGTTCTCTCCATACTGGTTGCAACTGACAAACTAGACATAATCTCTTTAACAGAAACCTTCCTCCTTCAATACATCTCTTCCTCCTTAGTATCTCTCGCTTGTTACTCCCTCCTCCAGTATGATAGACCTGAGCTTCGTTCTGATGGTGCAGTTGCACTCTTTATCAAAAACGCCATTCCACACTCTGCCCTCACACCACCACACACCCAGGAGTACATCTGGCTACGGCTTCCCCTTCACTCCCACCTTTTGTTTATATGTGTGCTGTACTGATTTTGACTCCATCCAAACAGTGATGACTCCATCTACACCTTGCTTGCTGACAACATGGACCACTTTCTATCCACTCACCCCAACTCTCTCTTCCTCATGTGGCAATTTAAATTGTCATCATGCCAGTTGGCTGGGTGTGGGCACCTCTCTCACCTGCCTTGGCACTTCAACAACAAAGGACTTCTGTGACTCATTGGGACTGATACAATTTGTCAACTTCCCGACGCGGATCTCAGTCAACAGTGCATCATCTGTTTATGACCAACTTCCCTGCAAATGTCTGCCGTTCATCTGATCATGTGCTTGTTAAAGTGGACATCTCTCTGGCCGTTCTCAGAGAGCCACCTTAGTGCCGACGAGTCTGGCATTTCACTTAGGCTGACTGGCACAGTCTTCAAGCAGCCATCAAACATCTGGATTGGTCTCCCATCTCTACTGCCTCCGATATCAACTCATCCTGGGAATTCTTCCAAAGTAAACTGCTCTCTCTCATGCACAGATTTATCCCATCTCATCTTCAGTTGTCATACCCTTCCTCCCGTCCATGGTACACTGAATCTTGTGGTGAGGCAGTTGCCCTGAAACAACTTGCCTTCTCCTCATGGAAGGCAAATCCAACTGAAGGCAATCTCCATTCCTTTCACAAAGCCCGGAACAAGTGTGTGTCTACCCTAAGGAGAGCCAGGAAACAATATCTCTCCACTCTCAAGACTGAACTCTCAAACCTGTCTCCCTCCTCCAAATCCTGGTGGCGTCTGGTCAAATCTGTTTGCGGTGTTTCTTCCCCTTCCATCCCCTCCCTTACCTCAAACGGCTACACAGCTGACACTGCACGTGAAAAAGCTGAATGCCTCAACTCTGTGTTTGCCTCAAAATTTTGTGTCCTGAACCCATCTCTCTCTGTACCCACCGTACCCAGTCGTACCCAGCTGCTCCTGGACTCTGTCCTTCTCTCCTGAGACAAGGTGGAGAAGTTTCTGTCAAACCTCTACTCTGATTCTGCAACTGGACCAGATGGCATCAGCCCACATGTCCTAAAAAAAAACTTGCTCTGCTGCTCTATCACATCCTCTCTCTATTCTCTTCACCCTCTCATTTGCTCAAGGTCATCTACCATCTGCTTGGAAATCAGCCAACATCACCGCTTTACATAAAAAGGTGCAAAAACAGATCCTTGCAACACCAGACCAATAAGCCTGCTCCCAATAATCAGCAAGGTCATGGAATCCATCGTAGCTTCTGATATTAAATCCTTCCTTTTCTCCAATGGCTTGATCTCAGATCATAAATTTGGATTCAGACAGGGTCACTCTACTCTGGACATGCTGCTTCTGCTGTCTCAACAATGGATGGAGGTCCTCAATGTCAAACAGGAAATCAGAGCCATCTCCCTTGACATATCTCATGCCTTCGATACGGTCTGACACCCTGCCCTGCTCACCAAACTCTCTTCTTATGGTATCCATGGAAACCACCACGCATTACTTGCAGACTTCCTCTCCAGCGCAGTCAACGTGTGGCCCTGAATGGAATTCTCTCATCTCCCCATTCCTGTCCAGGCTGGAGCTCCACAAGGCAGTGTTCTGGGCCCTGTGCTTTTTTGGTATTCATTAATTATCTCTCCGACTTTCTGGAAAATCCTCTCTATCTCTTTGCTGATGACTCCACTCTCTGCCGCTCCATATCTCAACCTTCATATCGGCAGAGCGCAGCCTCTTCACTCTCTGCAGACCTGGAAAAAATCACAAACTCATACAAGTGGAACATGTCTTTCGATCCTGACGAATCTCACTTTGTCTCTCCAAAAGGACCATCCGGAAAACCCCTCCCATCTACTTTCTCAACAATCCTCTCGAAGAAGTTCTGTCACTCGAACTTTTGGGTCTCACTATCTTCCATGATCTTTCCTGGGAAAACCACATTTGCAAGCTCGCCTCAAAAGCCAGTCGCCGATTGGGCATCCGCCATCGTGCGAAGTCCTTCCTTGGCACTACTGAGTTTCTCACCACATGCAAAGCTTTCCTCCGCAGCTTGATGGAATAATGCTCTCCCCCCTGGGCTGGTGCTCCTGCCTCACACCTAGCCTGACGTCATGCTGTAGAAACCAAGGCTTTCAGAATAATTGGTATCTCCCGAGATGAAGCTGGTTCTGAGGGACTTTCTCTCTCTCACCACAGGCAGGTTGGTGGTCTTTCTGTCTTCTACCGACTCCTCTCTGGCCTTGCTCCCCCTGCTCTGTCTGTGCTCTGTCCCCCAATATTACTTTAGGATGCACAGGATCTGCCAGCAACCCTCTTCTGGTGAAACTGCCAAAATCAAGACTCTGCTCACCTCCATTCCTTCATACCTCTTTTGTCCCGACTCTGGAACAAACTCCCTCACTCTCTTCAATCCCACTCCTCCCTCCAGGTCTTTAAAACGACTGTTCACCACCATCTCTTGTCTTCCCTCTTCTAAAACATTGATCTTTTCCACCCCCCATTAATCCACCCCAAACTCAAGTCTTCAAATTGCTTGTTTTCTTTCCTGAAAGTCCCTGTATTGTCCATCTTGTTTATCCCATGTACTCCAGCCCTCTCTCTTCCACAGATCTCCTGATGTCTATGTTCACTACTGTTGTTGTGCTCCCCTCTCTTTGCCCCCTCTTACGTCCTGTTCCCTTTGTTTTATGTTCTGTGTGTTATCTCTTACACAAGCCTTGACAAAGTATACAAAAAAGTGGGAATAAAAATAGAATTGTTAATTGTAGCACAAAATAAACGGTTTGCATTGTCAGCACAAGAGAATAAAAGCATTGGAATAAAATGGTTAGTTGTCCACCATAAGGGATCACAAGGTGCTGACGTTTTGGGCTTTAACCTTTGTCTGAGCAGAAGACAGCTGCGAAGCGTTCAGAGAGCTGAAGGGCAAAGTCCCCGAGGAAGGGTAAAGTTTGGAAAGTCAGCGCCTTGTGATCCTTTATGGCGGATAACTCTTCCTTTTTAACACTTATTTTGTATACCGGTAATATAAAGCAGGAGTGTATGTCTGTTCGTCCCCGAACTACTCGATCTGTTTTGGGGCTGGACTCGCCAAGCTCTCTGTGGGACTTTATGGGGTTCCAGCAGGTGTCCTAAGGTGGGTGGGAGGTTTCATAAATGTCTCCATACAATTATGATTTTGAGTTTCCACCCAGACAATACTGCTCCCTATCCGCATGTAAACACATTCAGGAGTTCTGCATTCCAGTTTCGCCGTCTATTGCGCATGGAAACATTCGCTGGTTCAGTAATATCTTGATACAATTGAGATCTTGCATTTCCTCCCGAACGACGCCGCTCTTTCTCTGCTTGTAAACACATTTACGGTTTCGGCAATTTCTCAATCCAATTGAGATTCTCGGTTTCCACCCGTCAGGTGCCGCAAATTTTTTCTCACATTCGTAGATTCGGCATTTGCAGTTTCGCCATTGACCACGTATAGAAACATACGCAACATCTGGTGGGGTCAGCTGCAGTGAGGCTTTTGACCAAGTCCTTCACGAACCGGCTGTCCATGCCCGACGTTCGACTGTAGGGGTCACAATTTGGTCCATGGTTTGGCATTCCCCGTTTTTTGTCCAAGTCCTTCACCAGCCGGCTGTCCATGCCCGACGTTCGACTAAAGGTGTCACAAGAATGTGGAATTTATTGGTCCATGGTTTGGCATTCCCCGTTTTTTGTCCAAGTCCTTCACCAGCCGGCTGTCCAGGCCCGACGTTCGACTGAAGGTGTCACAAGAATGTGGAAATTATTGGTCCATGGTTTGGCATTCCCCGTTTTTTGTGCAAGTCCTTCACGAACCGGCTGTCCATGCCCGACGTTCGACTGAAGGTGTCACAAGAATGTGGAATTTATTGGTCCATGGTTTGGCATTCGTCGTTTCCGCATTGTGCGTTTCCATTTGGTATCCCACCCATGCGTACCTCGCTAGTGGTTACATAAAGCAGACTTTACTACACACTGTGACCTATTAGGCAGAGAGAGAATTAAAAATGGATGACGATGTTTCCAGGACGTGGTGATTGTCGAATTGAAGGTTGTTAGCATCATCATTGTGTTATATCATTACGTTCTTCCATGAAATTCCCAACACGTGTTAAAAGGAACCCCCCAACACTTGTTATTTTCAGTGTTCTTTGACCTAGAAGTTTGGAATCGCTCCAAACACCATATAATATATAACGTTTAATATTTTTGTGTTTAAACAGACAAAGTGCTTTTTGCTTGAACAAATGTTGTGTTGTTTGCGCAGCCAGAGAATAATGGGATTTAGAGGGGAGGGGGGGGGGGGGGGTGAACAATGAACCACGTGATGTGATCTGTTCATTGATGATCTACATTGTTGTGGTTGTGGGTGCATAGTTTGATTCTTTCTCATCAGCAAAATGTCCTGAAACGTTTGTTACGATGTCGATGTGTACGCATGATCTATCTCTGAACTGGATGTTTGTCTATGTTAAGTATTGTCCATGCATTCTAATTGATGACATATGGCATTGACACCGCTCCGGAGTGTGTTGTGGGTTTATTGTCTCTTTGACGCAGTTTAACACTTGTGCGTTTCTTGCTTGCTGTGTGTCGGTGTTTGTGTGTGAACTGTTCTGTGCACCTGTAATAAACCGTTTAAAATGCGAGACATGGGGAAGGGTTTGTTACATGAAGGTGGACGTGTAGGGATGTCGTGAGAGTGCAGGCTGTGTTGGTGCATGGGATGGGGTTATTTTCATCACTATACGGGGTGAGGAGGTACAGAGGGGGTGGTGGTGGGATGGGGTCGTTTTGACCTCTATAAAACGTTGAGGGGACAGGTACATTCGAACCAAGTGGTGTTCGTAAGTGTGAAAGTTTGTTGTTTGTAAGGTGGAAATGTCAATCCCGTTAGAAGATGCTTTTCTTTGCCATGGGAACCTCACTGTGCTTGGCTGGGCTGAAGGGGTGGGAGTGCCGTGCTCCGTGGTGCCACCTACAGGGTGCACTTTTCCGCCAACAAAGGTGGATGGAGGTTCTGTCTTCACCCCTGTCTGTCTGTTTGTCCGTTTGTGAACAAGATATCTCAAAAAGGTGTGGACGGATTCGGACGAGATTTGGCAGAGATTTGTGACGTGTCTAACAAGGACGAAATGATTCGATTTTGGTGTAGATTCGGATTCGGCTACTAGAATTTTAAAAAGTGATTCTTCACTATTGGGGGATAGGGCCAAAAACGATAAATAGCAGGATATCTCAAGAAGTTGTGGACGGATTTGGACGAAACTTGGTGGACCTGTTGGGTGTCCGACAAGGACGATTCGATTCGATTTTGGTGAAGATCTGAATATGGAATCGAATATGAGAATTATTTAATTTTTCAGTGATTCTTCACCATTGGGAGCTTGGGCCAAAAACGATACATAGCAGGATATCTCAAAAAGTTGGGGACGGATTCGGACGAAATTTGTTGGACAGGTTGTGTGTGTGACAAGGAAGAATCGATTCAATTTTGGTGAAGATCTGAAAATGGAATCGAATATGAGAATTATTTAATTTTTCAGTGATTCTTCACCATTGGGAGATTGGGCCAAAAACGATACATAGCAGGATATCTCAAAAAGTTGGGGACGGATTCGGACGAAATTTGTTGGACAGGTTGTGTGTGTGACAAGGAAGAATCCATTCAATTTTGGTGAAGATCCGGATCCAGATCCGGCCAGTAGAATTTCTTAAGTGATTCTTCACCATTGGGAGATAGGGCCAAATATGATACATAGCAGGATATGTCAAAAGTTGTGGACGGATGATTTTGATTAAATATGGTTCTGTATTGTGATTTTCTGGTCTACTCTGTTCTGCTGCATTCAAACTTCTGAAGTTCTTGTGACTGCGACGATAAAATGGTCGACGAGAGTTTTTAGCAATGTCAGCCTGGGACTGACGTCCGGCCATCATCTCATGAGCCTTCCTGCTGGCTTCCTCACTACGGCACATGTCCAGAGTACGTTGTAGCGTGAGATCTCTCTCAGCCATAAGCTGACGACGCACCTCTGAATCAGATATGCCAGTGATGATCCGAATAACAAACTGTTGTTCAACAGTTATGGTTGAGAGATCACAATTGGCAGCAATCTCCTTTAGTGCACAATAAAATGAGTCGAAGGTCTCTCCGTCCCCTTGGTGCCGCTCATGAAAATCCACCAGATCGTGGACGATGTGCCGCTGTCCTCGTAGATGTGCCTCGATGCTGGCGAGAACATCCCTGACAGAAAGTATGTCCGATGTGAAATCGAAGGCACATCGTCCACGATCTGGTTGATCTGGAACCGATGATCACACCCAGCGCTGCGCAGAATGTTCCTTTTTCCGACTACGCCATGTTAAAAGTTCAAGGAGGCAGAGATGAACATCTGAGTTTATTCAAACAACACAGTGACCGAACACGCGCAAGCCTTCGACGGCACAGCATCATCGAGCAACTGACTCCGCCTACCCGGAAACGGAAACAGGTTTACATAATACGTCATGCGTACCCAAAGGGTTTTGCAGTATCCAACAGAATACAAAACGTAAACTGTCCACCTGGCGGACGTATGCTCTCTACTGAGTGCCGTTCTAGTTACGTATGCAACAGGGCGGCCATTTTGACTTCCACCAAGCTGGACCTGTGATGATGTTGGAGAATCTTCTTCTTAAACGGGTACAATTATTCCCACGTTCTTGTGGGGTGGGATGGAGGAAGATTGGCACAAGTCTTTCACGAACCGGCTGAACAGGCGTGGTGTTTGACTAATGTTAGCGCAGGAATTTGTAATTTGTTCAGGATGCCGGGGATGGCTTGCCTACTCTTCACGGAGGGCACTGTTGAATCTTTAGCATCCACCAGCTCATGCTAGCAGATGGGACAACAGGTTTAACGTCCATTCGAGGGAGAGCACACCGCATGCATTGATAAATCTCCCAGGGGGCATTCAAAAATTATGTAACGCATGGGAGGGTGGGTGCATACCTCTATTCTCGGCCATCCTGCCAGCATATTGTTATGGTGCTGGGTTGGGGTTTATCACAAGGGGGCTTCTCTGACTCCTCCCGAACTCCGACCCATGAGGCCCCCGGCCCACCATTCACGGATAACTCTGCAGTTTGGTGGGTTGCTAGTCAACCACAGACGCCAAATTATATACCGATAAACCTGGCCAGGTCCTCGCCCTTCTGCGAAACGTTACCTTTCCGGTGAGATGGCGATGTCAATTGGGGCACGTATCCTCGATGCGTACTTGTCCACTTAATCAGGTACCGTTGAGCGGAACCGTCAAGTACGTACCGGTTAAATTACGGAGCCAATTGGTGGGGCAGAACTGCCCGGCTATTTAGACTATTACACACTGAATCGAGCCAATAGCAAATAGGATGAAACGGGCAGGCTGGAAACAAACCATTTACCTGCATGGGACAGGGTTCCAGCAGACCATGCCGAAGAAGGTTAGAGATATAGCGAGGAGTATAGTGGAGATCAGGGCGTGTTGGCGACCTTTGGACTCACTGGGGGCACCCTTGGATGCGGGCGTGTGCCGATCCTGATACAGGTAAGGAAAGAGAGAGACGGGGGAGGTAAATGTCAGTAGTAGAAGTGTAATGTAGAAGTGCTGGTGTAGGCTTAGAGGAAAGTGTCAGGTGCGAGTCAATAACTCCCCTTGAAAAGGACAAGGGCTGGTCATTAGTTGCTCATTCACACCGGTTGGCAGCTCTTTGTGAGTCTTAGGTAGATTAAGTAAGGGAGGAAATCAGAGGGACAGCAAGTGAAAGACGTGTATCTCAGCCTGGAGCTATCGCCCCATGCCAGGGACTTGCTGCCTGCTCGCCTTCGCTCACTTGGCTCAGTACAGCTTGCCTCCAGTGAGCTCTGTCTCGTCTTCAGCATGGACTCCCTGGCAGCTCTCTCCATATGGTCCCTGTGGTAGGCAGGTCGTCTCCAGTTAAAGGTGCAGCACAAGTCCCTCACGAGGTTAAACAGCGTCAAATGGCTCTCCGTTCTGGCCTTTTAAGCCACTTGTTCGGGATGGAGGTGGGTATCGATACATAGCAGGATTTCTCAAAAAGTTGTGGACGGATGATTTTGATTAAATGTGATTCTGTATTGTGATTTTCTGGTCTACTCTGTTCTGCTGAATTAAAACTTCTGAAGTTCTTGTGATTGACTGCGACGATAAAAAGGTCGACGAGAGTTTTTAGCAATGACAGCCCGGGACTGACGTCCGGCCATCATATCATAAGCCTTCCTGCTGGCTTCCTCGCTACGGCACATGTCCAGAGTACATTGTAGTGTGAGATCTCTCTCAGCCATAAGCTTACGACGCACCTCTGAATCAGATATGCCAGTGATGATCCGAATAACAAACTATTGTTCAACAGTCATGGTTGAGAGATCACAATTGGCAGCAATCTCCTTTAGTGCACAATAAAATGAGTCGAAGGGCTCTCCATCCCCTTGGTGCCGCTCATGAAAATCAACCAGATCGTGGATGATGTGCTGCTGTCCTCGTAGATGTGCTTCGATGCTGGCGAGAACATCCCTGACAGAAAGTATGTCCGATGTGATGGAGGTGTGTATCGACTGGACAGATTTCTGAGAAAAGTGAATGTGCAGTGCATTTCTGGGTAAAAGTTGGGAACCTCACTTTTTAACATAATTAGGCTATGCTGAATTCGATTGACGCAGTTCCCAAGTCGAATTTTGAGTTTCTGACCTTCTAATTAGCATAAACAAAATGGCCGCCAAATTGCCATTTTTGGACAATTTATTTGAACAAGCATTTATATATCATGTACATACATGCAACTCTTTTACTTTAACTTTACAACTTTTACCCCAAAATGCACCGAGAAGCTTATGCATGGCCTTTTTTCATAAATCCGTCTCATCTATATTATGGTTGGCGACATATTGAAAGAGACATTCAAACTGATATTGAAATTGGACACTATCAAATGGGAAATGGTTTTAATAAGACAATGTTTCATACAACCATTTATTCTAAAATTAAGTACACATGGCCATGAAGCACAAACATTCAGGAATGTCATACATGTAGTTTTGCCAAACTACATCAAATTCATACAAGGGGTCTGATCATCACTCTGTTTCTGACAGGCACACATTGATGTGCACCTGAACTCTGAATAGCGACATTTGCAGCGTCGAGTCTTGCATTGCTTCCGGCATGCACAACAAATCATCTCGAGGCAACTTTCTGGGATTGGACTCAGTGACATCAGAATAGGCTCTAGTCCTGAATCACCACGTTTCCATCCCATTTCCACAGGTGCAGGAAGGTCAGGTATGGCACAATGAGCATATCTCCATGCCATGGCTTGATAGTGTACTCGCATCAAATGGAAATGAAGAGCTTCACTTGTCGGTGACATTGCTTCTGGTTTACTGGTCTTGGAGAACAACATATGTCGTGCTGAATCAACAGAGGTTGTTCTGTGCACATTATATATTCTGCAGACGAACGCTTCTGCAGATTTGATTGTCTCCTCTGTGAAATTCACCAATGCCCAAGTTCTTCACCAGTTTATTCCAAACTCAAAACAACCCCTCAAAATTCGGCTTGGGAACTGGGTTAATCGAATTCAGCATACCATAATTATGTTAAAAAGTGAGGTTCCCAACTTTTACCCAAAATGCACTGCACATTCACATTTCTCAGAAATGCATCCAGTCGATGCCCACCTCCATCCCTCCTCTCCGAGGGGTGCGGGTGTTTCTGGTAATAATCAATTTCCTCAGAAGGAAATTCTATGCAGAAGCAGATGCTCCAACCATGAAGAAGTTGGTAAAACAATTAGCGCCCGAACGGGGACTTGAACCCTGGACCCTCAGATTAAAAGTCTGATGCTCTACCGACTGAGCTATCCGGGCTTCTCTTCTTCTGTTCTTTCTCCCTTCTCTTTCTTCTGTTCTGTATTGCGAAAGCAAATATTTAAATGCTTTTTAACCATTGATGTACGACGTGGGGACAGAGGATTTAAACGTCGATGATTTCTGTGAGGAAAGTAAGTATTGTTGTTTATTGGATGGAAACTGATGTTTATTGGATGAAGTTTGACCTTGAGTTGACCTTTGACCTTTTGACCTGAAAAATAGTTGGTTTCCCAATTCAGTGAAGCACTATGCAAATGCTGTTGAATGTTTAAGTCAATCGGATGAAAATTGATGATTTTGGAAAATTGACCTTGAGTTGACCTTTGACCTTATGACCTCAAAAATAGTTGGCTTCCCCATTTAGTGACTCAATATACAAATGCTGTTCAATTTTCAAGTCAATCGGATGAAAAATTGCGATTTTAGAAATTCGACCTCCAGATGACCATTGACCTCAAAATCAATAGGCTTCAATTGTGATGACCTCTACAACTTGAAGCTGATTCTGACGAAAATGAAATTTAGAATCTAATTTTAGAATTGTGACCTGTAGGCGAGTGACAAACAAACAAACAAACAGACAGACAAATAAAAAATCACTCATAGAGTGACACTTGGCAAAAGAGAACAAAGTAGAATGACACACAGCAGAGCATCCTGTTTTACGTCACAAATAATAGGTGGTTGAATTTTGTGACCGGATATGAAAATCGTCTTCAAATTTTAAGTTATTCCAATGAAAATTGACAATTTTAGAAATTTGGCCTTTGTTGACCTTTTGGCTTATGTTGACCTTTTGGCTGATGTTGACCTCAAAAATAGTTGGTGGTTGAATTCAGTTCGCTGATATGTAAAACCTATTCAAATTTCAAGTCAATCAGATGAAAATTGAGGATTTTAGAAGTTTGGGAAAAGTTGTTGACCTTGTTGACCTTTTGACCTCAGCACTGAATAGGATTTTGTCGGACCACGAACTCTAACATTTGCTGAAGTTTCGTGAAGATCGATTTTAAATTGTGAATTGTAGGCAACGATAAGTGAGCGGTCAAACAAACACACACACAAACACACAAATTGGAGTGATGAACAAACTTGTCAAAAATTTGTTTTTTTCCAAGTAACAAACGACAGACAGAATAACCCACAAAACCAACCAACACACTTGAAAAATCTTCGATTGTGCAAGTAATACGGAACAGAGGACACACGATGATGCATAGGGACTTTGTGGCCACGTTGGACAACCACCCTCAGACCCGTGGACACATTAAAACTACACGAAAAAGACAACACAGTGACATCCTTCGCAACACCCCCCTCCCCCCCCCCCCCCCCCCCCACCAAACAGCGCGTACTACAAAAACATCCACACCCACATTTCAATAAACACAATAAACAACCTGGGCCCAAAACCCACACCCATCGATGGCACAGAGAAATGACTCCCCAGGTCTGATGGTGTTCACCTTTTGCGCTTTCACTGTGCACACCACCCACGACTTTTACACGACAAACATAGACTCGACGACACCACTGACGACACCTGCAACCGCTACCAGGCCGCTCCCCACACAATAAAATAGATAATGGAAGTCTGTGCAGGCAAGACCACAACATCTTGGATGTGAGGGATCTCTGGGTCGCTCCTGTGAGATCGGCTATCTCCATATCTCCAACCAGAACAGACTGGGGCAACACAACAACAACTCAGCCTGTTCAACCTTGCGAGGTCGGAAAAACCAGAACCACTTTAGCAATTTTGGCGGCCATTTTGAAGCAAATGGCCGCCATGTTGAATTTTGAGGTGGCTAAACGACTGGATTTAAAGCGCATCTGTATAAGAATATCACTGTCATGTTTCATGCTTGAATGACCTTGAACAGTTTTTTTGTGTTAAGTAAGGGAAACATATGAAAATCTGTTAACTAAATTGTTACCAAAAAATTTCTTCACCAATATGTTTGTAAAGGTGTGTAATAACATGTGTTAAAATGTTGAAGGTCAACTCCCGTGGGAAACCCAGAAAAAAAGCTGTTGAATTCGGGTACCGAAAAATTATTTTCGAGAATTTTTTTTTTTAATCGGCCCTTAAGTAACTTATGAGGGGTCAAATAAGGGTTTTTCATGATTCTGAGTTGATTGTTAACATTTATATTTCACCACAGACACTCCTTTGTGGAAAAATAAGTGTGTCTTTGTACTAAAATACTAAATAAGTACTAAAATAAATTTAAGTGTCTTTGTGGAAGATGGGAGCCAGACACTCAGACCCAGTAGTGCCAGTGTTTGAGCAAAGGTTTGAAGAAACCTTCAAACGACTCGCAAAAGGAGGAAGAACACCTGCACTCTGGGTGGAGTACCACCACATGGTAGATGTGATCAAGGTCTTTATCAGAACCGAGCGACTTGCAGACCACAATGGGCATCTGTCCTGCATTGTTACCAAGATGCTTCACATCTTTGCCGCTGCAGGCCATCATCAGTATGCCAAGGGCGCACGGCTGTACTGTCAACTCATGAAGGAACTAGAAACTTTGCCTGCTTACAAAGACACCTTAGAACGTCTCACTGCCCACGGGAACCACGTTGTCCGTTACTCAAGTCATGAGTGGTCCGGCACATGGTGTGACATTTGCATTGAGCAGACATTAATGAAGGCAGCCAAGTCACAAGGTGGACTGAGCAGAGGAAGAATGAGAAACAGTTTTTCTGGCCACAAATGCTGGGTGCTCACCCTCAGTCACCTGTCTGATGTCAACCGGCGGATGGAGGAGGACGTCAGTAAACATGTTCCAGTCCACAGAGACCTTGCCAAGACACAGATGAAGCGAGATGCAGAGGCAGTTGAACTTGTCCTAAAATGGTTTGAGGAGATCAAGCCATTCGACAACGATAGAGACAAGGAGTTGCTCGTGTCTTTCTCAACAGGATTCACAAGCACTGGAGATGACGCAGTCAATGCTGAGAGAGCAGCTGAAGTTGGGATGGAGATGCAGATCAAGCTGGATGGACAGTCAGTGACGTCGACCATGGATGTCAAGTCAAAGATAAAAGCCCTGTCATCACTAAGAAAATTTCCCTTGGTCAACGAGAAAAAGATTCACCTTGACTCACTAAAGTTGTTCAACCGACTGATCATTTTCGCCCAGCGGGATATGACAGTTGAGACAAGCTTACAGTATGAGCTGACTCCCTTCCCATTGTCCCTGTTCAGCAACAAAGATCAGAAGATGAACAAGGCAAACAAGGCAGACTTTTCAAATACAAGCCTGAAGGCGTTAACTGATCCACTTGACTTGACTAACCAACCCTGCTGCACCCTCGTAATTGATGGCGGATGGCTTGTCTACATGGTGAAGTGGGAACAACGTCAGACCTGGCAGGAGATCGCCAACAGTTACCTGAGCTACGTGCAGTATCTGGGCCGCTGCTCCCAGAAGATCATTGTGGTCTTTGATGGCTACAGCAGATCACCAAAAGATCACGACCACATCCGGCGTACCAAGAATTCCTGCTGTAATCTCCAGATTCGACCGGATATGTCCAACTGGACCCCAAGAGCAAAGTTTCTGGACAACATTTACCATGGACGAGATACTACATTGGGTGAAATTCGGTACAACATGTTCTCAAGGAAGGCAGCGGCAGGAGTGATCAAACCAGAGACTCTACCTCCAACAGAGGGTGCAGCTGCACAACATTCACTCCGTGCCTACCTGCAGACCTGGGACTGGATCCTTCTACAGAGCATGTCTCTGAACCCCAGTGACTATGGATGGACAATAGGTGTGCATGGGTATGAGCCAGTTCCAACACTGGACCCCACGGCTCCTGAGGAGCTATTGCAGTTCACGAGCTGTAATTGTCATGGAGATTGCAGCAACCGGCGATGCAGCTGCAAGAAGAATGGGGTCATGTGCATCTCGGTCTGTGGAGTCTGTAATGGCATTACATGCAGAAACTGCAGTCATGATGTTGTTGAGTCTGAAGAAGACATAGACAATGACTGTTGAAACTTCTGACATTGTGAATGAGAAATAACTCTTGAGTATTATATATGTATGTGAAATAAAAGCTACTTTGTGTGTAAATGTAAAAGTGAAAATATAAATGTTAACAATCAACTCAGAATCATGAAAAACCCTTATTTGACCCCTCATAAGTTACTTAAGGGCCGATTAAAAAAAATAAAAATTCTCGAAAATATTTTTCGGTACCCGAATTCAACAGCTTTTTTTCTGGGTTTCCCACGGGAGTTGAACTTCAACATTTTAACACATGTTATTACACACCTTTACAAACATATTGGTGAAGAAATTTTTTGGTAACAATTTAGTTAACAGATTTGTGAAATATCTCATAAAATGCCCTTACTAGTTACCCGCCGAGCTACAGGCTGCGTACGAATAAATAAAAAAACAGGTTAGGGTGATTCATCAATGTGGCGTTCTTCGGATAGACGTTGAGGATCCCACTGTGTCCTTCACGAAGTACCAGAGTAGCTCATGGTGGTTGAGTATGCACTTTATTGTACAGACCTAAACTCTTCAGGAATCCACTAATTGAAGGTCCAGGAACAATATTTGGTTGGTAACACATTTGCCACTGACGGCGAAATAGCTGAAATGGCCATACCCCTTTTTGGGCCACGCCCCCTTTTTTGCCGTGACTGTATCTACAGAACCGTTGGACCTAGGAGGTTGCCCGACCACTCAAAATTTGCGCAATGGCCACATTATGGGGGGTCAGTAATACATTTTCATATCCAAAAGTCAATGGTTTTTAAGATAATTGCCAAAAACCGATTTCAACATGTTACGAACTACAATATTATTCGTAATTGTTCCTGTTCCTGTTCCTATTGTTCAATTACTTGATTCCTGAAGAGTCTAGACTAGACTAGAGTCTAGACTAGAGTCAAGACTAGAGTCTAGACTAGAATTTAGTCTAGAGTCTAGACTAGAGTCTAGACATGGCTAGAAATTCCGGTCATGGGTGTTTTGTCGTTGAGCCTGCATGCAGGCAGCGGTATCCCATAAAACAACATGGCGTCGCACCGAGAAGCAAGTAGAAAGCAAGATCTTACATGCAGACTTGAAGAAGTATTTCACCGAATGGAAAGAAACGGCCTGTAATGAGAATGTGAGGTACTGGAGCTTGTTTCTGGATGAGCTGTATCCTATCCTGAGAGATCTTACACACTCTATTCGGCAAGGCGATTGGCATCTTTTCGTTTCAGCTGTGCGGAGGTGCATGCCTTTGTTTTTCGGGTTTGGCCGGACAAACTATAGCAGATGGGGTACGCTGTTCCTTGAAGATTGCCTGGACCTACAAAGGAAGTTCCCGGGTATCTACAGATGCTTTACAGATGGTGGATGGGTGATGTACCACACTACCCGACAAGGCAGTGCAGTAGGATTTGACATGGCACTCGAGAAGTGTTACAATAAACCCGCCAAGGTTGCTGGAGGTATCATTGGGATGACCAGACAGAAAGAAGCAGTAGCCTTATGGAATCTCCTAAAGCATGAGAAAGATCTTCATGTGGCACAGCTGCTGGAATGGTGCAACTTGGGAGACAAAGATGACAGTGAGCTGAGCCTACACCATTAGTTCAATCCAAGTTCTACGAAGATTGGCCATGTTCGTGCAAAGACCCTTCTGGATTACATAAAATCCATCAACAATCCGTTCGACGCTGGAATCAGACTTCAGAACATCTCTACTGGAGCTGACATTCCCCAGGAGGTTGTCGACGGATTACTTGAATGCCTGGAAATTGGTGAGAAGAGTTATGAAGAGTTTGTTGAGACCAGATCTCAGGATAAGGAGAAGCACCTACATGATACAATCCCTACCAACCGCAAGACTGTTTTCGTGAAACGTACTTCTACTCCGTTCACAGCGAAGAAATCGATGGCGAAAAAGGATGCAGCGGAAACGGTTAGGTACATTGACTATGCTAGAGAAAGAGGGTACAGCATGCTAGAACTCCTGAAGTATGAATTGACCAGCACATCCCAGTTCCTCACCACTGAATGTAAAGATGGCATCAAATTGAAGAAGCCCGATAAAGCCTCCTTAGCCAGGGAACTTGTCAGTCGCCTTCCACAGGAGACGAGGAATGTAAAGAGTGACGATCAGATGACAATAGTGGACTTCATGGCACTTGTGCGTAAACTACCGATGAAAAAGATGGGCCTTCACACATTCGGGGAATTGGCTGAGAGTCTTTCCAACAGGATTCTTGCTACAGGCTCCGTGTCCACAAGAATAGACATTATTTTTGATGTTTATCAAAAATCATCAATCAAGCAAATGGAACGGGCACAGCGAAGTTCCTCAGAACAAATCACAATCACCATTGTGTCTGACAATCAGAAACTCCCTGTCGATCTTGATATGTTCTGGAGCTCAATGTTGAACAAAGTTCGGTTGCAGGAGTATGTCTTCAAGTGGATGCTGCAGAATGTCGAGTCGGACAAGGAGATCTTCTATGTAGGAGTATATGGGGGTGAATGCAGGAAACTGTTAGCTGGCACTGAAACACAGATCGCAGAGCTCTCAAGCAACCAAGAAGAAGCCGACGACAGAATCATGTTCCATATTAATGATGGTGTTGTGAAACACGGGGTTCAATCAGTCTTGGTCGACTCGCCTGACACAGATGTCTTTGTCAACCTCATCTTCCACTTCAACACAACCTGGCAACTACAAAAGCTGTACGTGAAGCTTGGTAACCGGAAAACAAAGAAAACTGTACCAGTCCACATGTTGGTTGATCAACTGGACAACGGTTTGGTGTCGTGTCTCCCAGCCATTCATGCTCTCAGCGGTTGCGACAGTACCAGCAAGGTGGGTCCAAAGCTGTCTGGCCTGAAAGCATCCATCGATCTCTCCCTACTGGAAGGGTTTGGTGTAGAAGAACTGTCACCACAGATAACAAGCAATGCTGAAAAGTTCCTTGTGTCTGGATTAAAGAAGACCGACTGTTCCACTTTCGATGAATATCGATGGGAGCAGTACCACAACTCCAAGAAAGAACTGGACTTCAACCAGCTTGTGTGCTGTTCATCAACGCTACGAGAACACATAAAGCGAGCATTTCTTCAGTGTAAGATGTGGTTGCAAGCCCCAACTCCTGCCGTCACCAAACCAGATCCACTCCAGTATGGGTATGAAGCAACGGACGTTGGCATAACACCAGTGATACTGCCAGTATCGTGCAGGCCCGATGACCTGCCTCCTCCATGCAAATGCCCAAGAGCATGTATGAGTACCAAAACGTGCACTTGCAGAGACAGGAACATTAAATGTGTCACGTTTTGTGGCTGTAGTAAAGGCGAAAAGTGTAGAAATCAAAATAAGTAAATTCCAAAATAGGATGATGCAAAAGGTATAAGTGTCATATAATGTTGTGGCCTTGGTGGTGTGGTAGAATTTCGTGTATGACTCACAGGACTCCAATGACCGGACACAGGTTACAAAAGGTCTAGTTTATTAAACTGTATTCACTTCATCCAATTACCAAAATGATACCGCATAATATAATGGATCAGGTTAACTCTTTTCGCTGGTCCTTCTCGTTCATCCGACACTCCCGTTCGGTCAGCGCTTCACGTAGCAAGTACTCGTTCATTCCATCGTTCCGTCGGGCAGGGCTTCTGAGGACAAGTCTACTTTACTCAACGTTTGCTCTCGTTATATCGCCAAACTGGACTTAATCTCCTCTCCGCTAATGTCCCGAGGTCATGCATCGCACCGAGTCCTGGCATCAGCTCGCTCCCCTCCTGCTGTGATTTCCATTTACACAGCAGGGGGGGGGTGCTCTAGCCTGGGGCCTTGACCAGGTGTTTCAAGAGATTACATTGTTCATACACATAAAATGTATCTGCTTTGTTACCAGGTTAATTAATAAGTTACCAGGGCCAATCAATATGTTACACTGAGTTACACTTCCACAATTCCCTCATCTTTTTGTTTTTGTTTATATTAACCATTAATCTAAACATCAATATAAGTAAACAATCAATCACTACTAGTAAACATCATTACAAGTATAAGTAAATAATCAATCACTTTGGTAATCAAATTCCCTTAGGCATACACCGTCATCCTGCAAGAATCACAAAACATTTCGTTGGTCATTGACTCCTTCCATATTGTTCAATCTATTGCATTTGCATCACAAATATATTTTCAAAACAACACTTCACCATCACCAAGATACAACAATTTCACTTCATTTTCAAGTTTTGTAAAGCATCTGCACCATCTGGCAAAAAACGTTTGCCTCCACACAAATGTTAACTTTGTTTGAAAGGAAGGGCTGATCACTTGTGTTTGAATCCAGGTATGAAACATTTTCTCCTAATGTCTTCATAGCTCCTGCACTACTTCGTGTAGGATTTCGCTGTTGTGGTAACACTGCGGAGTCATAGACTGACCCTTCTCTCCATGTAGCATTCTTGCCACTTTTTTGCTGTGAACCATAATGATTCCTTGAACAAGGCCTTCACCCAGTTGTAGTCGACTTGCCTCTTCCCTCATTGTGAGTGGGCAGCAAGTATTGGTGTGACGTTGATTGGCCAGCAAGATGTGGAACAGGGATGCCGGATGCATCCACACTGATGTTGGGACCATGGTGTTCAGGTCATTCATGGTCCTTACCAGGAGCAACCAGCAGAATCGTGCACAGCTGTTGTGACAAGGGCACAGCCGTTTTTTGCAGCTCCATGCTGGTTCCCCGGACGTTGGTGAAGTAATAACATATGTCCCCGCATTTCACAGAGGTTGCAGGTAAAATGTCGTTGTCCTGCAACTTCTGATGTGGTGAATGTTCGAAGTCTTCGAACAAGAGTAAGTGATCGCCTTTCTTTCATATGTTGCAGTGTGATCCAGGCAAATGGTCACATAAATTTCCTTGGTGAAGGTAAGCATTCATCTCCAAGTTACACGGGAGAATGTCTTCATCATTCTTTGAGAAAGAGGGTGTATGCCACGATTAACTTCATTTTTTTTTAGCCACAAATTTTCTTTCTTTCTTCTTCCCAATTCCGTTAGCAATCCCTCCAAAATGTGATCTCGTCTTATCCTTATGCTCAGTCATATCTGAATCTGCTTTCCGCACACACTGAATCAGATAGGGTACATCTTACCATGAAATCAGCATAATCATGTATATCTTCCGACAGTTTCACATTCAACAATTTGTTGTTTTTCCTTAACACAAAAAGTTATATTCATTTATATGCGTCACACAAATAATATTCAATCAGGTATGTATTTTATTACTAAACTAAGAATAGCATTGTATATGATTACAATCACAAACGGGAATACCTAATTCCCAACAACAATTTTCCCAAACCAACAAATTAAGCATAATGTATTATTACCATAATTCCTCTCCACTTTTTCTTTTCCCTCTTTTTTTTTTTTTTTTTTATTATATAACAGTGTGTCACTCGTGGTGATATGAGTTCATTGATATTGTAATTGACACAACTCATAACATTGTCGTTATGCCATTATCTTAATTCTACTGTTTATGTCGCCATAAAAGTCTTCCTTTTCTGGTTCCACATTTCTTTCCTCATTTGTCACTTCATGTGTTATCATCGTGTTGTTGGTTACCTTATTCAAACACACCGTCACTAAGGCTTTCAAGCAAGCCACCACTAAAACAATTGCCAATATAACTACTAAACCAACAAACAAGTCTGCTACTCCTTGTATATATTCATATCTATGACATAGTTATATGTCGATGACATTTAACATTATATACCAAACTAACAAGCTTCCTAAAAGGTAAATAAAGAAAATCCCTTAATATGTAACATAATCAGATTATTTGTCTTACCCTGATCCCCCTATCTCCCGGGGTTGAACTCAATCCCCTGATCATGAGTGTAGTTGTGATACATTTTTTCACTCATGCTGTATTAATATCAGCAGGTAATTGTATGTCATGTAGGCAAATAAATGTCACTATTCCAAGTAGGAATATCACATGTTGAAAATGTAATGTTTATCAATGCAAGGGGTGTTAAAATGTAATTCAAATGACTGTAAATCACGACTATCATTTATCTACCACTGAATGTTCTGCTGGGCTGCTAGGTGCAGCCTCATTTTCTGTGGGATCGTCCACCTTAGCCCCATGTGCTTGTTTGCAATGAGGGGCATGAATCCAACTTTCTATTTTGGGTCCATCTTTTTTTCTATTCTTATCAATCTCCTATGGTTTATCATTTCGTTCCAAGATACCGCAACCAAAGGTTTTAACCAAAGCTCTACCAAACTATTTCCAATTTGAACAAAAATGCCAGTGAAACAATGATTCGAAGGATTAACTTCAAGGGGTCAATAAATTTATTCTATAGCCAGATCTAATTTTCCCATCCAATAGTTTGCCTTGCCACATGTCATATTATAACACCTTAATAAACCTTCGAAAAAATGTTTCCCATCTCAACAAATTTCCTTTTTTACAAATAGCCATGTGTAACTTACGTATTTAACTACAATTTCCTCTCAATTTGTTTGGCCTAACTGGCCGCAAAAGTGGCTGCCAGCATGCAGTACCGTTTTTTATCTACCAAGGAAGTGTTCCACACAAGACCTCTACCAAAATGTTGTTTGTAAAAACAAATCTGGGATTTCTGATTACATGGATGCACACTCTCAGGACATTTTCAGGCTGCTGTTAACAATCCACTACGATGACTTAATTCCTTTACCCACAATCAAATAATTAGTACAAATTGAGGATATTATCCTTATCACATTCTTTTATAGATTCATTATGTTGGATCTAATTTTTTCCAATAATTTTCCACTGCTGTAAGGCGGAACAATAGCTCTCATAAGTCTTAGTAATATCGTACTTAATTTGCCCAGCAGAGAATAATTTATTTACTATCCTTTCTCATCTGTTAACCAGTGACTTTGTTTAAACTCCAGAACTGAAAACCCACAATAGTTCAAACCAGCAAAATTTTCTTTACTCTTTTCCCATATCATCTATGCCTAAAACACATCCATACATACAGCACAATTTATATGCTGATAAAATTCAAGTTTATATATATAAAATCCATGAGCAGAGTATTCTGGGAAGTCAGTGTAAGACCTCTCCCAAATTTGGATGTTTTTGTACTTCCTCATTTCCTTTTATGAAGCTCATATCCATAAATAGATGTTATTCTCATATACATTCTATCAAAAATGGAATCCCAAAATTACTCACAATTTTACTATTAATTAATGGCTGCTCATAACCCAGCACATCAAATTTTTTATATTCCATTTCCCTTGACAAAAGAGATAATGTTCATAATCAAATTATATTTCTATTTTATTTTACGGATTCTCTGGATATTCAATCCCATCCACATATCCCAATCCCATCCACATATAACTATCCATTTCCAGACAGGCACACTGTCGGTGTCAACAATCTTGTATGATTGATACACAAAAACACACACACACATGCATTATGCATATTTGTTTGCGTTGGAACCATTATTTACAGATCAGATGGGTGTCAATTTTATTTCAATTTCATAAAATTTGTCAATCAAATTCAAAATGCTTAGTAGACAAATAAACCAAAAGTCCATTCTTAGAAAACCCTTATGATGTCACATTGAAATTACCCTTTCTGCCTTCACAATAATCTATCCAAATTTTGACTACACACCCATTTGCATGTCAGTCGACCATTGACCTATCAATCGTGCGGAACAATAGTCCGAAATTCCCACCTGATCATCATGTGACTCTTGTTACTTGGTTTGCCAAAAATTGCAACGCAATTGTTCCAAACTTTGTAAATTTAAAATTGCTGTGCCCAAAATAGAAGATCCAATTTTGGCATTTGATCAATTAATTATTAATTTGTTAACAAGCAAAAAGAAAAAATGAATCATTCTTGCTCTGAAAACTTTTCAGACACAAGAATCATCGACAGTTATTCATGTTTGTCCAGTAATCGAATCTGTTGAGGCCAATCATCATTTGGGATTTGCAGCAATGAAGGCCTAATCATTGTCTGAGGTATCGGTCAGCACTGGTACCCTTGATCTTGGTTTACCCTATTAACTTGTCTTCCTTTTGGTATACGGACATCCTCTTTTCCAATGTCCCATCCGTCCACATTTGAAACACCGGTTTCTGTCGTTGTCTGATCTGTGCACCTGTGCACTTGTATTGCTGGGCTGCATCTCTACATCCCTGAGTTGCCACTGCAATCTCTCGTTATCTCCTGAAACACGAAAAAATTCTCTGTACCGTCCTTTTTGGGGAGACAACTGGAAATCTGATGGGACAACTGTCACTTTCGTTCCTAATTTCGAGGGCAGTTGTGCATTTGTCTCCTCCACTGTATCCTGTATCCTTTTTATTTTAAGTTCTAGATCCGTTATCCGTTCTTGCTGTTCCCGTTGTCTGGATTCACCATCCCAAAGATGGAATGCAAGCCAGTCTACCGTTAGATTCTGTCTCTTCCTGGCTTTCAATCTTTGTTCCAATCTTTCCAATCGACTTCGCTCGAATGTACCATCTCTTGGAAACTCCTCATCATGTCCCTTTGTCCACAAATACCAATTCTCGACCTGCCTTATAGCTTCGGCACCATAACGGTCGTACATATGATGTGTACAAGTACCTTTTTGTGGAATTTCTGGTTGTCCTTGTGTATTCTTGCAGGCTCCATTTCCCATTCTGCCTTTTATCAAAGTAGCGTTGGATGTGTTGTAGCTTGTTCCAGGTTCCTCTAAAGCTTCACTCGTACCTCCAGGAAGGATCTCTCCACCTGTTCACACGGTGATTTCCAGAGAATCTCCCTCAGCTGTGGCTTTTGCACAATCCAATCTCACAGATCAGTATTTGCAGATGAGCCGGAGGGTCAGTATGAAATGGGTGAATCCTCAGGTGTCCGCTCTGTTTGACGGGGAAATCACACAATGGTAACCGCACATATATATCTGTATATAAACTCACCACCTTGCTCAATTTTCCCAGGTTGTCTCCACATTGATAATATCTCGCAAATATATCAAAGCTTCTTTCTTGAGACTGCATTTTCATCAATCAAACAATCAATATATTCAATTCAATTTATTCAGTTCAATTTATGCAATTAAATTCAATCAATTAGATTCAATCAATTAACAATTCAATCAATTATTCAATTTCAATTAATTCATCAATATTCATCAATAAATCAAATTAATCATTTTGGATGTCTCCTTGCATAAGCCCTTTCCCCAATGATGTCAGGACAGGTCCATCCATTGACTGAGATCGAATTTCATCGGTCGTCACCTCAGATTCGTACCTCATGTCAATTGATGAATCACCGTCCTGTCCTAGGGTCATATCTGACATATTTTCCCATTTTGCCTGGTCTCCACAAATTTTCTTTGCAACCACTAAAGGCAACTCATCCTTCATTCGTGAGACAGCCAAAATGGATGGCAGATATTAAAGTTCTTTGGGAAAAATATCTCATCATTTTCCTTTTAATAGTACCCAAAATCTCTTGGCAATTTAAATTTCGTAAAACTCCTGAAATAAGACTGTAAATTCCTTCAATCATGCTAAATTTTGAAGCTCCATCGCTTGTAACACCCAATTTATCCCATAGGGCTTGAAAGTTCTTTCCCAAGTTCATGCAATCATTCTGCATTTGAACCCTATGATATCATTCATAATAATCATCATGATTTTATAGTCATGGTCATATCATAATCATCTATTTAAAACGAACATTTCCTTTATCACCACAGTTATGTGGTATAATCAACAATAGAATAAAACTGTACATAGCAACAGGCTACCTCATGGCCACTTAGTATACCTATTGACAATAAGTCATAACAGTATCGAATAATCATTGAACAATTCAAAAATCGCTTCCACTGCTCCAGCCGCAGCATTCGTCATTTTGTCTGCTCATCCGCATGACCAAAACGAAATAAAAGGAGCTCAACCATTACACAGCGCTTTTAATGGCGCATGCCATAGAAACTCAACGCAATTTCGACTCGGCCAGAAAACGAGCAAATTTTGCAGGATGTTAACTGGAATTAGTCGTGAAAATATATCCAAAATACACAAAAATACACACCCACAAAAATAAACAACAAACCCAAACAAACCCAAGGTCGACCCTCTTACACAGTAAATTACATCATTTCAGCATCGTATTGATTGCTGAAATATTCCAGGGTTTATACATACCTTAAAAGAGGTATGCGTGGTGTTGCCCCCTCCCACGTTTATTCCAGGGTTTATACACACCTTAAAAGAGGTATGCGTGGTGTTGCCCCCTCCCACTTTTAATTCCTCATTAAATTCCTCATTAAATTCCTTATTAAATTACTTATTAAATTACTCATTAAATTACTCATTAAATTACTCATTAAATTACTCATTAAATTACTCATTAAATTACTCATTAAATTACTCATTAAATTAACTTACATAGTTTCAGCATTGTATTGATTGCTGAAATATTCCAGGGTTTATACACACCTTAAAAGAGGTATGCGTGGTGTTGCCCCCTCCCACTTTTAATTACTCATTACATCGTTTCCATTAAAAAACATCGCTTCTACTGCTCCAGCCGCAGCATTCGTCACTTTGTCTGCTCATCCGCATGACCAAAACGAAATAAAGGGAGCTCAACCATTACACAGCGCTTTTAATGGCGCATGCCATAGAAACTCAACGCAATTTCGACTCGGCCAGCAAACGAGCAAATTTTGCAGGATGTTAACTGGAATTAGTCATGAAAATATATACAAAATACACAAAAATACTCATCCACTCAAATAAACAACATTTATTCCGTTCAACAGAACAAACATTTCCTCTATCATGACATGCATGTCTTCAAAATTATATGACCAAGAGGAAAGTAAAATTAATTAAAACTGCGGGCAGTGATGATCCGGGGACCATACCGCTCCATCCTGATTGGACGAGTGCGTGCTAGAGTCGTTAACAACGACAGTCCAGATCCGATTGTTCAAAATTTCAACTCAATCGATCGAAAAATGAACGCAGGGATGCATTTTAAAGGTGCAGTGGCACTAACTGAGTTGCCACGAATATGGCCACGAAATTGCCAATATGGCCATCACAAAATATTTTCCTTAATCAATTGGCTCATAGCATAACCAATCTGCAAGTATTTCATCCGAAGATGTATCTCTCAGGAATTTTAATTAAATAAGTCATTTATAAATCAACGAGTTAATTTATTAAATGATTAATCAATAAATCAATATTTTCCTTGACAGCCACATCACTTGGTCAGTGTCATGTCCAAATATCAGCTTCCTTACTCAAAAGGTGCCTGAGTTAATGTAATGTAATTACTGTAATAAGATTACTGCAATTACTGTAATGATTACTGTAATTACTGTAATTACCGGAACTGTAATTACTGTAATTACCTCAGGTAATTACTGTAATGTAATTACTGTAATGTAATAAGAAATGTAATTAATTAAATAAGTACGGGTTCCAACAACAAGTTCCAACAACAAGTTCCAACAACAAGTTCCAACAGCAAGTTCCAACAACAAGTTCCAACAAGTTCCAACAGCAAGTTCCAACAGCAAGTTCCAACAACAAGTTCCAACAACAAGTTCCAACAGCAAGTTCCAACAACAAGTTCCAACAACAAGTTCCAACAAGTTCCAACAAGTGCCAACAGCAAGTTCCAACAACAAGTTCCAACAACAAGTTCCAACAAGTTCCAACAGCAAGTTCCAACAGCAAGTTCCAACAACAAGTTCCAACAACAAGTTCCAACAACAAGTTCCAACAAGTTCCAACAACAAGTTCCAACAGCAAGTTCCAACAACAAGTTCCAACAACAAGTTCCAACAACAAGTTCCAACAAGTTCCAACAGCAAGTTCCAACAACAAGTTCCAACAACAAGTTCCAACAACAAGTTCCAACAGCAAGTTCCAACAGCAAGTTCCAACAACAAGTTCCAACAGCAAGTTCCAACAGCAAGTTCCAACAACAAGTTCCAACAACAAGTTCCAACAAGTTCCAACAAGTGCCAACAGCAAGTTCCAACAACAAGTTCCAACAACAAGTTCCAACAAGTTCCAACAGCAAGTTCCAACAGCAAGTTCCAACAACAAGTTCCAACAACAAGTTCCAACAACAAGTTCCAACAACAAGTTCCAACAGCAAGTTCCAACAACAAGTTCCAACAACAAGTTCCAACAAGTTCCAACAGCAAGTTCCAACAGCAAGTTCCAACAACAAGTTCCAACAAGTTCCAACAGCAAGTTCCAACAGCAAGTTCCAACAACAAGTTCCAACAACAAGTTCCAACAAGTTCCAACAGCAAGTTCCAACAGCAAGTTCCAACAACAAGTTCCAACAACAAGTTCCAACAAGTTCCAACAAGTGCCAACAGCAAGTTCCAACAACAAGTTCCAACAACAAGTTCCAACAAGTTCCAACAGCAAGTTCCAACAGCAAGTTCCAACAACAAGTTCCAACAACAAGTTCCAACAACAAGTTCCAACAAGTTCCAACAACAAGTTCCAACAGCAAGTTCCAACAACAAGTTCCAACAACAAGTTCCAACAACAAGTTCCAACAAGTTCCAACAGCAAGTTCCAACAGCAAGTTCCAACAACAAGTTCCAACAACAAGTTCCAACAACAAGTTCCAACAAGTTCCAACAACAAGTTCCAACAGCAAGTTCCAACAACAAGTTCCAACAACAAGTTCCAACAACAAGTTCCAACAAGTTCCAACAGCAAGTTCCAACAACAAGTTCCAACAGCAAGTTCCAACAGCAAGTTCCAACAACAAGTTCCAACAGCAAGTTCCAACAGCAAGTTCCAACAACAAGTTCCAACAACAAGTTCCAACAAGTTCCAACAAGTGCCAACAGCAAGTTCCAACAACAAGTTCCAACAACAAGTTCCAACAAGTTCCAACAGCAAGTTCCAACAGCAAGTTCCAACAGCAAGTTCCAACAACAAGTTCCAACAACAAGTTCCAACAAGTTCCAACAGCAAGTTCCAACAGCAAGTTCCAACAACAAGTTCCAACAACAAGTTCCAACAAGTTCCAACAAGTGCCAACAGCAAGTTCCAACAACAAGTTCCAACAACAAGTTCCAACAAGTTCCAACAGCAAGTTCCAACAGCAAGTTCCAACAACAAGTTCCAACAACAAGTTCCAACAACAAGTTCCAACAAGTTCCAACAACAAGTTCCAACAGCAAGTTCCAACAACAAGTTCCAACAACAAGTTCCAACAACAAGTTCCAACAAGTTCCAACAGCAAGTTCCAACAGCAAGTTCCAACAACAAGTTCCAACAACAAGTTCCAACAACAAGTTCCAACAAGTTCCAACAACAAGTTCCAACAGCAAGTTCCAACAACAAGTTCCAACAACAAGTTCCAACAACAAGTTCCAACAAGTTCCAACAGCAAGTTCCAACAACAAGTTCCAACAGCAAGTTCCAACAGCAAGTTCCAACAACAAGTTCCAACAGCAAGTTCCAACAGCAAGTTCCAACAACAAGTTCCAACAACAAGTTCCAACAAGTTCCAACAAGTGCCAACAGCAAGTTCCAACAACAAGTTCCAACAACAAGTTCCAACAAGTTCCAACAGCAAGTTCCAACAGCAAGTTCCAACAACAAGTTCCAACAACAAGTTCCAACAACAAGTTCCAACAACAAGTTCCAACAGCAAGTTCCAACAACAAGTTCCAACAACAAGTTCCAACAAGTTCCAACAGCAAGTTCCAACAGCAAGTTCCAACAACAAGTTCCAACAAGTTCCAACAGCAAGTTCCAACAGCATGTTCCAACAAGTTCCAACAACAAGTTCCAACAACAAGTTCCAACAACAAGTTCCAACAGCAAGTTCCAACAGCAAGTTCCAACAACAAGTTCCAACAACAAGTTCCAACAAGTTCCAACAGCAAGTTCCATAACTTTAATACTTCAAATTTTCCATTCCTTCCCTTCCTTATCCTTCGATGTAGGGATGGGTTCTTTTTAGGATCATGTTGCATCGAGCATTATTTTTCAAACAGTGTGACTATTAAGCCCACGCCAAAACCTCTGACATCCCACCATTAACACCTATTTTAAGCGTGCCGAATCAGTAAGCATCACCCCTTCTATGAGCCTCGACCAGAGGGTGGTTGTCACCCACAAACACTCGTCGCGAGCTGTTCCATTGTCTGTTGATTCCCATTCTGCTGTTTTTGTCTCATTATAATCAAGATAAATTTGGAACAGCCCTTAAACTAACACCAAGCAGATCAATTTTTATATTTAAATATAAAATCATTTTCTCATTAATTCATAATCATAAAATCATTTAATCCGTGTCACCCATGCTATTTATCTAGCAAATTTCGTCAAAAAAAATCGAACGAGTTTTAGTTATGGCGGGAAAACTGAAAAAAAATTCTCTATTTAAAACGGGTGTACACGATTGTACACGTGTACGGACCTTACCGAACCTTACCGACCCGGCAAACAAATCGCCTCATGGTGCACTTCATGAGCCGACTTGCCCGCAGACCAGAGTAAGGCTCTTAACACCCAGCGTATACCGTACGCATATGCAAGCACATGAATAATAGAATCATTTAAACCGTTCCATCCGTGACTTTTACCTTGGACGGTCGTGACAAAAATACTTTTACACTCCTTGGATTACCTACGGAATGCAAGTCCCACACACCAAATCCTCCATCTTCAGAATTCATATTTCATAATGGACAGATCCCCAAGACGTCATGCTTAAATGCTCACCTTGGCGACGTCCACTCGAAATTTCAGCGGTGCCTCCATATTGTGGTAGAATTTCGTGTATGACTCACAGGACTCCAATGACCGGACACAGGTTACAAAAGGTCTAGTTTATTAAACTGTATTCACTTCATCCAATTACCAAAATGATACCGCATAATATAATGGATCAGGTTAACTCTTTTCGCTGGTCCTTCTCGTTCATCCGACACTCCCGTTCGGTCAGCGCTTCACGTAGCAAGTACTCGTTCATTCCATCGTTCCGTCGGGCAGGGCTTCTGAGGACAAGTCTACTTTACTCAACGTTTGCTCTCGTTATATCGCCAAACTGGACTTAATCTCCTCTCCGCTAATGTCCCGAGGTCATGCATCGCACCGAGTCCTGGCATCAGCTCGCTCCCCTCCTGCTGTGATTTCCATTTACACAGCAGGGGGGGGTGCTCTAGCCTGGGGCCTTGACCAGGTGTTTCAAGAGATTACATTGTTCATACACATAAAATGTATCTGCTTTGTTACCAGGTTAATTAATAAGTTACCAGGGCCAATCAATATGTTACACTGAGTTACACTTCCACAGTGGTATCATACAATTGTAGTTCGTAACATGTTGAAATCGGTTTTTGGCAATTATCTTAAAAACCATTGACTTTTGGATATGAAAATGTATTACTGACCCCCCATAATGTGGCCATTGCGCAAATTTTGAGTGGTCGGGCAACCTCCTAGGTCCAACGGTTCTGTAGATACAGTCACGGCAAAAAAGGGGGCGTGGCCCAAAAAGGGGTATGGCCATTTCAGCTATTTCGCCGTCAGTGGCAAATGTGTTACCAACCAAATATTGTTCCTGGACCTTCAATTAGTGGATTCCTGAAGAGTTTAGGTCTGTACAATAAAGTGCATACTCAACCACCATGAGCTACTAGAGTAAAGAGAAGGGAGCGATGAACGAATTCTAAATTCGTGCCCTCGTCGTTGGACGTGAGACCTAGGCAGCTGTTTCGTGAAAGACTCGCGCCAAGCTTCCCATGGCCAACGAGACCAGAGCGTGGGAATAATCGTGGCTGTTTATGAAGAGGAGGAGCATCAACCCGCATGCCCACCTCTATCCCTCCTCTCCGAGGGGTGCGGGTGTTTCTGGTAATAATGAATTTCCTCAGAAGCAAATTCGATGCAGGAGCAGATGCTCCAACAATGAAGATGCTGGTAAAATAATTAGCACCCGAACAGGGACTTGAACCCTGGACCCTCAGATTAAAAGTCTGATGCTCTACCGACTGAGCTATCCGGGCTTCTCTTCTTCTGCTGTTTCTCCCTTCTCTTTCTTCTGTTCTGTATTGCGAAAGCAAAAATTAAATATTTTTTGACCATTGATGTTCGACGTGGGGACAAAGGATTTAAACGTCGATGACTTCTGTGAGGAAAGTAACAATTGTTGTTTATTGGACGGAAACTGATGTTTATTGGACGAAGTTTGACCTTGAGTTGACCTTTGACCTTTTGACCTGAAACCTAGTTGGTTTCCCAATTCAGTGAGGCACTATGCAAATGCCGTTGAATGTTTAAGTCAATCGGATGAAAATTGATGATTTTTCAGATGAAAATTCATGATTTTGGAAGTTTGACCTTGAGTTGACCTTTGACCTTTTGACCTCTAAAATAGTTGGTTTCCCTATTTAGTGACTCAATATACAAATGCTGTTAAATTTTCATGGCAATCAAATGAAAAATGGCGATTTTAGAAATTTGACCTCCAGATGACCTTTGACCTTTGACCTCAAAATCAATATGCTTCTCAATTATGACGACCTCTACAACTTGGTGAAGTTTTATGACGATCGGTTTGGAATTGTGACCTGCAGACAAGTGACAAACAAACAGACAGACAGACAAATGAAAAATCGGTCAGAGACTGAGCACTTACCGGAATGTACTTTAAAAAAAATCTTATGTACTTATTCTTACTTCTTCTTATTCTTCCCCTGTGAATGTACTTATTCTTCCCCTGTGAGGTATCACAAGCAGTATTTCAACAATATCGGACAAAAATCATTAAATTTCTTGACAGTTCATCTCACCTGCGCCATTTTGATATATTTTTTGCCGCTGGAGGGCGCGGTGACTAGGCAAACGCCGCAGCGAGTTTCTAATTATAATACGTTTTTATTAATTGCTGTTGTAATCAATCAAGGTAAGTATTCAAATCAAGGCACAGTCTATTCCAGGGCAAGGCAAACATGTGTGTAAAGTATGGCGATGCTATGTGCAACGATGTGGACGTAGTACTGCGCACAAACAGACAGACAGACAGACAAACCAAAAAGAACCAAACCAACATACCTGCTGGAATCTATTCCGGCAAGTAATGAAAAATCACTCATAGATGCGACACTTGGCAAAAGAGAACAAAGTAGAATGGTACTCAGCAGAGCATCGTTTTTACCTGACAAATAATTTGTGGTTCAGTTCTGTGACCTGACATGCAAATCGGCTTCAAATTTGAATTTAATCGGATGAAAATTGACCATTTTAGAAATTTGGCCTGTGTTTACCTTTTGGCATATGTTGACCTTTTCGCCGATGTTGACCTTAAGAATAGTGGGTGGTTGGTTTCGGTAAGCTGACATGCAAATCCTATTCAAATTTCGAGTAAATTGGATGAAAATTGAGGATTTTAGCAATTTGAAATGGTTGTTGACCTTTGGCCTATGTTGACCTTTTGGCTCATGCTCATCTCAAAAATAGTTGGTGGTTGAATTTAGTTAGCCGATATGTAAATCCTATTAAAAATTTCAGGTCAATCGGATTAAAATTGAGGATTTTAGAAATTTGAAAATTAGTGGTTGACCTTTGGCCTATGTTGACCTTTTGCCTAGGCTGATCTCAAAAAATTGTTGGTGGTTGAATTCAGTTAGCCGATATGAAAATCACATTCAAATTCCAAGTCAATCGGATGAAAATTGAGGATTTTAGAAATTCGAAAAAAGTGGTTGCCCTTTGGCCTATGTTGACCTTTTGACCTCAAAATGATATAGGAATTTGTCGGACCAGGAACTCTACTATTTGGTGAAGTTTCGTGAAGATCGATTTGAAATTGTGAATTGTAGGCAATGATAAGTGAGCGGACAAACAAACACACACACAAACACACAAATTGGAGTGATGAACAAACTTGTCAAATTTTTTTTTTTTTGCGAAGTAACAAACGACAGACAGAATAACCCACAAAACCAACCAACATACTTGAAAAATCTTCGATTGTGCAAGTAATATGGAACAGAGGACACACGAGTATGCATAGGGACTTTGTGGCCACTCTGCACAACCACCCTCAGGCCCATGGACACATTAAACCTACACGAGAAAGACACCACAGTGACATCCTTCGCAACACCCACCTCCCCCCCCCCCCCCCACCAAATAACGGGTACTACAAAAACATCCACACCCACATTTCCATAAACACAATAAACAACCTGGGCCCAAAACCCACACCCATCGATGACACAGAGAAATGACTCCCCAGGTCTGATGGTGTTCACCTTTTGCGCCTTCACTGTGGACACCACCCACAACTTTTACACGACAAACATAGACTCGACGACACCACTGACGACACCTGCAACCGCTACCAGGCCGCTCCCCACACAATAAAATAGATAATGGAAGTCTGTGCAGGCAAGACCACAACATCTTGGATGTGAGGGATCTCTGGGTCGCTCCTGTGAGATGATCGGCTATCTCCATGCCCGAAATCGGCTATCTCCATATCTCCAACCAGAACTGACTGGGGCAACACAACAACAACTCAGCCTGTTCAACCTTGCGAGGTCGGAAAAACCAGAACCACTTTAGCAATTTTGGCGGCAATTTTGAAACAAATGGCCGCCATGTTGAATTTCTAGGTGGCTAATTAAACGACTGGATTTAAAGAGCATCTGTATAAGAATATCACTGTCATGTTTCATGCTTGAATGACATTGTGAACAGTTTTTTGTGTTACCCGCCGAGCTACAGGCTGCGTACGAATAAATAAAAAAACAGGTTAGGGTGATTCATCAATGTGGCGTTCTTCGGATAGACGTTGAGGATCCCACAGTGTCCTTCACGAAGAGAAGGGAGCGATGAACGAATTCTAAATTCGTGCCCTCATCGTCGTTGGACGTGAGACCTGGGCAGCTGGTTCGTGAAGGACTCGCGCCAAGCGAGACCAGAGCGTGGGAATAGTCGTGGCTGTTTATGAGGAGGAGGAGCAGCAACCCGCATACACACCTCCATCCCTCCTCTCCAAGGGGTGTGGGTGTTTAACAAGTAATAATCAATTCCCTCAGAAGGAAATTCGATGCAGGAGCAGATGCTCCAACGATGAAGAAGCTGGTACAATAATTAGCACCCGAACAGGGACTTGAACCCTGGACCCTCAGATTAAAAGTCTGATGCTCTACCGACTGAGCTATTCGGGCTTCTCTTCTTCTGCTCTTTCGCCCTTCTCTTTCTTCTGTTCTGTATTGCGAAAGCTAAAATCAAATGTGTTTTGACCATTGATGTTCAACGTGGGGACAAAGGATTTAAACGTCGATGACTTCTGTGAGGAAAGTAAGAATTGTTGTTTATTGGATGGAAACTGATGTTTATTGGACGAAGTTTGACCTTGAGTTGACCTTTGACCTTTTGACCTGAAAAATAGTTGGTTTCCCAATTCACTGAGGCACTATGCAAATGCCGTTGAATGTTTAAGTCAATCGGATGAAAATTGATGATTTTTCAGATGAAAATTCATGAACATCGGTTTATAATTGTGACCTGAAGGGAAGTATAAGTGAGCAGACAGACAAATACACAAACCGGAGTGATTAACATACTTGTGCAAATTTTTCTTATGGCTTAGCCCATCAGGCAAAGCCATCTATAATGGTGTTTGTCCGTCCGTATGTATGTATGTAAGTATTTTGTCCCCTCTGATGTACACCAATCAGAGCTGATGAACTGGTCACATGACAGGGTGATGTGACTACATCTGATGTCATTACGGCGTAGCTGCGGCTGACTTTCCACACACCGCCATTTTGATTTATATGCCGTTCATGCCGAACATATTGTCGAACCTGTCATATATCACAATTGCCATGCTCTACCGTTACATTTTTCATTCAATGTGAAACACAAACAAACCGTTTGTAAAAATGACCATGAAATATCAGAAGCATCGGCGTTACAGCTCTTCCGACAGTGCGGGACGTAAAGGCCTTAGGCTTCATGCCTCACCTTTGGATCACTTTGGACAAATTAAGCCCAGGATTTTCAATACAGTGGCATCGTTTCAGTAGTATCGTTTTCGTAATAGTAATCTATCTATAATTCCATTAATCTCTGTGTGTATGTGTGTATGTGTGTATGTGTGTATGTGTGTATGTGTGTATGTGTGTATGTTTGTCTGTGACCGCTGTTTCTCGACAACTACCGGTCCGATATACTTTAAACTTGCCAGGTATATTGCTGGGGACCCGAGGATGTGCCTTTTCAAGGTTTCATATTAATCGGACAAGTAGTTACCGAGCTATGGCGATTTCTTTACCAAACACTGCAAGCCGTTCGCTTTGGACCAAACCATTGCATGTAAATAGAGGGGGGGGTTCTGTGGTCGTTGCGAATGGACCAAACCATTCATGTAAATAGAGGGGGGGGGGGGGGTTCTGTGGTCGTTACTGCCACGTGGTTTCAAAGTTTTTTTTTGTTGTTGTTGTTTGCACGCATGTTTTTTTGCACCCACGTACGGGCACGCCCTAGGATGTTTACACACACACACCCCTACACAAATTTTTTTTTTTTCTTTTTTTGGCAAGGAACGGGCACCCACGTACGGGCACGTCCTAGCTTATATATAGTACGGGCATGCCCTAGTCTATCTATAATTCCATTAATCTCTGTGTGTATGTGTGTATGTGTGTATGTGTGTATGTGTGTATGTGTGTATGTTTGTCTGTGACCGCTGTTTCTCGACAACCACGGGTCCGATATACTTTAAACTTGCCAGGTATATTGCTGGGGACCTGAGGATGTGCCTTTTCAAGGTTTGAAATTAATCGGACAAGTACTTACCGAGCTATGGCGATTTAGCCGTTCGCCGTTCGCTTTGGCGTTGCGAATGGACCAAACCATTGCATGTAAATAGAGGGGGGTGGGGGGTTCTGTGGTCGTTGCGAATGGACCAAACCATTCATGTAAATAGAGGGGGGGGGGGGGGGGGTTCTGTGGTCGTTACTGCCACGTGGTTTCAAAGTTTTTTTTTGTTGTTGTTTGCACGCATGTTTTTTTGCACCCACGTACGGGCACGCCCTAGGATGTTTACACACACACACCCCTACACAAATTTTTTTTTTTTTTTTTTTTTGGCAAGGAACGGGCACCCACGTACGGGCACGTCCTAGCTTATATATAGTACGGGCATGCCCTAGTAATAATAATATAGTAAATATAACCATAACACTTTAATCCCAATGTCGTGAATGGAAATTTAATGGGTTGAAGCGGTGTATGGTTCATGAATCAATGATAAGCGGTGAACGGTTCATGAATCAATGATAAGCGGTGTATGGTTCATGAATCAATGATAAGCGGTGAACGGTTCATGAATCAATGATAAGCGGTGTATGGTTCATGAATCAATGATAAGCGGTGTATGGTTCATGAATCAATGATAAGCGGTGTATGGTTCATGAATCAATGATAAGTGGTGAATGGTTCATGAATCAATGATAAGCGGTGAACGGTTCATGAATCAATGATAAGCGGTGTATGGTTCATGAATCAATGATAAGTGGTGAATGGTTCATGAATCAATGATAAGTGGTGAACGGTTCATGAATCAATGATAAGCGGTGTATGGTTCATGAATCAATGATAAGTGGCGAACGGTTCATGAATCAATGATAAGCGGTGCATGGTTCATGAATCAATGATAAGTGGTGAATGGTTCATGAATCAATGATAAGTGGTGAACGGTTCATGAATCAATGATAAGCGGTGAACGGTTCATGAATCAATGATAAGCGGTGTATGGTTCATGAATCAATGATAAGTGGTGAATGGTTCATGAATCAATGATAAGTGGTGAACGGTTCATGAATCAATGATTAGCGGTGTATGGTTCATGAATCAATGATAAGTGGTGAATGGTTCATGAATCAATGATAAGCGGTGAACGGTTCATGAATCAATGATAAGTGGTGAATGGTTCATGAATCAATGATAAGTGGTGAATGGTTCATGAATCAATGATAAGCGGTGTATGGTTCATGAATCAATGATAAGTGGTGAACGGTTCATGAATCAATGATAAGCGGTGTATGGTTCATGAATCAATGATAAGTGGTGAATGGTTCATGAATCAATGATAAGCGGTGTATGGTTCATGAATCAATGATAAGTGGTGAACGGTTCATGAATCAATGATAAGCGGTGTATGGTTCATGAATCAATGATAAGCGGTGTATGGTTCATGAATCAATGATAAGTGGTGAATGGTTCATGAATCAATGATAAGTGGTGAATGGTTCATGACTCAATGATAAGTGGTGAACGGTTCATGAATCAATGATAAGCGGTGTATGGTTCATGAATCAATGATAAGCGGTGAACGGTTCATGAATCAATGATAAGCGGTGAACGGTTCATGAATCAATGATAAGCGGTGTATGGTTCATGAATCAATGATAAGTGGTGAATGGTTCATGAATCAATGATAAGCGGTGAACGGTTCATGAATCAATGATAAGCGGTGTATGGTTCATGAATCAATGATAAGCGGTGTATGGTTCATGAATCAATGATAAGCGGTGTATGGTTCATGAATCAATGATAAGTGGTGAATGGTTCATGAATCAATGATAAGCGGTGAACGGTTCATGAATCAATGATAAGCGGTGTATGGTTCATGAATCAATGATAAGTGGTGAATGGTTCATGAATCAATGATAAGTGGTGAACGGTTCATGAATCAATGATAAGCGGTGTATGGTTCATGAATCAATGATAAGTGGCAAACGGTTCATGAATCAATGATAAGCGGTGCATGGTTCATGAATCAATGATAAGTGGTGAACGGTTCATGAATCAATGATAAGCGGTGAACGGTTCATGAATCAATGATAAGCGGTGTATGGTTCATGAATCAATGATAAGTGGTGAATGGTTCATGAATCAATGATAAGTGTTGAACGGTTCATGAATCAATGATTAGCGGTGTATGGTTCATGAATCAATGATAAGTGGTGAATGGTTCATGAATCAATGATAAGCGGTGAACGGTTCATGAATCAATGATAAGCGGTGAATGGTTCATGAATCAATGATAAGTGGTGAATGGTTCATGAATCAATGATAAGCGGTGTATGGTTCATGAATCAATGATAAGTGGTGAACGGTTCATGAATCAATGATAAGCGGTGTATGGTTCATGAATCAATGATAAGCGGTGAATGGTTCATGAATCAATGATAAGCGGTGTATGGTTCATGTATCAATGATAAGTGGTGAATGGTTCATGACTCAATGATAAGTGGTGAACGGTTCATGAATCAATGATAAGCGGTGTATGGTTCATGAATCAATGATAAGCGGTTAATGGTTCATGACTCAATGATAAGTGGTGAACGGTTCATGAATCAATGATAAGCGGTGTATGGTTCATGAATCAATGATAAGCGGTGAACGGTTCATGAATCAATGATAAGCGGTGAACGGTTCATGAATCAATGATAAGCGGTGTATGGTTCATGAATCAATGATAAGTGGTGAATGGTTCATGAATCAATGATAAGCGGTGAACGGTTCATGAATCAATGATAAGCGGTGTATGGTTCATGAATCAATGATAAGTGGTGAATGGTTCATGAATCAATGATAAGCGGTGAACGGTTCATGAATCAATGATAAGTGGTGAATTGTTCATGAATCAATGATAAGCGGTGTATGGTTCATGAATCAATGATAAGTGGTGAATGGTTCATGAATCAATGATAAGCGGTGAACGGTTCATGAATCAATGATAAGCGGTGTATGGTTCATGAATCAATGATAAGCGGTGTATGGTTCATGAGTCAATGATAAGCGGTGAATGGTTCATAAATCAATGATAAGCGGTGTATGGTTCATGAATCAATGAAAAGCGGTGAATGGTTCATGAATCAATGATAAGCGGTGTATGGTTCATGAATCAATGATAAGCGGTGTATGGTTCATGAATCAATGATAAGCGGTGAACAGTTCATGAATCAATGCTAAGCGGTGTATGGTTCATGAATCAATGATAAGCGGTGGATGGTTCATGAATCAATGATAAGCGGTGAATGGTTCATTATCAGTGATGAGCGGGTCTCAAGCTTTTGGGTCTCACTATCTGCCATGATCTTTCTTGGGAAAACCACATTTCCAAGCTGGCCTCCAACGCCAGTCGCCGACTGGGCATCCTCCGTCGTGCGAAGTCCTTCCTTGGCACACCTGAGCTCCTCACCACATACAAGGCTTTCATCCGCAGCTCAATGGAATACTGCTCTCCCCTCTGGGCTGGTGCTCCTGCCTCACACCTCGCTCGGCTTCACGCTGTTGAAACCAAAGCTTTCAGAATCATTGGAATCTCCTGCGATGAAGTTAACTCCGAGGGCCTTTCACTCACTCACCGCAGGCAGGTTGGTGGTCTTTCTGTCTTCTACCGACTCCACTCCGGCCTTGCTCCCCCAGCTCTCTCTGTGCTCTGTCCCCCCAATATTCCTTCAGGTCGCACAAGATCTGCCTGCAACCCTCTTATGGTTAAACTGCCAAAGTCTAGGCTCTCTGCTCACCTTCACTCTTTCATTCCCCTTTTCTCCCACGTCTGGAACAAACTCCCCCACTCCCTTCAATCCCACTTCTCCCTCCAGGTCTTTAAAACAGCTGTTCACCACCATCTCTTTTCTTCCCACATCCAAAACCATGATCTTTTCTACCCCCGCTAATTCACCCCAGATACATTTTTTTTTTTTTTTTTTAAATTCCAACTTCTTTCCTGGAAGTCCTTGCAGTGTCCATATGTTTTATACCTCTCCCACCTCCCCCCAAGCCCTCCCCCTCCCACATTTCTCCCGATGTCCCTGCTCTTAAATGTTGTGTTTGTGTCCTTCCCCCTCTCTCCCCATCTTGTGTACCACTCCCCTTATTTTTTGTGTTTTATGTGTCGGTTTGATTTTTTGTGTGATTAATGTTAGCTCTTTCACGAGCCTCGATCTTGTATACCAAAAAAAAGAAAAAAGAAAAAAAAGCGTTGGTCTGCACTAATCTATCTATAATTCCAGCAATCTCTGTGTGTCTGTGTGTCTGTGTGTGTGTTTGTCTGTGACCGCTGTTTCTCGACAACCACGGGTCCGATATACTTTAAACTTGCCAGGTATATTGCTGGGGACCCGAGGATGTGCCTTTTCAAGGTTTTAAATTAATCGGACAAGTACTTACCGAGCTATGTCCAAAAAACGCTTCAACCAATCAGAGAGCAGCGAGCTATCACGTGTGCCGAACGTGGCGATCAGACTCTACCTCGGACGGCACATTTGAGAGCGTATTCATTTATTTCACGTTGGAAAACTATGTTGCCGTTAAACTATGTTTTAAAACGAATTCAAACTGCGATTAAATTAAAACGATTCATCGTAACTGCGACGATTTGCGAACTTCCGGACAGTGAAGACTTCACTTCCGGCAGCCAATCACAGAACGCTTTGTTGCGTAGGCGTGGCCGATGTGAGAACGAGCGGAGCTGAGCGCGTTACGAGCTGACCGCCATTACGGTACGGTTCGTAATTCGATTTCTTCCGGAGAAAATAATAATTTCTCGATTTCATATGCGCATTATTTCTCCCAATTCAGTCAGAGCGAAGGGCGGAAGCGAAGAGCGTTGTTTTTTTTGTTTACGGGCGTACGGGCGGGGTAGAGCGTACGGGTAGCGTTTTTTTTTTTTTGGCAAGGAACGGGCACCCACGTACGGGCAATGCCCTAGTATTAATAACCGCAGAAGTAAAGAATTCATCTCCGTTTTTTGATAGTAATGTCATTTTCAAAATAATGATAAACGTAACGTTAATATAATAGGAAATCTAATCGTAACACTAATCCCTTCGTCGTGACTGAAAACGTGCTGGAGGTTAAAATAGATAATGTTCTACATATTAAAGTGGTGGCAGTTTTGTGTTCATTACGTTATTACGTCTATGATGTCATTACGACGGCGGACTCACAACGGGAGCGACAGGAAGGGTCATTCCTCTTTAGGGTATATAGATTACAGACAATCTATGGTCGGGTCTCAAGAACATTGGGTGTGTGTTCATTTGCCAAGTTTCTTGTGGAGAGATCGCCAAGTGGTTTAAGCTTTGGAGCAAGCACTCCATTCAAAACCCTTAAGGAACGGCTGGCTTGGCAAGCGCTAGCGAGCTGCTTGGTAAATGAGCACACCTCCAACCGTTGTGGAGTATATAGATTACAGTAGATCTTCGCTCAGTTCTGCAAGTAAAACTCACGTCATGGATGTTGGGATTCCTCCAAATTTCTTTGTTTAATGTTATAAGCAGCGTTTAACAACTGTTTAAAAAGCTAAACATGTGTGTTTGTGGTTTATAATATTTTACAAGCCCGGCTATGCCGGTGTTAGACTTTTGGTCTTGGTTTTTGCCAAGTAACAAACGACAGACAGAATAACCCACAAGACAAACCAACACACGAAAAATCTTCGATTGTGCAAGTAATACGGAAGAGAGAACACACGATTATGCATGCATAGGGACTTTGTGGCCACTCTGTACAACCACCCTCAGGCCCATGGACACATTAAAACTACACGAAAAAGACACGACAGTGACATCCCTCGAAACCTCCCCCGCACCCCCACCAAACAATGGGTACTACAAAAACATCCACACCCACATCTCCATAAATGCAATAAACAACCTGGGCCCAAACACTACCTTGGGCACGAAACCCCCATCCATCGATGGCACAGACAAACGACTCCCCAGGTCTGATCGTGTTCACCTTTCGCACCTTCACTGTGGACACCACCCAAAAGTTTTACACGACAAACATCGACTCGACGACACCACTGACGACACCTGCAACCGTTGCCAGGCCGCTCCACACACAATAAAACATATCATTGAAGACTGTGCAGGCATCTTGGATGTGAGGGATCCCTGGGTCGCTCCTGTGAGATGATCGGCTATCTCCATATCTCCAAGCAGAACTGACTGGGACAACACAACAACAACTCAGCCTGTTCAACCTTGCGAGGTCGGAAAATCCAGAACCACTTCAGCAATTTTGGAGGCCATTTTGAAACAAATGGCCGCCATGTTGAATTTCTCGGTGGCTAATTAAACGACTGGATTTAAAGAGCATCTGTATAAGAATATCACTGTCATGTTTCATGCTTGAATGACATTGTGAACAGTTTTTTGTGTTACCCGCCGAGCTACAGGCTGCGTACGAATAAATAAAAAAACAGGTTAGGGTGATTCATCAATGTGGCGTTATTCGGATAGACGTTGAGGATCCCACAGTGTCCTTTACGAAGGCGTTGGAGCGAATTCCAAATTCCTGCTCTCACCATCGTGGGACGGGGGACCTGGGCAGCTGGTTCGTGAAAGACTCGCGCCAAGCGAGACCAGAGCGTGGGAATAATCGTGGCTGTTTATGAAGAGGAGGAACATCAACCCGTATACACACCTCTCCGAGGGATGCGGGTGTATGCTGGAAATAATCAATTTCCTCAGAAGGAAATTCGATGCAGGAGCAGATGCTCCAACCATGAAGATGCTGGTAAAAAAAAACTAGCACCCGAACAGGGACTTGAACCCTGGACCCTCAGATTAAAAGTCTGATGCTCTACCGACTGAGCTATCCGGGCTTCTCTTCTGCTGCTCTTTCGCCCTTCTCTTTCTTCTGTTCTGTATTGCGAAAGCTAAAATTAAATATTTTTTGACCATTGTTGTTCGACGTGGGGACAGAGGATTTGAACGTCGATGACTTCTGTGAGGAAAGTAACAATTGTTGTTTATTGTACGGAAACTGATGGAAGATTTTAGAAAATAATACGCGGGAATTTTTTTGTTTGTTTGGTTGTTCTGCAAGGTTCTGCGTTCCGATTGGCTGCTTCACACGCCTATATATGAATATTTTTGCAACTCGTCCCTCATAAAGGATTTTTTTCGATGAACCTCCATAAATCCTGGGCTGATATCTTACACCGCTCAATGGCCCATCAAACACCATACATGAAGAGATCCATATATACACTGCAAAATCGTAAAGTTTTTCAACACTCAACGAAAGCACCGTATTGTGGTTCATTTATCGAAGATATATCGTTACAAAGAATGTGTTGTCTCTGTACCAGAGAAACGAAACATCGTTACGCAGAGCGTAAGCGTAACTGTAAGTGTAACTATAAGTGACGTAAAAGTCACCGAGGTCACTGGAATCAATTGGGATGGGTCTCTGCTCTCTGTGAACCCAAACGCAAAAGCCGATTCCACAGATCACTCCATATCTTGCTTTATTGGAGCACCGAAGGAGGAATTTGTGGGCGTGACGAAACGGCGGGAAAGGCAGATGACAGATGTTTGTGTGGGGAGGCGGAGTTGGGAAAAGAGGGACGAACGTCTGTCAAATCAGGTAGGAATGCATTGAAGTTAAATTATTGAGAGGAAGAAGAAGAGTAATCCGAACAAGAAGAGGAAGAAGTGGATAATAATAATATCCTGCGGTGTTAACAACGGAAGCGACGAAGCGGTAAATACGGGCCTAGGAGCCAGGAGGTGTGAAGCAGTGGATGACTGAAGCAAGGAGTTATTGAGAGATCAGTTATCGGTAAGTGTTATTTTATTACTGAGGTAAAGTGAGCATACCAATTCCTGTTCGTAACAAGTACAAAAATCAAGGCCAAGTTAAGGTTCCAATTTCACTTTTGATTGGTTTCTTGCAGATGATCAACAGTTGCTCAGTACTGTGTTCGAATCTGATTCGGGAAGAAGCTGCAGTCTTTTTTTTCTGCAACTGTGGGTTCTGTCTTTTGTGGGATAAGTTGTGCCCCGGTGACTATGAGTATGATGACGGGACGTGGTCGTGCCGTGCTGTGGTGACGATGGGACGTGGTTGTGTTGTGTTGTGCTGTGCTATGCTGTGCTATGCTATGGTGACGATGGGACGTGGTTGTGCTGTGCTATGCTGTGGTGACGATGGGACGTGGTTGTGCTGTGCTATGCTGTGGTGACGATGGGACGTGGTTGTGCTGTGCTGTGGTGACGATGGGGCGTGGTTGTGCTGTGCTGTGCTATGCTGTGGTGACGATGGGACGTGGTTGTGCTGTGCTATGCTGTGGTGACGATGGGACGTGGTTGTGCTGTGCTGTGGTGACGATGGGACGTGGTTGTGCTGTGCTGTGGTGACGATGGGACGTGGTTGTGCTGTGCTGTGGTGACGATGGGACGTGGTTGTGCTGTGCTGTGGTGACGATGGGACGTGGTTGTGCTGTGCTGTGGTGACGATGGGACGTGGTTGTGCTGTGCTGTGGTGACGATGGGACGTGGTTGTGCTGTGCTGTGGTGACGATGGGACGTGGTTGTGCTGTGCTGTGGTGACGATGGGACGTGGTTGTGCTGTGCTGTGCTGTGGTGACGATGGGACGTGGTTGTGCTGTGCTGTGCTGTGGTGACGATGGGACGTGGTTGTGCTGTGCTGTGGTGACGATGGGACGTGGTTGTGCTGTGCTGTAGTGACGATGGGACGTGGTTGTGTTGTGCTGTGCTGTGCTGTGCTATGCTGTGGTGACGTGACTTGGTCGTACTGTGCAGTGGTGACGTGACTTGGTCGTACTGTGCAGTGGTGACGTGACTTGGTCGTACTGTGCAGTGGTGACGTGACTTGGTCGTACTGTGCAGTGGTGACGTGACTTGGTCGTACTGTGCAGTGGTGACGTGACTTGGTCGTACTGTGCAGTAGTTACGTGACTTGGTCGTACTGTGCAGTGGTGACGTGACTTGGTCGTACTGTGCAGTGGTGACGTGACTTGGTCGTACTGTGCAGTGGTGACGTGACTTGGTCGTACTGTGCAGTGGTGACGTGACCTGGTCGTACTGTGCAGTGGTCACGTGACTTGGTCGTACTGTGCAGTGGTCACGTGACTTGGTCGTACTGTGCAGTGGTGACGTGACTTGGTCGTACTGTGCAGTGGTGATGTGACTTGGTCGTACTGTGCAGTGGTGACGTGACCTGGTCGTATTGTGCAGTGGTCACGTGACTTGGTCGTACTGTGCAGTGGTGACGTGACTTGGTCGTACTGTGCAGTGGTCACGTGACTTGGTCGTACTGTGCAGTGGTGGCGTGACTTGGTCGTACTGTGCAGTGGTGACGTGACTTTGTCGTACTGTGCAGTGGTGACGTGACTTGGTCGTACTGTGCAGTGGTGACGTGACTTGGTCGTACTGTGCAGTGGTGACGTGACTTGGTCGTACTGTGCAGTGGTGACGTGACTTGGTCGTACTGTGCAGTGGTGACGTGACTTGGTCGTACTGTGCAGTGGTGACGTGACTTGGTCGTACTGTGCAGTGGTGACGTGACTTGGTCGTACTGTGCAGTGGTGACGTGACTTGGTCGTACTGGGCGGTGGTGACTGGATGTGTTTGTACCGTACAGTGCTGTGGTGATGTGATGGGATGTAGTTATTGTCTGAAGTGTTTGAATATAATTTTTTTGCGTGTTGGGTAAATTGCGTTGTGCATTGCTGTGAGTGTGGTAGTGCAATGCCATGCTGTACGGGGCTGTGATGTGGTGTGGCTTTGTCTTGTGTAAAAGGATAGGTTTTGCTCTCATTTTGACTTGCTTTGTTATTACACTTTAGTTGTATAGATTATTCTGTTTTATATTCTGCACATAGATGGCGGAAGAGGAAGAAGAGGTTACACTGGCTCGGCAGGGCAGTGAAAGTTCTCTGTCAATGAGAGGTGAGGATATTGTGGTAAAGGGAAATTGAACATGTATTGGCACTACATGCAGCAGCCTGGACACAAGTACTGAGCTACTCTACATGTGTGTAGACAAGTCCCTCCTCCGCTTCCTCCCCATCCCTCTCCATCTCTTCAAAAAAAAAAAGCAAACACCAATGGCTCCACTTTTTAACATACTGTAATGGATCTCACTGCTCTCTGATAATTCCGAGTCCGAGGCATCTACAAATAGACTACGGATGCCATCTACAACACTCGTCTCTGCCGGAGCTTCGCGCCCAGGGTCAGTTTACCGTACCTGAGAGATGATTGAAGCCAATGGGGAACCATGCCGGAGGCTGCACAGCGGATGTTAATCAGCCGAGCGAACCAGCGTTACGTGCCGCACCCGATTGTCTATCGGAGGCCAATCAACCCTGGGTCAGTGGCCCTCAGGCACTCTATGTCACAATCAAAGCAGGACAGGAAGTCAAGACTGTCTCAGCTTGTACTCACAATGCCAGATGAGAAAGAAGAAGTTGGGTTGGTGTTGTGGACCCTCGACACTAGAGTTGCCGTCGCCCAATGGTCTAGCCTGATGGTCCTTGGATTCACCTCCTCGCACTCTTTCCTCCACTCCGTTTGTACTACCTTAGAGCGCCCGAAGGTGTGTTTGTGCGCCTGATGCAATGGTATACTGCAGTTTGTGACAAGGGTGGCCAGGTGAGGATCCACGATGTTGCTGGCAACGAGTTGAGGCAACCTGGTTTAAGTGAAGATGTGTCGTGGCGTGAGGCTAAAAGGTGCGTGGATATGCGGAGACGAGAAAAAGTGAAACATAATTGAAAGGCACTGAAGGAGCGGGCGACGTGAAGCGAGGTGAAGAGGTGAGGTGGGGGGCAGAGGCGCAGAGGCAGCAAAACGAGCTACAAACACACAAAAACTCAAACACACCTGAGGAAGCAACATACACCCTTGCTAGTAAAGGTATTAAACAGCGGGGAAGTGACGCAGACGTATTGAGCTTTACACACACTTCTGTGCTGTGTCAGATATTTATAGCCACTTTTATTCCCCCCTTCCCTTTCCCTGTCTGTTGCTCTGTCTGGTAATAGTTTGTCATTGGCTGACTTTTGAAGCTTTCGGGAAAGGGGTGGTCCTAGGTGCTGACTGTTTATCCTCATTTTGTGACGTTCTGCCGCGTTTGCGTGATCTCGCACCTGGGGCTTCTGTGGCCAGTCCGTGTGGAGTGTAAGAAATGGCTCAAGTCCAGAATGTAGAGGAAAGAACATGTGGAATATAATTGTTTGGTTTATGGTTTGGTTTATTGTCAAATCAATTCATCGCAGCGAAAAGCTGAATTGTAAATGATTTACAATATAGAATTAAAATCAAAATAATAAAATAAAATAAAAATAGCAATGAGCGTAATAACATCTACAAATAAGTACAATTAATTAAAAAGTACTGCTTATTTTAAAAAAATAAAAAAATACAAGTTCATACACAGACATGTATAACATATGAAAAATAAGGGTCAATACAATAATATGAGGTTACAATGATTACAATAATAATATAAGATGCAGCAAGATGCAAGTTATAAAATGCATAAACAAATAGTTATTTCAACACAAAAAGCCTATGTATTGAATATGATATGGCACCGTGTGTACCCCGTTTTAGAATAGGTACACCGTATCCCTGCGCATCGTAAGAGGCGACCAAGGGTTGGCGTCAGGAAGGGCATCCGGCCATAAAAAACATTGCCTCAAACAGGGAACCATGATTGTCATGGGGCCCGCAAGGCTAACCCCAGCTCTAGCGGGGAAAATGGCCTTAAAACGATCATTCATTGAATATGATATGAAATATGAAAGGCAATATGAAGTACAGTGAAACCTTGACTTACGAGTGCACCAACTTACGAGTTTTCCGAGATACGAGCCGTCGCTCGGGCGGTTTATTGCTTTGAGATGCGAGCCGAGATCTGAGTTACGAGCTTACGCCACCCGCCACCAGGTGGGTTCCGGTCACGTGGTTATCTTGCTGTGCAAGCATATCTGCCGTATATCGCTGCTGTTTTGTTTTCGCATTTTGGTTATTTTGGAAAATTTCTTAGTTTTAACCATGGGTCCTAAGTAATTGAGTGCCAAGGGCAGTACTGAGAAGAAGAAGAGGATGATGTGCTTGGATATAAAACACGCAATCGTCGAAAAACATGAGCGAGGTGTGCGTGTTGTCGACTTGGTGAGGCAGATGTGAAGGCAGCTGAAGATTTTATTATAACTTTTGCCGAACTGATAGAAGCCGAACGATACATCCCCCAGCAAATCTTCAACTGTGACGAGACAGGGCTCTTCTGGAAAAAGATGCCGAGGAGGACGTATATAACGGCAGAGGAGAAGAGCATGCCAGGCCACAACTTGTTCAGAGTGCCGGCGATAGCTCGCCTTCTCTTTGTGGAAGACACGGTGAGATCCTTAACATCCAACAACTAATGGGACGCAAACGGGGCGCCCAGTTTAGCGGTACACACATTGAATCACCCTGCCTGTGAAACACCGACATGACAGGTTATAGCTGGGTCGGGATTCAAACCCAGGCTGGACAGTTTAGAGTCAAGTGTGCGTACCTCCAGTCCAGGCCATCCTGCCAACTTGTATGCTGCATACAGGTGAAATATAAAGCGCGAGATATTTTTATATATACTGCATATTTAAAAAAAAATTGGTGTGGTTTTTGGCGGGCTGGAACGGATTAATAGCATTTCAATGCATTTTAATGGGGAAATTTAATTTGAGAAACGAGCAAATTGAGTTACGAGCTCGGTCACAGAACGAATTAAACTCGTAAGTCAAGGTTTCACTGTATTATAATTAAAAATATCCAAATAATGTAAATCAAAAATAATAGATCAAAATAATTAGAACAAAACAATCAGTTGTTGTAGAGTCGACCCAGAGTGGTGCACGAGTCGACAAAGGCACCATGAAGTGTAGCGAGAAAAAAAACAATAGCTGTACCAAGCCTCTCCATGAAGTTCAACCAAACTGAAGAAGCCACGGAGGCTGCTACAGTGACCGTCTCCCCGACCTCCAGCTACAACCTCGGCGATATACATGGCGTTTGCACAGAAAAACATGGAGAAGTCGCATGCATATACAACACACAACAACAACATGCATTTTAAGGCCATGTTCCCTGCTAGAGCGGGGGTTAGCCTTGCGGTCCCCATGACAATCTTCTCCATTTTGCCCTATTTTCTGCATCTCTCCTTGTTAACCCCCTTGCCCGCATTTCTTCTTCCACCATCTTTAGCCAAGTCTTTCTCGGTCTTCCCCGTCCTCTACTTCCTTCTACATTAACTTCCATCACTCTTCTCAACCAGTCACTTTCATCCTTCCTCAATACATGACCAAACCATCTCAACCTGTTCCTCTTCACAGCATCAATCACAGGCAATATTCCCATCATCTTTCGCAATTCATCATTTGTCTTCCTCTCTCTCAACGATACTCCGCACATCCATCGAACCATTCGCATTTCCACCCTTTCCAGCCTTCGTTGCTGCTCTACGTTCATTACCCATGTCTCGCTCCCATAAATCATAACACTTCTCACACATGCAGCATACACCTTTCCCTTCAGCTTCAGCGACACTCTCCTCCTCATCAGCACGCCACTCAGTTCCCGAAACTTCTTCCATGCACATCTCACTCGAGCAACCGTTGCCGAGTCTGATCCACCTTCTCCATTCAGCATGTCTCCAAGGTAGCAAAATGTTTTCACACCTTCCAGCTTCACGCCGTCTCCAAGATCCAACTCAACATTTCCTCCATCTGCAGCTCCCTCTGTGCACACCTTACATTTGAATGTAGCTGCCACACTGGTTAATGACCCTCTCAGACCACTACATTTTTGATGAACCCACTCAGCACACATTGTACATTGAATGTAGTTCACTCCGACACCCTTCCTGCACACAGCACACGGCCACTTCCCAGTTCTTTCCACCTCACCACATGCTTTACCACTTGCCATCACCTTTGTCTTTCCGATATTCACCTTCAGACCTTTTGTCTCCATACATTCCTTCCACTTGTTCATCTTTTCCTTCAGTCCATCCATACTTTCCGCAATCAACACCAGATCATCTGCATACAACAACTCCCACGGTAAACCCTCCTTTATGCATGCATATGCAGCGGAGAATACAAAGGTCCACACACAGATCAAGCAGCGGGCAGAGAGGCACAGGAACGAGCACGTTGGTGGGCCTGATGGCGAGCAGATAGGTCATGGGCAGAGGGAGGGCAACCATGGCAGGAAGGGAGTGCATCACAATCTGTGATGCCAAGGCAGATCTAAAACCTCACCGATAACGCCCAGGAGAAGTGTGCAGCACAGAGCCAGGTGTGCAGCCAGGAGCCGAATCCATCGAAATCCAGGACAGTTCTCGTTATAGCCAGCAGCCCAAGGAAAGCATGGGCACGAGGGCAAAATACAGAGCCAAGAATATGGCACCACTCACGACTCCCAAGTTTTCAGGCATGCTTCCATCACAATCCTTGCTTAAAATCCCGCCGATGAAACCCACCGCCAGAAGCCTCCCGGCCACTGCAGGAGAGGCCCGAAAGGTCATGAACCCAAACTTCACTAAAACTGCCACATCCACGAACAGGGGCATGCAATCCATGCTCGCATGGGAGGGAGGGTGAACCTCACCGGCACCGAGACAAACAGAAGGGCTGTCACTGCAGAACCACATAGGCCTCAGAGTCAGAACCCCAGCACCGAACCGTGCAATACAGGGAGCTCAAGGTGTCTGGACAGTTATTATGAATCCATATTGAAGCATTGGAACTCCCTCGTTTGCTAAATTTAAATATGAATGAAAATAAACTATAAACAAAACTGCAAAACTTAAGGACTCTTATCACCACGAAACACACACATGATACCAGCTAGTCCCGGGCGACGCCCATCAGCTGCCGACGTCATCACGGCGCTTCGTGGGCCTATATATAGTTTGTGACTATATGCATGATAATATACAATATAATTTGCCATGACGTGCTTGTTAAAAATACATCACAATAGTTTATAATGCATTAATAAAACGAACAGCAGTGGGATAAAATGATCTTTTTGAACGCTCAGACTTCGTTCTCATAGCTCTGTATCTTTTCCTCTGGCAGTAAATGAAAAAGATAATGCGCGAGATGGAAAGCATCGCGAATAATTGCCTGGGCTCTTTCAACACACCGGTTTTCATAGACTATCTATCGAAAGCAGTTCCACTCCAATATATAATTGGCGATGGCGTTCTAACAACACGGCGCAATTGTTTCCTTGCAGATTCTGTGCTTCTACCAAACCAGACGGTGACGGAGGGTTGCAATACACTCTCGATCACTGCCCGATAAGATTTCACAAGAACGGTAGTGCTGACATGAAAACTTTTAAGTCGCCTCAGGAAGTACAACCGCTGCTGGGCCTTGACACAACAATGAATACGTATTCACTTCCCAGCCTAGATCATCAGAAATATGGATACCGAGAAATTGAGAGGAATCTACAATTTCAACCTTGGCCTTTATGAATGAGTCCCACAACAGTTGCGTCATCCGAAAACTTTACAATCAGGCAATTTTCAAGAGATGAGAAACAATCATGGGTAAAAAGATAATACAATAAAGGGCTTAGTAGACATCCTTGAGGAGTACCATTCAATGCGATTGGACTTGAAAAGTGAGATCCCATTCTAACGACTTGTAGCCTATCAGATTAAAAAAAAAAATCAAAAATCCATTTTCACAAAGAACCATCAAGATCAAGAGCAAGTAATTTCATATGCAATTTTAACGGTAACATAGTATTAAAAGCAGAACTAAAATCTATAAAAAAAAACAAGCATTCTGATTATTGCGCTGCAATACATGTCCCCTACTAAAGTTCAAAGTGCCATAACTTTGTCAAAAATGATCGAATATGCAAATTTATGCACGGTAGATGCTGGTTTTCAAACTTGATCTGAGGTATGCTGAGACACGTGTGCCACGCGTCGCCTCGTTGATGAGCCCGCAAGGTCGCTCCGTGGGGCGGTCTGCACGTATTGCACTGTGTGAATTATATAATTACCAACTCACGGTCTGAGGTACTAGCGATTCAAGAGATATCCATTTAAAAAATATTTTCGTTTAATTAACGATATCTGCCAAACCACGTCACCTATCGCAAATTCCAAAAGGTAACTTTAGTAGACTGATATGCTGAACACATCTGTGAAGTTTCCCCTTGATAGGATCAAAAATGAGGGAGGAGCTAGGTTTTAAAAGGTTATGCTTTAAAATGTCATAACTCCGAAACCATGTGACGCATGATGTCATACTCATTGATGTTTTTGTTCGTCATGGGTATGCGATCCTGCCTGCAAAGTTTGGCCTCGATCTGTTCAGCCGTTGCAGAGAAAAAGGGGTTTTCGTGTTTTCACGAAAAACAATACGGCGGCCGAAACACGTGACCTGTGACGTCATAATTACCATTAAAATATTCTACAGACCGAGTCCCCCCAACGGTGAAAATTTGATCTCAATCGGTCCAATTATTGCAGAGAAAATCTTTTTTAAAGGAAATTAAAACTTTAAATGGCAGAGTTAAGGGTCATCAGAATTATCAGAATTCCCAAAGTTCAAAGTGCCATAACTTTTTCAAAAATGATCGAAACGTCGTGAAGTTCGAACTTCATCTGTAACTTATCATGAGGAAACCATGTACCAAGTTTGAAATCGTTAGCATTAAGAGTTTAGAAAAAAAGTCCGGAAACTGTTCTTTGCGTGACGGACTGACGGACAGCGTGCAAACCTATAGTCCCCTCCGGTGTACACCGGTAGGGGACTAATAAGCCTAGCATAGGTGGAGCAATGTTTATCAAGATGCTGTAAAGCATGATGGAGAGTAAGCGAACCACATTCCTTGCTCCAAGTTTGTTTCTTGGGTAACTGCCAAACCATGGCTGGCTTTTCATTTGCATATGTAATCACTTCCTGAGTCAGAATGGATAGATCCTTGCAGAATTCCCTCTGAACACCTATCAATGTTGAATGGCCTCTTCTTCCTGGAATACATTCCAATCGGTACAGGCATAACATCCACGTAACGTTCAATGACCTATACTGACCACTGCGCCACCAACCTATGAATTGACTTTTGGTATTTCATTTGTTGTCTGTACGAAAGAACCACTACCTGGACTGCTCAAGAAAGAATCTTTCTTCGAGATTGATTATGGAAGAGTGAGGCAGAACAGCTTATGGGAGCTGGAGGTAGTTCCGTAGATGGCAGAAACAAAGAATAAAAGTTGAAGTGTTCAGTCAGTCTGCATTTTGGAAGCTTAAGCAGAAGGGAATAGCTGGAAGAACCCGTGCACCCTGTAGTTGCTCGGGAGGGTTTGTGGACAGAGATTGCAGAGGGACCATTGCTGATAACTAAACAGTAGAAAACAGAGACCAGTAACCTATCTGTGATGAGAGCAACAGACCTTATGCTTCGGCCCCCTCATGGGAGATTCAAATAATTTTGAGCTTTAAATTCCACAGAATCCAGAATAGACAGCCATGATGCTGGAGTGTCACCCCATGGTGGAGAGCTGTACTTTTTTGATTAAAAATGATTTCCTTTGGTCTCCACCTTGCACTGAGCTTGTTTAATTTCAAGTGGGAATGATTCACTCCATACTTCCATCACTAATATCCAATTCTTCTGCAATTCCACATGTAGTAATTCAGTGCTTCTCCAAAAAATTATGTTTAACACAGTTAAACTTTATTTATTAACCACAGTTGGTTGCATGCAAGAATGCTCAAGATCACACACCATTTTTCCAACTAATTGCATGATATAAAGACCCAACTATGTAGAAGACTTGCATCACCAAAGTGTGCAGAGATTTGCCTCTGAATCTCATCTGCTTTCATATTATCCACAATGAAATTGATGATGCATCTCTGTTCTATAACCACACGTGAACATGTTGGCCACCACATTGATTTTACCCAAAATGCTTTGCCAGTGTGATGTCACTTCCAGCATGTTATTGTTGCCAATCATAGCTGAAGATGGCCATTCACATATGGCGTATGAACACCTGGGCATGTTGATTTGTTTATTGTGTAGGAGTTGCTACATGCACTGCAACTATGCTCTGAGATACCGAGCAGTGGAACCTGGTGTGAAGGAATATTTGAGAAGATCAGCCTGCACTTGAGGGAGGAATTTGTAATTTATTGAGGGTGCCATCAATATCTTGCCAACTGTTTGTGGAAGAAACTGTGGGACCTTTTACATCCCCTCTGCCAATCCATGTCCGGTCATTTTCTGTTAAGATGAGTGTGAACATTCGAAGCAATGTGGGGTGGAGCACCATTCAACTGAAAGTATCTGGTAAGTCGGATTTGTAGTGGCAGGTTGTCCTTTGCGTAATTCTCCATGTGCAAGAAGTCACCACCGTTGATTGTGGCGTTTTCCAAAAAATACAGCCCGACCACTCCTGTTCCAGTGACTGCACACCAGACATTCATCTTGGGACTGTCTCATTGAGACTCACGCCTAATACGAGGATTCTCAGTACCCCACTGGACACAGTTGTCTTTGTTCACACGTCTGCTTATGTGAAAGGTTGTATCATCACTGAATGCCACTAGCCTGTGAATGTCAGGTTCCAAATTCTTCATCTCTAAGAAAACTTTGCAAGCCTCAACACGAGCAGCTTTATCTGCAGGGCATAAGGCTTGCACAATCTGCAAATGATATGGTCGCATTCCCAGGTCCTTGTTCAAGATTCTCCACACCGTTGCCCGGGGAGGAGCACATTCTACGCTGAATTGTCTGGCTGATTTCCCTGGGCTACGCAAGAAAGCTTCTTGTTTAACAGCTATGTTTACAGGGGATCGGCCTGTTCGTGGTCGACTGGTGTTATCTTTGTCATTATCAGCAATTGAGCCGGTTTCGACGAACTTGATGTAAACGCGATAAATGGTCAATCTTGAGGGTGGATCACAGTTGAAATGCTTTCTGTATTTGTTGCGAACCACCGTGGGTGACTGAAAGGTGTCCATCCATGCAACAACCTTTCTTCTTCGCTCCAAAGTCAATGTTGTTGCCATTTCAGTTGACTGCAAAGGAAAGAAAAAAAAAAAAATCTCAGAAGTGTTACCATTGCTTTGAAACACCCTATATATATATTGTTACTGATCGCGGTTTAGATGGTATGATGGGCCGAGCGGATGGTCCAACCGCGACCGAACAGTTATTCCCCGATTAGAACCCGATTCCACCCAAACGTTGGCCGGATCGCACCGCAGCTATTCAATAGGGAAAAGACAAAGGCGACACGGATGTGAAGAAGAAGAAGAAGAAGAAGACAAAAAGGTTGGAAATACTACTAAATTTATTCCTACTATTTACATGCTCAAAGTAACCAAGGAGAAGGAAAGATAATAAAATAATATACAGAAGAATCAGAGACACAGTGCAATTATTAGCTTATACAGACTTAATTAACCCAGGGACAGAACAAACAAAACAAACTCACATACACAAGAAGGGTGGAAAGGCAGGAGGTGGATGGCTGGAGGGAGAGGAAGGTCCAAGGGGGTCCTGCAGCACAACCGGCGTGTTTAGCAGCCGCCGTTCCTTCACGGCCCTGCTCCAAACCGCCGTTCAGGCCCCCAAGCTGCTGTTGTGGCTGCTGTGGACGTCGCGTGCTTTGCCAGGCCTTGTCCGACTCGTCTGGTCCAAACCCTCAACTCTTTCTTGGTCCACTCACTCTTTACCACCGACTCCTCACCGCAACCAACGCAACCAACTGACCACCACCACCGACTCCTCACCGCAACCAACTGACCACCGACTCCACTGACTCACTCCTCACGACTCTCTCACTTGCTTCTTGCGTGCGCGCCTTTTATAGCGCCTCCAGCGATCAAGCCGCCGGCCTTCCTGACACGCCCATCGGTGTGCTCACCTCGGCCCTGGTTGGTCACGCGACCCTCTCGCTCCGCCCTTGATGACGACGGGCGGGCACGCCCCTCTTCCCCTCTATGACGAGGTGGAGACACGCCTTTCTTCTCCGACCCTGCCTCGTGGTCAATGGCGGTTATTGGAGGGGAGGTAATTGGCAATCGAAGGTTGGCAATCACCAGAGGGGATGTAAAAGGGAATGGAGATTTTGAGGATGGGAATGAAAGGGGATCTATTCTCTTTCACTGGTGCAATGGAGTACTTCAATTAATGGGAGACACAGCCTTACCCTAAAACACAGAATAAGAGATAACTATCAAACAGGGGTATTCTATTATTTGGCTGACGTGTATGCTTGTGGACTAATTATGGGATGCCCTTTCACCTTTACACAGCTCCGGAGGCAGGGGGGCGCAGAATAAACAATAATAACAATTCACACAATCAAAAATATATATACAGTCCTCATATCTGCAACACTGCACCCTCCTCCTCTTAGGCACGTCCCGGGCCTACAACTTTTATTTTTAGTGTGACGCGTAGGTGTAGTTCCCTCTACTTTTAACCTGACCCTGAGTGCGACGGTTTTAAAACATAAATAAATGTGTCCCGCTGCTCCATTGCACCCTGCCTAACAGACTTACGCCCACAGTTAACCGAATTGCAGAATGGTCTTCAAACTATACACTGACGGTGGGAAGCATTATTTACAATGACGCTATTTTTATTTACAAAACTAACCCAGGACCTGTGATTGTTCTTTCTGGGGGGGGAGACAGTCTGCTCTGCATCAATGCACCATTAAAGCACCCAAAACCGCACCAATACACACCCAAGCACCAATCGGTGCAGTCACCATTGTTCAAGAATAAAAAAAATAACCAAACAACCCCTAACCCTGCAGGTGATCTCTTGCTCTTCGGCTCCCTCTGCTGGTTATTATCATTTCTTCCAGTTGTTGTCATTCCTTTGCTTTGCTTACTGGCGGCCTATTTGTATTAAAACTTGCACCCAATGTGTCCATTTTTATTTATTTTATTTATGGCCCACAGGGCCGACTAGTGTGGTTCACCTGTGGGGCATCGGTGCCCTGTGGCCAAGGTCCGCCAGCAAGATTTCGGGCCCTCATGGCCGGTTCCAGCAGAGGGGCCATGCCCCAACCCATGGGGTCCATAAGTGGTGCTCGGCCACAGACCTGTGGTCCATAATGTGGTGCATCGATGCAGACAGCTGGTTCTGGGAATTCCGGGCGCACAATGGAGGACTCACGCACGCTCCCCTCGGCACCCAATGGCGCACAGGTCATGTGGGAGACAAAAGGGGAAAGACAAATGAGCGAGGGGTAAGGTCACAAGGGTACACATCAATAAGGCAATGCAAGGCGAAATGCGTACGGAGGGCGAAGTGAGAAAGCTCGTCCCTACCGTACGTCACCCCCCTGTCACCTACACTACCCTTGCCCTTACCCCATATTTACAAAATCTACCCATTTACAAATTCGTCACTACTGTCACGTCTTCCCCATATTTCTCCTATACCAAATTCGTCGCCACAATCCCTCTACTTCAAAATTTGCCATCACCAAATTCATCATCAATCCTCATAAGGAGGCAGAGATGGAACATCAAAGCACAATGTCACACCCACGTCATGATGCGTCTCACAATCCAAACATTTGCATCAATGAAAAATAATAAAACATGGCATGGTGCGGAGTTCCTGTCACCTCAGGTGAGTGGATGCAGATGGTGCGAGGAGACTTCATCCTAACTACTTTCTAAATGACATTAACACACTTTACACTACCCGCCCCGGGTATCCGTGATGGGGGTCCACTCTTCCCCCATTCACACCTTCGCACCATCCACTCCACTCCACAATTTCCACCATACTCACTCCACGACCATCCATTCCAATACTCCATACCATTTATTCCATACACCTGTCCTCCATTCACCTGTCGTTGCACACCTGTGCAATCACACCTGTTCAATCACACCTGTTCAATCTTCAAACACACGGCATCATCTCAGCTAACTACTCCCCTCTGAAACTTGCGCTTCCCAGTCGCCCCTTTAAACTATTGCGCTCCCACGTCATTATCATCCACGCTAATCTACCTGCGTCCCCACTACAGGTATCAGTCACTAGCTAACCTTAACGTTACCTAATGTCATCTTCGCTAGATCCCTACACACGATATATCCTAACCCACCTGGGCTAGTTTTCACTGCCATCAACCCCATAAACTATAGCGCATTTGCCCCCCTCTGTGAGGGATGGTGGATTTGCCATCCCACCACATCGGGGAGGTCCCACTATCAATTTGGCACACCCAAATTCCAACCAATTCAAAAATTTTCCATTTACTGTCAATTCTACCCATCATCTGCCAATCATTACTGCCAATCAAATTTTGCCTTTTTCTAATTACGGGGCCAAAACACTATCCTCATCACCCGTCTACTTATTAGATCCTCTCGGTGCGCCAATTCCCTTCTAAAGCTCGGCTTCGTACAGCCGAGCAATGAATACGGGTTGTTTTGTGCCAGCGGCTGGATACGTCCCGCATTCGTGGCAGGGACGGGGGCTTACCCGGGCCGAGATCCCACGCACCACCTCGGCGTGGAGCCATCCAATGTCCCGATCTCGACCTGCCGGCACGTCTCAACAAAAAGTGGTCGCCATGACGACCCTTCCTATCGAGCTGCCCGTTCCGCCTAGTTGAGCACGGACGCGGCCGTTCCAAGCGAGGCCCAGCGTGGATCGCGTACGGCGGTCCTTTCGAACCCGCCGCGGCTCGGATCCCCGCTGGTTCTCGCGGCACGCGAAGCCCGGCACGCACCGAGGGCCCGATTCGGCTAAAAGTCGCTCTAACCGCTAACCCGGTTACCGTCGATGCCTCACCTGGATGCTTACATGCATACGCTACCCCTTTCTTGCTCATACCTCCAGCTGTTTCAATGCTCCTCGTACCTTTCCTTACACACCTCGGTACACTCATTCCGCTCACAGACTTGGTCACACACCTGACCACCGAACACCTTGGCACACATTCGTCGCTCGCACACCTCACCAACACACCTCTTCGCGCCCCTTCCTCGGTCACCTCCTCTGTGACCATCACAGGTGTGCTTTCACTCGCACACCCAACCACGTGCCTCACGACCAACTCAAGCGTGCATTCCCACACACGCTCTACCATTCCAGGTGTGCATCCTTCCATTCCAGGTGTACATCCTCGCTCACCTGTCACAACCAACTCACGCTCCGTGTCACTCTCACTACTCTCACCTCCATTCTTGACAGCGCACTCACCCTTACTCTCGACAGCACACTCCTTTCTCATGCACCCGTCCGTTACACACCTTTCTCGCGCACACTCTTGCGCACACTTTTCCGTTGCTTCCTCCGTAACACTCACCACACCGCGCTTCCATGTACCCCCTCGCACACGCGCTACGACCGACTCACTCTCGACAGCACACTCACTCCTTGGCGTGCACTTTTTCCTCACACACCCCATGGTCGGACATTCTCGCACACCTCTTTTTGCGCACACCTGACCTGTCACACACTTCACCAACGGCCTCTCACGAACACCCGGATCCAAACCAATCCCCAAGCCGACTGAAGCTTTCCTCACATCATGTACATTTCCGATTATATCGCCACTCACCTTGGCACCTCGTCTCCGCACCTCTTTTGCCACCTGCAAACTCTTTATTTGGTTAGTGAGCAGCACATCATGAGTTGAGCACCGACCTTGTACCAATTCCATTACCTCCTCCTTTATTTCTCTCTTAGTTTCTGTCCGTCCCTTCTTAATTTCACTCACCTCTTCTTCCACTTCCTCTAATTTTTGCTTCACCTCTCTTATTTCCCAGTGCGTCTCCTCAAGTTCGTCCTCTAAGGCTACCGTGACCGTCTCTATGTGCATCCTCACCTGCCGGTCCTTTGTCTCCATTATCTCTGTCACCTCGTCCACCCTCATTGTCAGTTCCTCACGTACCATCTGACATTGCCTCTGTGTCGCTATTAATTCGTTTTTAATTTCTTTTTGTGTCGCCTTTAACCCTCCTAGTACCGCAGTGTTCCTTTCCACCTGCTCCACTAACTCCGTTTGTCCCTCTGTCAGCTGTTCCACCTCCTCCGTCAGACCCTCTATTCCCCCCTGTAACCTAGCCGTATTATTTCTCACCTCTTTCTCCATACGCTTCTCACCTCGCTTTACCTCCTCGCGTAGCCCCGAGACCTCCTCACTCACACCTCGTCGTATCTCCTCTTTCATCTCCTCCATCTGTTTTGTAGATGCCACCCTCATCTGTCCCAATTCATCCCTCTGAGCATCCAATTTGGTTTCTACCCCGATTTTTCCCTCCTCTATCTGCTCTCCCATTTGTTTAATTTCTCGGGCGGATTGCTCCCCTATCTCCCGCAATTTGTCCTCCATCCTATTTTCTAACCCCATTAACGCATTTTTCACCCCCTCTAACTGATTCTCCTGGGCAGCCATTCTATTTTCCACCCCCGTTAACCCATGTTTTAATCCCTCACCGGTACTCCTCGCTTCGTCCCTCATTACTCCCAATTGCTCACTCTGAGCATCCATCCGGTTCCACATTACCTCCATTTGGTTTCCCAAGTCATTCCTCAGGTCTTCACTTGTCTGGACCATGAGCGCCTTTATTTGTTCCATAAATAGGCCCCAATCCATCGACGGCGCTGCTACGGTCACGGGCGCGGCTAAATTTGGCGCCACAATAATCATGTGCGCGAGGCCGCCATTTTGTGCGTCTGATACTCCCTCAACCGCCTCCTCATTGCTCCCCTCCATTTGATCCTGGGTTACTCCTAACCCCTCTATCTCCCCCACCGACATCCCGTCGCCTTGACCAGCCATGGCGCGATTTCAAAGTTCAGGTTTTGTAAAACAAAACAAATTTCGGCCGCTCCAAATTTTGACCAAATTTTTTTTTTAGATGTTTTAAAAATTTGGTTCGGGCCCCGAATCTCACTCCCAGACACCAATTGTTACTGATCGCGGTTTAGATGGTATGATGGGCCGAGCGGATGGTCCAACCGAATAACCGAACAGTTATTCCCCGATTAGAACCCGATTCCACCCAAACGTTGGCCGGATCGCACCGCAGCTATTCAATAGGGAAAAGACAAAGGCGACACGGATGTGAAGAAGAAGAAGAAGAAGAAGACAAAAAGGTTGGAAATACTACTAAATTTATTCCTACTATTTACATGCTCAAAGTAACCAAGGAGAAGGAAAGATAATAAAATAATATACAGAAGAATCAGAGACACAGTGCAATTATTAGCTTATACAGACTTAATTAACCCAGGGACAGAACAAACAAAACAAACTCACGTACACAAGAAGGGTGGAAAGGCAGGAGGTGGATGGCTGGAGGGAGAGGAAGGTCCAAGGGGGTCCTGCAGCACAACTGGCGTGTTTAGCAGCCGCCGTTCCTTCACGGCCCTGCTCCAAACCGCCGTTCAGGCCCCCAAGCTGCTGTTGTGGCTGCTGTGGACGTCGCGTGCTTTGCCAGGCCTTGTCCGACTCGTCTGGTCCAAACCCTCAACTCTTTCTTGGTCCACTCACTCTTTACCACCGACTCCTCACCGCAACCAACGCAACCAACTGACCACCACCACCGACTCCTCACCGCAACCAACGCAACCAACTGACCACCGACTCCACTGACTCACTCCTCACGACTCTCTCACTTGCTTCTTGCGTGCGCGCCTTTTATAGCGCCTCCAGCGATCAAGCCGCCGGCCTTCCTGACACGCCCATCGGTGTGCTCACCTCGGTCCTGGTTGGTCACGCGACCCTCTCGCTCCGCCCTTGATGACGACGGGCGGGCACGCCCCTCTTCCCCTCTATGACGAGGTGGAGACACGCCTTTCTTCTCCGACCCTGCCTCGTGGTCAATGGCGGTTATTGGAGGGGAGGTAATTGGCAATCGAGGGTTGGCAATCACCAGAGGGGATGTAAAAGGGAATGGAGATTTTGAGGATGGGAATTAAAGGGGATCTATTCTCTTTCACTGGTGCAATGGAGTACTTCAATTAATGGGAGACACAGCCTTACCCTAAAACACAGAATAAGAGATAACTATCAAACAGGGGTATTCTATTATTTGGCTGACGTGTATGCTTGTGGACTAATTATGGGATGCCCTTTCACCTTTACACAGCTCCGGAGGCAGGGGGGCGCAGAATAAACAATAATAACAATTCACACAATCAAAAAAATATATACAGTCCTCATATCCGCAACAATATATATATATATATATCTATATAATTATAAAATTGAAATCTTGCGTGTTTGTGTGTAACATTCGATCGGTCCGGGGGCGTGGCTAACCCCTTTGAGAGAGTAGTAATATCCACCATTTTATTAACTCGCATAGCTTTGAGCCCTGTTTTGTAGGCCCGTGGTGTCTTGCTCTCTCTCTCAGTTTTATTTCAAATCAAATTCGATATATCATTTCATTTTTCACAGTCGCTAACATAGTTTTAGACTCGGTTGAAAAAAAACGGGAAGAAAATCCGATGAAAGTTTCCGTTTATAGAACGAAATGAATTCTGAAAGGCTTGTATCTTCAAGGCCATTGAGTCTCTCTCACGCCTTTATGTTCAATCTAACTCGCCATATGATTTCATTTTTATCGATGGTTTTAGACTCGGTAAAAGAAATAATTGAGAACATTCATGCACACACGGGAAATTGCAGAGATATATTTTAAAAATCGCGCCACGTTGATATACGAAAATACACCGCCTAAAATAACAGGCATACAGTATATATCTTCGTTATTTCAACCAACATTATTACCCGGAAGTAAAATATGTTTCAGGAAATTACCGAGAGATATTTCTTCGATTTTTTTTATTATTTATATGCGCATACACTTTAAATAGGTTTATTTGAAATCTTTAATTTTCACAATGTAATTTATTTGTCATTTGATGATCGGCAAAAATATGTTTCAGGAAATTACCGAGAGATATTTCTTCGATTTTTTAAATTATTAACGCTTCCATCTGATTTCATTTTTATCGATGGTTTTAGACTCGGTAAAATAAATAATTGAGAACATTCACGCACACACGGGAAATTGCAGAGATATATTTTTAAAATCGCGCCACGTTGATATACGAAAATACACCGCCTAAAATAACAGGCATACAGTATATATCTTCGTTATTTCATCCCACATTATTACCCGGAAGTAAAATATGTTTCAGGAAATTACCGAGAGATATTTCTTCGATTTTTTTTTATTATTTATATGCGCATACACTTTAAATAGGTTTATTTGAAATCTTTAATTTTCACAATGTAATTTATTTGTCATTTGATGATCGGCAAAACGATAGCACAAACACAATACTATTTGCAGGAAGAATGTCGTATCAACCCTCCGACGGCGCTATGGACGCGGACAACGAATCACACCTCACGTCTATGGACGCGAATAGCAACATCCGCACGAATCAGTCATCAATGATTTTCATTGACGCGCCTGGAGGGCACAGGGAAGACGTTTCTTATTAACCTGATTCTCTCTAAAGTGAGAGCGAGTGGAGAAGTTGCCCTTGCGGTGGCCTCATCTGGCATAGTTGCTACCCTCATGCCTGGTGGAAGAACAGCGCACTCAAGGTTCCAAATCCCTCTGACACCGAGGGAAGATGGCGTATGCAACATCGATAAAAATTCCACTATCGCAGACCTCTTTCGAAGTACAAAACTCATCGTGTGGGATGAGTGTCCTATGATCAGGAGAGAGAGTTTCGAGGCTGTGGATCGCACGTTGCGTGATGTATGTGACAAAGATGAGCCTTTTGGAGGGATCTTGACGATATGCTGTGGTGATTTCCGTCAACTTCTGCCCGTGGTGAAAAGAGGGTGTGATGCTGACGTTGAGAATGCGTGCATAAAGAAGTCCTACTTATGGCAGAGCTTTGGAATGTTTCACTTGAGAACTAATATGCAACTGACCGACGGAAGTGGGCAGTTTTCAAGATTTTTGCTCGACATCGGCGAGGATAGAATCGAGAAAAATGCGGATGATGAGATAGATTTGCCAGAGGATATACTGCTGACAGCGAGTGGGCTCGATGAGTGCATCGATATCATATATCCATCATTCGCCAATCCGATGGAGGTTTTTTCAGCAAGGTCTATATTAGTGCCCCTCAACGATGTGATGTGAAACATCAATTCAAGATGCATCACAAGGTTCCCTGGTGCTAGCAAGGAGTATGCTGCGTTCAACAGTGTGACTGAGGTTACTGATGCGACGCACTCCCCAACGGAATTCCTAGATTCCGTTGAAGTCTCGGGATTGCCGCCGCACAACCTCGAGCTCAAAAAAGGATCCCCTATCATTTTGATGCGGAACTTGGACCCTCCGAAACTTTGCAACGGGACGCGTATGATTGTTGAGGACATGCTTCGAAATATTATAGTTGCGAGGATCATAAGTTCAACGTTTGAAGGCGAAACTGTAATGCTCCCTCGGATCCGACTAAATCTGTCGGAAGCTGAGGATATCCCTTTGCAGCGCTGCCAGTTCCCCATACAATCCTGCTTCGCAATGACGATCCATAAGGCACAAGGGCAAACTATGGAGAATGTGCTGGTCTACCTGGAGAAACCGGTCTTCCAGCATGGTCAGCTGTATGTGGCGCTCAGTCGAGGGAAGAGGAAAGAGAATGTGCGAGTTTATGTAAATGGAGGATCGTCGACAAAGAACATCGTCATCAGAAGTGTCCTCTGACAACAAAATCGTGGTAGTCCACGGGTCGCGTGTTTTTTCTGAAAAAAAAAACAAAAAAGAAAAACGTGATCGGAGATAAGGGCCGAAATCACGTGTCACAGGTAAGTGATTTAGAACGCTGGAGAGGTGAGCCTTATGGCTTGCTGGCCCAAATAATCTCCCTGATGATGTCCAGCGTTCGCTTTAGTTCTATTCTCATATCTATTCAGACTGATATTGACCCAACGGGTCATGGGTCGTCTAGTGTATGTATATATATATATATATATATATATATATATATATATATATATATATATATATATATATATATATATATATATATATATTGTTGTGGATTTGAGAATCCTGTGTTTTTTTTTTATTGTTGTAAGTGTAATGAATCTTGTTGTAAATATCACCCTCCGTAGTGTAAAGGTCAAAGGTCATCGTCCTAGTTAATCCATCGCATACACGTAGCCAATCATATACCCTTTTAAGTAGTTATCTCCTTATTATGTGTATTAGTTTAAGGCTCTGTCTTCCATTAATTGACACTGCATTGCACCGATTTCAAATAAGATAGGCCCCCTTCTGGTTTTCTATCCCAGAAAGTGGTTTTCGAGTGGTTTTCTATCCCAGCGGTGCGAGTGGTTTCTACCCCGCAAGACGCCATTGGCCATGTGCTCTGTCTCGGAGAAGAAGGGGGAGGAGCCGCCAAATCACGGGCGTGGCCCGCCCCTCGTCACCAGGAGGTGGAGCCGGGAAGCCCTCGCGCCCAACCAGGACTCGGTGGGTATGGCTTGGTAGGGCGTGGGATATAACCCGCGGCGGGACGCCCCCACCATAGAGATGAGATGCGGCAGAGACGGGAGATGAACTTTGAACCACTGCAGCTTGAACCACCGCAGCTTGAACCACCGCAGCTTTGAGCTTTAACGGCGGTTCGACCCGCGGCCGCGAAGCAACGCCGCCGTGCGAAGCCGCTCGAGGAGGGTCGGCGGCTGCTCACCTCGAGCACACACCAACCGGACCCGCATCCTTCCCGCCTTGTGATACCACTTCCTCGTCTGTCCAGCAATCCACCTCCAGCTGAACCTTCCTCTCCTTCCTGCCATTCCTGTCATCATCCCCCCGTGTAAGTCTGACTGTCGTCCGTCTTCTGTCTTGTCCTGGGGTTAAGTAAGACTGTTTAGTATAAGCTAGAATTTGCACTGTCTTCTGGTCCTTCCCTCCTTCTGTAAATTATTTTCTTTTCTTTCCTTCTTGGTTCTTTTGATTGTGTAAATAATAGTTAGTAATAAATTATATTTGTATTTCCTACCTTCGTTCTTCTTCTTCATGCTCGTCAGGTCGTCTTTGTGATTTCCCCATTGAAAACCTGTGGCGCGATTTTGGCCAACGTTTCAGGATCGGGTTTAGTCTCTGCTAATGGTTCGTGCCACGGTTGCTAAACCGCTCGGCAATTAACATCTGTCCGCGGTCGCGAACGAGGTTGCGCCCCTGCCTCTCCGGAGGAAGCTGTGCAACTTCAGGACTCACATCGGTCAGTCAAAAACAAAGGGGATTAATCCCCCCTTCTTAAGGGGAAAAAGGCCGACGTAGAGATCCGCAACTATATATATATTGTTGCGGATATGGGATTTGCATCCATCCATATCCGCTTGTAAATATTCCCCTATTTCCTCAATACTTCCTAACTATCCCCAATCCCCCATTCCCTAGTCCCATTATCTGTAAACAACACTCTGTAGACCCGACCTCCCCCTATTTCCCCCATTAAATGTCATGCCCAGGTTCACCGCATCTCATGTAAGACAACTATAGGACATCTTGCTAGTTATTCTTAGTCTATGTCAGTTAAGGACTCGTTTCCATTAATTCTGACCCTTCGTTGCACCAGAATGTGATTGTATGGCACCGTTAGGAAGTTTAGGACCTCCCAATACCTCCCTGCAGCTCTTCCTCACGGTTCAGAAACAACAACAACAACAACAGCAATGGCGGCGGCCTGCACAGGGAGTGCGCGTCCTCACTCCGGCTTGGTTGGTAGGGGGTGTTGGGAGGGCACGAGGCCTTCCCCACGAGCCGCCATCAAACATGTGCTCGACGGGGTTACCAAATAGGGGCTCCCTGTCAGCTCCTCGTCAAGGGCGGAGCCCGGTAACCCCCGCACCCAATGGAAGCGGCGGACCGGTCCCATCTGGGGCGGAGCCAACCAGCCGAGGGCGTGTCACTCCCCGTTGAGCATGCGCAGCCGAGGGAGTGGTGACGTCAGATGTGCGCTGAGCTTGGAGAAAGAAAGACGCCACCTCCGAGCGCTGTGAGGCCTCCCTGCATCTCTTGGACCGTGCTTGATCCTGTCCCCGAGCCAAGGTGCACCTTGTGCTATCGACTACCTGTCCCTTCCTGCCATCAATCCCTGTGTAAGTCAGCCTTGTCCCGTTTGTCTGTGGTCTGTCTGGGATAAAATAAGATTGTATTTAAGTGCCTATCTCTTCTGTGCCTTTACCTCACTACCTTGTAATCTACCCCTTTTCTCCCCCACTGTAATTATATCCTCCTCCGGAGGTCTTGAGAACTGTACCCCTTGCGTCGTTTCATCTATCCCAGTCGTTGTGTTCTTTCCATCATTGATTTAGCATAGCGCGATTTGGTCAACGTTTGGGTGGAATCGGGGTCGAGTCGGGGAATAACTGTTAGGTCGCGGTAATACACCACCGCTCGGTCGAAATAACATCTAACCGCGATCCGTAACAATATATATATATATATATATATATATATATATATATATATATATATATATATATATATATATATATATATATATATATATATATATATATATATATATATTCGATCTATCTCTTGTCTTCTGTCTTCTTCCATATGTCTTCTTCTATGTGTCTTCTTCTATGTGTCTTCTTCTATATGTCTTCTTCTATATGTCTTCTGTCTTCTTCCATATGTATTCTTCCATATGTATTCTTCCATATGTCTTCTTCTATGTTTTCTTCTATATGTCTTCTTCCATATGTCTTCTTCCGTATGTCTTCTTCCGTATGTCTTCTTCCATATGTATTCTTCTATATGTCTTCTTCTATATGTCTTCTTCTATATGTCTTCTGTCTTCTTCCATATGTATTCTTCCATATGTCTTCTATGTTTTCTTCTATATGTCTTCTTGTATATGGCTTCTTGTATATGTCTTCTTGTATATGTCTTCTTCTATATGTCTTCTTCTATATGTCTTCTTCTATATGTCTTCTTCTATATTTATTATATTATTTTTTTTATATATAAAAGAAAGTTTTTGTTTGTTTGTTTGTCTCCACGCGCTAATCTCCTGAACGGTGAAAGATAGGAGGAAACCTCTGAAACAAAAAATGTCGGGTCGGGCCCCGGGAAGGTTATAGGCTAGGTGGCGAGGCCGGTCAAGGCCAACTCGGCTGGGCTGGGCCCATTTCGCAATTAAAAGCTGAGCTGAATTATAGTAGTCAATCTTCTACAGCCACCAGTAAAAAGCTGAATTATAGTAGTAAATTCATTCAAAAAGAACCCGGGCAACGCCGGGTGCATTCGGCTAATATATATATATATATATATATACACACTAGCAGAAGTACCCGGCATTGCCGGGAGGAGGAGGGGAGGGGGAAGGGGGAAGAGGAGGGGAGGGGGAGGGGAATGGGGGGAGGGGAGGGTGTGGGGGTGCCCGGGGGAAGAAGGGCCCCTCCCCCCTCCCCCCTCCTCCCCTTCCCCCTCCCCCCTTCCCTCCCTGCGCTCCCTCCCTTCGATTCCCTCCCTCTTCTGCTAGCGTTTCTGCGCTAATACGCTAATTTTAAAACCCGAAGTTTTTTTAAATTTAAGGTGTGCTGTAGTTGCTCTGAGACGTACTGATTCCGAATATGCCTTTGGTTTTTCTCTGCGATGAGTAGTTCTCGAGTTATAAGAGGACAAACAAACAAACATACTTTACTGCTTTATATATGTAGATAGATAGATATATACACTACATGGCCAAAAGTATGTGGCCACCTGAACATTACACCCGTATGTGCTCGTCGAACATCTCATTCCAAAATTATGGGCATTAATATGGAGTTGGTCCCCTATTTGCTGCTATAACAGCCTCCACTCTTCTGGGAAGGCTTTCCACTAGATGTTGGAACATTGCTGTGGGGATTTGCTTCCATTAGTGAGGTCGAGCACTGATGTTGGACAATTAGGCCTGGCTCGCAGTCGGCGTTCGAATTTATCACAAAGGTTTTCGATGGGGTTGAGGTCAGGGCTCTGTGCAGGCCAGTCAAGTTTTTCCACACCGATCTCGACAAACCATTTCTGCATGGACTTAGCTTTGTGCATGGGGTTCAAATCCATTGTCATGCTGAAACAGGAAAGGGCCTTCCCCAAGCTGTTGCCACAAAGTTGGAAGCACACTTGCAGTGTCCATGTGTTTTATACCTCTCCCACCTCCCCCCCCCCCCCCCAGCCCTCTCCCTTTCACAGATCTACTGATGTCCCTGTTCTCTACTGTTGTTGTGCTTGTATGCTTCCCTCTCTCTCCCCCTCTTGTCTCCCACTCCCTTTATTGTGTGTTTTATGTGTCCGTTTATTTTTTGTGTTTAATGTGTTGGCTCTTGACTTTGTATGCAAAAAAAAGAAGAAGATATATGTTATTTATGGAAATGAGAAATTTGCATTATGTTGAATAATTTCATTTTGACTACTTGGTAAAAAAAACGAAAACATTTTGCTTTGATGACTACTTCTATATCTTGTCAAAATGCCTCAATTTATTGTCAGAACTAAACAATAATTAATATTTAATACCACTTCTGTTTCTTTTTTTTTCCAAGATGTTAACAGATTTGAGACTTGACAAAATGTTAACTCGAGGTTTAAAATATGAAATTATTGGTCACTGAATGAATGAATATGAATGATCGTTTTAAGGCCATTTTTGCCCGCTAGAGCGGGGGTTAGCCTTGCGGGCCCCATGACAATCATGGTTCCCTGTTTGAGGCAATGTTTTTATGGCCGGATGCCCTTCCTGACGCCAACCCTTGGTCACGCTCTTACGATGCTATTGCTATTATTATTATCACTGTTATTATTATTATTATTGTCATTGTTAACGATAAAAAAAAAAATTGTAACGGTGACAGGGTTCTGACAAGCAGTATAGGTAATTAAAAGAACGCAGTAAACTTAAACATAATTTTGGCATTCACAGAAGTCTTAGAAATCCAGTTCAGTCTGCTGTGTTAACGGACCCATCTGATGCGACAGTGTTATACATTTGCAAAACAATGTCTTACTTTGTTATGTCTGAAACAAACGTGGTTCTGCAGTATAGCATTAACCCTTGCTGTTTCTATAAATGGCCCTTCTGATTTGTGATGCTGTTTGTATGGCATTGCACAGCTGGGCTGGAGCTGTGCATTTATGTTGCTGATGAAGATCCAATGCCTCTGCTGGTTGAACATGGCGTTAACATCACGGCAGCGGAGCTCTTGGCTTACCTACATGAAACCTTGGAATTGGGGTCAGAATCACGGGATGCCTTTGCCCTGTGGCTTTCTTCTCCCAGTCTTGGTGAGTCTCGTGCATTATGGTGAATTTGTGTTATAAATAACCACTTGAGTGAATCGGAAGAAGCTTTGTGTAGCTGTTATGATAAACATGTTTAATTTGTTCTTACAAATGTAAACCTCTTCAGCATTCCCCAAATTCTTCCTAGATGTGCAACTGAAGCCTCGTCACGAGCCATTCCGGCTGGGCCGGCAGTGGCGAGAACTTCTGCGACGTTTTGCTCCCTCGGTCAAAGATGGTGTTGATGATGGTAAATCGAAATATGCACCGTAAATAGTAAATGTGGTGTTGGAGTGCGGGGTATTATTTGATTATTTGATTCAAACATGAGGAATGTGGCAATTGGTCACCTATTTTAAGGTCACCTATTTGATGTATTTAAATGAGCCTATTTTTGATGCAATCCTACAAAGTATTTAAACACAATGTGAATGCATTTAACATTTATGACAAATCATTCAGAGTGTTTCTGTTCATATTTGTTTTAAATATGAATTTAACATGATTTATTTAATATACCAGACTTGGTGGCATAATGGTTGTAGCGTCTACTCGGTCTGAGAGGTCGGTGGTTTGAACCCCGGTTTGAAATCATCCCAAAGACCTTTAAAGGGTATGTGCTGCTTCATTGTTTGACACTCAGCATTTCAAAGGATAGAGCATGGACAAATAACGCTTGGAAGGCAATGGCAAACCACCCATTAAAAGCCTTGTCAAGAAACTGCTTCAGCAGCACCAACACTAACAATGACAGTACATCAGATTTGAAAAATTAATTTATTGAATGCTGGGCTCGGATTGGCATTATAATGCATGCCTTGTTTGGTATATATAAGCCTTGGCTATCCATCGCTTCGTTGATGGTAAATCAAAAGTAAATTCTGCTATTAGGATAAAAAAAATACTACTGTGTGTGAGTGAACCTGTAACAAGAAATGGGTTTATGAATTGTTAAAAAATCTGTGTTTTACCTCACCATATCAACATGAAATATGTTTCCATGACTGACATTACAACGTACATAAAATATCCTTCCATTTTAAATGCCACACGACTCTATTCCAGACATTTACAAAAACTCTATTTTTGTCTTGAAGCACATTTAGGGGCATGACCTTCAGTGACCTTAAAATGACCTTCAGAGTTATGAAAAAAATGGAACCCTATTTTGTTGTATTCTTCATACATTTTGATGTAATATAGCTTGGGTGGCAATATTTATCATGAGATTCCCATGGGAGTGTATACTGTATATATCCCTACATATGCACCTACATGATGGTTAGGGTGGTCCAAAAAACATCGATCTCTCCGATTTTGATGCTCTACTGGATTATTGTTAGAAATGGTCTAAAACATTCACCCACCAAATATTTTCGCCAATTCCATCTAGAAACTCATACACACTTCAATTGAAATATGGCGTTTTTCACCAAATTTGGCTAAATGAGAACAATCCAATAGCAACCTAGGTGGAAAAAGTACATGCACTATTGTACAAAGCCATTTTGTGGTTCATGACGTTTTGCATGCGCTTGCGCCTGTGAGTGTGAAATCATCATGGTCGAAACATGTTTGACAATGCTTGAAACATGTTTGAAACATGTTCATACATGTCTGACTCATGTTTCGACCATGAGGACTTCACAGGGGTATGTACCATCAATGACATTATTTAGGAAAAAAATATTTCTAAAGTCTTTGTAAGTCATTAAAATTGACCAAAATGACAAATTTATATGTTGAGTGTGTATGAGTTTATAGATGACTCGGATGCAAAATATTTTTTGGGTGAATGATTTAGACCATTTCTAACAATAATCCAATAGAGCATCAAAATCCAGATAAAAAAAGTGATTTTTTTGCATTTTTGGACCACCCTAATGATGGTAGACAGCCAAAATAAATATTTTATAAACAGGAAGTTGTGGCTGTGGTTGTTTGTGTGTTCCTTTCATGTTCTATATATTTTTTTATATTCCTTCTGGAATTCTTACTACATATAATTATTTTGTACTCCTTTCGTATCTGTCACACTTGATTTTAAAGGGTTTCTGCTCTCATACTATTGCAACCACGACACTAAAGCTCCAAGTCCTGCTTCTTCCTCTTTCCTCTTGGAAAGACAGGCTTTTAAAACAGTCAGTTTAGTAATTAAACAGACATTTCCGTTTCAATTAAATGGATTATTAGCTTTCTAACGGTACCATTTATTTATTTATTATATGACAGCAGGAACCCTTTAGAATAATGATGCTGATTACTCCATTGTCCAAGAACCCATTATCTTCGTGTCAGGCTAGCACGATGAAGTGCTGTTGATGGCTTTGCCAAATGGTGTGTATTTTATTTGCAGAAGAGCCTGCTTTAGTCTATCGGAGAAACGTCTTCTACCCAAAGAGCTTGGAAATGGAGGTGAGAGCTGCCAGACATGAATGAATGAATGAATGAATGAATGATCGTTTTAAGGCCATTTTCCCCGCTAGAGCGGGGGTTAGCCTTGCGGGCCCCATGACAATCATGGTTCTCTGTTTGAGGCAATGTTTTTATGGAAATGCCAGACATACGAGTGGTATTTCAAATGTGATGGCCTGCTTAACCTAAAGCCTAAAACCCAAATCCAAAAGGAAGCATAACTTATTTCACCTTTATCTACACGGTACTGCTGATTAATGTTTACCAGAAAATATTATATTCAAACTATTTATATTTTCTTTACAAAGGAAATCTGCATTAGGAGGTTTACAGCCCATCTCTAGAAGTACTGTAGTAATTCGACTAAAGTATTTTTTTACCTCTGCCACCAAAGGTGGATGGAAGTGATGTTTTCACCCCTGTCTGTCTGTCTGTTTGTTTGTTTGTGAACAAAATATCTCAAAGTTGTGGAGGGATTCGGACGAAATTTGGTAGAGATTTAGTATATGTGACGAGGACGAAATGATTAGATTTTGGTGAAGATCCGGCTACAATAATTTTTTAAGTGATTCTTCACCATTGGGAGATTGGGCCAAAAACGATACATACCAGGATATCTCAAAAAGTTATGGACGGATTTGGACGAACCTTGGTGGATCGGTTGGGTGTCTGACAAGGACAAATAGATTAGATTTTGGTGAAGATCTGAACATTGATTCGGATATGAGAATTATTTAATTTTTAAGTGATTCTTCACCATTGAGTGATATGGTCAACCAGGCGGATGTATGCTCTCTACTGAGTGCCATTCTATTTGCAACAGTTATGTCCTGAAGTTTCTTCCATGAAGTACCTATTTTCTAGAAAAGGGTGGTGGATGGGGTGCAACACTTGGATTAAAGGTCAGGTTGTGGGTTGTCACAAATTTTTATTTATTTATTAATAAACAATGCAGCCAATGGATAGGGCTGTAAAAAGAGAAAAATAAATTGATACATGTGTAATCTGTGTGGTTTAGTAATTCAAGTTTAAAAGGCATATGGGCTGGCAGGATAGCCTAAATGTACACACACTCGCCTCTAAAGCTGTCTAGCCTGGGTTTGAATCCCGTCCCCACTGTAAACTGTCACTCTAGTGTTTCACATGCAGGTCGATTCATCAATATGTGCGCCGTACCTCAGATGGACGTTATTAAACTGGCATTCCGTCTGCCAGCATTCATTAGTCTGCCAGCGCTGAAGATCCCATGGTGTCCTTCGTGAAGAGTAGGCGAGCTATCGCCGGCACCATGAACAAATTACAAATCCCTGCCCCAACCAGCAGAGGGCATCGCATCAGTGACACAGCCATGCCCTCAGTCAATGATGCTAACCAAACGATGCCTTGTGCTACATACGAATAATTGGTAGACCTTATGTGTTCCAAAACTTTCATTCAAATGTTCACATCAGGACTTGTGCTTGCATGCAAAAAATAAATAGGCAAAAAGTGACTGCTGCCATAATTTTCGACCAAATGTAGTTCTCTAACCTCATTTAAGTTGTCTTGGGGTTTTGTGCAAATTGGGTAGAGACCTGGGGCAAAGTTGTTTTATTGTCTCATCTGTAAACATGACCTGCACATACATCCACTCTGGATCCACTTCAACTTCCTTAACCACAGGCAAGAAAGCACTATATTATTATTTTTATTTTGTACATGTGCTTTCTGCTGTGCACATTTTTCATGTTATTCCGCACAATCTATGATTGTGCTTTGTACAGTATTCCATGTGTCATGTGACACATCCAAGAGATAGAGCAGAATGTGTCAGGTGAATGCTGAAAGAATACAAAATAATTTTTACTTTCCTTTTCATCTTTCCACGTTCATCTTGTGTTTGGCTTTCATGATTTTTCTGTATGTACCTTTTCCTTCATTGCACTGCGGTTCATATGCTTCTCAACCCAGCTCCAAGATGAATCTGCACTTTGCTTGCTGTGGCGTGAGGCAAGGACCCGTCTCATGCAAGGTCACTACCCCTGTGACCGGGAAGTGGCTTTCACTCTCGCTACTATTGATTGTCGCCTTTCCTTGGGTCCGTTTGACCCAGATAAACACACACTGGATGATGTGCGGTAAGTGCTGCAATCATTGAAGCCCAATGAGGAAGAAATATGGCTTTGCTATTTCTCTCCTTCCGATTATAAAGGCCTAGCCAAGGAGCATTGCTTTTTAAAGTATATTTTCATTTTGCTGATTAAGTCATGAGGTCGAGAGATTGGTCAACGACTTTTAAAATGTTCTGTTCACATAAAATGTTTTTTGTCATTAACTTCTGCCAAGTTTTATCTTTTCCTGTTGTCTTGTCATGGTCTCTTGTATTGCTTGTCCTTGGTTTCCTACCAATTCTGTTTACATAGTAGTTTTTATTTACCCACAGTGCACTGCTTCCACCTCCAGTTTGTTCATCTGGCTGGGCACAGCTCTCAAGATTTGTGCTTGGCCTAGAAAAACCTGAGCAACAGGTGTTTGATGCTTTCAGGAAGCTTGAGCAAGAGGGGCAAGAAAAATCCCAAGTGGAATGGTTTCACCGCTACCTCTCTCTCTGCCACGAGTTTCCCTTTTATGGGTGAGTGAGTCGTTGTGATGGACTCGACTTGGCAAGTAGTATTTGTTTTACTAATTCACCGCTCCAGGTTAGCTTGCCTGATGTGAATAGCTTGCCAAGTGTGTTGTGAAAATGAACCAAGTCCACAACTTTGTCCTATAGGTAGGTTTAATATCAATCAGATCTCTGGCATCATCCTGTAAAATACGATCATGCAATATATTGTTACGGACGCGGTTTAGATGTTATTTTGACCGAGCGGTTGGTATGACCGCGACCGAACAGTTATTCCCCGACTAGACCCCGATTCCACCCAGACGTTGACCAAATCGCGCTATGCTAAATCAATGATGGAAAGGACACAACGACTGGGATAGATGAAACGACGCAAGGGGTACAGTTCTCAAGACCTCCGGAGGAGGGTATAATTACAGTGGTGGAGAAAAGGGGGTAGATTACACGGCAGAGTGAGGTAAAAGACACAGAAGAGATGGGCACTTAATTACCGTCTTATCTTATCCCAGACAGACCACAGACACACGGAACAAGGCTGACTTACACAGGGATTGATGGCAGGAAGGGACAGGTAGTCGATAGCACAAGGTGCACCTTGGCTCGGGGACAGGATAAAGCACGGTCCAGTCCAGAGATGCGGGGAGGCCTCACAGCGCTCGGAGGGTACGTCTTGCTTGCTCCAAGCTCAGCGCGCATCTGACGTCACCTCCCTCTTCCTGCGCATGCTCAGCGGGGAGTGACACGCCCTCGGCTGGTTGGCTCCGCCCCCCTGGGGCCGGTCCGCCGCTTCCATTGGGTGCGGGGGTTACCGGGCTCCGCCCTTGACGAGGAGCTGACAGGGAGAGGGAGCCCCTATTTGGTAACCCCGTCGAGCACATGTTCGATGGCGGCTCGTTGGGAAGGCCTCATGCCCTCCCAACACCCCCTACCAACCAAGCCGGAGTGAGGACGCGCACTCCCTGTGCACGCCGCCTCCGTTGCTGTTGTTGTTGTTGTTGCTGAACCGTGAGGAAGAGCTGCGGGGAGGTATTGGGAGGTCCTAAACTTCCTAACGGTGCCATACAATCACATTCTGGTGCAACGAAGGGTCAGAATTAATGGAAACGAGTCCTTAACTGACATAGACTAAGAATAACTAGCAAGATGTCCTATAGTTGTCTTGCATGAGATGCGGTGAACCTGGGCACGACATTTAATGGGGGAAATAGGGGGAGGTCGGGTCTACAGAGTGTTGTTTACAGAAAATGGGACTAGGGAATGGGGGATTGGGGATAGTTGGGAAGTATTGAGGAAATAGGGGAATATTTACAAGCGGATATGGGTGGATGCAAATCCCATATCCGCAACAATATATATCAGGATCTTGGCATCAAATAGGAAGGATCGATTATATTAGTCAATGCAAGCAAGCCTAGAATATGTGCGAGTACGTACCATTCAAGTCTACATGTCATAGTATAATGTCGCAGGAGTGGCCCCGAGTCGCGGACGTCCGAGGTCTTATAGACGCCTCTCAGCGGTTTAAGTGAGCATCACACCTGGGTTCAACTTTGATACAATGCAGCACATGATACATTTTCACGACATTCTCCTCGCCGTTAGAACTACACTGCCGCTAGGCAGGAAGCAAGCGTGCGTCAGCATTAATTAATTGATTGGGGATGTCATTCCATGTCAGTCGGTCCATCCGTAGCGGTCAGGGTGGCGAATTACCCTGCCAGCACGGGTCCGGAAACTACCGGGTACGACGTCCCCAAGCCGAGCCCGTGGGTCGCAATAGTCTTACAGTGGGGTCGTCGGCACAGTAGCTAGATTGGATAATGTGTACCTTGTCGAAGAGCGAATTGCCATTTGTCGCAATGCAGCACATTACAGTAAGATGTGCCGATGTGTAAGATGTGTAAGATGAGTAAACAGCGCATTACAGTAAGCCTCCACGTCGGCCTGTACCTGACTAGGCCCCCAAGGGTCATGGTCGATCCATGTTAGGTCCATGTCAGGGTTGAGGGTTGTAAAACGTGGTTAGCAGGAGCGTCAGGAGCTTGTAGTTTGTACGAGCTGCCGTCCGATGGCGCTCGCGTCACGTGCATTATTTGCTGAGTCAAAGCAGGAGCTTGTCGATGTATGAGTCGCCTTCGGAGGGCGTTCGGATTCCAGTCAAGTAAAACGTGGCGTGAGTTCCGCACATACAGCACAGTCGCGACAGCCCCGGCGAACGGTCGAGTCGACACTAATCCTGGGGTGTCGTGCAAAGCGCGCAGACCCTCCGCGATGCATACTCCTCCGAGGCCTCCGTTCACCTCGAAACGCAGACGGCATATCGCGTCCCGTCCTGCAGACGGCATATCTCGAGCAGCGAACGAGATTACCCCGGCATATCTCGAGATTACCCCGGAGGAACACGCACGGCACGCGATGTCACGTGTACCCGAACCTAAAGCGTCCTTCCGGTATCTTACTTAGAGGTAAAGCTCGGCGGAACGAAGAAGATCGGCTAAACCGGATTCACCAACCATCCATCCATTCAATGCTTCCATTGAATGGCTCAGATCTAGCCGGATCGCTCCATGCACCGACGCCATGGAGTACCGCAATGCCCCGGATGGATTGTCCATCCATGCCCCGGATGGATTGTCCATCCACGGATTTCCTTTCCATCCATCCATAGATGTCCCGGATGGATTGTCCATCCATAGATGCCCCGGATGGATTGTCCATCCACGGATTTCCTATCGACAAACCCGAGAGAATGTTCTCATCTCACCCCCTCACTCATCCATCTCCCCCCCCCCCCCTCCGAGATTGCAGCAGCGCGCTGCATACTGAAGTCGAGCGACCTTCACAGTCTGGGTCAGAGGGAAATGGAAACAGGCAGCGGCTGGGGCGAGGCGTCTCGCAGTCTCGAAACGTCGTCGTGGAAACGAGCCAAGAGCCCTGTCCTAAAAATAACAAGCCAAGAGTCAAGGGCGATCAGGCGGGGACGGTGCCTCCGTGGCTTGCTCAGGAGACGAGGGAGTCGGGCGCCACGCTCAATGTTACCATTTCACGAGGTCACCGAGTACTCCCAATGAGGTCACCGTGTACTCCCAAATGCCCCATGGCCCTATCGAATAATGGCATGAGTCCCTGTTGAGTGCTAGACGCCCCGAAGGCCTATGGTCTCGCGAATAACGGCATGAGTCCCCGTTGAGTGCTAGATGCCCCGAAGGCCTATGGTCTCAGCGAATAACGGCATGAGTCCCCGTTGAGTGCTGGATGCCCCGAAGGCCTATGGTCTCAGCGAATAACGGCAGGAGTCCCCGTTGAGTGCTAGACGGCACGGGCGCGCGACCTCGAGGTAGCGCCGCTTTATGACACGCACGCATGTGCTGGGGCGGTTAGGTTGAGTATTTCCGCTTTCTGTGGAGTTTACCAAGGTACATGGAAATTTGAGTAAACGAACCCCGATGACGAGAGCGTGTGAAGCACGCACGCAAGTACGTTAATGACGCCGTAGGGCAAACGCGTGATTAGTCGGTGACGTCATCAATTGGTTCGGGCGCGTGCGGGCGGGTTTGACGGCGATTTGCCCCGACCTCGGATTCCCCGAGCAGAGTTCCAGCTGAGCGGTATCCCCGCATGGAGTAAAGTGGCGCACCGACACTTTAGTCGCGCGTCCTGTCGAGGGAAACCGAGAGTCGAACTCGGCCTGTCGATCCAGCGCGGCACGCTGAGGCGAGTGGGCGAGGCAGCGATAAATTGCACGTCCTGAAGTAGCGTCTCGTTTGATAGCTTTCGGGCCGTGTTTGTCCGGAGTTAGACGCGGGGAATAGCGTCAACAGTGCGGTAGCCATTCCGCTATCACCCGAGCAAAGAGGATGGTGGGCGAGACCCATCGCCATGTAGGCGATCATCAGAATACATCGTGCTATGGTATATGATCATCTAGTCATCTGAATACATCGTGCTATGGTATATGATCATCTAGCTTGATACGACATTCCCCTGCAGTGCCCGAGTGCCGTGAAAGTCTATGAAGATCCCGCTCAACGTCCTTAGAAACTGCTGCCAGACGAGGCTCGCTGCCTGTCCGTTAATCGGGACAGAGATGACGGCGCTGACGAGCCGAACATCCGTGCTGTGGCGAGTCCTTGAGTGGTGCCAGACGAGCCTCATGCGTTGAGGCGACTCCGGGCAGCGGAGTTCGCCGGCCTCGTTGAGTAGCCACGCGTAGGTGGGATTCCGACCAGCAGCAATCGGGGCCGCCGGCCTCGCCGAGTACGGCCTGCGAGGGGAATCGCATGCGATTCGCGTGTGGGTGGGTTTCCATCCAGCGATGGTGCAGCGTCCGTGTCATGCATAGAAGGGATTCCATCCAGCAATGGTGCAGTGCGCGCGATTCGTGCGTAAGAGGGGTTCCATCCCGCGATGGGTGCAGCGTGCGTGATTCGCGCGTAGGAAGTGATTCCGACGAGCAGCGATCGGAATCGCCGGCCTCACAGAGTAGTGCCCGCGATGGGTGCAGCGCGCGTGATTCGCGCGTAGGAGGCGATTCCGACGAGCAGCGATCGGAATCGCCGGCCTCTCAGAGTAGTGCCCGCGATGGGTGCAGCGCGCGTGATGCGCGCGTAGGAGGTGACTCCGACGAGCAGCGATCGGTCGGGTAGGCCGGCCGAGTGAGGCATGACAGACATGGGAGTCGTGAACACTCGCGTGGAAATCTCATCTCGGGCCGAGGCACGCAAATCTAAGATGATTCTCTCAGACGAAGCCGTTAGCGTTTCCCGCAATCGAGGCTAGACTCGTACCTTCGGCTCCAAGCACGTCCGTCGACCCGACGGGGTTTCAGCCGCAGGACGTTTCCCAGTAGCATCGTTCTCCAGGCGTCTTGCTGGAGTCGTGCTTTGACGACGCGGTTCCGGAACAAAATGCTTGCGAGGTTCCGATGCATCCAGTCCCTTCGTGGCAGACTGGCAGCGAGAGTAGTCGGAGCTCTGTGGCTGGAGCTAGCTCGACGGGTCCTCCGCTGGGCATTCTTCTCCGAGGTGTGCATCGCGGAGCGTGGAGAAAGTCGGGAAACGCTCATCTGGGATCTGGGATCACCCGGCCAGTGTCCTGCCATTTCCGCAGATCTTGATTGATGTTAAGTCTTGTGAAAATGAACCAAGTCCACAACTTTGTCCCATAGGTAGGTTTAATATCAATCAGATCTCTGGCATCATCCTGTAAAATACGATCATGCAATATATATATCAGGATCTTGGCATCAAATAGGAAGGATCGATTATATTAGTCAATGCAAGCGAGCCTAGAATATGTGCGAGTACGTACCATTCAAGTCTACATGTCATAGTATAATGTCGCAGGAGTGGCCCCGAGTCGTGGACGTCCGAGGTCTTTTAGACGCCTCTCAGCGGTTTAAGTGAGCATCACACCTGGGTTCAACTTTGATACAATGCAGCACATGATACATTTTCACTACAAAGTGTACGTTCTATTTTATTATATGGTACAATAAGACTGATCTCGCCAAACCTTGTCAGGCCTGTTTGGCACGTACCTTTTTTTTTTTTGTCATGGTGCATAAACATTCTCTCCTGGTAAATCTCCGCTGGCAGATTCACCCATGAATGCTTCCACCATTTGAGAGAGGTGTTGTTTTTATCTGTTTTTATTTTTCTCCCTTTTCAGCATGGCTAGGATTATTGTTTGTTGCCTTTGGTCATTCCATCCAAACATATTTAGGAATCTTCTTTTTCTCCTGACCATGTTCAAAAAAGTGAATATTAAAATCTTCCATTTCTTTATTTCATTTTCCCCTGCCACTTGGAATCTGTGTGTAGCAACTCCTATTTCTGTATTTTTCTTTTCCAGCTGTGCATTTTTTCCGGGAGCAGTGGAGCGGCCAACACAGGGCCTGCTTCATCTCGTGGGACCGGTCCGGAAAGATGTTAGCGTGGCTATCAGCCTGGAACGTGTCTGTCTTTTGGACAGAAAGAAAGGGGTATGATCCAAACAAGCAGAGTAAAAAAAAAAAAAAAATGAGCCTGTGGGAGCAATATTGGAAAACTTGCAATATTTATAATTATGGTCTGCATGAATAAGTGTGCCAGTTCTACTATTGAAGCTCTTCTAATGAAAACAATAAGGTGAATTAAGAGTACATTGATGAGTCTTTAGGGCAAAATTGATTGTGTATTTTTTTTTTTTTTTTGCTAACCCCCGCTCTTGCAGGGAAAATGGCCTTAAAATGCCTGCTGTTTGTTGTTGTATTTATTTTGGTCATCTCAGTTTTGTTTTATCTATAGTGGCTAATACTCATGAAGGACCAAAAGGGGACCAAAAAACAACAACAACCACAGTCCCCGAAAAAGGCCAACCCCTGCTTTGCGGGGAAAATGGCCTCTAAAGGTTTTTTTTGTTTGTTTTTTTTTGTTTTTTTTTGCTAACCCCTGCTGTTGCAGGGAAAATGGCCTTAAAATGCTTGCTGTTTGTTGTTGTATTTATTTTGGTCATCTCAGTTTTGTTTTATCTATAGTGGCCAATACTCATGAAGGACCAAAAGGGGACCAAAAAACAACAACAACCACGGTCCCCGAAAAAGGCCAACCCCCGCTTTGCGGGGGGAAATGGCCTCTAAAGGTTTTTTTTTTTTTTTTTTTTTTTTTTTTTTTAAACTTATGAAGGAGGTTTTCATGAATTTCTGCACTATCCAAGTTGGATGCAATAAAACTATTTCTTTAGCACCTTCTCAAAAAACAAGTCACAAGTTTGTTCGTTCTATACTGGCAAGTGAAATGGTCTTCAAAGCTAATGGATACTTAAATTGGTCTAAGCTTCATTTGATACGTTTTAAATTGTGATAAGTAGTGCAGGATTCTACGTACCTGCTTTTGCATTTGACTGTGGATTTGTATCCTTGACAATCTGACACTACATGGACAGCCAAGGCAGAATATGCACTCAAAGCTTGTATTGCATTATATTTTCCTCAATTGATTTTAAAAATGTAAGTTGGGTGCCTGGATGTGTACTGTATGTGCAGCACGTAATCCTGTCACTGCGTCATAATGAGTTGAGCTGGGACTACACTGCGGCAAACGCAGATAAGGAGGATGAGCCTGTGCTTTGGTTAGAGTTTGATGGCTCCGAGGATGGTCGGCCTGTAAATAAGCTTCTGCAGGTGTTTTCTTGGCAGGTGGGTCTTAACTTTTATGGATATTTATGTTAAAGAAAACTATAGTTTATTGGCACATGGCCATTATAAAGTGTACAGAATAATTATTGTGATATTGTGTGCCAGTCCTTGTTTTCCCTATCCCTCATTTCTTCCTTTTATTTTTATTATTATTGTTAAACCTGTTTTTCTCACCACTCGCGTGGCGTCCTGTTACGTGGTTCAGGATTTGGCAATCACAACCACGGTGCGAGTTAAACTCTGTTGTCAATTTGGTGCAAACCTAGCTCGCTAGGAGGCTTAAAATTTCAGTGCCTCCCATAGGTTTACACTCGGCCTCAGTCCTTTTTAAACAGGAAACTAGAGCAAAGTCGATTGCATACCATCGCACATTCCTGTGTTTCCCACTTAAGCAAAGCTGAAAGATTGCAAAAGGGGCCCACCAGAAAAGACCCAATATAAAATTTTAGAGTTCAATGATTTTCTTGTTTTGACCAATGAGACCCGCACTTCCCACCCCCAGCAACATGAATGTGACTTGTACTGATCCACGAAAGACACAAGTTGAACTTCAGATATCAGATGAATGGTATTGCACTGTCACAAGACTAATGTGATATTCGTGCAAATGCTCAACTCTCTGACGCATCTGCAGAAGAGAGCATTAAGAGTACATTAATTTTAAAAGATGGGAGGTTGCTGAGAAAAAATTATAGTTATGGGTAGTTGAGAGAGATAGATTGGGAGAAGAGAGGGGAATGTACCATGTACGTGAGCTCGACCAGCTTTTGTATTTGTCTCTCACTTGTGTTCAAAATATAGTCTGTAATGAAATGAAACACTTCAAGGTGTGGGAGCAGTCTGATTGAGCAATGTTGTAGCCATCCAAGACCTGAGCTACATTTTGGTGTTTGCAAGCACTTGTATGCATTGCTTTATTCAAATTATCCTGCCGAAACTTCATGAACCTTTTTTTTGTTCCCCTCTGTGCTCTTTCCTTGATAAGTGGCTGTTTAATCCATTATCCTCTACTGAAACATAATGGAGTTTCTATTTCTAACCCTGGCCAAGTCCTCCCAAAGGCTTTGTAAAGGGTACTTTATGCTCAGAATTTAGACCACAGATAACCTTTTGTGAGGGACACTCCTCTCTAAGGGTTCCCCGCTGACTGTTGGGACAAAACAGACAACATCCAGCCTGTTCCGGGAAGTAACTTCCACAAAGGTCGATGGCTGTGTGAGTGTATGCTTGCCAGCTGTTCTATGAGCCTTAACTGGAGAAAGAAAAATATGAAATACAATTTCATATCATCATGTAACATACGTTTTACAGGACGTTGGTGCTGCCAAAGCAGTTATAAGGCTACAATCTTGGTTCGGTCGCCACTCAGGCTCAGGAAGTCAGGGCAGGAATTTGTAATTTGTTCAGGGTACTGGCGATAGCTCACTTATTCTTTGAGAAGCACACCGTGAAATCTTTAACATCCACCAACTAATGCCGGCAGACCAGACACCCAGTTTAAAGTCCATCCGAGGGATGGGCACACACATTGATGAATCGCCCTGCCTGTGGAATACCGAACTGACAGTTTATAGGTGTGTCTGGATTCAAACACAGGCTATACAGCTTTGAGGCGAGTGTGCGTACCTCTCGGCCATTCTCCAAGCCCAATCTCATATCTACTGTTTTTTAATGAAATTATCAACCTTTTTACAGGGATGGTGCAGCTCCTTTTCACCCCTCAGCCCAATTGGCTAAGGGGTATTGTCGTCGGGGATGTCGTCCGGGCGGGCGTCCGGGCGGCCGTCAACTTTTGGTTTCTGTCAATTTCGAGGAGAACGGCTTGTCCGATTAAATTCATTTTTGCAGTGTGTGTTGGGGTTGAGTAGAGGAAGGTTCGTTTCGAAAATGGGCACGCTGCGATTTTCAATATGGCCGCCACGGTAGCCATCTTGAAATTGGTTTCCGTCAATTTCGAGCAGAACGGCTTTTCCGATTAAATCCATGTTTGCAGTGTGTGTTGGGGTTGAGTAGAGGAAGGTGCCTTTCTAAAATGTACGTGCTGCGATTTTCAATATGGCCACCACGGCTTCCTTTCACCATGCATGGGCTGAGGGGTTATGCCCGCTTTGCGCTGCTATTTATTACAACTAGTGTCAGATTTGCATTCATCAGAAAAAAAACATTTTCATGATCACATATAATTCCATTGTTGGTATTTTCTTCTTTCCTTCACTAATCAGGCAGAGCTTATGAGTGGTATGATCCAACATTGCATTGAGCTGGCCCAAGAAGAAACTGACTGTAATACAACTCCAACTGCTTGTCCATCTGATTGTGGCGAACTCAACTCTGCAAGTACAAACAAAGGCGAGGGCGTTTGTGTAGTCAACAGACTAACCGAGTCCAAGGAGACACAACGGAAACCATCACGAAAGCGCAGTGTGCTCAGCGACCGGCCTGAGCTCCTCTCCACCATTGCCTATGTGGAGGATGGTGAGAATTTTTTATTGTACTGTATAATCGGTTTAGTGCTGCCTATCATAATGAGCATCTCATGACAATTTGACCTTCTACCAAGTTCATGTATTACTTACTATCTATATGCAAATGCAGTTTTTATTAATAAATCAGAAGCTAGAGAAAACCATTCACTTGTTGTGATGCTGACTTTGTATGTATATATTTTTTTATCATTAGTGAGCAATGTAAAGTTGTTTTGTCTCTGAGCTGGATAATTATCTGTTAGCTCAATCGTACATCCTTATTTGGAGTGCTTGAGAAAGTGAAACTCTCATATCCTCCCCCTCCCGCTTCCCCCATTCCACCCCTCGTACGAACACAACTATGTGGGACCTTGCTATTTTGAGGAGTTTTTGTCACTGCCATTGTAAACTGAGCATATCTCTACATTTTTCTTGTGAGAATTTCCACTTTCATTTATTCCAAAATTCCAAAAGAGGATCAATTAACTTTCCCACATATATCAATTTAATTATTTAATCCTGTTCATTAATTTAATTGCTTCACTGTGCCCCCAGTGGTGTTTATAATAGAGGACATGGGTTCCCCCCCGCCCCCTCATTGGAGGAAGACCCTCTTGTGCTCAGGACGTTGGTGTTCCTATGGTTGGCAGCGAGTGCCCCGGAAGCATTGATGGAAAGAGTGGAAACCACATGTGTGGGAAAATTGCATGCTCGTCAGGGTCACCCAGATAGCTCAGATGGCAGAGAACTCTTGCGGTTTTCCAGATGACCTGGGTTCGATTCCTGGTCTGGGCATGTAATATTCCCACATATATAAATTTAAATGAGGATCAACAATTTTGCAGCTTTCCCCCCCACCCCCCCAACTGTGTAGCCCGTAGGAACAGCATTTGTCTGTCCATCGTATATATGTATGTATGTTATGTATGTACACGACCGGTCTAAAGTTTTAGAACACCTCAATTTTTCCAGTTTTTATTGGAATTTACGCAGTTTAATGTCCAGTGAATAACCTGAAATGGCACAAAGGTAAGCAGTAAACTGCTCGAGGTTTGAAAAAAAAGTTTAGGTTAGCAAAAACGGGAAAATAATGTAAATTGCACAGTTATATTGTAAAAAAAAAGGCCTTCTTCAGGGAATAAGAAATGGGTTAACAACTTGCAGCTGTTTTGCAGCAATGTAAGTAAATGAAGCCTTGAAAGTTGATGCAAACAATTCCTACAGGTGTCCCAAACCTCTGCTGATTACTTGATTACAAACCCCCTGTCTGTATAAAAGCAGTATTGAAACAGACTGTTATTAGTTATTACACCCTCTGAAGCATTATTTGGACAATATTGCACTGTAGAAACAACAACAAGAACATGCATTTTAAGGCGATTTTCCCTGCTAGAGTGGGGGTTAGCCTTGCTGTCCCCATGACAATCTTCTACATTTTGCCCTATTTTCTGCATCTCTCCTTGTTAACCCCCTTGCCCGCATTTCTTCTTCCACCATCTTTAGCCAAGTCTTGCTCGGTCTTCCCCGTCCTCTACTTCCTTCTACATTCATTTCCATCACTCTTCTCAACCAGTCAGTTTCATCCTTCCTCAACACATGACCAAACCATCTCAACCTGTTCCTCTTCACAGCATCAATCACAGGCTCTATTCCCATCATCTTTTGCAATTCATCATTTGTCTTCCTCTCTCTCAACGATACTCCGCACATCCACCGAACCATTCGCATTTCCACCCTTTCCAGCCTTCGTTGCTGCTCTACATTCATGACCCATGTCTTGCTCCCAAAAATCATAACACTTCTCACACATGCAGCATACACCTTTCCCTTCAGCTTCAATGACACTCCCCTCCATCAGCACGCCACTCAGTTCCCGAAACTTCTTCCATGCACATCTCACTCTAGGAACCGTTGCCGAGTCTGATCCACCTTCTCCATTCAGCATGTCTCCGAGGTAGCAAAATGTTTTCACACCTTCCAGCTTCACGCCGTCTCCAAGATCCAACTCAACATTTCCTCCATCTGCAGCTCCCTCTGTGCACACCTTACATTTGAATGTAGCTGCCACACTGGTTAATGTCCCTCTCAGACCACTACATTTTTGATGAACCCACTCAGCGCACATTGTACATTGAATGGAGTTCACTCCGACACCCTTCCTGCACACAGCACATGGCCACTTCCCAGTTCTTTCCACTTCACCACATGCTTTACCACTTGCCATCACCTTCGTCTTTCCTATATTCACCTTCAGACCTTTTGTCTCCATACATTCCTTCCACTTGTTCATCTTTTCCTTCAGTCCATCCATACTTTCCGCAATCAACACCAGATCATCTGCATACAACAACTCCCATAGTAAACCCTCCTTTACGTTCTGAGCCAGCACCTCCATCACAGCTACAAATAGTAGTGGACTTAGTACCGACCCCTGATGCACTCCCACCTTCACCTCAAACTCACCACTGTTCCCGCCCTTCGTCCTTACAGCTGTGCGTGCTCTTTTGTACATTGCCATCACTACTCTGATCAACCATTCCTCCACTTCTAACTTCCTCAATGCCCATGTCAATACTTCGCGTGGAACCCTATCGAATGCTTTCTCCAGATCAACAAACCCAAGAAACAACTTCTTCCTCTTCTCCATGTACTTCTCCTGCAACTGCCTCACAATAAAGAGCGCGTCTGTCGTTCCTCTTCCTGGCATAAATCCAAACTGCATTTCGTCGATCTTCACCTTCTTCCTTATCCTCCTCTCCAACACCCTTTCCAATACCTTCATTCCATGCTCCAATAACTTTATCGCTCGGTACGAGCCACACTCCAGAGGGTCACCTTTCCCCTTGTATAGAGGGACGAGGGTACTCAGTTCCCAATCCACTGGAATGCGGCCTTCTTTCACCACAAGATTACAGATCTCTGTCATTCTCTTCACACCCAACTTCCTGCTGCCTGCAACATATCTCTCACAACTCCCGTCGGCCCTCCCGCTTTTCTACTCTTCATTGCTTTTATCGCTTCCTCAACTTCCTTCTCAGTTATCTTCTCTGCCGGTCCTAAAACTGGGTTACTCTCGATGTTGCCATCCCATTCATTCTCTGTATTCAACAGCATTTCCAGATATCTTTTCCATCTTCCTTTAAGTCCATCTGGGTCCACAACGATTTGTCCCACTTCATCCTTCAAGCAACTCACCCCCATCACATCACACCTCTCTTTCGCTATCTGCTTTGCAATCCTGAATACCGCTCTGTAAGCACTGTAGGAAGTAGTATATTGGAAACTGGAGGAAACTCTGACAGGAAGAGGTTTGGCAAAGCCACAACAGAATCAGAAGACAAGTTTCTGAGAGTCAACAGCTTGCATGATAGGCGGCTCAAAGGACAACAGCTTCAAGCACAGCTTAACACTGGTCGAAGTAAGCAAGTCTCGGTTTCAACTGTGAAGAGAAGACTTCGAGCTGCAGGTTTGACAGGTCGAGTGGCAGTAAGAAAGCCATTGCTAAGATGGCAAAATAAGAAAAAGAGGCTTGCCTGGGCCATGAAGCACCGCCAGTGGACTACTGAAGACTGGAAGAAGGTCGTATGGACCCATGAATCAAAATTTGAAATCTTTGGTTCATCACGCAGGGTTTTTGCACACCGTCGAGTAGGCGAAAGGATGGAACCATCACCAACTGTCAAACATGGAGGAGGAAGCATGATGGTCTGGGGCGCTTTTGCTGGATCCAGAGTCAGCGACTTGCACAGAGTGAGTGGCACCCTGAACCAAAAGGGCTACCACAGCATTTTTGCAGCGCCATGCAATACCCTCTGGTATATGCTTAGTTGGTCAGGGATTCATCCTCCAGCAAGATAATGACCCTAAACACACCTCCAGGCTATGTCAAACCTACCTTCGAGGAAAACAACAAGACGGTAGGATTCAAATCATGGAATGGCCAGCACAGTCTCCAGACTTAAACCCCATCGAGCTGGTTTGGGATGAACTGGACAGAAGGGTGAAAGCAAAGCAACCTACAAGTGCAACACATTTGTGGGAACTTCTGCAACAGTGTTGGGAAGAACTTCCTGAACAATATTTGATTTCCATTGTAGAAAGAATGCCACGAGTGTGTTCGGCGGTTATATCTGCAAAAGGTGGCTACTTTGCTGCGTCAAAAATGTAAATTAAATTTTGTTTAAAAAAATTATTCTATGATTTCTTTTTTATCTCCAATTGTTTATTTGTTCTATGCTTAATTTCAGTGTACATTGAGACATTAAACTGCGTAAATTTTCAATAAAAAAACTGGAAAAATTGAGGTGTTCTAAAACTTTTGACCGGTAGTGTATGTGTGTGTGTATGTATGCATGTCCCTTCCGCTGGCATTTATTCCCTTTAAAATTCGTTTTATCTGCAACCGTATCAAGGGAGCTGTCTCCCTTGACATATCACGGGCCTTTGATACGGTCTGGCACCCAGCTCTGCTCACCAAACTCTCCTCCTATGGTATCCATGGAAATCTCCATGCATGGCTTGCGGACTTCCTCTCTGGTCGTAGTCAACGTGTGGCCCTGAATGGATTTCTCTCATCTCCCCTTCCTGTTCAGGCTGGAGTTCCCCAAGGAAGTGTGCTGGGCCCTGTGCTTTTTCTGGTCTTTATCAATGATCTCTCCGACTCTCTGGAAAATCCTCTCTATCTCTTTGCTGATGACTCCACTCTCTGCCGCTCCATTCCTCTTCCCTCAGATCGGCAGTCTGCAGCCTCCTCACTCTCTGAAGACCTGGACAAAATCACAGACTGGTCAAACAAGTGGAACATGTCTTTCAATCCTGACAAATCTCACTCTCTTACTATGTCTCTCCGAAAAGATCGACTGGACAACCCTCCCATCTACTTTCTCAACAATCCTCTCCAAGAAGTTCTGTCGCTCAAGCTTTTGGGTCTCACTATCTGCCATGATCTTTCTTGGGAAAACCACATTTCCAAGCTGGCCTCCAAAGCCAGTCGCCGACTGGGCATCCTCCGTCGTGCGAAGTCCTTCCTCGGCACACCTGAGCTCCTCACCACATACAAGGCTTTCATCCGCAGCTCAATGGAATACTGTTCTCCCCTATGGGCTGGTGCTCCTGCCTCACACCTGGCTCGGCTTCACGCTGTTGAATCCAAAGCTTTCAAAATCATTGGAATCTCCCGCGATGAAGCTATCTCTGAGGGCCTTTCACTCACTCACCGCAGGCAGGTAGGTGGTCTTTCTGTCTTCCACCGACTCCTCTCCGGCCTTGCTCCCCCAGCTCTCTCTGTGCTCTGTCCCCCAAATATTCCTACAGGTCGCACAAGATCTGCCAGCAACCCTCTGATGGTTAAACTGCCGAAATCTCGGCTCTCTGCTCACCTTCACTCTTTCATTCCTCTTTTCTCCCGCCTGTGGAACAAACTCCCACACTCCCTTCAATCCCTCTCCTCCCTCCAGGTCTTTAAAACAGCTGTTCACCACCATCTCTTATCTTGCCCCATCCATAACCTTGATCTTTTCTATCCCCACTAATTCACCCCAGATCCACCTTGTTTGAAATTCCAACTTCTTTCCTGGAAATCCTGGCAGTGTCCATATGTTTATACCTCTCCCACCCCCCCCCCCCCTTCACATGCCTCCCCCCCAAAGCCCTCTCCCTCCCACAGATCTCTCGATGTCTCCATCTCTCTCGGTCCCTGCTCTCAAATGTTGTGTTTGTGTCCTTCCCCCTCTCTCCCCATCTTGTCTACCGCTCCCGATGTTATTTGTTTTATGTGTCTGTTTGTCTTTCTGTGTGATTAATGTTCGCTCTTTCACGAGCCTCGATCTTGTATACAAACAAACAAACAAACAAACAAACAAAAAAAAAAACGTTGGTCCGATTGACATGAAATTTTCACCATAGGAGTGCCTGCCTCCTCCTGTATAACTCTTTCATGATAATTGTGGCCATCGGTCACGTGGTGTGGGCACCATCTTGGAAAAAATGAAAAACGTTGCAGCTTTATATCTCCAAAACCGCTCCCTGGAAAAACAAGACCAAAAGTCTAACAGCGGCGTAGCCGGGCTTGTAAAATATAACCCACAAACACACATGATTAGCTTTTTAAACAGTCGCTAATGCTGTTTATAACATTAAACAAAGAAATTTGGAGGAATCTCGACATCCATGAGGAAAGTTTTACTTTCAGAACTGAGCAAAGATCTACTGTAATCTATATACCTCACAAGGATTGGAGGTATGCTCATTTACCAAGCAGCTAGCTAGCGCTTGTCAAGCCAGCCATTCCTTAAGGGTTTTGAATGGAGTGCTTGCTCGAATGCTTAAACCACTTGGTGATCTCTCCACAAGAAACTTGGTAAATGAACACACCCAATGTTCTTGAAACCCGACCATAGATTGACTGTAATCTATGTACCCCAAAGAGGAATGACCCTTTCAGCAGCTCCCGTAGTGAGCGCGGGTGTAGGCCTACTTGTAAATTAAAATGTCGGTCGGTGGAGCAGCCGTCGTAATGACATCATAGACGTAATGACGTAACGTACACAAAACTGCCGCTTCTTTTAATATGGAGAACATTATATATTTAAACTTCTAGTACGTTTGCAGTCACTACAAAGGGATTAGTGTTATGATTAAAAAAATAATAATAATAATAATAATAAAAAAACCCCCACCTTTAGAGGCCATTTTTCCCCGCAAGCGGGGGTTGGCCTTTTTTGGGGACCGTGGTTGTTGTTATTTTTTTGGTCCCCTTTTTGAAGCAATGTTTTACGGCCGGATGCCCTTCCTGCCGCCAACCCTTTTTGTTGCCATTAAGTGTTATGATTAGATGTACTATAATATTAACGTTACGTTATCATTATTTCGAAAATGATATTACTATCAAAAAACTGAGGCAAATTCCTTACTTCCACGGTTATTAATATTTGTGCCGAACAACGCTCATCACTGATCATGAACCATACACCGCTTCAATCCACTAACCTTCCATTCACGACATTGGAATTAAAGTATTATGGTTATATTCTCACTATTATTATTATTATTATTATTATTATTATTATTATTACGAAAACGATACTACTGAAACGATACACGACTGTATTAAGAAACCTGGGCTTAATTTGTCCGAAGCGGTCCAAAGGTGAAGCATAACGCCTAAGGCCTATACGTACCGTATTGTTGTAAGAGACGCAACACCAATGCTTCGATATTTGATGCTCATTTTAACAATCTGTTTGTTTGTGTTTTACACTGAATGAAAAACGTCAAGGTAGAGCATGGCGATTGTGATATATGACAGGTTCGACGATATGTTTGGCATGAACGGAATACATATAATCAAAATGGCTGAGTGTGGAGAGTCAGGCGCTACACGGCCGTAATGACATCAGGCGTAATGACATCACCTTGTCATGTAACCAGATTCTCAGCTCTGATTGGTATACGTTTGAGGGGACATACATACTGTTATGGAATCCAGACGACGGCACTCCCCTTAGCAAGGGGGGTTTAATCCCCTTGGCCTGTTGAGCCGGCCGTCTCTGGTCCTGGTACTTGTAATGCTCCTTTGCGAGGTGGGATTGATCAGGGTTATTGGTCAAGGTGTTCTCCCGAATACCTTCACCAATCCCTCCGCAAAACAGGGAGACAAGTACCGCTCGAAACCACGGACAAGATGGTATTTGCCGAGCGGGTTAGCAGTCCGCGGTTCGAGCCGTTAGCAAAGACTAAACCCGATTCTAAGCGTTGGCCGAAATCGCGCCACAGGAACTCAATGGGGAAATCACTAAAGCGATCGGACGAGAAAGAAACCAAACGGGTAAGAAATAACAGGGATTTATTTACTACTATATACAAGACTAAAGAAGAGGAAGAACGAAGGTAATTTACAGAAGACACAGTGCAAGCTTATACAGGCTTAACTTATTCCCAGACAGGACAACACAAACAGACTCGCACGAATAGGGAATTGCAGGTAGGATTGGCTGGAGGGAGAAGAAAGTGGGACCACAGAGCTGGAGGGATGACGTTCGATCCCGTACAGGACGGCAGGGTTGAAGTGAGCGGCCGCCGACTCTTCGCGCTCGGGTCCACACAGCAAGGTTTGCTTGAAACAGCACGTCAGAGCTGCACGCGGCTGGGGGCTGTTGGAAGCAGCGTCCCTCCTCTCGCTTGTACTTCTCGCAAGCGCCTTCCTCCTCAGAACCCAACTCGGTCAATGCCCCTCCCTCCACGTATCTCTCAGTGCGTGCTCCCTCACTCATCTGGCTCCCTCGATCATCTGCCGGTGGGGCTTCCCGTAACGGGTTATATAGCCACGCCCTGGAACCTTCACAAACCTGCTCGATCTTTCTGGTCACGCCCTACCAAGCCATGCCCACCGATGCCTGGTTGGTCGTAAGGGCTTTCTGGCTCCACCTTTTGATGACGATGGGCGGGCCACGCCCTTCTCCGAGCTGACCACGCCGTAATGGAGGCGAATGCTGTTGGAAATGTAGGCTTTGGGGCCATCGAAAAGGGGATCTATCTTATTTGATTTGGTGCAACGTAAGATCGACTAGTGGGAACATAGCCTTAACTAGAACACAGAATAACGATATAACTATAGAGAGGTTCTATGATTGGCTACGTGCTTGTACATGGACTAGCTACGGTGCACTTATTTCAATTAACAGCCAATTAAGGGGAAATGTAGACGGGTTACTTATAAGGGATTTTAATACTAAATTTGATAAAGTGAAGGTTCTAAAAACTGCAACAATACATACTGTTGCGGATCTCAGCGCCCGCCTTTTCCCCTTACCAAGAGGGGGGATTAGTCCCCTTGTCTTTGACGAGCCGACGGGACCCGGGACCTATGACGTCCCTCCCGGACAGTGCGAAGTAGGGTCGTAGGACTAATCATTAATACCTAAGTACTCGCACCGCCCAGAAACGAGGAAATAAGCCCCGCCCGAATCACGGGTGTTGGTGGATATGCCGAGTGGTAGCGAACCCGTGACCCGAGCCGTTATCGATGACTAAACCCGATCTAAGCGGTTATTAATTGTGCCACGCTTACCCAATGATGGAAATCGAGCATCCTGGGCATCCTCCATCGTGCGAAGTCCTTCCTTGGCACACCTGAGCTCCTCACCACATACAAGGCTTTCATCCGCAGCTCAATGGAGTACTGCTCTCCCCTCTGGGCTGGTACTCCTGCCTCACGCCTAGCTCGTCTTCACGCTGTTGAAACCAAAGCATTCAGAATCATTGGAATCTCCCGCGATGACGCTATCTCCGAGGGCCTTTCACTTACTCACCGCAGGCAGGTTGGTGGTCTTTCCGTCTTCTACCGACTCCACTCCGGCCTTGCTCCCCCAGCTCTCTCTGGGCTCTGTCCCCCAAATATTCCTACAGGTCGCACAAGATCTGCCTGCAACCCTCTTATGGTTAAACTGCCAAAATCAAGACTATCTGCTCACCTTCACTCCTTCATTCCTCTTTTCTCCCGCCTCTGGAACAAACTCCCTCACTCGCTTCAATCCCACTCCTCCCTCCAAGTCTTTAAAACGGCTGTTCACCACCATCTCTTATCTTCCCCAATCCAAAACCTTGATCTTTTCTACCCCCGCTAATTTCACCCCAAATCCACTTTTTGAGGTGCCGACTTCTTTCCTGGAAGTCCTTGGTGTCCTTGCGTTTTATACCTATCCTGCCCCCCCCCCCCCAGGCCCTCTCCCTCCCACACATCTCCCGATGTCCCTGCTCTCAAATGTTTTGTGTGCTTCCTCCCCTTCTCTCCCCATCTTGTCGACCGCTCCCCTTTTTATATACTTTGTTTGCTTGTTTGTTTGATTTGTTTGTTTGATAAATGTTAGCTCTTTCACGAGCCTCGACTCTGTATACAAAAAAATAAATAAATAAAAATAACAGCCTGAGGGTACCACCTTTTATTAATTCAACAAAGTGTGCAATCTGACATTGTATCCAATTGACAAAGAGAATCATTTGACCTTTGAAGCGCAATTATACCCAACAATAAATACTGACTTGTTCGGATATTTAAATACACCAGTGGGCCCATTTGTCCAAACTTTCGTTGGTCTTCACAGCCTTGTAGCATACCTGCCTACTGTAGTGCTTGAGCATTAGTTTGCCTTTCACCAGGCCCAGAAGTGCTTGGGCCAGGGCAATGAGAGGGCATGGGGGGATTATACATTTGTTATTATTGCCAAAATATACTATTTGTATTGTTGTTAATATTATTAGTATTTTTAATACATGGTTTGTTATAATGTTCTTGTTTTTGTTATTTATTTTGTAATTAGAATGCCATTCCATGGAAGGACCTATTAAACTGCTCTATCCGCCCTAACATGGCATGCATTTCGAAACATGGGAATTCCTCCAGATTATTTGTAGTTAATTAGCCGAATCAACTCGGCAGATCATGACGATCATTTAGGTGTATCGCATTCCATATCAGAAAGCTCCAGTAGAACTCCACAAAAAACATACACACATACACCCATACACACACTTCATCCATTTATAGTATATTTCATCCAAACGCACATAATATTTTCTGCAATCCTTGGCCGAGATTTGAGTAGAACAGAAATTTTGACAGTTTCGTTTCTGAGATATACTGTGTAACATTGTACACCGGTGGAAGTGCTTGTGGAAGTGATGTCACAGTGCCAGTAGACTATTACTGAGCCGCCACTTTTTAACACTCATCGCCATAGCAATGGATCTTTCTACTGGAATAGAACCATATTATTTTGTACCAGAATACAGAGAAGCAAAGCTTTATTATTATCTCACGTGCAACCTATGGCTGTTTGTTGCATCATCGCTAGAAGCATGGCTGTGCCGCTGATGCAATGCCCCCTGTTACCAGTAAGCTGGTACTCATTTTGCTGACCTCGGAAGGATGTCAGGATAAGTCGACCTACTTGGTGTTGTTTAACGGCATGGCAGGGGCTCAAAACTCAAGACCCCAAGGTATTAAGCCAGCCACTTTAACAATTAAGGTAGCACCTGGCTTGAAGCAGAGCTAAAGAATGTTCACACTGAATCTACTTCGGAAGAGCAAAGTGACAGTATGTAGGATAACGTGGGCAGGGAAGGCTTTGACTGGGTCAGGTGAAAAGACCAACAGGCCAACCCCAACTTGTTTGTCTTGCATTTGTTCATACAAGGCAGGAGACCAGCTTTGTTGAACAAAACGATAGCAATACAGGGTTCTATATTAAAGCCGCACGCGTGTGATAAGAATATGATAATCTTGTGAAAACGTTGAATTTAGCTAGTGTGCCGACTTTAAAAAGCTTATAAGGAGCATAATGTGAAAAATTGACATCATTGAAATGTAAAGTTTTTACCCCACACCATTGAAGCAAAAAGCGGAGTAAAGCAGTTTGTTCATGTCCGTCTGTCTACAAACGACGGTTTATGATCGAGGAACAACTTATTTAAATTGAATGTTATATTTTGAACTCAAATTGGCACATGAATGGGAAAACTAACCTGTAGCTTAGCAGTACTTTGGTTCTGAATTTGTCCCAATTGCACATGCGCAGAGGCGTGAGATAATATTTTTACTCTGTCTGCCTGTCTTTCATTAAAACAAAATTGAAAATCATTCCAAACAAGAAATTTAGTGTTTTTAAGGACATAATAAAGGACACAAAAAACAGGCACGAATAACTAATATAATGTGTTGGAAGTGCTGGTGTAATATACACTGGGTAAAACGGCGGTAAAACCTGTAATGTGTTTTTATTTATACAACTTTTAAAAACTTTATTTTATTTAAATTTAAATATATACTTGAGCACTGCAGAACACAAACCACACTTTCAAAAACCTTTCCTTTAGCAGTACGGACATGTTCAATCAGGGTGGTGTATAAGACTGCATCAATAGTGCTAAACTTCTGGAATCTTTTTTTAACGATCTTCAAAATCATTGTTGTTAATTTGAAATTGAAGTAGATACCTGAACACTGCGTGGGGTATGGTTGTCTATGACCTCGTTTTTTCTGCAGCGATAAGTTGACAAGGCTAATCTTTTTTTTCCTTTTTCTTTTTTAAATATAACTTTCCTCATTTTGACCATTTATGTTAATTATATTAATGTTAAAGGTGTGACTGCCTCACTGTTTCCATTATGTGATGTAGACATGTCAATGTGCAGAGGATTTCTTGGCCTCTATCACAATGTTTTTAATAGCTGGCCTTGAGGCTTTCTCGTAAGAGGCCCTAAATGTCTTCTATCACCCGACAAACCTGACGGCCACTTAGGCCTTGCCCTTTGAGTGTTGCACTTTCAGTCTCGCCAGCTGTGCTGTGATTCAGATACTTGTAGACATATTGCTTAAAATGGACTGAGTTCTTGCACTACTTTAAGTAATTTTGTTCCCTTTTTTTTGTAAACGCATCTCTTATCCCGCACAGGGCAAGAGCTTCAACCAGTCAAGCCACGTCGCTCAACTTCATTTTTCAGCCGTGGATTGGGACATGCACACAGCAGGAAAGGACAGTCAGGAAACGAGGAAACAAAACAAAGGGGAGGCACAAAAGTTGTCTATACTCCTGCAGAGAGTGAAGAGATTGAGGGGACTGTAAGGTTGAGCCAATGAGATTAATTACAAGTTGGCCTTTGGAATGAACGAATGCAATTGGGTGGTTGTGTCCCTTAAAGCTGTTATAGTCACTCATGGAAATGAAATACTTTGCCAAACAAACCAGGTTGCTTATAACAAGATGGATTACAATATCATTGGTTACTACTGGGCTCATAATGAAGTTCTTTAAACGACCTTCTCTGACGAAGCATCTTTGATTCCTTCGAGTATGTAACTTTAATTACATTTATGTAAATGAGGGACAACAGACTGATTGTGTACCTGCAGCAAAATGCTTCTGCACTTCATTGGAGTCTTATAGTAGCTGCAACTTCAATATTTATATTGTCGATTGCGACTTGGTACTGTTGTTGCAAAACCTATCTTTCCTCTGCTTAAACCAAAAAGCATTTTGTCGTTGTTGGCTACCTTGTGTGCTCAATTTGTATTTTGACAGCGGGAATTCAGATACTGCCCCAAAAGGGGGGTATATGACCACTTTTGTAACTATAGTAATGGAGCTTTGTATCAGAGACATCTATTTCAAGTCTCGTAAAAAGATCCTACTATTCACTATCAAATTATTACAATAAATACTTTTGAATCTTTATTCTTTGAACGTACTAAATGAGAAAGCCCATGCGAAGACATCTCGTCTGGATACAAAAAAGTTTAATTTGGGATAAAAGGAATGCTTCTTGAGGTTCTATGTTTTAACATTGATTGTAATGGATGGGTGTCGGGCTGAAAAGGTGCTTTTAATTTTTTTAGAAGTGAAATAAATTTAAGCACTACTTATTAAACTGCGCATATATTTTCAAAACGAGTAACAATCGGAACATCCGATTTTTGCTGTAATACAGCTGATCATTTATGTTTTCTGCCTTTTTCCCAAACTACCCATGCAGCCTGGCTACTTGGCATGCTTGGTGAACTCGGATCAGGTTTATCCAGGCAAGGCTGAACGTTAGGAGGAAAACCGTTGTCCATTTCATGAATGCTGTCCACCGTCAAATGTTAATGGCGTGAAGCACAGTACTTAATCTGACGTCGACATCCTTGAGTGGATAAAGTAGTAAGGCTTATGTCAAGCTGGATCATGTACTGCACTAGTTGCTGTCCTATCTGTGAATGGCACTTCCAGTACAAAGCCAGAACTCACGTTGGCTGCTGCTATTGTGCGGTGTCTTACGGTTCATCGTCTTTGGCAGGCATCAAAACAAGAAGCGGGAGTACTGTATATAGTTTTGGCTTTAGGATATCTTTCTGACATCAATCAATTTGATTAGGGAATTATCTTTGGTAAACCAACGAGGAATAGTCTAAATAAGAAATTTGCTCTCGATGTCTAGTAGTCTCCAAGTTATTTGTGGCCAAATAGCAACATGACATAATGATGTGATTACTTTCTCTGGGATTCGTGCATGTTTTACAATACAACACTATGTGATTACTGGGATAATTACAGTGGAACATGCACTTTTTGCCTTTATAACAGTCCCAAAGAGTAAGGAAAATCTTTATAATTTGGTTTTCTGTAATTAATTGATGGTTATTTTTATGGATTTTGAGAAAAAAGATGGGGGCATTTTGAGCTTATGTATGAGATATCTGCCTCTCAATCATTTTGCAACCAGTAATTAAATGGATTTACTTGTTAATCGTGGATTTATAAATAGGTTAATTCCTTTAACTGTGTGACTGGAAAAGAGTAAAATGGAATAAGTACATGTGGTTCAATTTGTAGGATAATCATGGTGGATGCAACGTGGTTAAATCCGAGTTATTAACAGTTTGTAGCATTTTTCATTTCCGAAGATACTTTCCAGGTCAGCATTGAAACTCTGGCTAATGGCAAGTGGATAATAATTTTTTTTAAAGCCCGAGGATACCTCGGTGAAGATTGGTGCCAAACAAGGAAGCCAAGCAAGCGATAGGAATTCATAAATTCCCAGAGGGCAGGCTGAACAGGAGGTTTTGTAACCATAGAGGAGTAAAAGGGGGAAGAGGAGGCACTTGCGAAGTGGTTTTCGATGACACCAACTATCACTTTCCATTGATGCTTTCTCAAAAATGTTTGCTTTTCTTTTTCTTTTTTTTCCCTTTTTTTACTACATTACAATTTAGAGGGCCATCATGCTCTGTACTTCAGGTGCACGTTTTCATACTACTGTTTGCTCACTATTGTTCTTGTAACCTATTTAAGCGAGTTTGTTTTTACTATCACGCCATAATATGTGGTTGCACACATTTCTGTTTTGCATGACGTTTGTTCTATTCTTCCATTCTTCCATTCCAAGGGTTCAATTGTGATCTTGAATATGCCAGAATATTTTTTGCCAAAGATGTTTGTTTTTGTACTTTTTATTTTATTTTATTTACTTTTCATCTTTATTATTTTTTCTCTCGATTGTTCCAGGAAAGTATTTTTTTTACTTTTTTTTAATTTTTAATTTTTACTTTTTAAAATAACTTTTCATCTTTGATTAGTATTTTTCTCCTGTTTGTTCCAGGAAGGTATTGTCCTATCAGCCTGAATGGTTAACACCGCTGGGTGACGAATGGCCGTAACAGGTTTAACTCTGAGGCGAACTCCGAATAATGGCGGTACCGTCGTGTGCAGGTGAAGGAACCAAGGTGCTTACCTCAGACGGAACTACACGGGTCTATTCCTGAAACCCACAGAACAACTAAACACGACAATTGAAAATGCAACACAAATGAATTTAATGAAATAAAACAAAGAATAAAAATGAACAGTGAGGCAAATTGAATATTGCCTATGGTGAGACGTCTCCAGTCAAACAGACAAGGGGAAAGATAAAAATAAAATAAATTGTATTGTTTTAAACCGGCCGGCACCCAGCTTGCTCAACGAGGCTTTTTAGGAGCTTGCTGGTCCTCGAAGCTCAAAACCCCACAGGCAGGAAGCACACAAGATGGCCGCTCCTTGGCGCCACAAACGTGAGGCCCTTTTGGAGGGCAGTCCTCCCTTGGGTCCCTCTGCTGTGGACGCTGTGGAGAGCACAGCGTGGACCCACAAACCGCCACAAACACCTCCTCACGATCGCAAAAGTCCACACGAGCTCCGCAAAATTCTCCTCATGCTTGCACACGAACTAGGAACCGCCAGCACAAAAAGACTGACTGAGACAAAAGCCAGTCTGAGAGAGAGAGAGATGACGTTCTTGAAGTCTTTCGATGCTGTCACCCTGACCAATCATGCACTTCGGGGGCCGGGCCTCATGGTCCTCTTGACCGCCCACCGATTCTCCGCCTCTACTGGGTGGGGCCTTTTTTTCTCAGTCGGTTGGTGGGGTGGGGTTAATTGCCTATTACGATTCCTTGAAGGCGGGGTTTACTTGTAGATTGTAATGTCCGGGTACTGTCGGCGATGGTGTGGTGGGGTTTAGCCCGATCAGGAATGTTTGGATTTCTGTCTGTCGGCATTTATGCCGGTAGTTGTTGTTTGTTAACGACGTGGGTTTTTATGGCCCGCTTGTTATAATTGTAAGAACATAGGGCAAATCACAGGAGGCATTTGCATATTGGGGAGATTAATCTTAAACCCCAGAGCTAATTAGCATGTCTTCACCCCCCCTCCCTCCTCCACCTTGTGAAGAACACATAAACAACATTAAACTCAGTTTTCCTACTTAAATACATCAAGATTGGCTTCCTATTTGCACACGGTCCATGCTACCCTACACCGTTCTATCTCCACTATGTTATTTCATCCTCTACCCCCACAAACGTAATAGTATTTTTTTACTTTTTTATTTTTACTTTTCATCTTTATTAGTATTTTTCTCCCGTTTTTTCCAGGAAAGTATATCTCATGGTTTATTGGGTGGCATGTTGTGGGAATTCTACTCTGATAAATTGAGCTTTAATAAAAATACTATTTGTTGCACTTCAACAAAGGGATGGCAAGTATTGTATATCCTGTGCACATCATTTTGTTCAATTTGATGTCCAAGTGGAGAATGGAGTTTGTGTCTTTTGACAGGATTATTTTCTGTTTGAATCTGCAGCACTATAAATACACCATGAAAAAATTTCTCATTGTGTGTTCAATTGACTGTGATTGCATTGTTTTTGAGAGGTTGAATAATGTGACTATAGCTTGACTGATAATAATTTGCTTTCAAGTGACAGTTACCCAAGTTCCACTTTGCAATAAAAAAAAATAAAAAAACCACCTTTAGAGGCCATGTTTCCCCGCAAAGCGGGGGTTGGCCTTTTTCGGGAACCGTGGTTGTTGTTGTTTTTCTGTCCCCTTTTTGAAGCAATGTTTTACGGCCGGATGCCCTTCCTGACGCCAACCCTTTTTGCCGCCTTTAACGACAAACAGGGAATTACCAGTGAACTGGTACTCGATTAGCCGACCTCGGAAGGATGACAGGCTGAGTCAACCCCCCTGGCGTTAATTCGGCGATCGACCGGGATTCGAACCCAGGATCGTAGGATCCTAAGCCGGCACCCTAGCCGCTAGCCCAACACCAGGGATTGCAATAACATTGCAATAACTTTGCAATAACATAGCAAAACGTATCATTATCTTTAAATTTTTTGGAACAAGTGGTGTAATACACTGAAACGCAAAAGAAACTTACCACTTGTTTGAAATGTAATAAATTGTAACAGTTCAAAATAAAACAAACCAACAATTGATAATAATTGAAACATTGGCATTTTATTGATGACATGTCAAGTTTTTGACCAAGATACACCATCTCATCAGTTTGTTCTACAGTACAGAACAGCATAGGGTGCAATGTCAGTCCCCTTTCAATAGCGTGTGTGGCCACCATTGTTTTGGATACAAGCAGTGCATCGTCGGCGTATACTGCCTAGCAGTCTTTGGATGGATTGCTGCTGGATTCTGTCCCACTCAGTCCTCAATGTCTGAAGCAGCTCTGCCCGTGTCCTGGCCCTGCCAACTACGCGTCTCCCAAGCTCATCCCACAGGTGCTCTATGGGATTCAGGTCAGGGGAGAGCGCAGGCCACTGCATGGTGTTGATGTTCTCGCCTTGGAGAAATGCAGTGGTAAAGCGAGCAGCATGGGGACGAGCGTTGTCATGCTGAAAGGTTCTCAGTTCTGGGTGGTCTAGCAGGAATGGCAGCAGATGAGGTCGCAGGATGTTATCCACATACCGCTGGGCGTTAAGATTCCCATCCACAACCACCAGTGGCGTCCTGTACCGGCCTGATATGGCGGCCCACACCATCACACTTGGGCCACCCCACCTGTTGGCCTGACGCACGCAACAATCGGCATATCGCTCGCCAGTTCTTCTCCAGACACGCTCACGCCCATCAGGACTGTCCACACAGAACCTTGACTCATCGCTGAAAGTGACCTCGTTCCACTGCGCCAAGGTCCACCGCTGATGCTGCTGGCACCATCTCTGTCGGTTGCGGCGATGAGCAGCCGTCATCACGGGGCCTCTGTATGGTCTTCTGGCAGTCAGACCATAGTCATGCAGTCGTCTTCGTGCAGTATCATTGGAGATCCGTGGGTTTGCATGCCCCGGAGTTTCTGCCGCAGTGCGGGATGCTGGACGGAATCGATCCCGCAGGTGACTTCGGACCATCTGCCTGTCCTGCCTTGCAGTGGTGACTCTTGGCCTCCCTGATCGAGGTATGTCATCTGCAGAGTTGTGGAGGGTGTCTCTGTCCACCAGGGCCGATATCGTCTGGTGTGAACAGCCAAGGCGACGTGCCACCTCACGGTAGCTCAGTCCGCCTTGCAGCATGCCAGGGCACGCTGCCGTTGATCCCTTGACAATCGTGGCATGTTGATTGAAATGCCCATTTTGCACTGGCCTTTTTTAAGCCAATATCAAGACATCACGTGCAGCTCATTAAAATCATCCCGTACCCCTTGGCTAATCACTGACAGTCAAAACGGCTGTTCAACAGCTGTGCTATGAAGTGACCATTGAAGGTTCAAGTGACCATCCGTGACCGTTTTGTCTGACAGTGAGGACACTATTGTCCACAAATAAGTTCACACATTTACTACACGCAGTGTTATTGTTGATATTTAAAGGTTTCAAAGGTGGTAAGTTTCTTTTGCGTTTCAGTATATATTGGTAAATAAGAGTTCTGCTGTGGTGTGTCTTATGTTTAGTATAATTTATATGAAAACTTTGTTGGAAATTATAATGTGAAGGAAGTTGACACAACTCTTAATTGAAATATTATTGAGTACCCTCTGTCATTACGAGGATATCATCCTTCTTTTGGTACAGGTCTGTTTATAATAGAATCAGACACTCACTTCAGATGCATGGCTTTGGGCACAACAAAGCGAATCAAGTCTCATCGTTTGTGTTTTCCCTCATTTTCCAGTATTATATCTGGAATGCCAAATGACTTCAAAGCATGCTGCAGGAACAAACTGCAGCCTGTTTGGTTGAAGACAAGCAGAATGTGATTCTGCAATTGATTTCTCAGAAGTCCTATGAATATGATCACTTGTCCTCATTCTTCAAAAAGAAAAAAGGTTTTGATACATCCATTTTTCTAGAACTATGTCAACAGATTCCCCGCCACTCAGCTATTGGTTTTGGATGCGCATGGGTCCAAACTAAGTCGGCGACTAAAAATCTACTTCATAGTAGATTTTAAGGTAGTACGTTGTAGACAGCAACCGCCCAGGGTGGTGCTACCGTCCTGATTGAGGAGCATTAAAGTGGTGCTCAGAACCATCTTACACACTCCGTGTCAGGATTGCTGGTCTTACTTTCTGCACTCAAACTATAGCTATCGGGCTAGCTTTAATCTCTCTTGCAAACAAACGCACGTTTCATCTAACACTTTTCTTACTCATTTTCACTCCTCACCTTTACATTCTCTCTATTCTATTCCTCTTTCCTCACATTTGTCAATGCAGTTATTTTATTTAAGGCCTGGTCTCAATGAGGACTATATAGTCCATGACTGGAGCCTTCAACATAAAAAATAAATAACCGGGCAAGAAGGACCTTTGTCAGGGAGGTGACCGAGAACCCAATGACCACTCTGACAGAACGACAGAGTTTCTTGGCTGAGATGGGAGAATCTGCCGGAAGTACAATAGTCTCTGCAGCACTTCACAAATCTATCCTTTATGGGAGAGTAGCCAAACGAGAGCCACTCTTGAGAAAAAAAGGCACATGATGTCACACCTGGAGTTTGTAAAAAGGAACGTGAAAGACTGAGAGCATGAGGCAAACGATTCTGTGGTCTGATTAAACGAAAATTGAACTCTGCACTGAATGTAAAGAGCTACCACTGCTGGAAACCGAGCACAGCTAGTGGTGATTGCAGCATCATGCTATGGGGATGCTTTTCATCAGTAGGGAATGGGAGCCTTGTAAGGACAGAGGGAACAATGAGTGGAGCCAAATACAGGCAAATCCTTGAGGAGAATTTCAAAGTGCAAAAGACGAGACTGCGGCAAAGATTTACATTCCAACAGGACAATGACCCCAAGCATTCAGCCAAAGCAACACAGGAATGGCTTCAGAACAAAAATGTGGAAGTCCTAAACTGGCCAAACCAAAGCCCAGATTTGAATCCCATTAAGAATCTGTGGAAAGATTTGAAGATTGCTGTTCACCGATGCTCCCATTGAACTTGACAGAGCTTGAGTAAATCTGCAAGGAAGAATAGGAGAAATCCCCCCAAATAAGATGTGCAAAACTGATGCAGACAAACCCAAGAACACTCGAAGCTGGAATCGCTGCCAAAGGCACTTCTACAAAGTATTGACTCGGGGTTGAATACTTATTTAAATTAGGTATTTCTGTTTTTCATTTTTAATTATTTTATAAATATTTCTAAAAAAAAATACACTTTGACATCATGGGGTATAATGTGTCGATCATTGACAAAAAAAAAAATCTCAATTTAATACATTTTAAATTTGGGCTGTAACACAACAAAATGTAAAAATAGTCAAGGTGTGTCAACACTGAAAGCACTGTAGCTCCTGCAACTTCTTTGAATTTCCAACACTCCTTAACCCTGATGGCTGTTTTTGACATTCCAAAATACATGATAAATGCAATTCCACGACATTCCACTCTCATGAAAGCAATAATATTGTCCTGTGGATGGCTCTATTAAAACGGAGCACACCACGGATGACCAATTGAGCTTTAATGAAGGCACGGGTGGAAGGGAGAGGAAGAAGAGGCGGAGGATCTTGCCTGTCGGTCCCTGAGCAGTCTTCACCCCTGCAAATTTATTCACACGCAAACGTCTTTTATGTGCAAAAATACACGGCTTTATTGCCGGACCCCGAGAACAATGAACGCGCCGGTAACTAAAATCCCCTAATGAGTGCTCCTACACTCAGACACACATACGCACAGATGGGGAGGATAAATGAAAAGAAATGTGTTTGTCGTGGGTATCTATCTCGTCTGGCTGAGGTGTGTTGGGGATCGTCAGGCCCCGAGCTCATCATCCGAACGCAGCTCCAGTGTTATTGGGAGGAAGGCCTTGATGCGCCCTTGTTCACACGCTGCATGCCTCGTTTGCACGCTCGTCGTCCGAACGCGAGGTCCTGTACGCGAACGCAGGGAAGGAAGATCGTCAGCACTCCGTCTCTCCACCGTCCGTCGTCGCCCAACAAGCAAGGGTCCAAACGGGAAGAGGTCCAACACAAGAAGGCAGTCCAAAAACCGAGAGCACAAAGGGAGAGAGAGAATATGTCTCCATGACCATCCGCTTTGGAATCCAAAAACGAGAGGAGGAAAATGCCGGCTCGTGAGTCGTTTTGTCGCTCGTCGTCTGACGTCACCGGCGCTTCTTCAATCAGTGCGTCGCTTCTTGCTCGCCCCTCATGCCCTCCAATCCGAGGGAAGCTTCTTGCCCCTCCCCTAGCCAATCACCAGTCCTTCCTTACTCTGCCAATCGGTGGCCTTCATCCTGCCTCGTCTCCCTATTGGTGGTGTCTTGTCCAATTGCTTCCCCTCTGGGCGTGGCTCTCGGCCTGCCTGACCGATGAGTGTTGCTATGCAAGTTGGTGTTGTAGCTGGCTGCGGCTCCATCTGTAGTGCCCTGAACTGGCTTCTGGTGAGTTTTATTGTGAGAGGGGAATTTAAGTAGTGTGTGTGGTGTAACTAATGGGCCTAACTAATGTCTGGTGCGTTGCCATACAGGACAAAGGAATGATTACAGAGGGAATGACGTACAAGGGAATTAACATAATCCCTGAATTAAATAACATGCCTCGCCCCCTCGTGGTGGGGACATATTTCCAACGTATCCGACATCTGGACTACACACGTCCCCGACTTACTGTACATTGAAGTGGTTCTTGCTACCCGCGATCATCGGAACACCTACCTCTGCAGATCTACCTAAATCTATATATATCACTACCCCAAAATTCATAACAATCTAACATCTGGCCAGCTTAAAGTCTGAGCTTTTAACGTTGTCTTTTTGATCAAAGACTGTTGTCCCTTGCCAAGTCTGTCTCTGGTTTATGTTTCCCCTCCATCACACCCCTTGCTTCAAACGGCATCAAAGTTGACCATGAGAAAGCTGAATATATAATCTCAGTCTTTGCTTTGAAATGGCATGGATGCAACACATCGTTCCCTTCACCTACCATACTGTCTCAGACTCGCTGCTCTTGGGTGCTGTCTCTCTCTCTCTCTCTCTCTCTCTCTCTCTCTCTCTCTCTCTCTCTCTCTCTCTCTCTCTCTCTCTCTCTCTCTCTCTCTCTCTCTCTCTCTCTCTCTCTCTCTCTCTGTCTGTCTGTCTGTCTCTCTCTGAGGATAGGCAACCCTCACATCTCGGTTATTGCCAGGGGCACCAAAGATAGATAGAGATATAGCACTGCCACATGCCAAGCTTAAACCTTTTAAACCCTGAGCTCCTCAGGCTTTCAGCTCCCACCATGGGCTCCCTGGAGAACAATCACTGAAAAGTTGAAATTTGCTTTATTTTGGTTGTCTGCCAGTAAAAATGTTTTTTTGCTAGCCCTGCAATTACAAATATACGATATTTTGAATCATAGAGGGTCTTACTTTCTCCTTTTTTGAGTTTATCGCCAATACTCTACTTTGTGGTGCCAGTCAAACGAGCAGTTATTGCCCGGATTTCCTATTCACAATAATTCTTCACAAAAACCTCCATCACACTTCCTGAGTAATTAGAGGCGAAGCAAACCGAAGATTAGGTGTAATATAATTGAGCCGCTAATTGTTCAGGAAGTTGTGCAGGATGTGTTTGTAAACAAGAGAAAATTAGTTTTAGACTGTAGCGGCTACCGCTGGGTTTTCACAATTGCCTTGCACCTATCAAGGACGCGGAGCGATCACCATGCCGGGTTCGTCCAGGACGCCCGGGCAGGCCCGCGCTCAACTTGCCAGGCCTCGGTCGGGACGCCCGGGCATGCCCGGGCAGGCTCGCCCTCAACTTGCCAGGCCGCAGCCAGGACGCTGGGCCACGCCCCCTCTCGCCTTTCCTGGGCAAACGCTCCGGGATAATATGTATATATATTGCTGCCCGATAAACGGGCTTTTCAGAGTGCCTGAGTGTTTGGTTTGATTAAAGCAACTCGGATGAATTCCAGCTTTTTGTCGCGTCCATTCTTCCGATCGACGTGGGAGCCCCAGCTCCTTCATTGGTGACCTACCGACATGGACACGGCAGTCGCCCTTAAACTGCCTACCTTCTGGGAGGCTCACGCGGCGGTTTGGTTCGCACAGGCGGATTCCCTGTTCGCCCTGCGAGGCATCACGGCCGACGACACCCGCTTCCACCATGTGGTAGCAGCGCTCGGTTCGGCCACCGCAGCCCGCGCCCTGAGCCTCCTCGAGAGCCCGCCAGCCGCTGACAAATACGGCGCGATTAAGAAGCTTCTCCTCGATGCTTTCGTCCTCCCATCGGCGGACGCGCACGGCGCCTGCTCGACCTGCCCGAGCTCGGCGACACGCGCCCTTCCGAGCGAATGGACTACATGCTTTCACTGCTCGGCGAGCACTCTTCGGCATTCCTGTTCCGGGAGCTGTTCCTCCGTCAGCTGCCTAACCCGGTACGCCTCGCCCTGGCAAGCACGACGATCACAGATCCCCGGGCCCTTGCCAGAGAAGCCGACAAGATCTCCGCCGCAGGACAGCGCATCGCAGCGGCGACATGGGACCCACCGCCGTCCGATGCAACACCCATGGCGCCCGAGCACCCGGCACGGTCGACGACCGAACTGCCGACGCAATTGGCGGCCGCTACACCGAGCCGACCACCTCCAGCACGACGACCGGGGCCTCCACCTGACCAAGCGTGGTGTTACTATCATGCCAGGTTCGGACAGAAGGCCCGGACATGCCGACCCCCGTGCACCTTCGGCAGGCCGGGAAACGGCCGGGCCGGCGTTCATTACCAGCCATGAGCGCCGACCACACGGGCAACTTACTGTTCATCATGGATAAAGCGTCCGGACGGCGCTTCCTGTGCGACACCGGCGCCCAACTGAGCGTCATACCCGCCTCTGACCAGGACAGGCAATCCGCGGTTTGCGGCCCCTCCTTGGTTGCGGCCAACGGATCGACCATCCGCACCTTTGGCCCGCGCAACGTCACCCTCTGCTTCGGCGGCCAACGCTTTGCTTGGACGTTTGTAACCGCAAACGTGCCCATGGCTCTGCTAGGCGCCGACTTCCTCTGCGCACACGGACTGCTGGTGGACGTCCAACGGCGTCGTTTAATCAACGCCGAAACCTTCAGCTCCCTGGTATGCACATTGAGCAGCTCCGCGCCGACCGAGCTGGCATGCGCCGTCCCGGCGGCGAACGAGTTTGCTCGCCTGCTCACGGAGTTCCCGGCCCTCACGCGGCCGACGTTTTCGGCCGTCGCAGTACGGCATGGGATCGAGCACCACATACCAACCACGGGCCCGCCGGTCTACGCCAGGGCCCGCCGCCTCGACCCAGCCAAGCTCGCCGTGGCGAAGGCCGAATTCGACGCGTTGGAGCACCTCGGCATCGTGCGGCGCTCCGATAGCGCGTGGGCCTCGCCACTGCACATCGTGCCAAAGCCGGGGGGTGGATGGCGCCCGTGTGGCGACTACCACCGTCTCAATGATGCTACCACCCCCGACAGGTACCCGATCCCGCATATCCAAGACTTCTCCGCCCGTCTGGCGGGACGGGTCATTTTTTCGAAAATTGATCTCATACGGGGATATCACCAGGTACCTGTCAGGGCGGCCGACGTCCCTAAAACGGCAGTCATCACGCCGTTCGGCTTATTCGAATTCTTGCGGATGCCGTTTGGTCTCAAGAACACGGCTCAGGCGTTCCAGCGCTTGATGGACGGCGTGCTGCGTGACCTGCCGTTCCTTTTCGTTTACCTGGACGACATCCTCGTCGCCAGCACGTCCCGGGCCGAGCACCTCCTCCACCTCCGAACACTGTTCGGGCGCCTCAGCGAGCACGGCCTCATCGTCAACCCGGCCAAATGCCACTTTGGTACGACGGCCGTTGATTTTTTGGGCCACCACATCACCAAGAACGGGGCCGTGCCGCTGCCAACCAAGGTCGAGGCCATCACCACGTTCCCGCGTCCCCGCACCATAAAGGCCCTGCAGGAATTCCTGGGAATGGTGAATTTTTATCACCGCTTCGTGCCCCGCGCTGCTCAACTCATGCGGCCCCTCTACGAAGCCCTCCGGGGCAAGCCGGCCAAGCACGACATCGCCTGGTCCGCAGCAATGGATGCGGCCTTCCAAAGCTCAAAGCGGGCCCTCGCCGACGCAACACTGCTCGCTCACCCGGTGCTCAACGCTCCCATCGCCCTCACCACGGATGCCTCCGACTACGCGGTGGGCACCGTACATGAGCAATGGGTGAACGGGGTTTGGCAGCCACTCGCTTTTTTCAGCCGGCAGCTCCGGCCGAACGAGCTCAAATACAGCACGTTTGACCGGGAGCTCCTCGGTCTACACCTGGCCGTCCGCCATTTCCGCCACCTCCTGGAGGGCCGACCTTTCACGGCGTTCGTCGACCACAAGCCGTTGGTTTACGCCATGGCCAAGGTCACGGAGCCGTGGTCGGCCCGCCAACAGCGCCACCTCTCCGCCGTGTCGGAGTTTACCACGGACATCCGGCACGTCGCCGGCAAAAACAACGCCGTGGCCGACTGTCTTTCCCGGGCCAGCGCGAACGCGGTCCACCTGGGCGTGGACTTTGCGCTTATGGCGGCGGACCAAACCACCGACACCACGGTGCAAGCCCTCCGTGCGGCGGACACGGGCCTCCGCCTGGCCGACATCCCCTTCGCGGACACTGTCCTGCTCTGCGACGTTTCCAAGGCCAGCCTCGCCCCATCGTGCCCGTCACCTGGCAACGCCGCATCTTCGCCTCCCTCCGCGGCCTTTCCCACCCGGGCCGGAAAGCTTCCCAGAAGCTGGTGTCGGCGCGATTCGTCTGGCACGGCCTTCGTCGGGACGTCCGCGATTGGACCAGCACCTGCACGGCCTGCCAACGGGCCAAGGTCCACCGACACACCCAGGCCCCGCTGGCACCTTTCACCGTGCCCGAACGACGTTTCGACCACGTCAACGTGGATCTGGTGGGCCCCCTCCCCCCGTCACGGGGGTTCACACACCTGCTCACCATGGTGGACAGGACCACCAGGTGGCCGGAGGCCGTTCCCCTCGTCTCCACCACCACCGCCGACGTGGCGCAGGCTTTCATCGCCACCTGGGTCGCCCGCTTCGGCGCACCGGCGGACATCTCGTCAGACCGCGGACCACAGTTCACCTCCGAGCTGTGGGGCGCGGTCGCCCGCAACCTGGGGGTCAAGCTCCACCGTACTACGGCCTACCACCCCCAAGCAAACGCGTTGTGCGAGCGATTCCACCGCTCCATGAAGGCCGCGCTCATGGCCGGCCTTCAAGACGGCGGTTGGGCCGACCGGCTGCCGTGGGTCCTTTTGGGCCTCCGCACGGCCCCCAAGGAGGACCTCCAGGCATCCACCGCCGAGCTTGTCTATGGCCAGGCGCTACGCGTCCCGGGCGAATTCGTGCCCGACGCTACCAGTCCCTGGTCCGCAGCTCACCAGCGCTCGGACCTCCAGGAGGCCGCCCGACGGTTTGCCCCCGTGCCAACATCCCACCACGGTGACCCCCAGTCCTACGTCCCCCCAGCACTTCGCACAGCGGAGTATGTTTTTGTGTGTCACAACGCACATCGGGGGCCACTCCGGCCGCCGTACGACGGGCCCTTCCGGGTGCTGCGACGGGACGACAAGTCGTTCGTCATCGACATCGGCGGCAGGTCGGACCGGATTGCGGTGGACCGCCTCAAGCCGGCGCACGTGGACGTCGACCACCCACCACGGGTGGCCCTTCCGCCGCGGCGAGGCCGCCCCCCGTCCACGGTGCCCCCCACTCGACCGCCCACCACCACACCGGACCCCCTCCCACGACCCGCCAGGGGTCGCTTCGGCCGGGTCATCAGGACCCCCCTCAAATTGACCCTGCCGGTGCAAGTCGATTCTGGGGGGACGTGTGTAGCGGCTACCGCTGGGTTTTCACAATCACCTTGCACCTATCAAGGACGCGGAGCGATCACCATGCCGGGTTCGTCCAGGACGCCCGGGCAGGCTCGCCCTCAACTTGCCAGGCCGCAGCCAGGACGCTGGGCCACGCCCCCTCTCGCCTTTCCTGGGCAAACGCTCCGGGATAATATGTATATATATTGCTGCCCGATAAACGGGCTTTTCAGAGTGCCTGAGTGTTTGGTTTGATTAAAGCAACTTGGATGAATTCCAGCTTTTTGTCGCGTCCATTCTTCCGATCGACGTGGGAGCCCCAGCTCCTTCAAGACCATGTATAAAACGAGCTCCATTACAAGCCTTAGACCATGGAAAAATAAATAAATAAAGCATGTGGCGGCCTGTCTAAGGAGGTTTGAATAGCGTCTACTTTACCAGCTGCTACAGTTCAAAGGGTTAAGGATCCTTTGGTCAGGAAGAAGACTCTCCATTATAATCCCATATGCTTTCTTGTTCTTAAATTATAGTACTGTTAATGCACTATCTGGGAATTAGTTTCCACTCCTCCACCTCTCTGTGGTTGTAGAAGTATTTTTAGCCGCGTCGCAGACGCTGCTCATAGAGTGCACTCTGCTGTTGTTGTTGTTACCACGTCTTCTTCTCTTCTTCTTCTTCTTCTTCTTCTTCTTCTTCTTGTTCTTGCAGAGAAGACAAAACTCAAAGCTCCACCCATTCTGGGAACCATAGCTCCACCCATTCTGGGAGAACCTTCATATAAACAAATATCCACCATTTTATTAACTCGCATAGCTTTGAGGCCTGTTTTGTAGGCCCGTGGTGTCTTCCTCTCACACAGTTTTCTTTCAAATCAAATTCGATATATCATTTCATTTTTCACAGTCGCCAACATAGTTTTAGACTCGGTTGAAAAAAAACGGGAAGAAAATGCGATGAAAGTTGCCCTTTATAGAACGAAATGAATTCTCAAAGGCCTGTAACTTCAAGTCCATTGCATATATTTTTTTTAAATCGCGGCATGCTCAGTCATACACCGCCCGAAATAGGAGACGGGAAAATGCCGAGATATATATATATTGGTTTAAATCGCGGCATGGTCAGTCATACACCGCCCGAAATAACAGACGGGAAAATGCCGAGATATATTAAAAATTCGTCCATTTGATGACAATCGTCACGATGAAATATTTAATTTATACGTCGTCACAATAATGTGGAGAGAGGAGCATAGCTTCGTTCACGTGTCGCCACATACGGGAAATTGCCGAGATATATATTTTTTTGCATCGCGGCATGGGGTAGTTATACACCGCCTGAAATAACAGACGGGAAAATGCCGAGATATATAAAAAATTCGTCCATTTGATGACAATCGTCACGATGAAATATTTAATTTATACGTCGTCACAATAATGTGGAGAGAGGAGCATAGCTTCGTTCACGTGTCGCCACACACGGGAAATTGCCGAGATATATATTTTTTTAAATCGCGGCGTGGTCAGTCATACACCGCCTGAAATAACAGCCGGGAAAATGCCGAGATATATTAAAAATTCGTCGCCACACACGGGAAATTTCCGAGATATATTTTCACTTTGCACAAAAATAACATCAAGTCATCGAATCAATAGGAATGTCCTGTGCTTATAACATCGACGTTATAGGCACAGCTGCATCTAGGCATTGTGTAACATCGACGCGGCTTTTGTTTTAATTAAAACTTTTTGTACTTGTTTGACACCCAGACGAGCGTGTTGCTTTTTCTGGTTTCGGTGAATGACCCCTCGTACCAACATGTTTTGCTCTTTCAAATAGTAACTTCATTTATAGTGTCTATGTGGTGGAAGATGCGTTAAGTTTGGATCAGGCCTCAGTGTTGCCTTCTAGTTTGCTATGGTGACGGGTTCAATCTTTTCAGTCTAACTTCATAGGGTAGGTCTCTGATAGTTGGGCAGAGTTTGGTGGTACTCATTTGTACTTTTTCCAGTACCCTTTGATCCTTCTCTTGATGGAGACTCCAAATTTGCATAGAATAGTCGAGGTGTGGATTGATCAGGATTTATCGAACTGCATTGCACCTTTTTTATTTCTGCATAAAAAGTTTTTTCGGATCATTGCAAGGACTCTATTGGTTTTCTTTCTTTCTTGTATCCGGATCGGTATCTTCACAAAAATCGAACCAATTTGTCATTGTCACAAACCCAACTTCTCCAACAAATTCTGTCAGAATCCTTCCACTGTAGCGGTTACCGCTGGATGCACACAATCGCCTTGCACCGGCCAGAGCACGGCCAGACGCGCCTCTCCCGGGCACGCCCGAACCTCCCGGGCACGCCCGGTCTCGTCTTTCCCGGGCATGCCCGCTCTCGCCTTTCCAGGGCTCGCCCAGAGCGTCCGGGCATGCCCGCTATCGCCTTTTCAGGGCTCGCCCAGAGCGTCCGGGCATGCCCGCTATCGCCTTTCCAGGGTTCGCCCAGAGCGCCCGGGCACGCCCAGCCTCGACTTGCCAGGCCGCAGCCAAACACGCCCGGGCAGGTCCAGACTCGCCTTTCCAAGGCTCGCCCTTGACACCCGGGCATGCCCGGTATAGCTTTTGCCGGGCAAACTTCCCGACATAAATGTGTATATATATTGCTGCCCGATAAACGGGCTTGTCAGAATACCTGAGCTGTTTTGTTTCAATAAAGCAACTCGGACGAATTCCGTCTTTGGTTGCGTCAATTCTTTCGACTCGCGTTGGAGCGCAGTTCCTTCATTGGTGACCTACCGACATGGATACGGCAGTGACGCTTAAACTGCCTACCTTCTGGGAGGCTCACGCGGCTGTTTGGTTCGCTCAGGCGGACTCTCAGTTCGCCCTGCGAGGCATCACCGCGGACGACACCCGCTTCCACCATGTTGTGGCGGCGCTCGGTTCCGCCACCGCGGCCCGCGCCTTGAGCCTCCTCGAGCACCCGCCGGCTGCTGACAAATACGACGCGCTGAAGACACTCCTCCTCGACGCTTTCGCCCTCTCACCGGCAGCACGCGCACGGCGCCTGCTCGCTCTGCCCGAGCTCGGCGACACGCGCCCGTCAGAGCGCATGGACTATATGCTCTCGTTGCTCGGTGAGCACTCTCCGGATTTTCTGTTCCGCGAGCTGTTCCTTCGCCAGCTGCATCACCCGGTACGCCTCGCCCTGGCTGGCACGTTGATCCCGGATTCCCGCGCCCTCGCCAGGGAAGCCGATAAGATCTCCTCGGCGGGCCAGCACATCGGCGCGGTTACCTGGAGCCCGCCGCCGTCCGAGGCGACGCCCACGACGCCCGAGCGCCCTGCGCGGTTGGAGGCCGAACTGCCGGTGCAACTGGCGGCCGCCACGCCGCACCGCCCGCTTCCGACACGACGGCCGGGGCCTCCACCTGACCGTGCGTGGTGTTATTACCACGCCAGGTTCGGACACAAGGCTCGGACGTGCCGGCCCCCGTGCACTTTCGGCAGGTCGGGAAACGGCCGGGCCGGCGTTCATTCCCAGCCATGAGCGCCGGCCACTCGGGCAACTTGCTGTTTATTCGGGACAAAGCGTCTGGGCGGCGTTTCCTGTGTGACACCGGCGCCCAACTGAGCGTCATACCCGCCTCCGAGCAGGACAGGCGGGACGCCGTTTGCGGCCCCTCTTTGGTCGCTGCTAATGGCTCGGCCATACGCACTTTCGGCCCACGCGTCGTCACCCTCTGCTTCGGCAGCCAGCGTTTTCAATGGACTTTTGTGACCGCCTGCGTCCCCATGGCTTTGCTGGGCGCCGACTTCCTCTGCGCGCACGGGCTGCTGGTCGACGTCAAACGTCGTCGCCTTGTCAACGCCGAGACCTTCAGCTCCCTGGCGTGCACGATGAGCAGCTCCGCGCCGACCGAACTGGCGTGCGCCCTCCCGGCAGCGAACGAGTTCGCTCGCCTGCTCGCGGAATTCCCGGCCCTCACGCGGCCGACGTTTTCGGCCGTCGCGGTGCGGCACGGGATCGAGCACCACATACCCACTACGGGCCCGCCGGTCTACGCCAGGGCCCGCCGCCTCGACCCGGCCAAGCTCGCCGTGGCGAAGGCCGAGTTCGACGCGTTGGAGCACCTCAGCATCGTGCGGCGCTCCGATAGCGCGTGGGCCTCGCCACTGCACATCGTTCCAAAGCCGGGGGGTGGATGGCGCCCGTGTGGCGACTACCGCCGTCTCAACGACGCTACCACCCCCGACAGGTACCCGATCCCACATATTCAGGACTTTTCCGCCCGTTTGGCGGGACGGGTCATCTTTTCGAAAATTTACCTGACACGGGGCTACCACCAGGTACCTGTCCGGGCGGCCGACGTCCCGAAGACGGCCGTCATCACGCCGTTCGGCCTGTTCGAATTTTTGCGGATGCCGTTTGGCCTCAAGAACGCGGCCCAGGCGTTCCAGCGCTTGATGGACGGCGTGCTGCACGACCTGCCGTTTCTTTTCATCTATCTGGACGATATCCTCATCGCCAGCACGTCCCGCGCCGAGCACCTCCTCCACCTCCGAACACTGTTCGGTCGCCTCAGCGAGCACGGCTTAATTGTCAACCCGGTCAAATGCCACTTCGGCGCGACGACCGTTGACTTTTTGGGCCACCGCATCACCAAAACCGGGGCCGTGCCGCTGCCGACCAAGGTCGAGGCCATCACCACGTTCCCGCGTCCCCGTTCCATCAAGGCCCTCCAAGAGTTCCTCGGCATGGTGAATTTTTATCACCGATTCGTGCCCCGCGCTGCTCAGCTCATGCGGCCCCTTTACGAGGCCCTCCGGGGCAAGCCGGCCAAGCATGACATTGTTTGGTCTGCGGCCATGGACGCGGCCTTCGCCAGCGCCAAACGGGCCCTCGCCGACGCAACGCTGCTGGCTCACCCGGTGCTCAACGCGCCCATTGCCCTCACTACGGACGCCTCCAACTACACGGTGGGCGCCGTCCATGAGCAATGGGTGGACGGGGTTTGGCAGCCACTTGCTTTTTTCAGCCGGCAACTCCGGCCGAACGAGTTAAACTACAGCACGTTCGACCGCGAGCTGCTCGGGCTATTCCTGGCCGTTCGCCATTTCCGACACCTCCTGGAGGGCCGCCCGTTCACAGCTTTCGTCGACCACAAGCCGTTGGTCTACGCAATGGCTAAGGTCACGGAGCCGTGGTCGGCCCGCCAGCAGCGCCACCTCTCCGCCGTGTCGGAGTTCACCACGGACATCCGGCACGTCGCCGGCAAAGACAACGCCGTGGCCGACTGTCTTTCTCGGGCCAGCGCGAACGCGGTCCACCTCGGCGTGGACTTCGCGCTCATGGCGGCCGACCAGACCACCGACGCCTCGGTGCAGGCACTCCGTGCGGCGGACACGGGCCTCCGCCTGGCCGACATTCCCTTCGCGGGCACCGTCCTGCTCTGCGACGTCTCCCAGGGCCAGCCTCGCCCCATCGTGCCCGTTTCCTGGCAGCGCCGCATCTTCGCCTCCATCCACGGCCTTTCTCACCCGGGCCGGAAAGCTCTCAGAAGCTGGTGTCGGCGCGTTTCGTCTGGCACGGCCTTCGACGAAACATCCGCGACTGGGCCAACGCCTGCACGGCCTGCCAGCGGGTCAAGGTCCACCGCCACACCCAGGCCCCGCTGGCACCTTTCGCCGTGCCTGAACGGCGTTTCGACCACGTCCACGTGGACCTGGTGGGTCCCCTGCCCCCCTCGCGGGGGTTAACCCACCTGCTCACCATGGTGGACAGGACCACCAGGTGGCCGGAGGCTGTGCCCCTCGCCTCCACCACCACCGCCGACGTGGCGCAGGCGTTCATCGCCACCTGGGTCATCCGCTTCGGCGCACCAGCGGACATCTCGTCCGACCGCGGCCCACAGTTCACGTCTGAGCTTTGGGGTGCGGTCGCCCTTTCGTTGGGGGTCACGCTGCACCGCACCACGGCCTACCACCCCCAAGCCAACGGGTTGTGCGAGCGGTTTCACCGCTCCATGAAGGCCGCACTCATGGTCGGCCTTCAGGACGACGGTTGGGCAGACCGGCTGCCGTGGGTCCTTTTGGGCCTTCGCACGGCCCCCAAGGAAGACCTCCAGGCGTCCGCCGCCGAGCTCGTCTACGGCCAGCCGCTCCGCGTCCCGGGCGAATTCGTGCCCGACGCTACCAGTCCCTGGTCCGCCGCTCGCCAGCGCTCGGACCTCCAGGAGGCCGCCCGACGATTTGCCCCCGTGCCGACGTCCCGCCACGGTGGCCCCCAGTCCTACGTCCCCCCGGCGCTTCGCACAGAGGAGTACGTCTTTGTGCGTCATGACGCGCACCGGGGGCCACTCCGGCCGCCGTACGACGGGCCCTTCCGGGTCCTGCGACGGGGCGACAAGTCTTTCATCGTCGACTTCGGCGGCCGGCCGGACCGGATTTCTGTGGACCGCCTCAAACCGGCGCACATGGACGTCGACCGACCACCACGGTTGGCCCTTCCTCCGCGGCGAGGCCGCCCCCCGTCCACAGTTCCCCCCGCTCGACCACCCACCACCACGTCGGACCCCTCCCCACGACCCTCCAGGGGTCGCTTCGGCCGGGTCATCCGGACCCCCCTTAAATTGACCCTGCCGGTGCAGGTCGATTCTGGAGGGGCGTGTGTAGCGGTTACCGCTGGATGCACACAATCGCCTTGCACCGGCCAGAACACGGCCAGACGCGCCTCTCCCGGGCATGCCCGGACTCACTGTTCCCGGGCACGCCCGAACCTCCCGGGCACGCCCGGTCTCGTCTTTCCCGGGCATGCCCGCTCTCGCCTTTCCAGGGCTCGCCCAGAGCGTCCGGGCATGCCCGCTATCGCCTTTCCAGGGCTCGCCCAGAGCGTCCGGGCATGCCCGCTATCGCCTTTCCAGGGCTCGCCCAGAGCGCCCGGGCACGCCCAGCCTCGACTTGCCAGGCCGCAGCCAAACACGCCCGGGCAGGTCCAGACTCGCCTTTCCAAGGCTCGCCCTTGACACCCGGGCATGCCCGGAATAGCTTTTGGCGGGCAAACTTCCCGACATAAATGTGTATATATATATTGCTGCCGGATAAACGGGCTTGTCAGAATACCTGAGCTGTTTTGTTTCAATAAAGCAACTCGGACGAATTCCGTCTTTGGTCGCGTCAATTCTTTCGACTCGCGTTGGAGCGCAGTTCCTTCACCACAACTTTTCGAGATATCCTGTTCACAGACAGATGGGTGAAAACATAACCTCCGTCCCCTTTCGGTGGCGGAGATAAAATATGACATGATCAATAAATATAGAGCATTTGCGGGGCGCATGGGTCTTGGTATGTCTGGCTTATGGATTCCCAACGACAGTCATTTGGAAAGGTACGGTATTCCCAACGAACAAGCGGATTGCCCAGCACCGGCTCGGGTAGCGGAAACAAGGGAGTAAGGAGACACGTTTGATAACTTTTTCAAGAACCTGAGGATCATGTAGACTGCCGAGTATGCCGATTCCGAAAACATTCTAATATATGTGATCATTGCTGGTATTTAGGAACCCAAGGTGCGGGAAAGGTTTCTGGACCAAGGTGAGGGAGGGACTCATACTAGCAAAGGTTCTGGAGATTGGACAACAGTTTGAGTTTGTCATGTATGCAGTGCAAATGTTCATCGTTGTATCCCTACACCGGGACCGGGTTGTATCCCTACGCCAGAGCTCGGATGGCGCTGCTGTGAATCGGGCCTTGATTGGCAGAGTGAATAAACGCGTACGACAATTGATCGCAGTTTGTCGAGATACTTTACATGGCGACGAGGATGGGATCAATTGTCGTACGCGTTTATTCACTCTGCCAATCAAGGCCCGATTCACAGCAGCGCCATCCGAGCTCTGGCGTAGGGATACAACCCGGTCCCGGTGTAGGGATACAACGATGAACATTTGCACTGCATACATGACATGTAAAGTATCTCGACAAACTGCGATCAATTGTCGTACGCGTTTATTCACTCTGCCAATCAAGGCCCGATTCACAGCAGCGCCATCCGAGCTCTGGCGTAGGGATACAACCCGGTCCCGGTGTAGGGATACAACGATGAACATTTGCACTGCATACATGACATCCTCCCCTTTAAGTCCAAAATTACCAAGAGCAATATACGTGCTAGATTTCCAGAATTGACATTTCAAAAGCAACATTTCCAAAACATGTGAAAATATGTGTGCAAACGGTTATGAGAATAATGAAAATACGTGAAAATAGAACATGTGTCAACGTGAAAAAAAACATCTTCAAAGATTCAACCGGTCGGGTGCTTTTCTCTCACGCATTGAGCGTCGCGGTGTACCAGTGGATACAGAGTCCGAGGTGATTCCTTTGGGTCGCGGTGTACCAGTGGATACAGAGTCCGAGGTGATTCCTTTGGTCTCCACGAAGGGTGTAGCGTTTGCAGAGGTTTTCGGGGCATCCGAGCTGGCTGGAGCGGCCACGACGATCTCCGGCAGTGGCGGGTCGAACTGTTGTCCTGACTGTGACGATGCTACAGGCTCCATCGACTCACAGTGACGGTAGGTTATGTGGTCCTGATGTCGACGAATTTTGCGGCCGTCCTGCAGGCGAATCACACTGGACAGTGGACCTGGCTTCTCGATGATGTCTCCCGGTAGCCACGTCGCACCTGCACCAAAATTTCGGGCAAACACTGGATCTCCAATGTTGATACATCGACTGTTGGACGTCTTATCGTGCACCAACTTTTGATTAAGCTGGCTCTGATAAACATTTGATGATATGTCTGGTTTGAGATTGTCAAGTGTCGATCTCAAGTGTCGTTTCATCAATAACTCAGACGGAGCTGCACCGGTTGTTGATTGTGGCGTGATGCGGTATTTGAACAGGAGACGAGACAGCTTTGTTTCCAGGGTTCCCTCCTGAAGTTTCTGCAATCCGGATTTGATGATTCCCACGGATCGTTCGGCCAAGCCATTTGAAGCCTGGTGATGTGGGCTGACAAACTTATGTTTGATGCCGTTCCGACGTGTGAACTTGGCAAACTCGGTACTGGAAAAACACGAACCGTTATCACTCACGATCATCCTGGGCAGACCATGAGTGGCGAAACAGCGTCTGAGTCTTTCGATGACAATGGCTGACGTAGTACCACGCGTCACATAGGCATCAATCCATTTTGTGTGCGCGTCCGTAATTATTAGAATCATGCTGCCGTTAATAGGCCCGGCATAATCGAGATGTAGGCGATGCCACGGTTCGCTGGGCCATTCCCAGGGATGCAGTGGCGCTTTCGCAGGTGTATTCCGGGTGCTCTGGCAGGGGTAACAATGTCGAACATGATGTTCGATATCAGCATCAAGATTCGGCCACCACACATAGTTTCTGGCGAGTGACTTCATCTTCACAATCCCGGGGTGACAGTCATGGATTTCATCCATGACCCTGGAACGCAGATTTTTCGGGATCACGACACGACATCCCCAGAGTAGGCAACCATTTTCCACGCTGAGTTCGTTTTTACGTGCTTTAAAAGCCGCAAAATCTGGGTCACCCTCAGGTAGCAAATGCCATCCAAGCTGTACAGCCTGGACAGTTCTGGACAGAACGGGGTCTCGTCGAGTATGAGTGCGGATCTGGCCAGAATCGACAGCACAATCTTCCAGATGATCCATCAGTGCGATAATGGATCCTGGTGTAGGCGAATCATCAACGGATTCTGGAAGGGGTAACCGACTCATGGCATCTGCATTTGTGATAGACGAACCGGGCTTATAACATATGGTGTAGTCATAAGCAGCGAGAAACAGGGACCAGCGGATGATCCTGGGCGGTAGTGTGTCAGATGTCGCCTTAGTTGGACCAAACAGACTGATCAGCGGCTTGTGATCAGTGCGAATCGTGAAATGATGTCCAAGAAGGTACTGGCGAAATTTGCCAACGCCGAAAACGATTCCCAATCCTTCCTTGTCAAGTTGGGAATAGTTTTTCTCTGCCGGGGTCAACGTTCTGGATGCAAATGCAACCGGTCTTTCTGTACCATCAGGCATCACGTGCGATAATACACTCCCCACTCCATACCGACAGGCATCGCATGTCAGCACAAGATCCTTCTCTGGATCAAAATGAACGAGAACATTGGACGATTTGAGCAGATCCTTAGAGGTCTGGAATGCTGATTGTTCACTAGACCCCCAGCTCCAGGAGACTCCTTTCCTCAAAAGCCGATAAAGGGGGCCCAAAACGTCGGTCACATTCGGGATGTAACGACCATAGAACTGAAGCAAACCGAGGTATGACTTCAATTCGGTCACATCTCGTGGAGAAGGAGCATCCTTGATAGCTCGGACTTTCTCATCTGTCGGGTGTAGACCCTCGGCATCAATCGTATGACCCAGGTACGTGACTGATGGCACCATAAACTTGCACTTGTCTCGACGCAAACGTAGGCCGGAGTCCGAAATCTTCTTCAGAACTCTCTCCAGGTTCTGTAGATGTTCCGCGTCCGTACGACCAGTAACCAGAATATCATCCTGGTAACAAACGACGTTGCGTTCGGCGGCAAACAAACTGTCCATGACACGCTGATAAATTCCAGGTGCAGATTTCACTCCAAAACTAAGTCGGTGGTACCTATACAACCCACGATGCGTGTTGATGGTAAGATACTGTTTCGAATTCTCGTCCAAGCAGAGCTGTAGATAGGCGGATTTGAGATCGAGTTTCGTAAAAGTCTTGCCTCCCGTGAGACGAGCATAGAGGTCTTCGATCCTCGGGATTGGATATTTATCCAATGAAGAACACCTGTTCACGGTCATTTTATAATCTCCACATATGCGGATGGACTGGTCTGATTTTATGACTGGAACGATGGGCGCCGCCCATTCGGCATACTGGATTTGCTCGATGATCCCCAGATTTTCAAGATGATCCAGTTCCTTGTCAATCCGCTCACGCAGGGCGAAAGGGACTGGGCGAGCCCTGCAAAATATAGGATTGGCATCCCGGTCAACCCTGAGTTTAGCCGTATGTCCTTTCAAGGTTCCAAGCTCATCCTTGAAGACATCCGGGTACGTATCCAGCACATTTTTGAGTGTGTATGCTGCGGTAGGAGAAACATTGGCTGCCCGGAGTTGATGAATGCTTTCCCACTTCAGTCGAATTATGCTCAACCAGTTCCTGCCGAGTAAGGAAGGGCCCTTTCCAGGAATGACGATCAGGGGTAGGTGAAACTCACGGTTATCGTAGCCCACCGTGACATCACATGTACCGCAGGGAACAATCTTCTCACCTGTATAGGTGGAGAGTCCATAGGTAGTAGGTTTCAGATGGGGTCGGTCAGCATCACTCCACAGGTTTGTGAAAACAGCATGGCTGATGAGCGAGACGGCCGCACCAGTGTCGACCTCCATTTGCAATGGTCGATTGTTGACGACAACATTGGCAAGAAGAGGGTCCCGCCTATGGTGAGAATCAATATGAAGCAGGTCATACGATTCTGAGTTGTCGGAAACAGAGCTCACCTGGTCAAGCTCGGGTTCCTCCGAACCGATAAACTGATGAATCTTGTCAGCAGCTTTTCCTTTTCCCGATTTGCGAGTGATGCAAGCTGGAGCAATATGGCCAGTTTTCGAACAGAAATGGCAGGTGGCATCTTTGAACCGACACGTCTCCGGAGGGTGCTTTCCGTTGCACCGAAAACAGTTGTTGTGGGTTTGAGACTGCACTGGCTTCTGACGAGGAGCCTTGTTCCAACGTTGTGGCTGAACATGATCCAACCGATTCACAGCAGGGCTGGTACCAGATGAGCGAGTGGCACCGATGCTTGTAGCGTTGCGTTCAGCACTTTCCATGGAAATTGCGGTGTCTCTGGCATTTTGGAACGTCAGTCTTCTCTCAGCAAGCAGGCGTCTACGAGTGCGGTCATCGGACATGCCAACCACCAGCAAATCACGAAGCATGTCATCAATCGTGTCCCCAAACTCACACAGATGTGACAGTTTTTTGAGGTGTGCAATGAAGTCTGCGATCGACTGACCTTGCTGCTGTCTGCACATGTAAAAATTAAACCGACACAGGATGACTGAAGGAGATGGGTTGCAATGTTCCTTCAAAGCGGCCTTGAGCTCTGCATACGTGAGCTCCTGGATTGTCCGAGGCCGAATCAGGTTTTTAACGAGTGTGAACGTCTCACCTCCGCAAACGGACAGGAAGACGGCCTTCATCAGGCCTTCGGTCGCAATGCCGTTCGCCTCGAAGTAGAAAGACAAACGCTCAGAATACGTGTCAAAATCCCCCTCATGAGGGTCGAATTCATCGATATGGCCGAAAGATGTCATGGTCTAGATGTTTACCTTCGTCGCCATGTAAAGTATCTCGACAAACTGCGATCAATTGTCGTACGCGTTTATTCACTCTGCCAATCAAGGCCCGATTCACAGCAGCGCCATCCGAGCTCTGGCGTAGGGATACAACCCGGTCCCGGTGTAGGGATACAACGATGAACATTTGCACTGCATACATGACAGAGTTGTCTCGCAAGCCAATTCGCATCGTCCGGGATGAAGATAACTTCCAGAGACCACCATGTTGTTAAGCGATGACGAGCGCTCCGTTCCGTTGGGTTGCTTACTTGAGCAGTTTGAATGAAGCAAGCTGCTTGTCAAGCGTTAGCAAGCTGCTTGTTAACGGAACACTCGTGATAGACCGATCAGCTTGCTATCGCTTGCCAAGCCGGCCGTTCCTTATGAACAATTTCGTTGGAGTGCATACTTGAATACTAAAGCCACTTGGCAAGCACTCCACAAGCTGATTGGCAACGGAACACACACTCCCCATTGTACGTAATAAATAGATGGCCCTGAGCTATCGATATTGGAGTTGACAGTCAGAAACGGAGTAAAATGGGAAATGAGGGAGATGGACAGAAGGGATTTCATCACTTTTACGTTTTATGTACATAACTAAATCCTCCTGTTGATGTTTATAAAATGTGTTTGTTCTCGTAAATATCCTGTTATTTAGATAAACATGCAATGCTTATATCCACATTATAACTTAGAACGTATAATCTCATTTCTTTAAGCTCAGATGTGGTTTCCCTCCTCGCGTTTTCACTTTTCCGTGTTTGTATTACGGAGTTTGATCGAATGTTTCAAGCGTGGGTGAAGCTGTGCGAAGTATGAATTCGTTGTTGAGGATAATTTATTCACCGTCAAACAGCAAGTCAAATGAAGCTGGCGAATTTGTGATTTTTTATTTTTAATCCTGTGGTTGTCTACATTGACACGTGTGTGCAGAGCGAGAATGAAGACGAGGTTCAGCTCGATCGACATCGGGGCTATGCTGTGTGAACTCGAAGCCAGGTGTGCTGTTGAGATTACCGTACCGGTGATAACACAATTGGCGATAGTAATCGAGCGTGGAGGCCGTGTGTGTGTGTGTGTGTGTGTGTGTGTGTGTGTGTGTGTGTGTGTGTGTATATGTATATATATATATCTCTCTCTGTGTGTATGTATCTCGCTGTGTGTGTGTGTATGTATCTCTGTGTGTGTGTGTGTCTCTGTGTGTGTGTGTGTCTCTCTGTGTGTGTGTGTATCTGTGTGTGTGTTTGTGTGTGTGTATCTGTGTGTGTGTTTGTGTGTGTGTATCTCTGTGTGTGTGTGTATCTCTGTGTGTGTGTATCTCTGTGTGTGTGTATCTCTGTGTGTGTGTATCTGTCTGTGTGTGTGTATCTCTCTGTGTGTGTGTGTATCTCTCTGTGTGTGTGTGTGTATCTCTCTGTGTGTGTGTGTGTATCTCTCTGTGTGTGTGTGTGTATCTCTCTGTGTGTGTGTGTGTATCTGTGTGTATCTCTGTGTGTGTGTGTGTATCTCTGTGTGTGTGTGTGTGTGTGTGTATCTCTCTCTCTGTGTGTGTGTGTATCTCTCTGTGTATGTGTGTGTATCTCTCTGTGTATGTGTGTGTATCTCTCTGTGTATGTGTGTGTATCTCTCTGTGTATGTGTGTGTATGTGTGTGTATCTCTCTGTGTATGTGTGTGTATCTCTCTGTGTATCTCTGTGTGTGTATCTCTCTGTGTATGTGTGTGTATCTCTCTGTGTATGTGTGTGTATCTCTGTGTGTGTGTGTGTGTGTGTGTGTGTGTGTGTATCTCTCTGTGTGTGTGTGTGTATCTCTCTGTGTGTGTGTGTGTATCTCTCTGTGTGTGTGTGTATCTCTCTGTGTGTGTGTGTGTATCTCTGTGTGTGTGTGTGTGTATCTCTGTGTGTGTGTGTGTGTATCTCTGTGTGTGTGTGTGTGTGTATCTCTCTCTGTGTGTGTGTGTATCTCTCTGTGTATGTGTGTGTATCTCTCTGTGTATGTGTGTGTATCTCTCTGTGTATGTGTGTGTGTGTATCTCTCTGTGTATGTGTGTGTATCTCTCTGTGTATGTGTGTGTATCTCTCTGTGTATGTGTGTGTATCTCTCTGTGTGTGTGTATCTCTCTGTGTGTGTGTATCTCTCTGTGTGTGTGTATCTCTCTGTGTGTGTGTATCTCTCTGTGTGTGTGTATCTCTCTGTGTGTGTGTTTCTCTCTGTGTGTGTGTATCTCTCTCTGTGTGTGTGTGTATCTCTCTGTGTGTGTGTGTGTGTGTGTGTATCTCTGTGTGTGTGTGTGTATCTCTGTGTGTGTGTGTGTGTATCTCTGTGTGTGTGTGTGTATCTCTCTGTGTGTGTGTGTGTATCTCTCTGTGTGTGTGTGTGTGTATCTCTCTGTGTGTGTGTGTGTGTATCTCTCTCTGTGTGTGTGTGTATCTCTCTGTGTGTGTGTGTGTGTGTATCTCTCTGTGTGTGTGTGTGTATCTCTCTGTGTGTGTGTGTGTATCTCTCTGTGTATGTGTGTGTATCTCTCTGTGTATGTGTGTGTATCTCTCTGTGTATGTGTGTGTATCTCTCTGTGTATGTGTGTGTCTCTCTCTGTTTATGTGTATGTGTGTGTGTGTATGTCTCTGTGTGTGTGTATATCTGAATGTGTGTGTGTGTGTATATCTGAATGTGTGTTTGTGTGTATATCTTGATGTGTGTGTGTGTGTGTGTGTGTATATCTTGATGTGTGTGTGTGTGTTTTTGCAGAAAAGGATTTAAAAAAGAAGTGGGTGCATCTGTATCAGTATCTGCCAATTCATGTTATATTAATGTTTTATATATGTGTGTATATATATTTAATATATATACACACTAGAATATAAGACCCATCGTTTTGTTGATGGAAATAACAATCTGCTGCGATGGCTAATCTATGGGGGGGGGGGGGGAGGGGGGGGGGGCGGAATAGGATTCCTGGGAGATCCTGCTCTTCATGCAGGGATAACCAACGTCACGTGTTGGCATTTTCAGTTTTGACACACATGTCCAATTGTCCATGTACACATAAAAAAATAAAATTGGATCACAAACACTCCCGTGAGTTACCTGAATCCACTGTAGTTGGATTCATTGAAATCTTTTGGCCAAGGCGATAATGGAAAAACCTATATCATGATAATGAACCTCATTATCACGATTATTGCGATAATATCACGATAATATAAATAATGTAATTAGTGCCTTGAGAACCATTTGGTATGCAATAACAATCCACATAAAAACAAACTGAACAGCCATAGAGTTACCTGTGTTCATAGTCTTTATTCCATAATTCTGTTGCAACTTGTTTAAAGTCAAACCTCATTTTGCTTGGACGAAATTGCTTTGCTCCTTTGCCCAGCGAGCAATTTGCAAAGCGTAATGCCACGTCTGTGTACATCCTTTGTCGGTGAGCAGACGTGGACATCATAACCAAGGTTAATTAATTTTAATGTGCCACATCCCATGGACCCGCTTTTCCCATTTGTCCCATCTGCCATTCGTAATTTCATCTTCATTTTGCTATTTCCCACATTTCTCTGTCACGCTGAATGCAAAACACACCGTCGAGGAGCCGTGGAGGATCTTGGATATGGAGTCTCGAGGAAAAAACCTGCACACCGTTTATATTTTACCCACACTGCTAATTAGCATATACTTGGAAAAAGGGTGTATCACAGCAGATATTGAACCTCGGTTGTAATCAAGATGCACAAAGTAAAGAGAGCTGACTGACCTTTGACATGGAATGGTTACCTCCGCCACCAAAGGTGGATGGAGGTTATGTTTTCACCCCTGTCTGTTTGTTTGTTTGTTTGTTTGTTTGTCTGCCTGTCTGTCCGTTTGCGAACAAGATATCTCAAAAAGTTGTGGACGGATTCAGACATAATTTGGTAGAGATGTAGCGTATGTGGCAAGGACTAAATGATTAGATTTCGCTGAAGATCTGGATTTGGATCCGGCTACTATAATTTTTTAACTGATTCTTCACCATTTGGAGATCGGGCCAAAAACGATACATAGCAGGATATCTCCAAAAGTTATGGACGGATTTAGACAAAACTTGGTGGACCGGTTGGGTGCGTGACCAGGAAGAATCGATTCGATTTTGGTGAAGATCTGAATATGGATTCGGATAAGAGAGTTATTTAATTTTTAAGTGATTCTTCACCCTTGGGTGAAGATATTCAGTTTGTATTTATGTGGATTATTATTGGATGCGAAATAGTTCTCAAGGCACTAATTACATTATTTATACTAGCAACGGTACCCGCCCTACGGGCGGGGCTTCAATTGGGAGGCCCAAATGAAAAGGCAAAATATCAGAAATTGAAGGCTTTTTTTATTTTCAACGATTCATATAAACATCCATTAAATCATATCACACGCAAATCATCAAAATCGAAACAGTATTTGTAGAATTTCAATAAAAGCCACATTACTGTTCATATCGGTAAATATTATTCCATCCTGTTTGTTAAAAAAACTGGAAAATTTGAAAAATTGGAAATTGGAAAAACAATATAGCTTATTTTACTCCAGGCGGTCACAGGATTACCCACCCAAAATTTCGTTGCGATAGATTCAGCCGTTTTTGTGGTACCTGGGAACGGACAGACAGACATTTGGTGAATTATATTAAGACTAGGGCATGCCCATACTATATATATATCTAAAATTATATCCCCCCCCTCTATTTACATGAAATGGTTTGGTCCATTCGCAAAGCCAAAGCGAACGGCTTGCGAGTACGGTGACAATCCCCCCCCTCTATTTACATGAAATGGTTTGGTCCATTCGCAAAGCCAAAGCGAACGGCTTGCGAGTACGGTAGAACCCCCCCCTCTATTTACATGAAATGGTTTGGTCCATTCGCAAAGCCAAAGCGAACGGCTTGCGAGTACGGGTAAATAAATCGCCATAGCTCGGTAACTACTTCTCCGATTAATATGAAACCTTGAAAAGGCACATCCTCAGGTCCCCAGCAATATACCTGGCAAGTTTCAAGTATATCGGACCCGTGGTTGTCGAGAAACAGCGGTCACAGACAAACGACACACACACATACACACACACATACACACACACATACACACAGAGATTACTGGAATTATAGATAGATTATCGTGATATCGCAATAATCGTGATAATGAGGATCGGGATAAAACCAACATATAGCAGGATATCTCAAAACGTTATCGACGGATTTGGACGAAACTGGGTGGACAGGTTGTGTATGTGACGAGGAAGAATCGATTCAATTTTGGTGAAGATCCGGATCCGGCTAGGATAATTTTTTAAGTGATTCTTCGCCATTGGGAGATTGGGCCAAAAACGATACAAAGCAGAATATCTCAAAAAGTTGTGGACGGATGATTTTGATTAAATGTGATGCTGTATTTTGATTAAATGTGATGCTGTATTGTGATTTTCTGGTCTACCACTGGGATGCAAAATGTAAACTGTTCACGTGGTGGAGGTATGCTCTCTACTGAGTGCCGTTCTAGTTAGATTCTGTGTCAGTTTTTTGCAATATTTGTCACGTTGGTCTAGTACTGAAGTCCATGCTCAGCAATGGCTTTTGGAAATTGAAGAACAGTCATGCCAATGTTGAAATACTTAAGGCAGGATATAATTATTACCCCGCACTCAAAGTGCAAAGCGACGATGAGCTATTGGTTCACTCTGTCTGTGTATCTGTCTGTCTACAGACAGCAGTATATGATCGAGGAATGACTTAATTTCAATTGAATTATATATACTGTATTTTAACAACGTGGAACACGAATTGGAATATGATTCTGAACACGAACCCCCAGTTTAACAGTACTTTGGCTCTAAATTTGGCAAAATGTATGGAATCCTGTTCGATCACACATGCACATAGAGGAGTAATGTAATTTTCTTGGTCTGTCTGGCAGTCAGACAAAATTGAAAATCATTCCAAACAGGAAACTTACTGTTTTTAGGGGCATTGTATAAGACACAAACAGGCATGAAGAGCTAATGTAACATGTTAAATGAGGTGGTGTAAAAGATGGTGCATCAATGGTGGTAAACTTCCAAAAATTGTTTAATTGTTTTTTTCTACAGCCTTTAAAATTCTTTTACACATTTTATTTCAATTGAATTATATACATGAACGCTAGAACACAAATCGCCTTGTTGGCACTTCCAAAAACCCTCCATTTTAGCAATAACTGGACAAAATATTATGCCATTTTACACCATTTCAACCAATCGTATTTGCTGCTCGTCCTCTTAAGGGATTGGGGATTATCGAGATTCGGACAAAATGGCAGCTCGTCGGAACATAGATCGTGCTCGGAATCTCAAAGCAAGAGTCAAAAAGACCCATCCCATGCCCTTTTTCTCAAGACTGAGGTGTTCTATAAACGCTGTAGTTGCCAAATCTGATCAGAAAAAAAGTAAACTGTGGAATAGTGCATTCCCTATCTGAAAGCTATTAACATGTGGTACAAAGTGTTAATGACAGTCCAAGCTATGCCTCGTCAAATATGGACAAACATCAAATTACCAATTGAGTGAAATTGTAAATTCATTGTTCTGCATATTTCCTTGTTGTCCCAATACTTTTGGTACATGTGTATATGTGCAATTGAAGTGGAAGAAGTTTCGGGAACTGAGTGGAGTGCTGACGAGGAAGGGAGTGTTGTTGAAGCTGAAGGGAAAGGTGTATGCTGCAATGCTGCATGTGTGAGAAGTGTTATGATTTATGGGAGTGAGACATGGGTAATGAACGTAGAGCAGCAACGAAGGCTGGAAAGGGTGGAAATGCGAATGGTTCGGTGGATGTGTGGAGTATCGTTGAGAGAGAGGAAGACAAATGATGAATTGCGAAAGATGATGGGAATAGAGCCTGTGATGGATGCTGTGAAGAGAAACAGGTTGAGATGGTTTGGTCATGTGTTGAGGATGGATGAAAGTGACTGGTTGAGAAGAGTGATGGAAATGAATGTAGAAGGAAGTAGAGGACGGGGAAGAGTGAGAAAGACTTGGCTAAAGCTGGTGGAAGAAGAAATGTGGGAAAGGGGGTTAACAAGGAGAGATGCAGAAAATAGGGCAAAATGAAGAAGATCGTCATGAGGCCTGCAAGGCTAACCCCCACTCTAGCAGGGAAAATGGCCTGTTGTTGTTGTGTAATGCCTGTTGTTGTTGTTGTTGTTTTTGTTGTTGCTGTATATGTGCAATTGCATGTGGAAACATTGTTTGTACGGTAATTCTGTTTTTTCAGGGATAACTTAGCTCAGTTGGTAGTGTGCTTTCCATTGAGCTTTGTTGGCTTGGTTTGTATGATTGAACATTAAATACTTAAACTGCCATTTCAGAGGGTGCTGTGAATGTTTTGTAATTCTTGTGTTTCTTTCCAATAGAAAACATAGCTACACAATGTTAAATTATTCAATGATCTTTATTTTGTTTCACAGGTTGCTCGGGTTGCGTGTTAATACTGTTTACGACATCGATAACAAGACCTACCTGATCAGGCTGCAAAAGTAAGGTCGCTGTATGGTTTTTAATAGACTGTACAAACACTTGGATTTGATAATGCTTTTGTTTTCATCTGATTCATTTGATGGTACAAAGTTCAGGGGAGCTTATGCGATGGCGCGTTGTCCGTCCGTCAGTCCGTCCGTCCGTAAACACTTGCAACTTCTCCGAAACCGCTGAAGGGATTGGGACCAAACTTGGTACAAAAGATATTTGTTGTGTTTGGACTAAAGTTTGTTCACGGCACTAAGAAAATCGAAGTCTAAGGGGGTCTACTGGGGGGTCAAAGTGGGTCCAGGTTTGACCCCCCCAAAATAGGTATTTGCTTTCTTCTCTGAAACTACACATACAACTCTGATGAAACTTCACCACAACCTTCACCACCCGTGACGTACCAAAGTTTGTTCACGGCATTAAAAAAATCTGCCCCTTTGGGCGTCTACGGTGGGGTTGCCCCCCCAAAATAGGTAACTTTAATCAGTGCAGTATACTGTTTATTCTACCAGATGAGCACCAGGGGTATTGCCCCTATGTTTTTTCTTTTCTTGTAGCGTTTACTTCTTGCACACTACTCTTAGACTTTCCATTGATTAGTTTGCAATGACATGTATGCACAGGCTATACTATTTACCCCGTGCACGTGGAGCGAAAAGCGCGGTTAAGCAATTGGTTCACTTCTGTCGACAAACGTCAATTTATGATCGAGGAACAACTTAATTTCAATTGATATTATGCTACAAGAATTGGAAAATGTATCGGAAAACGAACCTGGAGTTTAGCACTGGCAGTATTTTGGCTTTAAATTTGTCCCGATCGCGAATGCGCAGAAAGGAGTGAGATTTTTTTTTACTTTGTCAAACAAAATTTAAAATCATCAAAAAAAGGAAATTTCCTGTTTTTATGGATGTCATGAAGGACACAAACAACAGACATGAAGAAGTAATGTAACGTGTAAATATAGTCAGGTTCACTATGTTTTTTCGTTCAAAATTTTTGGAGATTAGCAAAACTATACATTTTTGGAATATTCAGAGCATGAGAAATCCAATAATTAATGTTGGCATTTGTGTAGACACCTGCATGGCCGCCATTTTGGATTTTCAAAATGGCCGCCATAAAATACATAATTTGCCCTATCTCGGCTTCTAGTCAACCTAGAATCTTATTTAAATATGCTAGTCCTATGTTTTCTGGGTCAGGAAAACCATTGGTGGGATCATTAGACTTCTAATCCTAACACTTGCTTCACTTTTAGGACTTTCCAGATGTTAGTGATACTGTAGCGGCTACCGCTGGGTATACACAATCGCCTTGCACCTACCGAGGACGCGGAGCGATCACCATGCCGGGCTCGTCCAGGACGCCCGGGCATGCCCGCTCTCGACTTGCCAGGCGACGCCCGGGCGCGCCCGGGCATGCCCGCTCTCGACTTGCCAGGCCTCGTCCGGGACGCCCGGGCGCGCCCGGGCATGCCCCTCTCGACTTGCCAGGCCTCGTCCAGGATGCCCGGGCACACCCCCTCTCGCCTTTCCCGGGCAAACGCTCCGGGATAATGTGTATATATATTGCTGCCCGATAAACGGGCTTTTCAGAGTACCCGAGTTGATTTGACACAATAAAGAAACTCGGACGAATTCCAGCTTTTTGTCGCGTCCATTCTTCCGATTTACGTTGGAGGAGCACAGCTCCTACATTGGTGACCCGACATGGACACGGTAGTTACCCTCAAACTGCCTACCTTCTGGGAGGCTCACGCGGCGGTCTGGTTCGCCCAGGCGGACTCCCTGTTCGCCCTGCGAGGCATCACGGCCGACGACACCCGCTTCCACCATGTGGTAGCAGCGCTCGGCTCCGCCACCGCGGCCCGCGCCCTGAGCCTCCTCGAGAGCCCGCCAGCCGCTGACAAATACGACGCGATTAAAAAGCTCCTCCTCGACGCTTTCGCCCTCTCATCGGCGGAACGCGCACGGCGCCTGCTCGACCTGCCCGAGCTCGGCGACATGCGCCCGTCCGAGCGAATGGACTACATGCTTTCGCTGCTCGGCGAGCACTCTCCGGCATTCCTGTTCCGGGAGCTTTTCCTCCCTCAGCTGCCCAGCCAGGTACGCCTCGCCCTGGCAAGCACGACGATCACGGATCCCCGCGCCCTCGCCAGGGAAGCCGACAAGATCTCCGCGGCAGGCCAACGCATTGGAGCAGCGACCTGGAGCCCACCGCCGTCCGAAGCAACGCCCATGGCGCCCGAGCACCCGGCACGGTCGACGACCGAACTGCCGACGCAATTGGCGGCCGCTACGCCGCGCCGACCACCTCCAGCACGACGACCGGGGCCTCCACCTGACCAGTCGTGGTGTTATTATCATGCCAGGTTCGGACAGAAGGCCCGGACATGCCAACCCCCATGCACCTTCGGCAAGCCGGGAAACGGCCGGGCCGGCGTTCATTACCAGCCATGAGCGCCGGCCACACGGGCAACTTACTTTTCATCAGGGACAAAGCGTCCGGACAGCGCTTCCTGTGTGACACCGGCGCCCAACTGAGCGTCATACCCACCTCCGATCAGGACAGGCAGTCCGCGGTTTGCGGCCCCTCCTTGGTTGCGGCCAACGGATCGGCCATCCGCACCTTCGGCCCGCGCAACGTCACCCTCTGCTTCGGTGGCCAACGCTTTAATTGGACTTTTGTAACCGCAAACGTGCCCATGGCTCTGCTAGGCGCCGACTTCCTCTGCGCACACGGACTGCTGGTGGACGTCCAACGGCGTCGCCTCATCAACGCCGAGACCTTCACCTCCCTGGCATGCACATTGAGCAGCTCCGCTCCGACCGAGCTGGTATGCGCCCTCCCGGCGGCGAACTAGTTTGCTCGCCTGCTCACGGAGTTCCCGGCCCTCACGCGGCCGACGTTTTCGGCCGTCGCAGTACGACATGGGATCGAGCACCACATACCAACCACGGGCCCGCCAGTCTACGCCAGAGCCCGCCGCCTCGACCCAGCCAAGCTCGCCATGGTCAAAGCCGAGTTCGACGCTTTGGAACACCTCGGCATCGTGCGGCGCTCCGGTAGCGCGTGGGCTTCGCCACAACACATCGTCCCAAAACCAGGGGGAGGCTGGCGCCCATGTGGCGACTACCGCCGCCTTAACGACGCTACCACCCCCGACAGGTATCCGATCCCGCACATCCAAGACTTCTCCGCCCGTTTGGCAGGACGGGTCATTTTTTCAAAATCGATTTAATACGGGGATACCACCAGGTACCTGTCAGGGCGGCCGACGTCCCAAAAACGGCCGTCATCACGCCGTTCGGCTTATTCGAATTCCTGCGAATGCCGTTTGGCCTCAAGAACGCGGCTCAGGCGTTCCAGCGCTTGATGGACGGCGTGCTGCGCGACCTGCTGTTCCTCTTCGTTTACCTGGACGACATCCTCGTCGCCAGCACGTCCCGGGCCGAGCACCTCCTCCACCTCCGAACACTGTTCGGGCGCCTCAGCGAGCACGGCCTCATCGTCAACCCGGCCAAATGCCACTTCGGCACGACGGCCGTTGATCTTTTGGGCCACCACATCACCAAGAACGGGGCCGTGCCGCTGCCAACCAAGGTCGAGGCCATCACCACGTTTCCGCGTCCCCGCTCCATAAAGGCCCTGCAGGGATTTTTTTTTTTTTTTTTTTTTTTTTTTTTTTTTTGTATACAAGATCGAGGCTCGTGAAAGAGCGAACATTAATCACACACAAAGACAAACCGACACATAAAACATATAACATCGGGAGCGGTAGACAAGATGGGGAGAGAGGGGGAAGGACACAAACACAACATTTGAGAGCAGGGACCGAGAGACATGGAGACATCGAGAGATCTGAGAGAGGGCGAGGGCTTTGGGGGGGGGGGGGGGGGGCATGGGAAGGGGGCGGTGGGAGAGGTATAAAACATATGGACACTGCCAGGACTTCCAGGAAAGAAGTTGGAATTTCAAACAAGGTGGATCTGGGGTGAATTAGCGGGGGTAGAAAAGATCAAGGTTTTGGATGGGGGAAGATAAGAGATGGTGGTGAACAGCTGTTTTAAAGACCTGGAGGGAGGAGTGGGATTGAAGGGAGTGAGGGAGTTTGTTCCAGAGGCGGGAGAAAAGAGGAATGAAAGAGTGAAGGTGAGCAGAGAGCCGAGATTTCGGCAGTTTAACCATCAGAGGGTTGCTGGCAGATCTTGTGCGACCTGTAGGAATATTTGGGGGACAGAGCACAGAGAGAGCTGGGGGTGCAAGGCCGGAGAGGAGTCGGTAGAAGACAGAAAGACCACCTACCTGCCTGCGGTGAGTGAGTGAAAGGCCCTCAGAGATAGCTTCATCGCGGGAGATTCCAATAATTCTGAAAGCTTTGGTTTCAACAGCGTGAAGCCGAGCTAGGTGTGAGGCAGGGGCACCGGCCCATAGGGGAGAACAGTATTCCATTGAGCTGCGGATGAAAGCCTTGTATGTGGTGAGGAGCTCAGGTGTGCCGAGGAAGGACTTCGCACGACGGAGGATGCCCAGTCGGCGACTGGCTTTGGAGGCCAGCTTGGAAATGTGGTTTTCCCAAGAAAGATCATGGCAGATAGTGAGACCCAAAATCTTGAGCGACAGAACTTCTTGGAGAGGATTGTTGAGAAAGTAGATGGGAGGGTTGTCCAGTCGATCTTTTCGGAGAGACATAGTAAGAGTGTGAGATTTGTCAGGATTGAAAGACATGTTCCACTTGTTTGACCAGTCTGTGATTTTGTCCAGGTCTTCAGAGAGTGAGGAGGCAGCAGACTGCCGATCTGAGGGAAGAGGCATGGAGCGGCAGAGAGTGGAGTCATCAGCAAAGAGATAGAGAGGATTTTCGAGAGAGTCAGAGAGATCATTGATGAAGACCAGAAAAAGCACGGGGCCCAGAACACTGCCTTGGGGAACTCCAGCCTGAACAGGAAGAGGAGATGAGAGAAACCCATTCAGGGCCACACGTTGACGACGACTAGAGAGGAAGTCCGCCAGCCATGCGTGGAGATTTCCATGGATACCAAAGGAGGAGAGTTTGGTGAGCAGAGCGGGGTGCCAGACCGTGTCGAAGGCACGTGATATGTCGAGGGAGACAGCTCTAATTTCCTGTTTGGCATTGAGGACCTCCATCCATTGTTGAGACAGCAGAAGCAGCATGTCCAGAGTAGAGTGACCTGGTCTGAAACCAAATTGATGATCAGAGATCAAGCCATTGGAGAAGAGGAAAGATTTCATATCCGAAGCAATGATGGATTCCATGACTTTGCTGATAATTGGGAGAAGGCTGATTGGTATGTAGTTGCTAGGATCTGTTTTTGCACCTTTTTTGTGCAAAGCGGTGATGTTGGCTGATTTCCAAGCAGATGGCAGTTGACCTTGAGCAAAAGAGAGGGTGAAGAGAACAGAGAGAGGGTGAGATAGAGCAGCAGAGCAGGATTTTAGGACCCGTGGGCTGATGCCGTCGGGTCCAGTTGCAGAATCAGAGTCGAGGGTTGACAGAAACTTTTCCACCTTGTCAGGAGGAAAGGACACGGAGTCCAGGAGCAGCAGGGTACGACTGCGTATGGTGGGTACAGAGAGGGATGGGTTTGGGACACAAGATTTAGAGGCAAACACAGAGTTGAGGCATTCAGCTTTTTCACGTGCGGAGTCAGCTGTGTAGCCGTTTGAGGTAAGGGAGGGGATGGAGGGGGAACAAACACCAGAAACGGATTTGACCAGACGCCACCAGGATTTGGAAGAGGGAGACAGATAAGAGAGTTCGGTCTTGAGAATGGAGAGATATTGTTTCCTGGCTCTCCTGAGGGTGGACACACACTTGTTTCGGGCTTTGTGAAAGGAAATGAGATTTCCTTCCGTTGGATTTGCTTTCCAGGAGACTAAGGCAAGTTGTTTCTGGGCAACAGCCTCACCACAAGATTCCGTGTACCATGGACGGGAGGAAGGGTATGACAACTGAAGACGAGATGGGATAAATCTGTGCATGAGAGAGAGCAATTTACTTTGGAAGAATTCCCAGGATGAGTTGATGTCAGAGGTGGTAGAGATGGGAGACCAGTCCAGATGATTGATGGCTGCTTGAAGACCGTGCCAGTTGGCCTGAGTGAAATGCCAGACTCGTCGACGCTGAGCAGGCTCCCTGAGGATGGTCAGAGAGATGTCCACTTTAACAAGGACATGATCAGATGATCCGATCGGAGCAGAAGAAGAGAAGCAGACATTTTCAGGGAAGTTAGTCATAACCAAGTCCAGAAGAGAAGATGTTCCGTTGACTGAGATCCGGGTCGGGAAATTGACAGATTGTGTCAGTCCCAGTGAGTCGCAGAAGTCCTTTGCTGAGGAGCCATGGCTGGTGAGAGAGGTACCCACACCCAGCCAACTGGCATGATGACAGTTGAAATCACCACATATGAGGAAGAGAGAGTTGGGATGAGTAGATAGAAGTTGGTCCATATCATCAGACAGCGAGATGTAGATGGAGTCATCACTGTTTGGTGGACGGTACAACACACATATGAACAAGAGGTGGGAGCGAAGGGGAAGCCGTAGCCAGAGGTATTCCTGGGGGTGAGGTGGAGAGAGTGCAGTGCAGGGCGAGTGAGGAAGAGAGTTTTTGATAAAGATAGCAACCCCGCCTCCAGGACGAGGCTCAGGTCTATCATACCGGAGGAGGGAGTAGCCCGGGAGAGATACTATGGAATCAGAGACATCATAAAGGAGGAAAGTTTCTGTTAAGCAGATCACGTCTGGTTTGACAGAAGCAACCTGTATGGAGAGATCAGTTAAGTTTGAACGAAGGCCCCGGATGTTTGAGGTCCATACCGTTAATGAAGAGGAAGGGGGAGCATCAGATACAGAACAGGGGGGAGGAGGGGTAGGGTAAGATGTGGAAGAGGTGGAAGAGGTAGGGAGAGCTGATGAAGGTGTGTCAGAGATTTCAGAATAGCTCGGAGAAAGGGAAGGATGGGGCGGACAAAAGGTTTGATGGTGATTGGGTGAGCCACAATGAGGTGTTATTTGAGGAGGGGGAAGAGCGAGGCAGAAGGTTGGGGGAGATGGAGGTGAGAGTTTGAAGGGGGAAGAAGCGGGAAGGACGCTTTGAGGAGGGGGAGTGAGAGGGGGGAAATTGAGAAGCAATGAGGGTGGGGAGATTTGAAGGGGAGGGGTGAGGGGGGAGTTTGGGAGGGAAGGGACAAGGGGAGGGATTTGAAAGGGATGGGATATGGGGGAGATTTGGAGGGGAGGGGTGAGGCAGGAGTCTAGGAGGGGAGGGGCGAGGGGGCGTCTTGGCGGGGAGGGGTGAGGGGGTAGTTTAGGAGGGAGGGGGCAAGGGGGGAGATTTGAAAGGGATGGGTGATGGGGAAGATTTGGAGGGGAGGGGTGATGGGGAAGATTTGGAGGGGAGGGGTTATGGGGAAGATTTGGAGGGGAGGGGTGAGATTGGATTTTTGAAAGGGTACGATTTATGGGAAACGAACATTTATTGCAAAATGAGTTTCTTGTGACCTTCGAGTTAAAAATACGTTTAAGGACGCTGGATGGAGGATGGAGTGCAGGAGAGTTTAGGGAATGTAGAAAAAAGGCACTATAGGAGATGGATATTTTTTTTGGGATGAATTGATTTGGTGAGCAAGTCGAAAGCAGCCTTTTAAAGAAGAAGAAGAAAAAGGTGTTATAAAATATGACGGAATACATAACTTGAGGGGAAAGTGTAAACATTGAAGGTTAATGAGTGAAAACTATCTATGGAAATGGGGGAGAAACACGTGGTCGAAGAACGAACGAACGAATAAGAATGAATAAACGAATGAGAACAGAGAAGGAAATGTTTTTTTTTTTTTTTGTTGTTTTTTTTGTTTTTTTGAGTTGAGATTTACACAAGGAAGTAGGCTATGGGTGAAAAGACTGGGAATACAGAGAACGAAAGTTATTGGATCACAAACGACGGACCACTGAGAGAAAAACAAAGCCTCAAGGTTGTACAGTGCACACTGTACAAGGCCTCAAGACACGACACGAATTAACACGATTTTCAATACAGGTTTGAAAGATTTGCACCGAAAAATCTTCGTCGGCACACAATATACGTACAACACCATAAATAAATACAGTTTTAACGAAAATACAAATGGGAACAATCACTTAACTTCGATTTCAAATCGTTCGCGACGCGGCAAAGGCCTTGCTCGCGACACAGCAAACAGACGATCAATTTATGAAAGATAAACCAAAGATAAACCTCCGCCGTACATGAGCAATGGGTGAACGGGGTTTGGCAGCCACTCGCTTTTTTCAGCCGGCAACTCCGGCCGAACGAGCTCAAATATAGCACGTTTGACCGTGAGCTCCTCGGTCTACACCTGGCCGTTCGCCATTTCCGCCACCTCCTGGAGGGCCGACGCTTCACGGCGTTCGTCGACCACAAGCCGTTGGTTTACGCAATGGCCAAGAGTTCCTGGGAATGGTGAATTTCTATCACCGCTTCGTGCCCCGCGCTGCTCAACTCACGCGGCCCCTCTACGAAGCCCTCCGGGGCAAGCCGGCCAAGCACGACGTCGTCTGGTCCGCAGCAATGGACGCGGCCTTTAAAAGCTCAAAGCGGGCCCTCGCCGACGCAACACTGCTCGCTCACCCGGTGCTCAACGCTCCCATCGCCCTCACCACGGATGCCTCCGACTACGCGGTGGGCGCCGTACATGAGCAATGGGTGAACGGGGTTTGGCAGCCACTCGCTTTTTTCAGCCGGCAACTCCGGCCGAACGAGCTCAAATATAGCACGTTTGACCGTGAGCTCCTCGGTCTACACCTGGCCGTTCGCCATTTCCGCCACCTCCTGGAGGGCTGACCCTTCACGGCGTTCGTCGACCACAAGCCGTTGGTTTACGCAATGGCCAAGGTCACGGAGCCGTGGTCGGCCCGCCAACAGCGCCACCTCTCCGCCGTGTTGGAGTTTACCACGGACATCCGGCATGTCGCCGGCAAAGACAACGCCTTGGCCGACTGTCTTTCTCGGGCCAGCGCGAACGCGGTCCACCTCGGTGTGGACTTCACGCTTATGGCAGCGGACCAAACCACCGACACCACGGTGCAAGCCCTCCGGGCGGCGGACACGGGCCTCCGCCTGGCCGACATCCCCTTCGCGGACACTGTCCTGCTCTGCGACGTCTCCCAAGGCCAGCCTCGCCCCATCGTGCCCATTACCTGGCAACGCCTCATCTTCGCCTCTCTCCACGGCCTTTCCCACCCGGGCCGGAAAGCTTCCCAGAAGCTGGTGTCGGCGCGATTCGTCTGGCACGGCCTTCGACGGGTCGTCCGCGATTGGACCAGCACCTGCACAGCCTGCCAACAGGCCAAGGTCCACCGACACACCCAGGCCCCGCTGGCACCTTTCACCGTGCCCGAACGACGTTTCGACCACGTCAACGTGGACCTGGTGGGCCCCCTCCCCCCATCACGGGGTTTCACACACCTGTTCACCATGGTGGACAGGACCACCAGGTGGCCGGAGGCCGTTCCCCTCGTCTCCACCACCACCGCCGACGTGGCGCAGGCTTTCATCGCCACCTGGGTCGCCCCCTTCGGCGCACCGGCGGACATCTCGTCGGACCGCGGACCGCAGTTCACCTTCGAGCTGTGGGGCATGGTCGCCCGCAACCTGGGGGTCAAGCTCCACCGTACTATGGCCTACCACCCCCAAGCCAATGGGTTGTGCGAGCGATTCCACCGCTCCATGAAGGCCGCGCTCATGGCCGGCTTTCAGGACGGCGGTTGGGCCGACCGGCTGCCGTGGGTCCTTTTGGGCCTCCGCACGGCCCCCAAGGAGGACCTCCGGGCGTCCACCGCCGAGCTTGTCTACGGCCAGGCGCTACGCGTCCCGGGCGAATTCGTGCCCGACGCTACCAGTCCCTGGTCCGCAGCTCACCAGCGCTCAGACCTCCAGGAGACCGCCCGGCGGTTTGCCCCCGTGCCAACGTCCCACCATGGTGACCCCCAGTCCTACGTCCCCCCAGCACTTCGCACAGCGGAGTACGTTTTTGTGCGTCATGACGCACATCGGGGGCCACTCCGGCCGCCGTACGACGGGCCCTTCCGGGTCCTGCGACGGGACGACAAGTCGTTCGTCATCGACATCGGCGGCAGGTCGGACCGGATTGCGGTGGACCGCCTCAAGCCGGCACACGTGGACATCCACCAACCGCCACGGTTGGCCCTTCCGCCGCGGCGAGGCCGCCCCCCGTCCACGATGCCCCCCACTCGACCGCCCACCACCACACCGGACCCCCTCCCACGACCCGCCAGGGGTTGCTTTGGCCGGGTCATCAGGACCCCCCTTAAATTGACCCTGCCGGTGCAAGTCGATTCTGGGGGGACGTGTGTAGCGGCTACCGCTGGGTATACACAATCGCCTTGCACCTACCGAGGACGCGGAGCGATCACCATGCCGGGCTCGTCCAGGACGCCCGGGCATGCCCGCTCTCAACTTGCCAGGCCTCGTCCGGGACGCCCGGGCCCGCCCGTGCATGCCCGCTCTCGACTTGCCAGGCCTCGTCCGGGACGCCCGGGCATGCCCGCTCTCGACTTGCCAGGCCTCGTCCAGGACGCCCGGGCACGCCCCCTCTCAAACGCTCCGGGATAATGTGTATATATATTGCTGCCCGATAAACGGGCTTTTCAGAGTACCCGAGTTGATTTGACACAATAAAGAAACTCAGACGAATTCCAGCTTTTTGTCGCGTCCATTCTTCCGATTTACGTTGGAGCACAGCTCCTACAATACAAAAAATATTCCGCATATTCAGCATATTCCTGAACGGTATAGACCTAGTAGATCCTGTGTATAGGACTTATAGTTCAATCTGATACAAGCAAGGCTGCTTTCTTGCTTTATAAACCCATACCTATAACTTTAAAGGACTTGCAATATCATGTATTGTGTAAAACAGTTATATCGCAAATATAAAGACAATGGTTTTCAATTACCTTTGTTTGTTGCTTTTCTATAATCCTGAGCACTATTTTGAGGCCTTTATTGGATTCTTTGACCCAGAAAACATGGGATTAGCATATTTAATTAAGTTTCTAGGTTGACTGAAGCCGAGATAGCGCAAAATATGTATTTTATGGTGGCCATTTTGAAAGTCCAAAAATGGCGGCCATGCAGGTGTCTGTGCAAATGCCAACATTGATTTTCAGATTCTCCATGCTCTGATGATTCCAAAAATGTATAGGTTTGCTAATCTCCCAAAATTTTGAACGAAATTATATTTGTTAACATAGTGAACCTGACTAATAACGTGGTGTATAAGGCACTGACTGCATCAAGGGCGATGAAGTTTCAAAAAAATTCCAACGACCTTTGAATGTTTTATTTTAAGTGAATTATATACTTGAACACTAGAACACAAATCGCCTTCTTTGCACTTTC